>NC_090295.1:12295000-13495000 GCF_037392515.1 Haliotis asinina | reverse complement strand
ATTAAAAGAACACAAAACTTCAGTTGAAAAATCTGACCTTATATCTGCACTCTCAGAACACATTGTTAAAAATCAAAATCCCTCTATCAACTGGCAACACTCTCAAATCTTGGCATCACCAAAAATTCGTAGTAAAGAGACCGACAAGGGCACCCATGGATAAACAATAACTTCTATGTAGTGTTAATAGTATTGCTTTAAATGCTATACATGCAATACATTTATCAAATAATCTTTGTACATGTCGAATCTTACAATTTGGTATAATTATGATCTGTCATTTCTAATTTAATCGGCACTCGTGGCGAGCCACCTCATCGTGGTGGGTGCTGGGTAGCGCCAAGAGCTCGCCAACACCCCCGTCGTGGACCCGGGGGGATATTTGGTCCACCAACCCGTTTGCCGTGGGTTGCGGCCCTGTGTCTGTGGAGGAAGGGATCCTGGTGGTTGAGGGCATGGGAGCAGGACCAGTGTTCCTAATGCTCAACACACCACTTCGGCCCTGACTTCACCTAGATGGGTGGTTGAATGGGCCCGGTTCAACCAATCGGCTGGTCATGCCAAACCCTGTGTATACATATGTTGATACACAATTTCGGACACTCCAAAAACTGTTTTGTGAGATGACTTGGCTCAAACTATGTATTTGAATTTGAAAGTATTTCACTTTTGTATTTTGCCTAGAGTCCAATACCCAGAAGACGGTGGCTCATGGGCCAATCTGGTAGAATTATTAATTTTAATTCTTCTGCTGGAGTATATCATCCGGGTATCCTTGGTGCTGCAAGTTGAAGAGCCACTTGCTTTTAGCATTGTCCTTGTGATACTCCAAGGTGGGTGGGGAGCTCGGATGATGAACCATATGACACCAAACATGGCTTATGAAATCCCCCATAAGAAAACAATACGCCCACTTGAAATTGATCCTGTTGATACTGATCACAGGCCGTCTCTATCGATTGAGTAGTGACCATGTTTCCTTGTTATTGAGACTCCTGACAAGACACCTTTAAAGTTGAACCCTTTCGCAGTATCTAAGGGTATTCAAATTATTGCTGGGGATGTTAAGAACATTAGACGCTCACGTTCGGGTGAGCTACTAGTTGAGTGCGGCGAGAAACAACAAGCAACTAATTTGATGAGCATGGAATCTTTTGTGGGCATTCCGGTCACGGTCTCTGCTCACAAGACCTTGAACACAAGTAAAGGTATCGTCAGAGATCGTGATCGGTTGTTTGCTGACATGTCTGAACTTGATATAGCATGCTAAATGAAAGATCAAGGTGTGCTGTATGTGAAGCGCTTTTCAACCCGAAAAAAACAATGAAACATTCCAAACGAATATCTATCTCTTTTCTTTTTCATCACCAAATGCTCCCAAATCAGTGAAGGCAGGTTACTGCAATATCCAAGTTGAAACCTACATCCCCAACCCGCTCAGGTGTTTTAAATGCCAGAAATATGGACACGGTGTATCTGCCTGCACACCTACCACTCTAGAATGTGACAGTGACTTTAAAAAATGCACCAACTGCTCAGGCGACCATTCATCTTCGTCAAAACAGTGTCCAATATGGAAAGAGCAAATGGCGATTAACAAAATAAAGTTTACCCAAAATATCTCTTTTTCTGAGGCAAAGAAACTGGTGAAGAGATCTGACCTTCCAGAAAGTTATGCTACAGTAGCAAAATCATCTGAATCCAGCTCTAAAATAACAAAATCATCCACATGATGCCAAACTACCTTGACTTGGGTCAGTTCCGACTCCCCATAGGTTTTATACCCTGCTATATCATCCCAGACTGAGGAATCACTTCGTAATACATCCAAGTCCTCTGACAATAAGTCATCTTCACAGTCACGCTCTAAGTCTCATTCAACAGCTGATAGACAACAAATTGTTAACACTAAACCCAAACCTAAGTCTGATGCTTCAAAGCAACAAAGTGGCAGAGTCCCAAAAGGGTCACAAAATAGAATTCAGTTGTTCAACAAATATGGATCTCTTGAGGACATGGACGTATCTGAAAACGTCCATTCGAGGACACATAGCTTGTCGCCCTCAAAAAAGTGCGGGGTAAATCCCCAATATATACCCTCAAAAGATTGTTTATTCCAATACTATTGTACAGTGGAACTGCTGAGAACTCAGGACTAATTTACATGAATTACAGCTATTCCACCTATTCTGCTCTTGACTTGTCACTCACAAATTCAGAACTACTAAATGAATGTGAATGGTCTGTCCACGATAACCTCAGTGGAAGTGACCATTTTCCTACTATACTAAAATCTGTAACACCATCTGATGTTCCTCCATCATCAAGGTGGAATTTTAAAAAGGCTAGCTGGGCTTTATATGAAACACAGTGTGCGGAGAAACTTAAACCTGAACGTTTTATTGACGTTCCTGATGCTATTAAATGTTTTTCTGATGAACTGAATTCCATAGCTGATGAGTGTATACCAAAGTCCTCTGCAGTTCTACATATTCGAAAACCATGGTTCAGCGATGAATGCAAACAAGCTAGGAAGGCAAGGAAAAAAGCAGAACATTATTTCCGTCGCCATCCTATGGTGCATAATTTAAATATATCTAAAATTTTAAATGCTAAAGCGCGGCGTACTTTTAAAGAGAACAAACGCCAATCTTGGCAACATTTTGTATCCAAAATAAATTCTCGGACACCCATGTCCAAGGTATGGAACATGATCCAATCACATTAAACATGGAGATCAATTACTTACTGATAAATCAGATATTGCGAATAAACTGGGCGAAACTGTCGCTAAACATTCTTCCTCTTCTAATTATATACCTAAATTTCAGCAATATCAAAAACAAGAAAAGAAAACTATTAATTTCAATTCTGATAATGGGGAAGATTATAATGAAACGTTTTATATTCATGAACTCCATACTGCTCTTGATAAAGCTCATGACACTTCTACAGGAGCTGATAACATACATTATCAACTCCTGAAGTACTTACCAGAATCCTGTTTAAAGACGCTCTTATCAATTTTTGATGAACTTTGGACTTCCGGGAAATTTCCGTCTTCATGGCGTAATGCTATAGTAGTACAATTACCTAAACCTGGACGTGATCATACGGATCCATCCAATTATCGTCCGATTTCATGAACCTGCTGTGTTTGCAAGACCATGGAACGCATGATAAATAATCGACTTGTTTGGTACTTGGAAACAAATAACCTTATCACAGATATACAATGTGGTTGCCGGAAAAAACAGAAGTACTGTCGATCACTTAGTGCGTTTAGAAGCATTTGTGAAAAACGCGCTGATTAATAAAGAACATGCTGTGTCTGTCTTTTTTTATCTTGAGAAAGCATATGACACAACCTGGAAATATGGCATTCTGAGAGATTTACATGATTTCGGTTTGCGAGGTCGTTTGCCTGAATTTATCGCCAAATTCTTAAATAACAGACAATTTCAAGTCCGCGTGGGTTCTACCCTGTCTGATCATTACAATCAGGATCAGGGTGTTCCACAAGGCAGTATTTTGTCAGTCACACTTTTTAGTATAAAGATAAACAGTTTATCAAAAGTTTTAAACGATTCAATTGATGGATCGTTACTTGTGGATTTTAATATTTCTTGTCGTGGTAAAAATATGCATACCATTGAAAGGCAATTGCAGTTTGTTTAAACAGTATTAATAAATGGTGTCTTGAAAACGGCTTTTAATTTTCTAAGTCGAAAACTAACTGCATACATTTTTGTCGTAAATATAAACCACATAAGGACCCTGAACTATCTCTAGATGGCACGCCAATTAAAGTTGTTAAGGAAGCTAGGTTCTTGGGTCTAATCTTTGATTCACACTTAACGTTTTACCGCATATTAAATCCCTTAAAACTAAATGCCTGAAATCACTTGACTTGTTGAAGGTGGTTTCAAATTCTAAATGGGGAGGGGATCAAGCTACCCTTCTCCATCTCTATCGATCACTCGTGCGTTCTAAACTTGATTATGGTTCCATCGTCTATGGTGCCGTTCTTTCTGCCGCTGGCATTGTCTTCTTTCTATACTCATGCATACCTATTGAGAGGTGAGGATCCTCCGTTTTGTATCCCCTGTGATGAGAGAGTCACGGTCAAGCATATCCATCACAAGGGATAAATATTTCAATGTCAAAACTGTCAAGGATAATTTTTAACACTGTTAATTCTCATTTAATCATTGTTTTTTTTAAGGAAATTGATTTCTTGATTGAATTATGAATAGTATGTGCTGTAAATAGATGTATTTTAATGATTGGTAGTTTATATTATTAACTAGAATTGTTAGTGGCTGTACCCTCAAATGGATTTGAAGTATTGTAAAATTATTGTCCTCCTAAGAGGGTACGTAAGTCCAAAAACATTCATAGTAAATTTAAATCTACCAGGATTTTAATCGTAATATTATTGTTGTTTTAATTTTGCCTAGCATTTTGTACACTCGCCAGCAGCTGAAGGGATGGTGTAAATCCAGCTAGGGTCCATGCAGGTAGCAAAGGTACTGTAAGTCCCCATGGTCCCTAGTGTGGTGATCAGTCGTTGGCGATCTATAGCCTGTTTTTATATTGTATTGTCTAAATAGTGATATTGGTTTTAACTTTTCATGCTGATTTTAATTAAACTTGTGATATTCTAGTTGTTTTACTGTCCTTCGTTGACAGATTTTTAGAATGTGCATATGTTTCATTTAAGTGTTCATTTAAGTGTCCTCGTCACGATATGGCTGAGATATTGCCGATGTGACGTTAGATATGAACTCACTCTAATTTAATCCAACAACACTACTATATATACAAAATAAGATGTATTCATTCTATGAATCATGTTAGTTGTAACCATTCACTACTAATTCTATTATGTTGTCATAGCATCCGTTAATATTAACTTACGACTATCTTAGCGCTAAGAGAGCTTCGAAAATCTAGGCCCAGTTCAGCTCAACCTGATGAGGGGGCTAGGATAAGCCCCGAAACGTCGTGCTATCCATAAATTTTGTCCTGTATTGCTACGCCAACTTCTAAATGCCTTTGAAGAATCATGAAACTTTGCTTGTCACACTATTGGTAAGTATTGGTTATTATCAATATGAATTTTGAAACAGAACAAGGAAGATGCAGATTGAGAAAAATGACTAATTTCTAGAACTCGCTCCCAGAGGGCTGTGAAGAGAAACTGAACATTATCCTAGCTGTTAATGAAGTTTGGGACAGTATTTTCAGTAGGACAACGCAAAATGGATTATAGTTCCCGCAAAACGTGTTTCTGTAATATATGAACTTTTTGGGAGGTCATTCGGAACCAGATATGTTTGAAACAGTCAATATACTTCCTTTTACAGCGCCATGGGAGAGTTAAAACAGCGGATTCATGGGAATGGAGAAACTGAAAGAAGTAGTGGTAAAATCCTAAATTTACCCAAAGATACATAGAAACAACAACACATTTCTCTTCTCATTAGCTATTTTCATCGTATTAAGAAAACTTTATTCGCATCAATATACCAGGTCAAAACCAACTTAAACTTAATGATGATGGAATGGTTATATAAACGTGGACACAAGACTCTGAAAGTAATGTTTATACTGTGTATACATATATATTCAATATTACGGTCAAATCAAAAGCAGTGGTAAAATGCACACTTCAGCTTCCTGTTGCGAACAGTCTACTTTTAAAGGCTAAAGCGTACATAACATGGTCTGAACCAGATCTGTGGATGAACCATTTTAAGAATGAGTTGAATAGTATAGAAACGCAGTTTTAACGTGGATTTTAAAGTATCTGATGATAAACCGTTAGATGAAGTTGATACATTCGTAAGTCACCAATAACTGATGTAGAAGTTCATGATGCCATCACCCACATGAATAACGGTAAATCACCTGGTCATCATATTGTTGCCGAAATTTTGAAATGTTTTAAAATTCACATTACTCCATTTTTAAGAAATTTTTTAAATCGAATGTTCAGCATTATTTCCTGAACAGTGAACGATGGCAACTATCATCCCCTTACGTAAGAAGGGAAATACGGATAATCCAGGTACATATACGGAAATTTCACTTCTTTGTGCATTAAGTATAGTATATGGATGTATACCAAATACCCGTTAGCTAACTGGGCAATAATACGTTATGTACGGTCAGAAACCCAAGTTGGATTTCTCCATGGGTATTCTGCTGTGCACCAAATATATTTATATGCTTTGACCCGTGAAAGTCCGGGGGTACAATAGGCCTTCAGCAACCCATGCCTGCCATAAAAGGCGACTAACGGGATCGGGTGGTCAGGCTCGCTGACTTGGTTGACACATGTCATTGATTCCTAATTGATTAATTGATAAACATACATTATCAACTCCTGAAGTACTTACCAGAATCCTGTTTAAAGACGCTCTTATCAATTTTTGATGAACTTTGGACTTCCGGGAAATTTCCGTCTTCATGGCGTAATGCTATAGTAGTACAATTACCTAAACCTGGACGTGATCATACGGATCCATCCAATTATCGTCCGATTTCATGAACCTGCTGTGTTTGCAAGACCATGGAACGCATGATAAATAATCGACTTGTTTGGTACTTGGAAACAAATAACCTTATCAAAGATATACAATGTGGTTGCCGGAAAAAACAGAAGTACTGTCGATCACTTAGTGCGTTTAGAAGCATTTGTGAAAAACGCGCTGATTAATAAAGAACATGCTGTGTCTGTCTTTTTTTATCTTGAGAAAGCATATGACACAACCTGGAAATATGGCATTCTGAGAGATTTACATGATTTCGGTTTGCGAGGTCGTTTGCCTGAATTTATCGCCAAATTCTTAAATAACAGACAATTTCAAGTCCGCGTGGGTTCTACCCTGTCTGATCATTACAGTCAGGATCAGGGTGTTCCACAAGGCAGTATTTTGTCAGTCACACTTTTTAGTATAAAGATAAACAGTTTATCAAAAGTTTTAAACGATTCAATTGATGGATCGTTACTTGTGGATTTTAATATTTCTTGTCGTGGTAAAAATATGCATACCATTGAAAGGCAATTGCAGTTTGTTTAAACAGTATTAATAAATGGTGTCTTGAAAACGGCTTTTAATTTTCTAAGTCGAAAACTAACTGCATACATTTTTGTCGTAAATATAAACCACATAAGGACCCTGAACTATCTCTAGATGGCACGCCAATTAAAGTTGTTAAGGAAGCTAGGTTCTTGGGTCTAATCTTTGATTCACACTTAACGTTTTACCGCATATTAAATCCCTTAAAACTAAATGCCTGAAATCACTTGACTTGTTGAAGGTGGTTTCAAATTCTAAATGGGGAGGGGATCAAGCTACCCTTCTCCATCTCTATCGATCACTCGTGCGTTCTAAACTTGATTATGGTTCCATCGTCTATGGTGCCGTTCTTTCTGCCGCTGGCATTGTCTTCTTTCTTCTCCTCCCTGGCAGTTGGTCAGGCCCTAAGTAGACCTAACATTGACCACATTTAAGATATCAGAAACTAATGAATTACAATATAAACAAGAATATAATCAACTAAAACATAAATATAGCAATTATAAATCCTTATTTACAGATGGGTCCAAGGATGGTGGCGCAGTGGCTTGTGCCACTGTCATTGTATCCAGAACAATATCTTCTAGATTACCAGTTCTGTTTACTAGTTCTGTTTTTGCAGCTGAAGCTAACGTCATATTAACAGCTCTTAAATATATTCAAAGACACCCTGAACGTAAACAATATATAATCTATTCAGACTCTCTTTCTTGTCTTCAGGCCATTAAACATTTATCATGTAAACATCCACTTTTAATTGACATTATTGAATTGTATAATAATCTTGCTACTAGCCAATACGACATCGTCTTCTGTTGGTTACCAAGCCACGTAGGCATTTCTGGTTACACAATGGCCGATCTTGCTGCCAAATCAGCACTCAACAAATCTGTGACACCACTTCTTATTCCATACTCTGATTACAAAGCGAGCATTAGAACTTATATCCGTGATCTGATGCAGAAGAAGTGGGACACCCAAGTAGGTATAAATACATTACATGAAATAAAACCGTATATTGGTTATACCTACTTTGGCTGTCAGTCCAGATTTGAAGAGGTTATTTTAAGACGATGTCGTATTGGCCATACACGATATACTCATGCATACCTATTGAGAGGTGAGGATCCTCCGTTTTGTATCCCCTGTGATGAGAGAGTCACGGTCAAGCATATCCATCACAAGGGATAAATATTTCAATGTCAAAACTGTCAAGGATAATTTTTAACACTGTTAATTCTCATTTAATCATTGTTTTTTTTAAGGAAATTGATTTCTTGATTGAATTATGAATAGTATGTGCTGTAAATAGATGTATTTTAATGATTGGTAGTTTATATTATTAACTAGAATTGTTAGTGGCTGTACCCTCAAATGGATTTGAAGTATTGTAAAATTATTGTCCTCCTAAGAGGGTACGTAAGTCCAAAAACATTCATAGTAAATTTAAATCTACCAGGATTTTAATCGTAATATTATTGTTGTTTTAATTTTGCCTAGCATTTTGTACACTCGCCAGCAGCTGAAGGGATGGTGTAAATCCAGCTAGGGTCCACGCAGGTAGCAAAGGTACTGTAAGTCCCCATGGTCCCTAGTGTGGTGATCAGTCGTTGGCGATCTATAGCCTGTTTTTATATTGTATTGTCTAAATAGTGATATTGGTTTTAACTTTTCATGCTGATTTTAATTAAACTTGTGATATTCTAGTTGTTTTACTGTCCTTCGTTGACAGATTTTTAGAATGTGCATATGTTTCATTTAAGTGTTCATTTAAGTGTCCTCGTCACGATATGGCTGAGATATTGCCGATGTGACGTTAGATATGAACTCACTCTAATTTAATCCAACAACACTACTATATATACAAAATAAGATGTATTCATTCTATGAATCATGTTAGTTGTAACCATTCACTACTAATTCTATTATGTTGTCATAGCATCCGTTAATATTAACTTACGACTATCTTAGCGCTAAGAGAGCTTCGAAAATCTAGGCCCAGTTCAGCTCAACCTGATGAGGGGGCTAGGATAAGCCCCGAAACGTCATGCTATCCATAAAATTTGTCCTGTATTGCTACGCCAACTTCTAAATGCCTTTGAAGAATCATGAAACTTTGCTTGTCACACTATTGGTAAGTATTGGTTATTATCAATATGAATTTTGAAGCAGAACAAGGAAGATGCAGATTGAGAAAAATGACTAATTTCTAGAACTCGCTCCCAGAGGGCTGTGAAGAGAAACTGAACATTATCCTAGCTGTTAATGAAGTTTGGAACAGTATTTTCAGTAGGACAACGCAAAATGGATTATAGTTCCCGCAAAACGTGTTTCTGTAATATATGAACTTTTTGGGAGGTCATTCGGAACCAGATATGTTTGAAACAGTCAATATACTTCCTTTTACAGCGCCATGGGAGAGTTAAAACAGCGGATTCGTGGGAAAGGAGAAACTGAAAGAAGTAGTCGTAAAATCCTAAATTTACCCAAAGAATACATACACAGAAACAACAACACATTTCTCTCTCCTCATTAGCTGACCCGTGAAGGTCCCGGGGTAGAATAGGCCTTCAGCAACCCATGCTTGCCATAAAAGGCGACTCAGCTTGTCGTAAGAGGCGACTAACGGGATCGGGTGGTCAGACTCGCTGACTTGGTTGACTCATGTCATCGGTTCCCAATTGCGCAGATCGATGCTCATGTTGTTGATCACTGGATTGTCTGGTCCAGACTCGATTATTTACAGACCGCCGCCATATAGCTGTAATATTGCTGAGTGCGGCGTAAAACTAAACTCACTCACTCACTCACTCTCCTCATTAGCTATTTTCATCGTATTAAGAAAACTTTATTCGCATCAATATACCAGGTCAAAACCAACTTAAACTTAATGATGATGGAATGGTTATATAAACGTGGACACAAGACTCTGAAAGTAATGTTTATACTGAGTATACATATATATTCAATATTACGGTCAAATCAAAAGCAGTGGTAAAATGCACACTTCAGCTTCCTGTTGCGAACAGTCTACTTTTAAAGGCTAAAGCGTACATAACATGGTCTGAACCAGATCTGTGGATGAACCATTTTAAGAATGAGTTGAATAGTATAGAAACGCAGTTTTAACGTGGATTTTAAAGTATCTGATGATAAACCGTTAGATGAAGTTGATACATTCGTAAGTCACCAATAACTGATGTAGAAGTTCATGATGCCATCACCTACATGAATAACGGTAAATCACCTGGTCATCATATTGTTGCCGAAATTTTGAAATGTTTTAAAATTCACATTACTCCATTTTTAAGAATTTTTTTAATCGAATGTTCAGCATTATTTCCTGAACAGTGAACGATGGCAACTATCATCCCCTTACGTAAGAAGGGAAATACGGATAATCCAGGTACATATACGGAAATTTCACTTCTTTGTGCATTAAGTATAGTATATGGATGTATACCAAATACCCGTTAGCTAACTGGGCAATAATACGTTATGTACGGTCAGAAACCCAAGTTGGATTTCACCATGGGTATTCTGCTGTGCACCAAATATATTTATATGCTTTGACCCGTGAAAGTCCGGGGGTACAATAGGCCTTCAGCAACCCATGCCTGCCATAAAAGGCGACTAACGGGATCGGGTGGTCAGGCTCGCTGACTTGGTTGACACATGTCATTGATTCCTAATTGATGTTCATGTTGTTGATCGCTGGATTGTCTGGTCCAGACTCGATTATTTACAGACCGCCGCCATATAGCTGGAATATTGCCGAGTGCAGCGTAAAACTAAACTCACTCACTCATTTATCATGGATCTAAAACCAAAGAAAGCTTATGACAAGTGACTTTATTGTGATAAATGAGGAAACACAACTTACATTTATGTTCGTAATATTTTATTTTCACTTGATAATTGATTTATTTGTCTCAAGGTGTTGGTGATATTTCAGATTTTATTCAAACGTTTAAAAATATTGCAGGATGACATTTATAGTCAATCTCCTGTGTCACATTCAGAGTTAGAGCAGCCCCAAGTATATTTACAGTATTTATGTCCATGAAACGTTTATTCTGTGTTTATTAATTTACAAAACAATGCAAAGTGACAAATGTTCTGCATATTTACAAGCATTATGCAGGGAGTTACTCTTAAGGCTGCTCGTGACAGACACCAACGACGCACACGAACTGACTTGCAGAAACGTATCTGAGTACAACGTTGACATGTAGTGTGCAATAATAAGCAATGAGGCACCAGCTCGGCCTCATCAGGTACAAAATGACTCGTGTTCTTAAAAGCATTAAGTTTTCTATGAGAAATGGCCCTTACTTGTTTCCAAAGTTTTAAGTTTTGACAATGACGTCACGTGTCTGGCCATGGGACATTCAGAGCAGCAACGTAAACAAGTAGACCACAGGTGTGCTGTCAATTTGCAAGGTGTGAAATTATTACTGTTTACATTTTATTTGAAATGATAAAGTTACATTATTGATCTGGGGTTAAAAAGAAGTTGTTTGCTGAATATGAGCTTTAACTCAAGTTTGGTAACTTGACACGAAGCATTTTCCAGTTATAGCGAACGAAAGCAGTGTCGCAAGTATCTGCAGATACCGAGGCTTATCGTTACGTATTGCGAGAATCACCATTCAGAACAGGCGATGGAAGTTGCCTGTGGATCGAACTTTGTGTGACTACGCTTAACTTAAACTCAAACTTAAGACAGCGTTATCTACCGTGCATATGTCACCATGATGTTGATATTCATAAACGCTGACAGTTAATGAATTCAAAGTGCAGTCATGTATTAAATAATATATGCGGATACGTTATATTGACGTGTCATTGTATCACATTTGCGTAGATCGATGCTCACGCTGTTGATCACTGTATTGTCTGGCCCACTGTATTGTCTGTATGCAGACCGTCGCCATATAGCCGGGATATTGCTTAGTGCGGCGTAAAACTAAATTGACTCACTCACTCAATGTCTAGCTAGGTTGGTACTGGGACAGAGATATAGGATAATAATACCCTCATCTTGATGAACAGATCACTCTTGTAGAACTTACAGCAATCGGATGATTTGCGGGTTTTGTTTTTTTTTTCGAACTTATGGGAGCTGGTTCCGGGAAATATTTGATTGTATTCCCTCCCCATATTCCAGACAATGTATCAACATGGCATCCAAAACACAACTGATATTTTCATTACATTATTGTGGTTATGGGGGTTGTTTCTTTTTTTTTTATTTTCTACACCATTTCTAAAACAATTCCTGTTGTAGAACGATTGTCATCTGAAAACTGCGATGGGCTAGTGGTTAAAGTGTTTGCTCAGCATGATGGTTATATTCCTTGCTTGGATACAGTGTGTGAAACCCTTTTCTGGAGACTGATCATTGTATAGGCAGATGGCATTAAATATCCTTGGTTATGATTGAAGGATTGTATCTGTTGATTTGAACATTTTCTCAGTTTTCTTTTGTTGAAGACCTGGAGGTTTTATGATAGAGCAGAGCACTCCAGCCGTCATTGATCCTGTCTTCACCAATTCATTGTATATGCAGATGGCATGAAATATCCTTGGTCTTTTGATTTGAAATGTTTGTCATTTTCTTTTGGTGAAGACCTGGAAGTGATATTTTGATGATATTGTCACAATTTATGTTGTGATAAGGAAGTTGATAATGTAGCCAGTGATTGCTGATTTTTGGTGTGATTTTGTGATAGTTGTTAAGTTGTTATGTTTATGGGACGGGAAGTTTCACCTACATAAGCCTTGTCGCAGTTGATTTTGTAGATATCACCCGTGAGGATCCGGGATAAAATAGGCCTTCAGCAACCCATGCTTGCCATAAAAGGTGACAAACGGGATCGGGTGGTCAGGCTCGCTGACTTGGTTGACACGCCATCGCTCATGCGCAGATCGATGCTCATGTTGTTGATCACTGGATTGTGTGGTCCAGACTCGATTATTTGCAGACCGCCGCCATACAACTGGAATATTGCTGAGTGTGGCGTAAAACTAAACTCCTTCCCTCACTTTCTAAATTCCCAGTGGTGTAGTGGCGACTTGGGTCTTCAGTGGTATTTAATACCACGGGAAGAGAGATAGGAATGGGTCGGTGGCCGGTTTAATTGTTGTGTGAAAGGTGGTTTTGATAATTTTGTCGCCCATGTTTGACAGGTGGTGGTTAACACTGCAAAGGTGATGAATTTATGCAGTAGGTGAGGTACAGGAGAGGTTGATGGCTCGTGGTTTGATTCCTGCATGGTTAAAATAAGTGAGGTCCATTTCATTGAACAAAGTTGTCTGGTCTCACCGACTTTAACTGTGACGCTACCTGAGTAAATTGAATACATTTGTGCAAACGAGGGCGCTGAGGTAACCAAATGTTTGCGCGAAGACCCTGGGTTCGATTCCCACGGGCTATATAAAGTACGGGTGTTTGCAATGACGTCCGTTTCTAAATGCAGAGACTTTGAAAGTTCTAAATACTGTAGATGTATGTAGATGTCCTCTCTTGGTAGCTTGTTTTGCATTGATTGGGCTGACAATCGCGTTCTCACTCAAGTAGACATTTTTCAATTTTTAATTTATAGACTAGTTTCCTGATTAAAGACGTTTATAAAATCCGCTTCTTGTAATTTTTATCAAAATATTGTTCATTTTCCAATTTTAGCCCTGGGCTTAAATATGGCTGAAATATTTCATAGCTAAAACTGAAACAGGAATTAGCGGTTGTTTGATCTCTCACAAGCAACATCTCCCGTGGAACAGTTAAGGATGATAAGTGACGACCTCTAGTCACTGGGCTGGTGTTATCAGGATTAACTTCAAGTGATAAGTGAACGATGTGGCATCCCTCATGACTTTCGTGACATATGTATTTGATTTAGTGTGAAGAGAGGGTGGTGGGGTAGCCAGATGGTTAAAGTGTTAGCTTGTCACACTGATGTCCCAGGTTCTATTCCCCACATGACGCGGTGTTTCTGGTGTCCCCGCTTGGTTATTGCAGAAAGGGGCGTCAAACCATGAAGAATTATGTTCAGAGTACGGTTGAACTAAACATTCATTAAACCAAGATTGCTTTAGTATATGTTAACATTTGGGACTTATGCTCAACTTAGCATAGAGTTTGTTTCTCACAACACCCAGATGTCCAAGAGGACAAAGAGTATCCCAGCTGAAGTAATAGATATTTATATACTGGACATGATATGGCTGTGACATTGCCATTGTTATATTACAATTTAACTCTCTCTGTAGCTTACTGATATATCCTTTTTCAGGATCTGTGGAGCTAAATAAATTGGTCCTGATCTCCACGGTCATGATTCTTTAGAAGGGTCATATAATCAATTTTCAGGAGAAAAGACAGGTGGATCCAGATAGGTGCTCGCACCCCTATGTAGTGTAAGGGATAACAATCAAGGCGCCGGCCGGCACACAAAACATTTATTTACGACGACTGGACAAGACAGAAGACAAGACGAGACTGATGCACACATGTAGCACGGACGCCCTCTGATTGGCTCACCGTGTCACGTGTGATGCACGGGTATCGCACTAATTAAAGGGACCGTCCGTCTCATGTTTACATCTCACATTCCTCCCCTCCAGTAGGGTTTAAGATTACAAGATCTTTACTAACCAAAATATTTTTACGTCGCGTATCAGCTGTTTTAGAATTTACACACAGAAAATCGCCAAAGATTTTACTTACAACAAAACCTGTCTGAAAATGTTTCTTGCGAGATTTAGGACCAGTTAGAACTTTAACTGCTACGCTATCACCTATTTCAAAGCTTCTCGATTGTCTATCACACATATCCTCTTGACGTACCTGTTTGACGTGAACATGTTTCGTTGAACACAATGTCAGTGGTGCTTGTTAGCTTCCCTACTTACGTTGTTTGTGGTCCTTATACTTTCAGCATTACAACTGCACCGACACCAGAAGCACCTTTAACCTTGAACTTCAGAACAGGCATCAGTCACTGAGCCTGACCGCAACATCTGGTTAGACCACAAGCATGGAACCAAAAACAGCCTGGGAGGGTCACTCATAGTCTCTGGACAAGGAAGGTAAATCCGTATCTATATGTATTCCCGTGAACAAATACTTTTGATGTCATGGTCACGGAAAGAGGCAAGTATGAATACATTGTGTTTGCATACCTTCGAAAGCTGAACAAATCCAAACAGTATACAGGTGTTATACCAAATCATCGCCACCCATATCTGTTCCTAACACAGTCAACTATCTTTAAAACCAACAATACTGCTATCAGCTAACTAATTATGTCACTTTTGGGAAAAGGTTAACTTCTTGTAAGGGGAAATCTTGTTGGAAAAAGGTGCGAGTGCCTACACAGAAACATCACTGTCCCTGAGCACAACCCCAAATGGCAATGAGTGAGTTAGGTTCTATGTCGCTTGTGTTTATGATTGCCTGTAAGCCACCTTACAGGAAGTGAAACAATGCTGCAAATGAGTTACGCCTCACTCAGCAATATTCCAACTATATGGCGGTGGTCCGTAAATAATCGAGTCTGGACAAGACAATCCAGTAATCGACAACATGAGCATCAATCTACGCAATTGTGAACTGATGTCATGTGCCTGACCACCCGATCCCATGAGTCACCTCAGTCACCTCGTACGACAAGCATAGTCGCCTTCACCAAAGTCCACTACCTTGTACAGGCAATAAAAAGAGAATGTATTCCACTGCATAGTCCTGAAAAGAGTTAGTGGATATGGTACAACTTAATGTAAGGTAGTTGTACCTAATCGATTTCATACAAAAAGTAACCGTAAAAAGTTCATAGAACAAAACAAAACAGGTCACATGCCCCAAACATAACCTGTATAACCTACTTACATAATTGGTTTGTGTTGGTGTTCCAGTGAATACCACAAATGAACCTCTTAGTTTTGTTTCTAATGATCATGGTCAAAAGTACGAGGACCCCAACTGACAGATGTCCATGATGTGGAATTGGGGATCTACAATTATGGCCTGTATTTGTTCTGGGGCCTATTTCACAGGGTTAGGGCATACTTACATAATACGTGTACATTTTGATGTATTTTAAAACAGAATTAATTGTCCCAGTTGTGCTAATAAAACACTTAACATAACTTTCCCTAGAGGTTTAAGAACGGATGGTACAAAAGTTACCAGGATTGGTGCTTGAATTCATGCAGAATGTCCTCCATTTTACAGTATCAGGCAACGATAACAAGCATCAACTAAGACCAACCTGGTAATTAGTTTGTGCATCAGCATCCAGAACAGTGCCCAGTGGTCTTGGATGAATCTGACTTGATTGATTGGAAAACCAGTTTCTCACCTTTTATTTATTTTTCTTAATCCAGAAGAGTCTGGCTGAAATTTTGCCCCACATACAGCATACCATCAGCACCCAGATCAATTCCAAAGACAGTAAACTACCTGAAATGAGCTTCTAGCAACCCATTCCTGTTGTAAGTGGCACCTATTATATAACATTAACACTGGTTACCTCTTTTTTATTTATTTTATTCATTTCTTTACCTTGTAACGCCAAAATGTTACCAGCCCAAACAATCCAAAGAAAATGAATAATGAGTGACTGACTCAGCAAATATTCCTGCTATTTGGCCATGAGTCTTACAAGCATAGGTTGCTGAAGACATAGATTGTCACTGGGTAAAACAATTTCATGAATCTGAGACATTTAAGGCAGAACATCAATAGATGTCACTGTGTAAGCGACAATATGTCAACCCAGTGCTTTGAGCTTGCCATATGGGTTGGCTAGCTGTAATTTTCGACTGTCCATGAGACTTCTAGCCCTGTTTCATACTCTGCATTTTGGTAAGGTAATAACCATTTCTGAATGCACACCTTTTTTGCCTTGCAGGCTTGCAACAGTGCCTTTGAGAGTACATCTGACGGTGTGATGACAAGTCACCAACCCTGATATTAGGGACTATTTTTGCCAGCAATGGATCTGGCAAAGAACATTATGACCATAACACCTGGCCCCATTGTGGCTGCTGCAGGTTGACTCCCATTCAAACAGCTCAGTCTGCAGTCAACCATCTGCCGACACCTCCTTGTACTGGAACAGACCCTTCTTTATGTGACACAGTGAAATCTGTTGGGGGTCAGAGGGCATGCTGTACACACCCTGGTCACCAAGGAACACGTGACTGAGAAAGGTTAAGAACAATAAAATTGAATTGCAGAGCTGGATAATACCATTTACCTTTCCGATTTTGATGAATATAGCCAGATGACATTCTGACAAAAGGATACGGCAAGCGGAGCACCCAGATCTGTCCAGGTGGTAACGCCATAGATTCATCGTTGCCTGGATAGAACAGAGGACATGACCCTGGGGCCGGCTGGATTTGAGGCTTCAGCTGAACTCGGATCGGCCCGTCTGGAGTCACCACAAATATCCGCATCAGCTGTGCCATGTAGCCTTTGGCACTCCTGTTGATCAAGAAGCAAGCCAGTTGTGTGAACTTGGCATCACCTAGTTGCTTGTTTAGTGGTTTTGTGTTTCTGATGTATGCATGTTTCACACGAACGAAGTCTTAATAGCCGGGTAGCTCAGGTCTAGGGTAGAAAACACTGTTAGGGTACTGATCACATTTCATTCCAGTTGATAGCTACGTTTCAAGACAAACATGGCATTCATTGTGTATTGTACAGTATGTGCATGTTGCCAACAAGGACTCACCTGCAGTGACAGGGACAGTATAGAGGCATGTCCATGGTCAGTAGCTTGTTGGCATTGTCCTGAAATGGGTAAAACAGTTGGGGGTTATTAAATGTTTTGAGTGGAACTGAACGTTTTTGGTGTAAATGTGATGTTGAGACTCACCTTCACCGTGCTGGTGCTTGAAACCTTTATTATCTTCTCTGGACCACTGCAGAAGAAACGGTGACCTCGAGGACACTCGTACTCATCACCAAGGAATACCCTCAGAGTTACTTCCCCTACCTCTGTAAGAAAACATGAAACACTTGAGTACACATGAGTAATGAGGATTGATGACAGGAAAGGGTAGGAAGAGGGCATTCTAGTTTCAAAATTGTCTGTATTCCATATCATGAACGTGAGTGAGCGAGTTGATGTTGTATGCCGCAACATTCCAGCTATCTGGCATCAGTCTAATCCAGCCTAGACCAGACATTTCAAAGATCAACAGCATGAACATTCATGCTCATTTCTTCAGTACAGAGTTACAGGTATTTAGTGGTTCGATCCTAGCATTTGACACAAAAACATTTCAACTGAGTGGGGTATTAAAAGGTCTGTAAGGCTCTGCCAGGAGTGTGTTACCAACTTGATTGAAAGAGCCTAAACTATTTTTTGCGCCGGCACTTAAGTCTCCCTACCCTTGATAGGAACCCGTCTTTGTCGTGCCTTCTTCCCAGCTGTCTCGCCAACTGTTGGCCATTTCTCCTTCTCGGTGCGGACCGTGATGTCCCAGGGCAGCAGGAAGTTGCTCCCTTGAAGGAAGCCTGGCAGGTCCAGACCTAGAGCAGATGTCTTCATATGAACACTGAATGGTACAATGCCCGCTCAATGTGGGCGATTCAATGGTCAACCCTACTGGTACTTGCTATTACCACTAATAATTTACTTAAATAGCGCCTAGTATCCATCTGACTAGTTGCTCACTGGACACTGTAATTAGAATCTGATTATTTTCACCCTGGATAACCCAAGCTGCCTCTTGAGTGCTAGAAGGTTATAGTCACATGACTCGGCAATATTAGCAATAATCCAGCTGTATGTCTGTAACAGCATGAGCATCCAAACGGTGCTTAACTTCAACCGATTTGTGACCTGAGCTCGTGAGCTGAGGACCACTCGTCACTTCCCAGATCTGAATGAAAGATGTACCTTGTGTGTGCATGTAGAGGCTAGATGGTCCGAGACTACACAAGGACCAGGAACAGAACTTGGGAAGGAGTCCGGATGGGGAGTCAGAATGAATCATCCCAGGCAGGTACTCGGTTGTAGAGTGCTGTCTTGTGGCACTGTTACTGTTCTTCAGATCTGCAGTAGCTGCAAAAATGTCATTTAGAAAAATGAAGGGCTAGAGTCCCCAGCACTTCCTTATGACCTTGAAATTGATTGGAAACAATTCAGCTGCAAACCACCCCATGTACCTGTGTGACTCAGATTTGGGGAAAAATTGATGCCTTTCTATTCAAAAAGATGCAATACAGTTATTGAGTTACACACTTGGAGGTTATTGAGGATGCACAAGCAGCAGGCCCAGATGAAAACTATATGCCGCAACTGATCTAGATCTCACCTGGATGCTGGACCTGCTCTGATTCAGTAGTCTCTGTTTGCTGACCAGGCTCACCCTGTTGACTGTTTTCTGGGTTCAGACTCGACTCACTCCGATGGCCATATGTAAGGTCACTCCCCCCAGACTGACCTGCACAGAAAACAAGCAAAATTTGAAAATTTAATCACACTCCTAAAATAATGTGATTCTCTCAATAATATCTTCCTCAGTTAAGCTACCATACAATTTTTTCCCGAAACAAATACATATTTAGTTTACAATATTAAATTGCATCAAATCAGTTCTCATGCACTCTACCAGCCAAACAACATTTCAAGCGAACCCCATAAAGTTTGGTGACAGAACTCTTAACCACTGAAACACGCTAATGTCACTTATCACATAATCCAAAATATTCCTGAAAATGTGCCGGGATTGGGAAAGGCATTCACCATGGGCCATTTTGCACATTACTGTTGATAGAAGGGCAGTAAATTCAGAGAATGTTCTCTTTCCCAATCCCTGAATGTGTGAAATTGTATCAAGTAATTACACATCACAGAACCAACCAATACCCTTGGTAATGATGAAAGAACTAATTCTTGCTTATGACTTATCTTGCCTGGATTTTAAATCTACATAATTTTCCAAACGATTTATATAAAAGTTCAGAGGTAAGCCAAATATACCAGCATTTTTTTAAAATAAAAAGGTCCAAACAACTAAAGAAATCTGTCCATCAAACTCCATCAAAAGATTTGCATTTGATACCGATTTCCGTTCATTCTGGAAATTGCATGTTCCTGCATTTTCTCATATTTGAGCAAAAACTCAAACTCAGACTTGTTTGTTTCAAGAAATTGGGGCCTGGTTTCAACAATGATGCCATATTTGACATGAAATCCACCTACCTAAGCTGAGAGCCAGACTGAGGTTAGTGAGACCTGATCCTGTTCCCTCGGACTTCAGACTCTCCCTCAGTCCTGTCTTCAGATGCAGAGTCTTGGCCGTCACAGGGGTCACCTGGCCTGCTCGGACCTCACTGGTGCTGGGTTTGAAGACTGGGAAGTCTATGTGCTCCAGCTTGCTGCAACATGTTTCCTCCAAAGCTTTGTAAAACTCGAAGTTGGCGTACTGAAAACACAGGTATACCTCTAGTCATACATACAACCAGGGTAACTGACAACCTGTATTGCCAACTGAGTGATATCTTGATAAAAACATCACCATATCCAATTTGAAATGGTGGCTATTACTATCATAAAGCTTCTCCAAGAGACCAAGACTACTGTAAGAAGAATAATGGCACTGGTAAGGAGTGAGTGAGTATGGTTTAACACCGCTTTAAGCAATATTCCAGCAACATGATAGTGGGAGACACCAGAAATGGGCTTCACGCATTGTGGGGAATTGAATCCAGCTCTTCAGCATGACAAGCAGAAAGTTTTACCACTCAACTACCCCTCCAACTATATGAAAACAGCCTGGAAATAATGAGTGATTGATAGCATGAGCATGAATCCACATAAAAGAGGTACGATGTGAACAAGTCACAACAACAACATAGTATCAATAAGTGTGATACTTTATCACACATTAAATATATCAATACTTTTTTTCATATCAAGATGCATATCGTTGGCCTTTTCACTAGAAATTGACGGTTTTGTCAACATTTACATGATGTCAAAATATACGCTTTTGAAGAAAATCAGTAAAGATAGCATACTGTATCATTCCAAGATATCGCAATATGTATCGTATCATGACTTTTCTGTATCATCAAACCTTTACACATCAGCAAGACCACCTTATCATTTGGTCACTACCACCAAAGGGTGCTGGGGACATATTTTAATCTGGTTTCACAACAACATTCATCATAAACAAGTAAGTGAGTGAGTTTGTATTTACACCGCTTTTACCAATATTCAACAAAATATCTTCACACACTGTACCCATGTAGGGAATCAAACCCAGGTCTTCAGCGTGAAGAGCAAACACTTTAAACTACTGCACTTCCACATCACCCCATCATGAACAAGATTGATTTATACCATGCGTACTGTGGACAAATCAAACAACATGCAATGTCTCCAGAAAAAGTTGAACATCGAAACATTACCATATGGTCAAATGGGTCATCTTTGTCTGCCTGTGTCTGGCCACAGTTACAAGCCGCCTTGGACTTGAGCTGGCTGGAGTGGCTCGACACAGGGAGCAGTTTGTTGGAATCAGTCTCCTCCTCATTCGGCAGTCGGTGCAGCTACAACATGTATTAATCATATCTACTGTCACAACATGACCAGCTCATTACAGTAACCTACAGGGTGTCACAGCTACAACATAGATGAATCATATCTACAGTCCCAACATGACCAGCTCATTACGGTAACATACAGGGTGTCACAGCTACAACATGGATCAATCATATCTACTGTCCCAACATGACCAGCTCATTACAGTAACATGCAGGGTGTCACAGCTACAACGTGGAGGATGTCATTGCTTAAACAAGAAATTCTCATTACAGTAAGATGGTGGATGTCACAGCTAAAACATTTACAAAATGAAGATCTCATTACAATAACATGCATGGTGTCACAACTAAGACGTCGAGGACTTCATAATAATTATAATGGGGATGATTTCAAAGAAGCATTTGAGAGGATCTCATAATTACAACATGGAGGATATCATTGCCCTATGAGTTGCTGGGGAGACTGTCATACGGTGTCCATACAAGTAGTTGGGGAGACTGTCATACAGTGTTGATAGAAGAAGCTGGGGAAACTGTCATTCAGTGTCCACACAAGTAGTTGGGGAGACTGTCATACAGTGTCCATAAAAGTAGTTGGGGAGACTGACATACTGTGTCCATACAAGTAGCTGGGAAGACTGTCATATGGTGTCCATACAAGTAGCTGGGGAGACTGACACACAGGACCCATACAAGTTGCTGGGGAGACTGACATACAGGACCCACACAAGTTGTTGGGGAGACTGACATACAGGACTCATACAACCTGTTGGGGAGACTGACATACAGGACTCATACAACATGTTGGGGAGACTGACATACAGGACCCATACAAGTTACTGGGGAGACTGACATACAGGACTCATACAACTTGTTGGGGAGACTGACATACAGGACCCACACAAGTTGTTGGGGAGACTGACACACAGGACCCACACAAGTTGCTGAGCAGACTGACATACAGGACCCATACAACTTGTTGGGGAGACTGACATACAGGACTCATACAACATGTTGGGGAGACTGACATACAGGACCCATACAAGTAACTGGGGAGACTGACATACAGGACTCATACAACTTGTTGGGGAGACTGACATACAGGACCCACACAAGTTGTTGGGGAGACTGACATACAGGACTCATACAACTTGTTGGGGAGACTGACATACAGGACCCACACAAGTTGTTGGGGAGACTGACATACAGGACTCATACAACTTGTTGGGGAGACTGACATACAGGACCCACACAAGATGCTGAGGAGACTGACATACAGGACCCACACAAGTTGTTGGAGAGACTGACATACAGGACCCATACAAGTTGCTGGAGAGACTGACATACAGGACCCATGCAAGTTGCTTGAGAGACTGACATACAGGACCCATACAAGTTGCTGGGGAGACTGACATACAGTAACCATACAAGCTGCTGGAGAGACTGACATACAGGACCCACACAAGTTGCTGGAGAGACTGACATACAGGACCCATGCAAGTTGCTGGAGAGACTGACATACAGGACCCATACAAGTTGCTGGAGAGACTGACATACAGGAACCATACAAGTTGCTGGGGAGACTGACATACAGGACTCATACAACCTGTTGGGGAGACTGACATACAGGACTCATACAAGCTGCTGGAGAGACTGACATACAGGACCCACACAAGTTGCTGGAGAGACTGACATACAGGACCCATACAAGTTGCTGGAGAGACTGACATACAGGACCCATACAAGTTGCTGGAGAGACTGACATACAGGACCCATGCAAGTTGCTGGAGAGACTGACATACAGGAACCATACAAGTTGTTGGGGAGACTGACATACAGGACTCATACAAGCTGCTGGAGAGACTGACATACAGGACCCACACAAGTTGCTGGGGAGACTGACATACAGGACCCATACAAGTTGCTGGAGAGACTCACATACAGGACCCATACAAGTTGCTGGGGAGACTGACATACAGGACCCATACAAGTTGCTGGGGAGACTGACATACAGGAACCATACAAGCTGCTGGAGAGACTGACATACAGGACCCACACAAGTTGCTGGAGAGACTGACATACAGGACCCATACAAGTTGCTGGAGAGACTGACATACAGGACCCATACAAGTTGCTGGAGAGACTGACATACAGGACCCATGCAAGTTGTTGGGGAGACTGACATACAGGACCCATACAAGTTGCTGGAGAGACTCACATACAAGGTCCATACCAGTTGCTAAGGTTCCCACTGAGTCTGACTTACAGCGTTCATACATAGGTTCCCAGTGAGACTGACAGCCTCACACTGCTGGTGTCCTGACTTCCACCATGTTTCACAGGCATCCTCCAGCTGAACCATGTACTTGTCAAATGCAGGACCTCGTGCAAACTGGGCAAACACTCGCTTCGCTTGAGCCAGCTGGAATAATAATAACTCTGATTATGAGGATGTTGCAAGTACACTGTGTATGTAAATTTATTCTCGTAGTGCTCGACTCTGTTTGAAATTATGTAGCTTAAACGGCATTGGCAGGTATGCAGGCATACAGTGATATGAAAGAAAATTGAAAAAATATAGAGATCTGGTTCCTCTTTAGTGGTACTTCCATACAAAGACATTCACATAGTTATTGTTGGAACAGAAAGGAAAACGATTTCTATAAATTCATTACATCTTTGGAATACAGAATACACTTCAGAAATCGGGTAACAAGAAACCAAAGACTCAAGTTTACTCAAATAGCTGAGTGTCTAGACATTCCTGCAATAGGTCTTGTTTTGTCTAGTGATTAATAGTGTGTTTTGTTTGCCATTGTGATGATTATTCAATACTGTGATGATATTCTGATGAAAATATGGTGGTTCAAATGACGATTGGCTGGTTTCTTGTTTAGCTCCACACCTATATTGCAGCATTGTAGATCTTTGTGTTTGGACAAGAAAATCCAGTGATCAACAGCATGAGCATGGATTTACTCAATTGTTATATGAATACATGTGTCAAGAGCGAGCGAGCGAATTGAGTTTCACGCCACACTCAGCAATATTCAAGCTATATGGCTGCGGTCTGTAAATAATCGAGTCTGGACCAGACAATCCAGTGATCAAAAACATGAGCATCGATCTGCGCAATTGGGAACCGATGACATGTGTCAACCAAGTCAGCAAGCTTCACCACTTGATCCCGTTAGTCGCCTCTTACGACAAGCATAGTCGCCTTTTGTGGCAAGCATGGGTTGCTGAAGGTCTATTCTACCCCAGGACATTCACGGGTCACATGAGTCAAGAAGGTCAACAAGTTTGATCATTCAATTCCGTTAGTTGCCTCTTATAACAAGCATGGGTTGATGACAATGTTAGTGAGTATGGTTTAACATCACTTTTAGCAATATTCCAGCAATATCACAGCAGGGGACACCAGAAATGGGCTTCACACACTGTACCCATGTGGGGAATCGAACCCAGGTCTTCGGGGTGAGGAATGAACGATTTAACCATTAGGCTATGATACCACACTGATGACAATGTGATGACATTATGATGACATTTTGATGAGACATGGTGGTATTGTGATGATTATATTCATTCTGATGATATTTTTACATTTATGATGGCTCTCTGATGGTTTTATATTGTCTGTGTCATAATATTCTCATGGTATTTTCATTTACATTCTGACAGTTTCTGGTGACACTCTGATAACACTTTTCAATCTTCCATGCAGAAAACTCACCTTGGACAGATGGTAGGTGGTGATGTAGTGTTGGGGCAAGTCTTGTTGATAGGCATTCTCAGCTAGTGGCAAGATCTTGGAGCATCGGCTTTGGAGACAAAACAACAATGGATTTGTCTGTCAGAGTTAGTTCCCCTTATTGCTTTGTGTAGAAAATCCCTTAGGATATATTTCATATGACAATATTTCTTAAATATTCAGATAATTAATAGATCCTGCCTCCTGACACTTTCAAGCACAGCTCCTTCAGAAGGTTTGCATGGAAATCAGAAACACAGCCTTCCTGCTATTGTGATACTACTAAATTGTGCTCAGAAAAATGACATGAAGGTTGTCTTCATTCAAAGGTAGAATTGAGAGTTATAGTTCTAAAACAAGTTCTAAATTTCTGCTAAGGGAAATGTTTGAGTGAGTTAGTTTAGTTATACGCCACATTCAGCAATATTCCAGCTATATGGTGATGGTCTGTAAATGATCAAGTCCAGACCAGACTCTGTCTGTGTTATGCCAAATGATTCAGGGAATTATTGAATATTGCTTTACACTGCATCAGCAATTTTGCAACTATTCGCAGCAAGATGTTTAAAGAGTTTAACCCTGGTCAGCATTAATGAAGTACACAAACACAAGTCAGTTATTTAACTCCCATGTCATCTCATCATTACTAATAACACTTTCATGATTCTTTGGTTTTTGGTTCACTGTTTAATACCACACTCAGCAATATTCCAGCTATATGGTGGCATTCTGTAAATAATGAAGTCTGGACAAGACAATCCAAAGATTAACAGCATGAGCATCAATCTACACAACTGGGAAACAATGTGTCAACCATGTCAGCAAGTCTGACCACCTGTCCCCGTTAGTCGCCTTTCATGACAAGCATGGATTGTTCACGACCAATTCTAACCTGGATCTTCACTTGTCTATGATTATTTGGAAGAGGTAATGATCTTGTACTAGAGTCTTTACTTTGTGTCTAAACCCTATGGAAGGTATCTTACTTTTCTGAGAACCTGACATCCGTCTCTAGCAGGGACCTGAGTGTGGTGAGGTGGGTTGCAACTTTTCCTTCAGGTGAGTCAGAGAAGAAGAACTTGTACAGCCGAATAGCCACGGCGAACCATGTCTCACTGTTGGCCATCTGCAAGGAAAAACACAACTCCTGTTGTACCTTTCAAACAGTAACATTCCACCTAGGCCTGGTGATGATCTAGTCTGTGAACAGGAACAGCAATGATATATTATGACAACATTTGTTACCAACCAACACTCATTTTGGTTGGTTATCAAGAGTGACTGTCCTGGGGACTCATTCTACCCAAGAATCACCATGTGTGACAAACACCAGACACAAGGGGCCTATGCTACCCCTGAATCACCATGTGTGACAAGCACTAGACACAAGTGGCCTATGCTTCACAAGAATCACCATGTGTGACAAACATCAGACACAAGGGGCCTATGCTACCCCTGAATCACCATGTGTGACAAGCACTAGACACAAGTGGCCTATGCTTCACAAGAATCAGCATGTGTGACAAACATCAGACACAAGGGGCCTATCCTACTCCAAAATCACCATGTGTAACAAACATTAGATACAAAGGGCCTATCCTACCCCAGAACCACCATGTGTGTCAAACGTTGGACACAAGGGGCCTACCCTACTCCAGAATCAGTATGTGTGACAAGCATTAGACACACGGGTCTATCCTACTCCAGAATCAGTATGTGTGACAAGCATTAGACACAAGGGTCTACCCTACTCCAGAATCAGTATGTGTGACAAGCATTAGACACACGGGTCTATCCTACTCCAGAATCAGTATGTGTGACAAGCATTAGACACAAGGGTCTATCCTACCCCAGAATCAGCATGTGTGACAAGCATTAGACACACGGGTCTATCCTACTCCAGAATCAGTATGTGTGACAAGCATTAGACACAAGGGTCTATCCTACTCCAGAATCAGTATGTGTGACAAGCATTAGACACACGGGTCTATCCTACTCCAGAATCAGTATGTGTGACAAGCATTAGACACACGGGTCTATCCTACTCCAGAATCAGTATGTGTGACAAGCATTAGACACAAGGGTCTATCCTACTCCAGAATCAGTATGTGTGACAAGCATTAGACACAAGGGTCTATCCTACCCCAGAATCAGTATGTGTGACAAGCATTAGACACAAGGGTCTATCCTACTCCAGAATCAGTATGTGTGACAAGCATTAGACACAAGGGTCTATCCTACCCCAGAATCAGTATGTGTGACAAGCATTAGACACAAGGGTCTATCCTACCCCAGAATCAGTATGTGTGACAAGCATTAGACACAAGGGGCCTACCCTACTCCAGAATCAGTATGTGTGACAAGCATTAGACACAAGGGTCTATCCTACTCCAGAATCAGTATGTGTGACAAGCATTAGACACAAGGGTCTATCCTACCCCAGAATCAGTATGTGTGACAAGCATTAGACACAAGGGTCTATCCTACCCCAGAATCAGTATGTGTGACAAGCATTAGACACAAGGGTCTATCCTACTCCAGAATCAGTATGTGTGACAAGCATTAGACACAAGGGTCTATCCTACTCCAGAATCAGTATGTGTGACAAGCATTAGACACAAGGGTCTATCCTACCCCAGAATCAGTATGTGTGACAAGCATTAGACACAAGTGTCTATCCTACTCCAGAATCAGTATGTGTGACAAGCATTAGACACAAGGGGCCTACCCTACCCCAGAATCAGTATGTGTGACAAGCATTAGACACAAGGGGCCTACCCTACTCCAGAATCAGTATGTGTGACAAGCATTAGACACAAGGGGCCTACCCTACTCCAGAATCAGTATGTGTGACAAGCATTAGACACAAGGGGCCTACCCTACTCCAGAATCAGTATGTGTGACAAGCATTAGATACAAGGGTCTATCCTACCCCAGAACCACCATGTGTGTCAAACGTTAGACACAAGGGGCCTACCCTACTCCAGAATCAGTATGTGTGACAAGCATTAGACACAAGGGTCTATCCTACCCCAGAACCACCATGTGTGTCAAACGTTAGATACAAAGGGCCTATCCTACTCCAGAATCAGTATGTGTGACAAGCATTAGACACAAGGGTCTATCCTACCCCAGAACCACCATGTGTGTCAAACGTTAGACACAAGGGGCCTACCCTACTCCAGAATCAGTATGTGTGACAAGCATTAGACACAAGGGTCTATCCTACCCCAGAATCAGTATGTGTGACAAGCATTAGACACAAGGGTCTATCCTACTCCAGAATCACCACGTGTGTCAAGCAGAGTGAGTGAGCTTTTAGCAATATTCTCACAATATGACAATGGGGGACACCATAGATGGGCTTCACACATTGCACCCACATGGGGAATCAAGCATGCCATGAAAAGCAAATACATTAGCCATCCAACCTTTCCACACCATCCAACCATTCCACACCATGTGTGACAATCATTGGATACTAGGAGCCCTTTCTACACTTTATGTGTGGTTAGAATACAAAAAGAACACATTCAAATACCTCAAACACAGCAGGGACTGGGTTTCTACCAACATTATCATCAAAGCCTTTGGTGAAAGCCTGGTCAATGTGTTGCCAGAGGAACTCCTTGAAACTGTTCTCAGGGCGACTAAACATTGTCACTGATGTTCTCTGAGTATCCCCTGATGCTTGATTTGAGCGCCGATTGGTCGCATAGCTCCGACTACGTGGGGATTCTGAGACATGAAACAGGTTTGTCATCATAATTATACATATTACAAGGCTGGAGATATATATATATATATATATATATATATTGATAAAGGCAACATAATAATTACGTTTTCATATATCAAAGACATGCAAAGCCACTCCAATTTAAAAATCCCTTACTTTTCAAATGCAGCAAACCACATAAATTCCATGAAGAGAGTCTTCCTTGGGGTATATATGAGCTTTTTCTGCTACTGAAAATGTCCTGAGACAGTTGTAACAATGTCTTAATATAAATATTGTACAAACAAAAAAAATCAATATTTCATCTGTTATACTGCCACTGACCATCAGGGAAAACCTCCCATACTGTGCTAAGATGATCGTAACTCCCATATTGTAACATAGGCTTATAACACAGCGCTACGATCGGTAGTTTAGAGAAAGATTAACTGATATGTACAAACTTGGCATGATTCTATTTGTAGCTCACATTATTTAATACACTACTCTAAGCTGAAAGCAATTCAGGAGGATGAATGTCATATTTTGAAGCTGAATGATAAGTCTCTCCTGAGCGTAGTTTGTACATTTAGAATATCCCAACATAATTTTAAAATTGTTTCTTTCAGAAGAAGTAAAGACAATTGTATAACCAGGTGTATCTGTATAAATTGCAATCTTGGGTCGATTGAAGATGAATACCATGTTTTTATGCAGTGTACAAAATATAATGAAATTCGCAAAAAGTACTTGCCGCAGCTGAATGCCATGTCTCAGTGTGAACAAAGCATGATAAATGTAGTACAGTCTAAAGATCCACATGTTATTAAATCAGTTGCTCTATTTTTGAAACACCTGTTTAAGCACTACTCTTGAAAATAACACGTAAAATATTGTATCTGTCAACTGTGTTATAGGCCATTAGGCCAACATTACTTAATAAATATGTCTGTCTGTCTGTCTGTCTGTCTGTCTGTCCGTCCGTCTATGATCGCTTTGAGGGAACAGGGTCCTGATCTTAATCCTTACCTGAATCTTTGGCAACTGCTGAGTTGATGCGGAGATTCTGTAGGAATACTGTAATGGGATCGGTGGCTTCATTCGGTCGGCTATTCACATACACGAACTCCTGGTTGGCCGGGACAGCGAACAGGGAATTGTTGCTGCATAGACAACACAACAGCAATATCATGTATCGCAACATGTAATGTTATTGTTTACGCCACACAGAGAACACACGGACATAGAACAGCAAACATGGTACTGACAGATTTGGCACCAACAGACTTCGCACTACAGACTCCATTCCACAAAATAATTGTAGCGCTAAGATGATCGTAACTTCCATACCATAACATAGACAAAAGAATGTCATAGCACTACAATCGCTTGAGGAACGGAACCCTGGCACCTATAGACATACCACTAGCACATGCAGCACTTGTTGCCAACAACAGACATGGCATCAGATAGAATCAAAAAGCACAATAAATATTGGGTAATTTGACCAACATGAGCATGGCAACAACAAATCCACAGATTGATCAACTACTGGGATATGAAGGTGAAAAACTATCCAGTGCTCTAAAGTCTTCCAAAACATAAATGCCGTCTTTGGTAGAGAGAGCAAAATTAAATCAAATGCGGATATGCAGCTCTTAATTCTTGGGACAAGACAAACTACTATTCAAACTAAAAGCCTTTCAACACTAAAATATTCCATTGAATTTACCTGATATTTGTGATGATTCTTGACTTTCTCAGAATTCTGTAAATCTGGTCCTCAATATTGTGCACAAGTCTCTTAAGTGGGGGATTTTTCTGTGATAAGAAACATTCCATCATCCATTGAACATTAAATCTTACAAAATCAAGCTATCCAGTTTCTTCGTTCAATTTTCTGAGTCCTTTATAATATTAAAGAAATCTCAAAGGTAAAGGTACAGATGAAGTAACAAAAACTATGACCAATGATCAAAAACTTGAATAAACTTGACTTGATAAGTCCCCAAATGTGACTTAACCTGTAACATCTAACTAGTGAACCCCAAATCAAGTGTTCTTTTTTAACAGGAAGTGTTGGAAAAGGTATCTATCAAAGACAAAAGGGACTGTCAGAAATTAAACGAACAGAATATTTATTTTATGGGCAGTCTAATAAGCTGTGCACATGGCAGTTTTAACCTAATGTCCTAAAACAGGATGTGTTCAATAGCATATAATTCATTTTTTGAGTGTGTGTGAGCTATTTTAGATAATATAGGTATAAATAGGTATTAAGGCAACTGTACCAAAGCCCTGGGTTTTCCTGTGTCAATGTCATCAGGGGCCATCTCAAAAGTTGGCGTGTCAAAATAGAACAGCAGGCGTGGAGAACAAGGTCGAGCTCCTATCAACCAGTCCTTTGATATGGACAGTCCTTGAAGGGTTTCTGTCATGAAAGTCTGCAGCTTCATTCTGAAAACAAAACATCACTGAGTCTAACTGTTCCCATGATCACATTTGTGAGTGAGTGAGTGAGTGAGTGAGAGTTCAGTTTTCACCGCACTCAGCTATATTGTGGCAGTCTGAGTGAGTGAGTGAGTGAGTGAGTGAGAGTTCAGTTTTCACCGCACTCAGCTATATGGTGGTAGTCTGAGTGAGTGAGTGAGTTCAGTTTTACGCCGCACTCAGCAATATTCAAGCTATATGGCAGCGGTCTGTATGTAATCGAGTCTGGACCAGACAATCCAGTGATCAACAACATGAGCTTCGATCTGCGCAATTGGGAACCGATGACATGTGTCAACCAAGTCAACCTGACCACCCGATCCCGTTAGTCGCCTCTTACGACAAGCATAGTCGCCTTTTGTGGCAAGCATGGGTTGTGGCAGTCTGAACATAATCAAGTCTGGACCATACAATCCAGTGATCAACAACATGCACATCAGTCTACAAAATTTGGACACACTGATGTGTCAACCAAGTCAAAGTCTGACCATCCAATAGCGTTAGTCGCCTTTCATGACCAACATGGGTTACTGAAGATCAATTTGAGCCCAGATCTTAAAAAGTCAACTATTTGTGCACAAATAGCAACTCAAATGAGAAAATACACCTAAACCAAATTCATGACAGAGTTTTGCAAATGTACTCATTTGTGAGACAGGTTGATAAGAAAGTGAGTCAGTTAAGTTTTACACCATTTCCATCAATATTCAAGCAATATCATTTTTTAAATATTACCTTCTTTGATTCACAATACAACCTGGCATGTATTTTCTTGTAAAACATTCTTGTTAAAGTACAGAGTTCAAAACTGGACATATGTTTCACTTTTGCTTCTTAATTTATGTTGAACATTTAAAATAAATTATAAAATTGTTCAAAACTGAAAAATCAAAGTCAGGGCATACAGCAGTAATTTGTCTGTCAAGAAACAGGAAACTCATTCAGACAGGCAAGCTCCTGTCAAAATGGCTAAATGGTACAGTACCGCTGAAAATTCTAATGTACCAAAAAATTTCATTGCTTTACACTGTACCAGCGGTTTGAAAAAGTAGTGGAAACTCTAAGTACTGATTTTTTTCTTAAATGTTCCAGGAAATGTATGTTCGTAACATACTAGCCATCCTTTGAAGATGTAAAATTCTAGGATTTCGGTCCTGCCGCACAAGGAAGGGCATGGGAAACATGTGGTCTCACCTTAAGCAAGTGAGTCTGTTCAAAATTGCCTCTGCTCACCCAGCAGAAAATGGGTACCCGGTGAGATAAAGTCCTGTGACTATAACCTTCTAGCACCTAAGAGGCAGCTTGGGTTAACCCGGATAATGATAATCAGACTCTGATTGCAGCGTCCAGTGAGCAACTAGTCAGATGGATACTAGGCGCTATACAAGTCAATTATCATCATTATCATTATTAAATGCATTTCGTGCAGTCTGCAAAACACTCGAAAGAAGTACATGTTTGGGGTTCTTTTTGCATTAACAAAAACCAGGAAAATTTGATAAATTACTGACCAATTATTTTTTATGATTGATTGGTTGTAATGAACTAATCCAGTTCCAAGCTCTACTTGTATCCCCCAACACACTCTATACAATCCTTAGACACGACACACAGCAGCACCAACCTGACAGCATCCAGGCTCCTGAACAGCTTCACATAGCTGATGTCAAACGTGTTGCCTGGGTGACACAGCTGAAAAGACACTTCAATCTCTTGCATGCACTTCAATCATCAACAGAAGGACAAACAGACAATTTGAGCAATCTTGTTGTGGACAATATATCCTCAGATCTCAAACATGAGATCACTGAATATTGTTTAAAGTTTAGTTGTGGCATCTGAACAAGAACATATTTTACCATGGTAACCTGTCTCAACTCTTTATACAAAACAAGAGAATAAAATGAGGCATAAGGATGTCCAGAATGAAGGATTATGTTAAATCACAAGCTTAACCTTCTACACAGAGAGAGAGAGACATATGGAGTTTAGTTTTACACCAGTTTAGTCTAGTTTTATTTCCACAATATCCTGGCAGGGACCAGAAAGGGGCTTCACACACTACACCCATGTGTCTTCATCATGATGATGTTACACAAGAGTGTATTTTCTGTAAATAGTATTTTTGATTAAGTGATTCTTATTATTGGGTCAAAGTGTTTAGAGTTTTGAGTGGTCATTATTATGGGTCAAATTTTGTATCATAAATGTTCAGAGCTATTATTACTTTAGCGGCAGCCCTTCAAGGTAGCGCTTTTGAATTAGTATGTGTTCTGATTACTTGTTGACTTCTGCGAGACTACAAGAAGGTTCTAAGTTAATGATTATGGTCGTATTATGCTCGAATATTCAAGAATCTATGACTGTATATATAAAGGCTGGTTGCTGCATGACACATTGACACACTGACACATGAACACATACAGATTAACTAGAGTACCTCAATCTGCCTTCCTTTGTCAACGCTTGACCTACATAACCACTGCCTGACCGCTCACTGTGTAACATTCAGGATAATTGTTTCTCACTCTCTATCCAAGTGAGTGAGTGAGTGAGTGAGTCTAGTTTTATGCCGCACTCAGCAATATTCCAGCTATAAGGCGGCGGTCTGTAAATAATCGAGTCTGGACCAGACAATCAAGTGACCAACAACATAAGCATCGATCTGCGCAATGGGGAACCAATGATATGTCAGCGAACCTGACCACCTGATCCCATTAGTCACCTCTTACAACAAGGCTGAAGGCCTATCCTACCCCGGGACCTTCATGGGTATCTCTAGCCAAGACTTTGGTGAGTTGATATTATATTTGTGACCCAATACATTAGATTTGACTCACTATCATTGTACTTGACACCTCTGTTGTGAATCATTGTATCTTACTCTCTGCCCAACACAAACTAATGAATGTTTTAGGCTTGTCTATGTTATATTTTGCTGGTTGTGAGGTGATTTCTCTTACTCTTGTCACCACAAATGTTTAACCGTAACAATGAGCAAATTGCATAACCACCAGACTACTTCACCACTCCTTGCCTTCCATAACTAGCAGCAGTGTATGAAATAAGCTAAAAAACCCATCCAGACATTAAAGCTGGTAATTACAAAACATCACCAGCCCAAAATCAATTAACCAGACCAGACAATATGCATCGATAGGTGTCACTGTTTTAATAAGAATATATATTAAAACATATGTCAACATAGTGCATTGAGCTTGAGATATGATAGTTCAATGTTCAAAACGTAGCTGTCAAGTCTAAATGTAACGCTCAATTTGAAAACTAGATTTCATGATAAGGTGAATTTACTCATATGTATGGAACCTGGTATCTAAAATCTTTACCAGACCATTAGGCTGACTAGCTGTATATTTAGGCTGTCCGTCAAAAATCTAGAATGTCTCAGGCCTTGTTTCATACACTGCTGGCAGACATCTGATGTCAGAACTGTGATTTACAGGTATACTCACCACCACAATGTGCGAAATATTCAGGAGGAGTAGAATTGTCTTGGCATATCTAAAATTTTCATCTTCCCACAAGGTTACAATATCCTGAAAACCAAAAGAAATGTGTTTGCGATTAATAGTGGCAATGACCCTGTCACTACAGAAGACCAAAATACTTATGACATTTACTTATGACTGTTTACTTTTTTATCACAAACAAGATGCTTGAAATGACTGGTGTCTGCATAATCACGTAATGTAGGCTGTCAAATTATTGAAGACACTGGGTGCAATGTTTTATGAGATATTGTGCTCCCATAAGTTTGAAAAGTTGTCAAAGTGTTGTGGTGACCTTTATGATAAGGTCAAGGTCACCCAAATCAACTGGGCCATTATTCTCGAAACGTTCGTAGCCCTAAGAATTTTTAACTTTGATCATAGCCAATGTGTTAAGAATGGGCTTAAGAAGTTCGTAGGGCTAAGAATGTTTCGAGAATAGCTAGCCTGGTGTCTGTATAATCCCCCAATGCAGGCTGTCACAAACTCGGAGACATTAGGAGTTCATGAGGTAATTTGTTTACAAGAATCGTATGTTCAGACACTGCTAAATACGGTCCCCCATACAACGCTGCAGATTGAGACAAAAATAATTATGACGATAAACATCAGCTTCAGTTTAATTCGAAAATACAAGTTGTGCTACAACAAAAATAAAATCAACCATATTATTGACAAAAACGTTATAGAAAGAGGGAGCTTTCATACATTATCACAGCAAGGGACACCCTAAATGGAGGGACACCCTAAATGGACTTCACACATCATAAGCACACAGGAACACAAACCTAGTTCTTTGCTGTGACAAAGGTTGTGAGTGAATGTTGTTTTATGTCAATGCTGCTGTCATCATGATATGAACAACAGCCATGCCAGTGGATAAAACCAGAACCAGCAGCCTTCACTATGAGGAAACAGTGACATACAATCATCCTGGTGATACAATGTGTTCAGACAATCAGGAGATAAAAATGTAATTTTCTGAATAAAATTGATATTTTATACTTATCCTGACTCATGCTTATTGCTTATCTCCTCTTCCCTGGTGAAGGTAGTGGAACACCTGAAATCCCTTCAAGTTCCCTTCTAAAGGAAGTGGACGTAAAATTCACTCACCCATTAGTCACCTCCCCTCCCGAGCACATGGTCAGCTGATCAGCCATGATACTCACTCTCTCCTATAATCGCCCAACACAAGAATATGAGAATTCTGCGTGTCTGTGAGGGGCGGCTGGGAGGGCTTTTGCCATGAGTCAGGATAAGCATAAAATATCAATTTTATTCCGAAAATTACATATTTTTCCTTATCCTGACTCATGCTTAATTGCTTACAGAATCCGACCTTGCTGGATTCTGCTGGCTGTTCAAAATTACATCCAATAATTCCCCCCCACCCCCACCCCCCCCCCCTTACGGCAACTTGTAACGGCAATAACTTGGTCCTGTCATTCCAATATTCATTGTAGATTCCGGGGGGATCACATCCAGTCGAACTTCCGTTCTTCCATGGATGACTTCGTTGACTGTCACGTGATGACATCAAAAGTAACTAGCGTCCTTCTAGTTTCTGATGCAACTAAATGTCAAGATATAGCAATCGAGACTAGTTGCAACCTCTCTTCATGTACAATTATCTTCATTACGAGTACAGGGTCATAATCACTCAAGCTAGCCTGTTTAAGACGTGTGCATGGACTTTCCACCAAAATACTCCGCAGAGCGTCTGGCTTCCAGAAGCCACATGATAAAACAGTTGAGTGAACTCAGCGCCTTCGGGAAACTGTTCGTTGCTGAGCAACAACAGGAGGCCCAAACTGATGAATGCCAGAGACATCCTCTGTGGCTATGTCTTGTAGATTGTGGTTGGCAAACACCATGTTTGACTTCCAAAAGCAGAACTCCATTATAGTTGATAGCGAGCAATTCCCTTGTAGCGCTAGTGTAGAGGTCAAGGCTCTGTCTTCATGAGGGTTGGAGGCTCGCGGAGGTTCCAATCCTGCTGCTTTATAGGCTCTCAATATAACAATCCTGATCCACACTGAGATAGTGTTGCGGGATTCTTCCATAAGTGTCTCAGTAGATATAGGGATAAACAGGCCCTTGAAATGTTGCCTTCTAGACATGGTTCGTGCGACGAATATCTTCAATGCTCTGACTGGACATAATGATAAATCTTGAGTATCATGGGGTCTAAGGATTGAAGATAGTGCTGGTGTGTGGAATTGCCCATCCAGTTGACCCGGCAGATGATTTTTTGCAATAAAATCCCATCTTAGACCCAGATGAGCTGTCTGCTGATGACTTGCATCAAAGCTCGTGCCATTGAAGTCTAGAGCATGAATTTCTGACATTCGTGCAGCTGTAGCCAAGGCAAGTAAAAATAGTGTCTTCTGAGTTAGCAGTTCAAATGAGGTCCAATCAAGAGGCTCATACGCATCACTTGTGCTGCCTTCATCGCCGTGAAGCCTTTCTTCTTGGCGTATGTCTCAGACCGCTTCCACTTCTCATCATAAAGGATGCAAGTGGATTTCCATAAAGCTAAGGTAACTGCTTTCGCTGCTCTTATCGAGTATCCTCTGTGTTTTAAACAGATTTTGATACATTTCACACGTGAAGTCGGAACGCAGTTGGGTTGCTGTGTGCCTGTTTCGTGTGGGGATGGACGAGAAGATTTTCCCAATCTTGTAGTTGTAGTGTTGGTTGTCCTAACTCCTCTATGAGTGTTGGAAACCAATGTCTCGTTGGCCAGTAAGGCGTGACCAAGGTCAGTTGTAGCCTCCTGGTCTGTTTTATTTTCTCAAAGACTTTTGGTAGCAGCACTGGAGGGGGAAACGTGAATGACGAAACTTGATAGGATCATTCACTCTTCCTTGTTCGCAGGATTGCTGAACTTGAGATGAGAGTCTCATTGACAGCTCTAAATCGAGCCCGTCTGAAGAGAGTGCGTCTCGTAGAGTGCGGGTGCACTCACTTGACATAGGAGGATCTCTCTCCGAACTGCGACGGGATGATAAGGACGACGGTGACGATTTTCCTGAACAGGTGCGTGTATACGTCTCTTCTTCATCCTCTGGAGTGAGTGGAGATCTAGATGGAGTGCTCACCCGCAGCAGCAGTTGACGTAGTTGAAGATTATAGTGTTCGTTCTTCTTCAACATGACCATACCAAGCTCATGTTGCATGAAGGCATATGCGTCGAACAGTTGTGTTGAGTGCAGCAATAGTTGACTTGTACAGATGTCTACAGCGACGACGAAGGCTGCAGATAGAGGGACGATCTCATCACCAAAGGACTTCTTCGTCGAAGAATGTTGATTCTGCGATGACTTCGTTGCAGACGACTTTGTCTTCGATGATGGTGATCTAGACTTCTTAGGCTGAGAAAAACAGTTACCCTAAGCTAAATCATCCAATAAGACATAACTAATGAAAGTCGACATTGACTGTCTCTCGCACGCCTGTGAAAAGAACGAATTTATACAATAAATTCTGGAACAGATAAATTTCTGCAAATTTCACAGCAAATAGTGGAAGACCATAATGGCTTACACACCAGAGAAACTAACAGCGGGTCAACCAGGGACAGCTGTAATCTACACTGTAAACACAATATCATCAACGGAGACTAAGTCTTGGTTGACAAAATATGTGCTATATCAACACCAAATAATCACAAATAAACAAACTGTGATACATATACATAAACCAAAATACCGCATACGACATAAATACAGTGAAAGGACTGAAATAGTTGAAAAACTTATCTCCGTAATGGAGACCCCAGGTACTAGTAACTCCAGCCACCCTCGTTGGGAGATAAGGAGAGAGTGAGTATCATGGCCGATCAGCTGACCATGTGCACAGTAGGGGAGGTGACTCATGAGTGAGTGAATTTTACCTCCGCTTCTTTTAGAAGGGAACCTGAAGGGATTTCAGGTGTTTCACTACCTTCACCAGGGAAGAGGAGATAATTAAGCATGAGTCAGGACAAGGAAAAATATGACAATTTAAAACCGAATGCTACATGTTAAAATAAATTTGTTAAAATCTAAATAAATAATGCGGTTAGTCCCTCCCAACACTGGATGCTCCTCCCTACTACGGATTCTTCGGACCGAGAAGTAAAAGTGGAGTTCTAATGGCGTCTGCTCGCATGCGCAGTGGGGAGATTCAGATACTTCCGTATCATAAAAGTCGTCCTTTGCGAGGTAGCCATTCAAGATTGAATAGCAATTCAACTCCGTCAGATCTCCTACTACGCGAAGCTTGAGGTAATATGGCATAGACCTATGGTGAGGTAAGTAAACAAGAGTCATCAGAAGATGACATATCCCCCCAGCCCCCACATATTTGAAAGGACAAATCATCCAACAGTTACTTATTGTGCTTTTAGACCAAGTCTTAAATGTTTCCGTGGAATTCATGAAAAATATAAATGCCATATATCTGTAATCAGAAAAAGTCACCATTTCAAGATCTGTCTCGTATATCTGCAAAGATCTTTTGAAAGATATGAAATGCTTTTCGAGTTGTGCTCCAGAAACGAAGTCAGCAACGTGTTCATGGAACCAAGAAAATGATACATCATAAAAACCTGTAAGTAGCAAAAGGCACCACTCTGGGGTCTGCCACACATATCTACCAAGTTTTACTGACAGATATTCAGAAGTCTTAGAGTTCTGCTCCGGAAACGAAACACAGTTTTGAGACAAAGTCTGAATCTATTCCATGGAAACCGAGAAACTAAGAAATCACAAAAACCTGTAACTAGCAAAAGGCACCATTGCAGCTTCTGATTGGTATATCTACCAAGTTTTGCAGAAAGTTCGGCTCCGGAAACGATGCCCATCCCTTCATTTTGAGACTAAGTCTCAACCATTTCCATGGAAACTGAGAAAATAATAAAACACAAAAACCTGTAAATAGCAAAAGGCACCACTTTGGGGTCTGCTACACATACCTATCAAGTTACACTGACAGATATTAAGCAGTTTTTGAGTTCTGCTCCGGAAACGAAACACACCTCTCAGTTTTGAGACAAAGTCTGAATCTATTCCATGGAAACCGAGAAACTAAAAAAATCACAAAAACCTGTAACTAGCAAAAGGCACCATTGCAGCTTCTGATTGGTACATCTACCAAGTTTTGCAGAAAAATATTGAACAGTTTTTTAGTTCTGCTCCGGAAACGAAGCCCATCCCTTCATTTTGAGACTAAGTCCGAAACGTTTCCATAGAAATGTAGAAAATAATAAATCACAAATACCTGTAAATAGCAAAAGACACCACTTTGGGTTCTGTCACACATATCTACCAAGTAACACTGACAGATATTCAGAAGTTTTTGAGTTCTACTCTGGAAACAAAACACACCTCTCACTTTTGAGACTATGTCTGAAACATTTCCATGGAAACTAAGAAAATAATAAATCACAAAAACCTGTAATACCAAAAGGCACCACTATAAGTTCAGATTGATATATCTACCAAGTTTTGCAGGAAAATATTGAACGGTTTTAGAGTTTTGCTCCGGAAACGAAGCCGACCCCACCATAAGACTAACACCAAAATGTTCCATGGAAAAACAAAAAAAATATAAATACCAAAAATCTGTAAATAGCAAAAGGCACAACCATAGGCTGAGACTACTATACCTATAAAGTTTGGTCTAAAAATATTGAATGGTTTCTGAGTTATGCTCCGGAAACAAAACGATTACAGACGGACAGACAGGCAGACGAGGCGTCAACTATATCCCCCCGCAATACATGCCAGGGGGATAAAAATTTAGAGCTATTATAATTTCATTTTATGCCTATCATTTCCAAAGAGTATGTTTATCCCCATTCTACCATAACCGTGTTAACAAGATTCGTACAAAAATACACACTGTGTTGGAAAATCAGAGGTATATAACGTGATTATATACCTCTCAATGACTTTGATGAACCAATCACAATCCTGTATTTACAGAAGTCATGGTAGAATACACATTTTACATGGCTCTTGTGCCAATCATGGCTTTTGAGCACTGCATCAGAATCTCCTCTGGGAATATGTATATCGGAGTATGTTTGTAAAAACTACATTACCTCAGTTTTGTTATTGAGTATCTTCTGACATCTCTCCACGAGGCTGTGTGTGTCACCAAGAGACTTGTGGTGGAGATACACTACTTGGGTGTCGCTGTCGAAGAAACACTCAATTTCCCCCTGGAATCAACCAGTTGTTTTAAGACTTAAAGAGAGACAGAAAGTACACGACACAGAATAGCAGCCAGTGTCATTCACAGAAACATGCCTTAGGCGAGACTACAAATAAGAAGATAAGTATTCAGTTCAATCAATCTTGTCAGAAAATTCTGCCTTGATTTCAAATATCGACTTGTCAATATGTTTTTGTGTATTTCTTGAACCAAAGAGGAAACATCAGTCTGTAACTTTAGCCTAAAGTCAGAGCTCGAGACAAGTACAACTTTGTTATGAATGTAAACTCAGCAAATACAGTCAGGTGTCCCCCAAAAAGTGAACCGTTATTTGACAATATTTTCTCAGCAGTAAAGAAACAAATTTATTAAAAAAAAAGATCACAGAGCACCCTAGGGTAGCAACAACAAGTATACAAAATATTTAAGACATTGCTTGCAAATCAGGCGAGTACTGTCAAATTCAAAACAGCACGTCCAAAAATGCAGATGAGTGACAGACAAATTGACCACACAGGTGTTAAAGGACAGGATAATTACGTCATGGGAGGAGATGTCAGTGGAAGAAATACATAAAACTATGAAAGCGTTTCTGCTTGAAAGAAACACACGTCTTCGTTAGTTGTGGAGGAAGATGGAGGCCATATTGAACATAGACTGAAATAAGTGAATTTCCCATTGAAATTACATTTTTTGACATGTTGTTTTGAAGGCGACAATGCTTGTATAATTTGCAACCTATCTCTTAGATATTTTGTAGACTCACTAATGATACCCCAGGGTTACTCTGTGAAATGATTAACTAAATTTGGTCCATCTATCGATGAGAAAATTGACGGTTTACCTTTTGGGGACACTCATTATATAATGATAATAAACTCCAAGTGAAAATGATGGTTAGAGCCCAGTTTGGGGAAGATTTTTGGCACTGCCTGCAACAGGGTACCAGTCATTTAATACATCGGTGGAGAGATCATAGGGCAGAGGTCAAGGGGTTAGGAGAGGGCCACGAATTCATACATACACTGAAGAGCAAACAGAACTCAAGTTTCGAAAAAGATAAATATCATAAAAGTAAGCGTTTGTGTTTATGTTTTTCTGGCAAAAAACAGTTGCATTTCTTTGCTATTTAGTATATATTACAGGAGAGTCAAGACAAAGACAGTTTTTTTATATCAGACTGCTGTTGCATTTTGTCTTCTAAAAGAAGAACATAATGTTTTTACAAAAATATGACAAGCATTGGGATAGAGTTATCATTTACAGTACATTAAACACCTATGATGTGAAATTGAGTATATGGTAAACTCTTAGCAATCTGTAAAATGTGCCTGCAGTAAATGACTAGTTTATCTTTGAATTTTTCCATTCATTTGAAGAGGATGAAAATATGTATAAAGTATGGTGTACATAAATACATATAGTGCGAATATTTACCTTGTCCACCATGCCCCCTATGTAGCTGTCTCCTCCCTTTGGAAAAAAAAGACCAAGTATTGTATAGTGTATATATCTTTAGAGAGTAGTGAGTTGTTAAAATCACCAGGGTAATGCAGACAAACACAACTACAGAACAATAACATAAAAAAGAGAATGAGATTTAGCTACCTGCTCTGGAAGGAAAGGTACAGACAATGGCCACCACTGGTGTGATTATAAGAATCTTCAGAAAACACCAATTTGTGCTTCCTGTTTCATTAAATGGACCTGTTGTACATTGCCAAGATCAGCAGATATTGTGGGTGTTACCATTATTTACATAAAGGGAAATGTTGTTATCATCCTGGAAGTGGCCGCACTTGTCTCATGTAACAGATATCATCAGGAACAATCATAGTTTATTCTCCCAGCAGCGCTTCATGAATGATCCACCATATTTATAAACAACTTATGCACACTGGCATTGTACTTCCAATGCTACTTCTCCTATTGATGTATATCACCATACCAAGTCAACCAGACTACACTCAATTCTTGTAGGTCAGTTTTTATGTCTTTCACTGTTATTTGAACCTATTTCACCTCATTGATACCGACACTATTTATAAGCAATATCAATAAAAAAAGCTTTCAGATACCACTTTTTTCCAGCAATTACCGACACCATCAATAATTCTGATCCAAAATATCAACATGATGGCCGCAAGCTTAATTGAATACACAGTTACAAATTGATAAATGTGTTTTAAATTTGTACACCTAAACAAAAGTGTAAAAAATACATAAGAAACCTACATATCTCCCCCACATTTAAAGAGGTATAATCAGAACCATAACGTTTGTGTATTTGGCCTTGGTATGTCAGTACTATATTGTAGCCATTTCACGATGCCAGTAAACAATCAAGCCTGTCCAAAATAAAGTTGGACCAAACACAGTCCAGTGATGGATATCAAGAACAAGAAAACCTGCCATGTGAGCATTCATTGAACAAAGTCATCCATAAACATAATGGCTCATCCAAGTCTTTTGACACTCATAGGTAACCTTGCCCTTTTTCTACACCAAATTTCGCACAAAGTGGTCACCAAAATAGGAATATCAATTTAAAATACAAACCATAAATACATCTCTTTCCAGTATTGGGTTTAATATTGACGCTTTCGTTGCAAATCCATTGAGTCGACTTTTTCCAATAATGGAGACAACACATACTTTTCTGTCTCTGTTTGGAAGAGTCCTGAAATTGAAATAAAACATAAATATAGTTATTAATGCCTACCCCATCTCACACTATGCATTTCTCCTCCCCCAGGTGGAAACTATCTGACCTGTTTCCAGCCGAAAATAGACAGCTCGTCTGAACGCATCCCAGCTTTCACCCTGGAGACAACTGTTCACGAATTATGTGTGCCTATTTTCTCCTTGGCCTCCTCTCTCAATCATTCTCCTTGGAAGTGCAACGGAAAGATTTCCGCCCATATCCCCCGTTTTATCTTATCATTCTATAATAAAGAACAAATGTTTATTCACTAAAAATCCTTTACACTAATGACTACCCTGACCCCTAACCACATTCTTGCCCTAACCCTAAGACCCTAAAACCTTGAAATAATCTTACTAAATAGGATACATTTCAAGCAGGGGTTACAGAGGGAACTCTTGCCACTTTTATCTCACACTGAGCATTTATCCCCTCAGCAAGAAAAATAAAGATTTCTACCCATAAACCACCTTTACTTTGTTAATTATTCGATGCCTAAGAATATGGGCCTCTGGTTTTTATAAAAGTCCTAAACCTAACTCTAAACATTAATCTAAACCTAAACCCTAAATCTAACCCCTATCCCCCCAAGGTAATCCCAAATAACAGAATGCATTTCAAGCAGGGTTTACCGGCAGAACTCTTACCCAAGAACAAAGAGGTTCGGAGCCCTCTTGTGTAACACATAAGTAACTCATATTTCTGTAAGCACTTCTTAAAGACTGACCAAATGATCCTGAACGGTATGGTCTGTCAATCACAACCTAAGACTTCCCCTTACATACAAAGGTTAAGCTCCTGAAGTTCTACCAACTGTACTCAAAAATAAGCAGAGGTTCATGATCTACAACCATACTTGGTCTCTGAGGGAGTGGCCAGTGAGGAAGCCAAAGCTTGTGGGGGTTGGGGGATGGTGTTCATCTGTAGTTGATTGTGACTCTGTTGATCCAAGGGCAGGTTTCTCCACTTTGGATTAAAAATCGTTACAGCCTAAAACATATCAAATCAGCACAGGTGTGGCTGTCTTGACCCCCATCCTGATGATAGGAAGAGCTTTTCATCTCCTGTTGTTATGGTCATGGAGGGATGTCTTGCTGCTACAGTCGTTCATTTTCTTAATGTAGCAGAGGCATGAAATCTTTGTTAAAGAAACAATCTGTAGTAATAGAAGCCACACACATAGCCTATGGTTTATTGATGATAACAGTTACTTGAGTTTTTCCATAGAACTGCCAAGGTTATGTGGTCACTGATTAAGACGATCTGTCAATATCGCTCCTCTCATATTTACACAGGTAGTTGATGAAAATAGGTCCTCACGCTTCCATCAGTCCCTATCCATGGCAGTGACTTGTTATGTAGATCAATTTGTGTAGAGAAAGTCTGTCTGATTTGATCACACACCTTTGGTTTTCTGTTGTCCATGATGTGAGAGGATCTTGAATGATTTAGAAGTAAATTTGTTCCCTTCAAATTTCACACGTTTTCATTGTCAGTGATAAGAAAGTGTGACAATGGTGCACCTGACTGAGGAGCTTGCAGAGTTACCAATACAACAATGGTCTCTATGGTGACAGCTTGATGTGAGAGGTCAGACAATTTCCACCTTGGGATAAACAAATGCAAGAGAAATATAAAGAGTAAAATGTTACTTTTCATTGAGTTATTCGTTATGGCCAGATGCAATATCATGGTTTGCAATTATAATAGAGTTGATTAAATATTATATAAGAGCTAACAGACACATTTCTCAAGGTGTAGTAAAGAGTTTATTGCTTTACTCCATCAAAGAAATGCTCTCAAGCAAATAAACTGATTTCTTTTTCTGACTTTTCGATTCACTCTGTCAGTATTTTGTAAGATATTAAGGTTACGACACAGTAGGTTCGCACAACTTGGAAGGTCACCTTCAACACTTTGAATCCAAACGTAGGTGCATATGAGATTCAAAACCGTAGTCAAAAGGATTCATATCAAACAATAACCCTTATCATGATAGGTCCAGTCATGTCTCCAAAAAATAAAATAAATGTCTGCATTATAGATTATAGTTCTGCATTGATATAAAAAAATGTTGGTATATTTCATCCATGATATCATCTCTGAAATGCTAATATAGGTGGTTCATTTTGAAAAGCTATTGTAACATAAACGTAAACATCATGGAAACCTTCAATCACAAGTTGCACTTTGGTAGCCTTTGGAAGTCAAGAAAGCATAAAAAAATATACAAATAAACTGCACGTGGCCCAGAAATGTATGGGAAACAATATTCCTGTTTTAACAGTTCAACCAGCACGGTTCAATTACATTTGGGAAGCTGTAAGTCTCAGTAGACAAACTAACTCAGTTTTGGACCAGCTGGGACTATAAGCCACAACAAGCACATATAGAATCGTCAGGGTGAAAGGCCGTCAGGTTTGGGTTATGTTTGGGTTAACTGCCGAAGGCAGGGACCCGTAAAATGCAGGGCACTGACGAACGGTACGATTTTTTGACACAACTTCGAATTTGATACCAAACGTGAATCGTAACGTAATTCGCATGCCTCAATGGCATTCTAAGCATAACTGTTCGGAAACGAGACTACACGTCGGCATGTGTAACGGGTGAGCTATGAAACGAATTATAACTCACTGAATGTCAAAATTTGGAGGAAAGGAAAAGACATTCAAGAAGGCAGCCATGTCGGTATATAATCTACGGGAGGTAACTCTCATAACGAGTGCTTTCACCCAACCACTAACAACATGCAATGTGTAAAGGTATTTATGCCAAAGTGTTTCTTTTAAACAGTGAATACGTTGTATACGTATGCTAGAAAAATATTGATATTTTTGTAGTTGTTTTATATATTTCGTTCACTGAAGGAACACTATTGATCTTTTACTTGGGCAAATAGAACTGTTTAATACTTTGTAGTCATATTTATTAATAGCAAATTGATGAAATAAACATTCGGTGCATAGTAGGAGGCACGAATAATTACATTCCTGTAGATTAAATAATTTCACACCCAGAAAAAGACCATGTTTTAAATACATCGTCAGTGTATCAAAATACCATCAGTCAAATATACTGTCGATCATAAGTTTCATACATACACATATCGATTCCCAGTTGCACAGATCGATGCTCATGTTGTTGATCACTGGATTGTCTGGTCCAGACTCGATTAACTACAGACCGCCGCCATATAGATAGAATTTTGCTGAGTGCGGCGTAAGACTAAACTCACTCACAAACACAGACTACCTTTATCTACCGTTTTGTGTCGGCTGCTTGAAGCCGACCTTGATCTTGACGTCATTGCATGTTCGACGCCCTGCATGACGTGGACTGTGAGAAACGACTCCAGTTGTTTTGTTATGTAAAACGGTGGGAATCTGCTAACAAAGGGTGACAAAAATAGCCAAACTTTAGATTACGTCAGCGATAGCTTTGGTTGCCGTATCCTTTCATAGGTTTGTCGTCTTGCTTGAGCTTGTTCACATATCATCATAAGGGGCTACGAATCTATCTAAAGCTAAAAACAGCCACGTGAGTCGTTTCTTAGCCTCCCGTTGGTGAAATTCTAATAAAATGACATAAAAATGAAAGGGCATGGAAACAACTGGTTTTAAACCAAACTCAGATGAGATGATATGGTGATTGCGTGTAGGCATCTTGTCACTATTGAAGCTTAGACGATGTCGCAGTGAATATAATCGCAAAGGCTACTGCAGACGTAGAAACATTTATAAAGCTTCTTGCAGAAAGTTCAAATATGACGTCCAATCGTCAAGACTTGAGCGACTTGAGCGACTTAGTAACTCCGTAAACAGCCCGAAACTATTTTGGAAAAATATAAGTTCTCTGCAAACCATAGGAAATATATCCCAAACAGAATGGTTATGTCATTTTAAAAATCTCCTTTCGAAGGAACATATTGTTTACGATGTTTACAACTGGTTATCAGATTGTGACAGCGACGTTTTAAGCGAAGAGTTTAATGATACTGATAGGCTTGTGCAGGAATCACCACTTACGGAATATGATATACTGCAGGCCGTGTCTCGTCCTAAAATTGGTAAATCTACTAGGATTGGTGGTGTTATTTCGGAAATGCTGAAATACTCATTACCTGACAGTATGCCCTTCTTGGTAAAAATGTTTAATCGAGTGTTTGATACAGGTCGTTTTCCTTCCGTGTGGGCGCAATCTGTCATGATCCCAATGTATAAAAACGGAAATGCACAAAGTCCTGACAGTTATGGGGGTATTGCGCTGACAAGTATTCATGATAAAACGTTTACATCCATTATCAACAGTAACAATGGTCGAATATGAGAGACTGTAAACCAAAAGTCACTGTGTTCTGCAATCTGGTTGAAAAATATCATCAAATGGTGTTAGATTCCCGGAAACTGCTAGAGTATTCACTGCGTATTGACACGTAGAAACATTGCAAACAATTGCTTTGTTGTGTCATCAACTGTGGTGACGTCATTCAAATCATACTGTGACGTAAAGTTGGAATGACGTCACAAAAAGGCAACTCCAGATGCTACCATGGGAACCAGCTGAAACGGCCGGCTGATGACACTTCACTGCTGTACCCATACACTATGTATGCGAGTGCAGACAGTAAACCCATTTGGTTTACTTTTTTGTTTACAGTGTCGATAAACATCATATGTTAGACATTTTCGCCGTCGGTTCAAAATGCATTCCCGTGCTTCAAATACTCAATAACTCTCGGATATTGGTCAACACATGATGTTTATCTCATAACTGTAAACCAAAAGTGACTGTGTTCTGTAATCTGATTGGTTTTAAAAAATGATCAAATGGGATCACTCTCCTACACAGGCCAGAAAGATGTGACGATTCGTCTACTATGACTTTCAGATACAACAGATTTTAGTGTACGGATCTGAAATATGGGGTTTTAAAGAGTACTATGCCATTGAAAATATTCTTTTGCTTGCCTATGAAATGTTTCTTAATGTTGGTTTGTCAACACTAAATGCTAAGGTTTATGGTGAATGTGTAAGGTTCCCACTGTACATATGATCTTATTGTCGCTGTTTAAAATATTGGTGTGAAATAATTAATATGCCCGAATATCGTTTAGCCCAAAAAAGCCTTCAATATGCTTCTACATCTTGATTTTCTTGGCAAGAATAACTGGACATCTCATATTCGCACCTTACTATATAGGTATGGTTTTGGTAGTATTTGATTATCACAGACAACTGGCAATGTGAATATGTTTATTAATTATTAGAGAGTTTCGTATGGGGGCTATTGATATGTTTAAGCAGGAATGACATTCAACTATTATTGAAAGTTCAACATATGATTCATATCGTCAATTTAAGTCGTCGCTTGAGCCAGAGCGTTATCTTGCTCACATTCGCTACAGAAATGTTCGCAATGCTTTTATACGTTCCAGATTGGGCCTTAACGATTTATTAATTAACCGTGGAAGATATGTGTCTGTGGAGAAAACCCAAAGATTATGTTCATTCTGTTACATTATTGAAGACGAATTCCATTTTATGTTTTATGTCCTGTGTGTGAAAATGTAACAAACAAGTATCTACCACAGCTGTCTCTATCTTAAATCATGGCTCAACTATTGTCTTCCTTACTTTCCTGCAAAGACCCGAATCCCTTTTTGTATATGGGGCTATGGCCTTTCATACAATAAAGAACTGAACTGAGTATGTTGCTGGCAAGCTGGTTCCTCTCCAGTTAAGGGTACCAGTGATGCGTCTAGTCTGTCTCCTGTAAAAGTATTACGAGGAAAGGCTCGCATCGTCGTTGTAGGTTTACACGCAATCTACTATGTCGCCGAGCTTAACCCGGTCTGTTTAGTCATTTACAACAGGGCCTCCTTTCACAAAGCACTAAGTTGATCGCAAGTTACTGACGTAACCTCAGTGTAACGTTAAGGAATGGGAGTAAAAGTTAACCTTAGTAAAGGTTGCTTCGTGAAAGTAACGCCAGTTATCGTCCAGAATCCTCACAATGGTTCGCCCCTATCCACGAACCATAATAATTTCCCTTTCGCCTTTCTGTTATGGAAGAGCCCTAATTAAGCAAGTCTAGATTTTCTCGGATTCTGAGTCTCCCACCTCTGTAGGGGTAGAATCGTCAGGACTCAATCCGATTTTAATCTTGAATATGCCTCTGTGGTCTGTGAGACAAAACGAAAGTCCCATTTTGAAAAGCCCGAGTCATTGTCAATTTACGATTTTTCAAAAGCAGAAATTTGTTCAGAATTAAAACTTGCCTCTGTCCTATGCATATCGAGGTTTATGTTTCAGGTCCGTGATCTTACATAGCTGTTCACCGAGATTTGCCAAGTCAGTGTTGACCTATGCATTTTTTCTGTAAGTGTTATTATGAACCGTAAACAGAGAGTTCTCTCCAATCGCACTCTCCTACCCAGTGCTCCATGCGGCGAGCCAGCATAGTATATTGTGCTATGTCATCGCTGCGCTGGAATGTGTCTTAATCGAGTACAGCAGCTGAGGCACGACGGAGGTTCCTTGTAATCATTGTACATTACATGCAGACCCGTGGAGATGTGGGACCCGTTTCAAAGCTCTCTTGAGCCTAACTTTTCTCGTAACATTGGTACCTCCTGTGTTATGGTATAGGAGGTAGTGATGCTGCGAGGAAACTTACGAGATCTTCAGCTTACGACAGCTTTGTGAAACGGGCCCCTGGGATAGAATTGGTCTTCAGTAACCGCTTGTCGTAAGAGACGACTAACGGGATGGGTGGTCAGGAGCCCGTTTCACAAAGCTCTCGTAAGCTTAAGATCTCGAAAGATTCCTAGTAGCATCCCTACCTACTGTAGGTACGAATGGTACGAGAAAGGTTGCGAGCTCTTAAACCTACGAGAGCTTTGTGAAACGGGCCCCAAGTTGCCACGTCATTGTATCCTGATTGCGCTGATCAACGTCCATGCTGCTGACAGACCGGGTCCAATAATTGGTATATATTAATGTAACAACAGCATATAGACCTAGATCACACACAGATGCGCGCAGACACACGCGTACATTTGACTTATACTTCAAGTACTATAAGCGTTGTTATACCTTCAGTAACATCTTGTCACATTCCAGCGATAGGAAAGAGATACCAACGAGCTTGGCCCTAACACTGACAGGACTAATCGCCCTATCCATCAGATCACCGCCAACAAGCGTAGATCCGGGTTTTATGTATGAGGAATCGTAACACAAATGTTTATGAGGTCCTTAACTGTAACTAAGGTGAAACAGTAGGTCAGTAAATGCCTGTTCATAGAACCATCTTGTGTTTCCATCCGTTCCAGTTACCATGAGAATTGTTGGAACCACAATCAATTCGGCGTGCGTTCCTGCGTAAAGACAATGTGTAGCAGGTATGTGTACACCGAGTCAGTGCTTAGCACCATGTGCTAATTGACAGCTGTGAACAGATCTTCTTCTGAACCTCGTCTGTTCCTGACGTCACATGCTACTGTAACAGTACACTGGGTAATGGTACACCGTGTCTCTCAGTGAGTGAGTGAGTGGTTGTAAAACTAAGGAAAATGTGTGTAATTGAAGCCGTTTTCTTGGCGTGACGAACGAACGCCTATGCCGCTTTGCTATCCAACATCCCCCGCAATTCTATCAAATCCGGATGTGGGGGAAGCTGTGAGATTTGGAGCTGTGGAGCTGTGGAGGCATGAAAAAGACATTGCTAAATGACCCCCGGCCCCATGGGTCCCATAGACGGGTGGACCCGTGAAGTTCCAGGGTAGAATAGGCCTTCGCCATAAACGGCGACTATGCTTGCAGTAAGAGGCGACAAACGGGATCGGGTGGTCAGACTCGCTGACTTGGTTGACACATCATTGATTCCCAATTGCGCAAATGCTCCTGTTGATTATCACTGGATTGTCTGGTCCAGACTCGATTATTTACAGAATATAGCTGGAATATTGCTGAGTGCAGCGTAAAACAAACCTCAGCCAGTCCCTTAGACGCGTGGCGTTGTTCATGGTCCAAGTCATATCGCGTCTTTTGTCGGGGGACCGACTTGGTCTTTTAGTGATATCTTCAGGCGTCCGTTACATTGCAAGTATATTGCTGACCACGGCGTCCAACAAGTTAACAAGATTTACTCACTTATTCGAAACCACTCTGTGTTTTTATTTTTCAGATCTACTACAAAAACCATCGGTCATTTTTCAACTGGATGGCGACGGTTAGCATTGCATATCATATGGTATTGCACCTAATACCAGCTAATCAAGGGATTAACATTAACAGCATCAACCTGCGCATTGGGATACGAAAACAAGTGTTAAGCAAGCCTGACAGTGAGTGACGTCATACGCCAACAACTGGGTGCAGAAGATACATATGTATATAAAACAATTTGCAACGTTTCGGGCTTACACGATACAAGAGACTTGTAACGCCCCTTGGCCCAGGGTTTCGAATCTCTGAGTCGTAAGCGCCGCACATGAACATTAACTTGCGACTATCTTTGCGCTCATTGAGCTTCGAAAATCTGGGCCCTGAATACTATCTGTGTAAGTAAATGATAGCAGGTAATGCCAGGTATACACTATCTCAACAAAGCTGCACCTATCTGTCATCTGATAACGCCCACAGTCCACTAACCTTGTCCATGCAGTCACACTAAATAACCCGACACGTGTTGGCGAGAGATAAAGGTCGCCGAACAAGCACATGATGCAGATGCTGCTGCTCACCTCCATCAAAGAAATTGTATGATACAAAGGGTCGTTGCCGTCGTCGTTTCATCAACGTTTCACACATACTATGAGTCATTATTTTTGTACCCGAGAAAAACGAATTAGTATCGCTTCTTTGTGTATTTTAACGGGGTTAAACAGAAGTTTTAACGCCACAGGTCTGAAAAATATTTTATCGGGAAATTATCACGGTCGCTTGGTTTTCACAAAGAACGTCGGTATGTTGCAATCTCACCAATGATAGTGCGTATTTTTAATCCTCAGATTGGTTTCATCAACATATACATCTGTTTGGGTGAAACTAACAATTACAAAGGATAAAATAACAATGGTCCTGAATAAAAGACAAGGGTCAGATTCACTTTCGGGTCATGTCATAGACTAACAACTAGTTTCTGAAATGGAACATATTTTACTGAAAACAAGTTCATAGAAAAAAAATAATATGATGAAATGGATCCCTGAGACTTTCTTCATTTTTAGAAGCTAAGGAAATCTAAACTTGACACGTTTTCTATACTTGCGTGGCCTTTCTTGGATATATTTGCTTCAGGGTCTGTACGACAAACTAGTCTTGTCACAAGAGTTATGGCTGTGAGTATTTTGTGCAACAGAGCTAAGGTCAGAAATGTTTTAAAAAAAACAACTTGGGACTTGTATCCAGGAACTAGCTTCACTATCCTCATGACAAGAAATGGTTAACGCTACATGGTGTACTTATGCTACATAAAAACGAATGGGAACGAATATAATGAAATATTTCATTTCTTAGGAGGGCACCTTTAGGAGTTGAGAAGTATGCCAAAAATTGCTACATCTTGTTGAATGCAACTAAATTTGTTTTGTGGAAATTAACCACTGTTATAAAAGTGACTATGAATGTATTGTTCAATGGCGTAAATTAATTCTTCTTCAGGATAAAGACAAGGTAAACTAAACAAATTCCCCTTCACTCATACATATTAAATGGTTGTTCATAACTTCATGCACAATTATTCAGTTAGAATTTGTTCCTTGTTTTGAAATACCACCACTGTTTCTTCCTCATGTCAAACCCAGCACAACAGTGCTTGAGCAACAATTGTTAAAATATGTCATGATCGTTCTGTTCTTAACAGACTCAAACAGTCACAATTAAATGGTAGAATAAAACTCCTTAACCATGGATTCTCAGCTTAATGTAAACTATGCTATACTTCGTCCAGTCATGGTTTAGCGACAGCGAGTATTATGTGGTTACAATGCATGACCAAGGTCAACAATTCACCAGTAAGACCATTTATCATCCAAAACTGTGTTCCACAGGAGATATGCGTGTGTGAGATCAGACGATATCTACTAGGAGATATCCCTTTGACAGCAGATTCTGCACAATGAACTCACAATGCTATGACGTCATGAACTTGATGACGTCACAGTGCTATAACATCGTTGCACTATAAATCTAATGCCAGTGCTGTGTTCAGAGATGTACATTTTTAAATGAAAACTAATGAAGAATGATTTTGGAAGATAAATGGAATCTCAGCCTACAATAGAATACCTTTGAATCTCTGTTTGATACCATTTATATATAATACCTTAAAGTGATGGAGAAATTATGTTCTAAAACTTGGGATCATCTTGTCCAAGTTGATAATCGATGATGGTTTGTCACTGCTGCCTAACAGTGTGGATATCTGCTCATTCTATTAACCATCAGGGCAGTGGGGTAGCTTAATGGTTAAAGCGTTAGCTTGTCACACCAAAGACCTGGGGTCGATTCTCCACAGAGGTACAATGTGTGAAGTCCATTTCTGGTGACATTGCTGGAATATTGCTAAAAGCAGTACAAAACCATACTCACTCACTCACTATTAACCAAAAGGAATATTTTGATGAAAAGAAATTTTATTCTAATACAAACTAACCCCTATACAATCCGTAGACACCATCAAAACTTTTGTGGGGGCTTTGCAAAGGTATCAACTAAACCTCACTACATGCTCTAGACACAGTAACAAGTAATAGCATTTGAACAAGTTTATTTCAAGCTAAAACCATCATAATGGTTTACAAGCAAATTGTACTGATCCCATAATACAAATGCCTTCAATTGTAACACAAACATCACTCTTTTTTTTCTACAACATATTCACAAAAAACCTTTAATAAACTTAAATAAACTGTCCTAATAACTGAGTCCCCAACCCTAGAACATACATAGAACTATGTACACAATTAAGACAATAAAATGACTCATGAACAATATAATACAATAAAAGCTACAGTTGTGATAAAATGTGTAACATCAACACAAAGACAAGGGACAAAAGTATCCTTCATTTGAACTGTTCAGTGTTCTGTTTTACTTTGTACAAACAGCTAATATCAGTGTTGGGGCTCCTACAATATCACTGTAGGGGACATGTTGGAAGAGATCTGACAAAAGTTTAATTATATGACTGATGAGCTTGAGATTTTTCTTTCTTAATTTATGGTATCACTTTGTGAGAAGTTCATCATTATTAAAAAGGTCAAACAATTATCAGTTTAAGACATGCTACAATAATGACTCACTTCTACGAATACTCGAAAAGACAACACTACTGCCTGTGCCATGTTTGGGGGAATTTATTTGAAAATGAAGAATTTGAGGCTACCTTAGGACTTATCTTTTTTAAATACAACCAAATGAAACACAAAGTATAAATATGTGTCTAAAATAATCAAAAATCCCATTCACCAGTAACATACTGGCCACATTTTTCTTGAAAAGGGAAAAAATTAGGGACAAAAAAGGCAGACTGCTGTGGCTGGAAACAGAACACGAGCGGCTTGAAATGTTCCAATGGTACAACTTGCACACTGACATTTGCTGTGATGTTGGAGAGCTGAGAAATATTTACAAAAGTATAGAGAACCAGAATCCCTATGCCCCATAAACGCTTTCATCACTGTAGGCAATGTACAAGAAAAAGTCCTCCTCATGGTGTTCCTGCAAACAGAAAACAATGTCATAAATATAAATAAATGATCTATCGTTTAATAAGCACACAGGACTGACTTAATTTTTGTTTCACTTAAACTTTTGACAAGTGACTATAGCTGCAGACTGCCAGTAACATTAGATTCCATATGCAAAAGACTACATGTGTCTTTCAAGGACCTTAACAAATGGGGGAGAAATGAAAGCCCAGATGACTTCAAAAACTCTTAAATATCTTTTTCGTGATTCTGGTGGCCATACTGAACAATAACCAAGATCAAATTATGCATACAACTATACCAAATGCATTCATTAAGGTTCCAATATATAACAAGTACAGTCAGTTCTCGTTTATCCGACCCTTGTGGGTGTAGAGAAATATGTCAGATTAAGAAGAGTGTCAGATTAATGTATTTGTGTGATAATACAATGTACCACTGCTTACTAAAGCTCATGATCTCCATTCTGTTGCATGCATATCCGAAAACTCTGGTCGGTTGTAAGCATTTTATACAGCTTGCTCTGTTGTTATTTCTTGATTAAATCGTCTCAATTAATTATCTTGTGTTTGTAATTAACAAGTGTGATGTTCACAGGCAGTGGTGTCAAGCAGCAGCCAGTAAGGAACATGTTAATTACCACCCATATGTGACTGTTTGTTTACGGTCAGATTATCTGACCAGCTGTGTTGATTGTCAGATGAACAAATGTTTTTACAATGTATTTACAATAATCACTTGCTAGCTTGGTGTGTCGGAGTCGGAATGCGAGGATGTCGGATTAAGGAGAGCAATAAACACTGTTTTAAGTGGTTCCCTAATTTTTGGTCGGATTAACCTAAATGTCGCATCATTGAGTGTCGGACAGACGAGAGTTGACTGTATGGCTTCTGCTGTGGCAACTGGCACAAAGAGAACATATTGATGGTCTTTGCAGTTTCAGTTATTTACCTGCAACTGTTTCAGGCAGGAAGAGTTGTTATAAGAGAATATGACAACTGACTCAACAAATTGGCCTGATGGCCATCTCAACTAGAATTGTTTGTGATTTTGAATATATTTTGTATATTTTGTCCCCTGCTACATTGTTGTTATGGTGACATTACCTGGTAGAGAGCTCCCATGGTTGCACTGGTTGGGGGAATCACATTGTTCACAAAGAAGAAGAGGGCATCTTCAGGGCGGAGATGGATACGTTTCCGGATGAGGAAGTAGAACTGTCCAACTGTTAAATCTGATGGCACCAGATATTTCTTTTTGTCCAAATCACCTACTCTGGCTTTGGGGGCTTTCTCAACAATGACCTGTGCAAGAAAACATATTTGTCCTGACATTTTGCTACCACACTTTTCTAAACTGCCAGCAGTCATACACTAATCATGCAGGATAAATATGGAAAAAAGTGGTCCTAATGGAGTAAATCTGTTGTTTGACAGCATTATATTTACAGTCATATAATATGATTAAACTATACCCAAGATACTGGGTAAAGGTTTTCCAATCTACTGTCAAACTGTAGTACATATCAAGGTTAACACCCTTAAACAGCATTTAGAAGTGATACACATGTAAGTTGAAAATACATGGATTTAAACTTTATTATTATGAGGAAAACATTGTTTCTGAGTATATTCATATCAAGAATTACACTCTCAAATGTTGTGTTCGTCATTATAAAGAAGTTGACATCCATAAATTATCACTTACATATATCAAGATTGCATGATTAAAAAGAACACATTCCAACTTTCACTTAATCGATGCTCTAATTGGTAAGAAATATAGTAGTTCTCATGTGACCTGTAATTTGATGTCTCCCAATTTCTGTTTGGTAGTAGACGTAAAATCTGATTTTATTTTTTTAAAAATTCCAAGCGAGATTTGAAATTTTGATTATAAAACTTCAAAAATCAATAAAATTGAAATCATTTTGTGGTGGCTGTAAAGTCATGACTAGATCCTATCAACCAAGCACTTCACACACATTTCTGTCAAACTGTTTCCTGTATCCATGACTACAGAATTAACACTCACAGCATGTTCTTACAAGACTGTCAATTATCACATCATTCATGTTCATGGAATTACCTGCACTCTGAGTGCAACCATATGACAGCTGTCTTCTATAGAAAATGCTGCTAATATATAACCAAATCACTTACAACTATATACAAGTGACTTGCCATGTCATAAGCTTTGAAAATGTAGACAACAAAAACTGTTTGCCAAACCATGATTCTTCAAAACCTGTATTGCACCTCAATTGTCTAAAAAAAATTAATGTTGATAGATCTGGTAGTAAATAATGCATGCCACTGGGCACATTGTTTCAAGTTTAGACAAGTCTACCTGCCAGGCAATACATAACAAGCATTACATCACGGAAGCATTCTGCATTTTTCAAAAATACTTACAGAAGACATGGAAATGTTCATCTATATCATTTCTAGAATCATTGACAGTTAACGAAAAAAGCATTTCCATACAGTTCCACCATGCTTTTATTCACTTATACACAGTGGTGTCACCAGTAACTAGTGGTAATTGATAAAGTATGTCAACAGGTTGATTTATACAGGCATGCATATTTTATAGCAATTTATTTTATTGCAATTTGTGTCTTTTAGTTTCACCATGTTTACTTTGTAACATTTACATTGGGATTATGTTACGGTTCCACATAAACATGTTTATTTCACAAAAGTTAACTGTGACCTGGGGACTTAGCATTTATGCTCTATTGTTGCAACAAGGCACCAAATAGTGAAATATAGAATCATAACCATAGCTGCTGACATTTTTAATGCACTCTTTCATAAAATTATATGTTATATGGTGATGTTTATCTACATGTTACTCAATAATCAAATACATGCACACATGCCTTCTGATTACATCACTTCTTTCTCTTTTCAAGGATTTTTTCACATTTACAAACTTTTCATTGTCTTTGTGTTCAGAGATTTTGTGGAGAACAATACATTGTCACACTGGCAAATATATATTTCTTTGTACATTGGGTGGGTAAAAATAACCCTCTACACAAACAATGCACAACTGAAAAGATTCCCCTTTTCATTCTTCCTGAATGAAATTTGAATCTAAGGTACATATTTATAAATTATATACACCAGTATTGTAAATGCAAACATGTTGCTCTCATTCAGTCTACATTGTGAAAACATGACAAGAGAATAAACGTTATGCATTTTCAGAACCAATAGAATGGCACAAATAAAGCAAACAAAAATGTCACGGTTAATTTTCCGGCCATGTACACATACTGAGTATCAATTAAAGACTGCAATGTCAATGGGTCACAAAATCCATCTGTCCTAAAGACAGTTCACTGACATTTATGACGTAATCGGTGTTTGTTCACCAATCGTCACAATCCATACATCGATTTAAGCATTCGGGTGGAAAAGGCTTCATCACTGTTTTGCTTTTGTTGAAGAAAAGCTTTTAGAGACGCAAACTGACCTGTATTAATCTATGATTGTCGCTTTCATTTTGAGCCGAAACGGAAAACAAATATGGCCGAATCGACTTTCGTTATCGTATTGATTTGGCAGATCGCTCACCAAAGGGAAATGTATTCATCACATAATTAAACATTTGGTGAGATCAGAAAAAAGACCAAGACTAAAATTACAACGATAGACTGGATACACCACAACACGGACTCCATTATTGTTGGTCAGCTGTTTGTTTTCGTATTTGGAATGGGAAGTAGATCTTGCCCCTATTTTACGTCTCTGCTACTTACTGGGACACGGTCAGGATACTTCTTCCTGATTTTCTCCCCCTCGGCTCGCCTCTTCTCAAATGGATGCTCCTCTTTGTACTGCCACTTCATTGTGATCGTTGTAATGATGAAGTACAACTGTTGTGATTATGCCTGTTTCCAACCTGACAAGATGGCGACTTTGCTGATGTAAACACAAAGCCTACTGCGCAGCGGCAAATAGGTCAGATACAAATGTATGCTTTAACGTATAAATCGATGGTGATTTTCTCTCACATAAACGATTTTGGCGTTACTTCGTAAATATAAAGTATTCTAGGTCCGGAAAGAATATATACCTGGTTCCCTGTACGTTTTCAATGTTGTATTTATTCACTGTCACGAGGATTGTTACACAGTCACGTGACCTGGCGTAAAGGAAAAACCAATGACGTTTGGTGTTATTTATAGCATCAAAACATGAAACCACGTGCATATTGCACCAATCGCCTGCAAGTCTGTCATGATAGAACGTACACACTTACGTGTCCTTTATCAAACGCGACTTGCAAAGTGCTTGGTGGGCAAAGATATCTTCTTAACATGCCCCGTATAACAACTTAAATAGCAGAGGATTTAAACTTACTCAGTCCCGTCAAAGTGACAGAGTCCACGAGAATAAACGTACACATCCGCCCAAGAATCGAGGGATTGGCGACAAGGTCAATAAGGTTCAAACTTCCTCCCCTGTTGTTAGTGACCGTTAGCTTCATCCCAAAATAGTAACGTCTCAGATATCTGTAAGATCCAAAGCATTCGTATTTCAAAATATCAACATCTCCCCCCTCGAACCAACAGCTTGTTTACATTAAGATGGGTTCAGACAAATCCCATGCAGTTTTAATTTAACCCAGATTCACTCACTATTAACTATATTTCTGCATATGATATCACTGACTTTGTTAGCAGTTTATAACGTGATTCAATATTGCGTAATCCCCGACCGTCAACACGCGTTTATTTTACTTACTGTGCCCATACGCCTTTGACAGGAGCACTTGAATAGCTGTAATAACGCCACAAAGTGTTACATCACAGCTTACAATAGTTATCACTGTGTAGCAAGTCAGGACAACCATTGTTCGGAGTTAAACACTTCTATACACAATGCATAACAGTCTTTCAACGCCACTCAGTGTTATTAACGCTTTCTTATTGGTTGCCCTTCGAACTCTGGACATGTGTCATTATATGCAAAATGATAAATATAGCAGAATGATAAAAAATGTACTGTGCGGTTTTGTGCAGGCAAAGATTTCACGTTACCTATGAATGCGCATATATACTCGCAGATGGTACTGTCACGTACACGCATTCCCATTTTTTTAAATATAATATCACTATCCCTTTTGTTAAGATTCCTATTTGTGTTATATCACCATCATTATTTATTGAGATTCCCATCTCTTTTATAACATTACCATCCCTTTTTGTCTTGGCCTACCATCTCATTTATAAGACCATCATCCCTTATCATCCCCCTGGCCTGTAACGCGGGGGCGATATAGTCGACGCCACAGTCTAAGTAAACTTAGTCTCAGTGTATTTCGTTACACTCCACCACTCAGTGTTATCTTCTGATGACTCTTGTCATAAAGACGAACAACTCATTTATAAAATCACCATTCCTTTTTGTTTTGGTCAACCATCTCTTTTCTTAGACCACATCCCTTTTTGTTGATATTCCCGTCTCTTTTAAAACATCACAATCCCCTTTTGTTTTGGCCTACCACCTCCTATATAACATCACCACCATTGCTGTAGGTTACCATAGGTTAATACACGTACATTCATTTTGCATCTATACTGGCAGTGCTCTCAACGGTGCACTATTTTCTTTTTCATTCCTATCGCCGTCTGGACGTCTCATCCAAATATGTGTGTGCATGAGCTTGAAAGATTTTATCAGGGATACTCTACAAGGATAGGCCACTCGCTTGTTTTCTTTACCATTTGTACCAATTAACGTGTGCCTCGTCGTGCTCCAACGCACACAGTGACTTGACTCGTTCGAAGTGCAACTTCAGTTGTGTTTAACAGAACTTCAGCCAGTTCATTGTATCTGTCGGAATTTTACAATGAATGAATGAATGAATGAATTACAGTAAGAATTAAGAGCAAGAATTATGTGAATGAATTAATGAAATCAGGAAAAAGAATAAAAGAAAGAAGTACATATGTGAATGAATGAAAGAATAAATGATACAACGCGGCCTTCCTTCCCAAAACCTGTTAAAGAACGCAAAAGTATCGCGAGAACACGTGTTAACATCAGCTGTCCTTTTAAAAAATCTACTTTGAGACATTTTTGTTTACATCAATAATAAATTCAGATATCTTTTCGCATGTGGGGAATGGAATAGACATTAACAAAATGTTAACTGACACTGTCACACTGCCCTCAAAAATAAAGTGTAAAACTGTCACAAAGCGTTCTAAAACACCTTTCCAGTTTTGTCAAATAATAAGATCAACAAGAAGTTATGGAACTATAACTCTCAAGCATCAATGGCGAATCAGATCAGATCGGCGATATGTCATATTTTTCACACACCTCAAATATACCCTAACATTCTTTTATAGATTATGAAAGTATCACTATTACTTGCAAACACATTTCACCTGATAGTATATTCCCCTCATATGAATTAAAGGTGTATGTGAAAGATGTTTTTGAAGTAATAACTAGAAACACGCAAACAACGACGTGTTGCATTTCAATGGCGGATGAGAAAAGATCGGCGAAATGTCATATTTTTCACACACATCTATTACACTTTAACAATTTTTTAAGTCATAAAACTGTCACCATTACTTGCAAATACCTTTCAACTAAAGGTATGTTCTCCTTCTAAAAATTAAACGAATGTGTGAAAGAAGTTTTTATCGGCACAATTTAGTCTGTCTTCGCGGTGAATCGAGACTAGACGCCAGTGAGCTGTAACATACCGACTTGAAACTTTAATATAAATATGCTGCCCTAATACGGACACTAATACCAATTATTTGACTTAAACTGAAGCGAACTTAATCAGCTGTTGAAAATAAACCGGGCTCAATCTTATACTACGCTGCCACCATATTGGCTACATTGGTTACGTAACGACCCGAGACATACGATCAGCGGCTTTTCGAGGAGTTTCTTCTCTCCCTTTATATAGGCTCCCTGATTTTATATATGAGCCCGGCTGCTTCACATTGCACACATGAGGGAATCCACTGAAACAATAGATAGCTATTTTTACATAAAACATTTTGTACAATATTTACAGATGTTTCGATGAAAGATCATTTGAAGTGAGCAGATTCTGGTATTTTTAATTATATCGTCGCTTTTAACCCTTCTGAAATAAGAACGCCGATTTGGAAAATCACAAGAGTGATTTTCTTGCAATTCTTAAATATGTCTGGTTCGTTGGTATCGATGCAGAGGTTGTATCCGAAGCATTTTGCTAATCGTTTCAAAACTCATCCGTCGAATTTAGTGATCAAATATGGTCACAAATCTGTTGATATAAATAAGGAAGTGGAAGTTTCTGGTCACTTCATGTTTTACATCGCAACCAGCAATAGTCCAGCTATATGGCAGCGGTCTGTAAATAATCCAGTCTTGACCAGACAATCCAGTGATTAACAAAATGAGCATCTATCTGCGCAAATGAGATACAATGACATGTGTCAACCAAGTTAGCTGGCCTGATCATCCGATCCTATTTGTCCCCTCTTACCCAATGGAAGTAAAATACTGACAGCTTAATATATACCTGTATGTATTTCTTTTCATGTCGACTCAGGGAGGAAAAGCTACAGTTGGATCTTATGATCTTTCAGCAGACATGTTCACAACGATCATATGTTCATTTCGTTTGAACGCGTGAGACAACAGTTACAGTTCTTTGATCACGCATTCTCAGATCGTAATTAAAGATACACATATTCGAAATGCCGTGTTCTGAAATAGTCCTTGCTGTATATGGTGTTCACAGGTGAATTGCCTTCACGTTCATCCTTGATGGTCTCATGTCTTTGCCCGAGCAGAATACCAGAAAATTTGGTAGTACATGTTTTACCTTTCGAGATGACTGATTTGAGTCCCACAAACTCTAAGAAGCTGTTACATTGTCAGGTCATGGAACAGGCATCGTTTTCTTTGTAGGATGTGGAATCAGATGTTTCCAATGTTTTTTTTCCTGCCTAGTTTCTAGCTTATCGTGGTCAACATAAGACTCCTCCATGACAACGTTGTTTTCATTTTGTTGTGCAGAATTTGTGACACGATCAGGGCCTAGATTTAAGAAGCCCTCTTAGCGCTAAGACAGTCGGCTGTCAATATTAATGTGTAGTAGCGCTAAGTGAGCTTCGAAAATCTAGGTTCAGGAGAGTGCCTGCTACACCTGTGCTGTCCAGACCCCCCAGTTGTTTTCATGTCACCTCCAGGTATGCTTAGAGTGGCGTGACAGTATCTGAGGGCTAAACGACACGATGGGGCTGAAGTCTGTTTATGGGCGAGTCCTGCTTTCATGTGGATGGTTCTACAGGTTTTGCACCAAGGATCACATTTTTTCGCTACATTGTCACATGGAAGCGTGACTCTATGGGGTGACATCACAACTAATGGGAGTCCAAACTAGATGGCAATTTGTATAGCTTTTGTTACCAGGATGACATCCGACATCTCGTTGCACCAAAATAATACCTATCTACACAGATATAATGTCTTGAAATAACACAACACTGCTGAAATGCAATGGCTGGCTACTTTACCAGACCTCTCTCCTACAGAATAGTCCTGGATGAGATTGGTCGATGCCTACGACAGGATCAGAATCTGCTGATGCTGCAGGCGCTGTATTAATGCAAAGGATGGTTCCATCCTACTGATAACATGACAGCTCACCTCTCTCAGGGCACGTTGCTCGCCTTCCTGTTTCCAGATATGGGAATCATATTGGCAGGGGCTTCAGGGGTTTCAAACCACCCCCAACCTCCATCCCACCCCTTCAAAATTCCTGGATCTGCCTATCTGCCTACGGTCTTGTCAACAAGCTTCTTATGATAAAAGGTGAATGAACAAGCATATACAAATACTCTTATTTTCAATATACGGTATACACTACTTTATTTGAGGCAGTGTTATTTTTTCTGTTGGTATGACGGGGCTACTGAAGTTACTGAAATGAATGCCAAATACAAGTCAAAGTTTTTGAGCAGCACAGCATAATTTGATCGCTGAAGTGGTAATCAGCTGTCAGGCTCTGAGGTCCAGTTCCATGTTCACCTTGTGATCACTACTTGGTGAGCACAAATCAAACATTCACCTTTTTGTTATCTCACATTCCCAATACTCACCACTTTGCTTGAATTTCTTAAAAGTGGCATAAAAAATCTCACCACTCCAATTCACACACCAATGAATACAAAACAATACTGTACCCAATAATAATTTTATTACCAAATTCTAACTCAACAAATTGGCACTTTATGATTTAAATTGGAGAGTATATCTCCCAGACTTATTCATTTGTTATGGATGTTGAAAAGAATTAAACTCAGACGCTGAGGATGAGGAGTTGGGTGGGGGTGGGGTTTTGGGTAGAGGATAGTTTGTATGGAGACCAGATATATTTTCAGCTATATATACAAAAATAGTCCTCGTTTCAAAGCTAACAGCTTAAATACTTCTTTGGAAAAATCATCTTTCAACAATTTCTTTTTCAACAGTCAGAAGCATTGGGCTTTTTCAAGCACTATGAGACAAGTTATTTTTTAAGATTCGTTCTATTCCCAGTGAACGAATATGTAAATGTCAAAAACAAAGATAGATATGCCAACATTCAACATGTTGATTAACACTAAAACTAAATATCTATAAACTATTTCCAAAATTATCCATCCCAAGTGATCTTTGCTTTGTTGGAAAAGACATGCAAAAGGAAAATGAAAATTTTGAAGGCTCTACATATAGAACAACCAGTCACATTGAAATTTTGAAGTAGTGAAAAAAACCAAACGAGTGTATTTGCAACTTAAGTTCACAATGAAATGCAAACTTATAATATTATATAAGAAATAACACAATTACAGATTTTATAATGTTCATTGAAAAGGTCATCAGAATAAATGTGTTCATAATCCAGGAAGGTCTTCAGCGCCCTGTTCCACAAGCCGTAACTCCATAGTTTAACATAGACTTACGACTGTTGTTGAGCTGCGATTGCTTTTAAGAATGAGGCCCTCATGCATAGATCATCTTAGCAAATCGGCATCATAGTAACTGAACCATTCAAATTCCCTCAGTTACTCTTGTCCCACAGAGGTTACTTCTAGCTATATTTCCCGTTCCTCGTAAAATGTCCTAGCTGCCAAAAATCGCAACATGATTTATCTCCCTTCTTTCTTTCCAATCCTATTGTATGTTACATCGACTTGGGGCAGTCATGGAATTAGTTGATCAATTTGGTACAAAGCATAGATTCGGTATTTCACGTTTAGGCCAAACCAACTTCATTTCTTGTTTTACAGATTTTTGTCCTCTGAAAACCCAACGGCAGGCGGGACAAAAATGAAAATAAAATTTCCAATAAAAGTAACATTCCTTCTAAATACTCAGAATATTTTACTTACAGCAATGTATGAAGTGAATATGGGTTAAAAAAAAAACAACCTAAAAAGCATTTTCCAGTGAGTTAACATTTTTAGCCAATAAAGACATTAGGATTTTATTTTTTGAGTGGAGAAAATTAATTTTTTTTTTTTTTCTAGAAAAGATTCGGCAGGTGGATCCATAAAACAAGAAACAAAATTGTTCTGGCCTTAACTAAAAAGTAGAAACTAGCACAATCTTGAGTGCTGGAATCAATTGACAAGATGTTTTTGTTGATGTGACACTTACATTTAATGGTTATCTTGTTTGTTGTCAGCAAGGGGGTTGGAGATGCAATTACATGACAAAATGTTTGTGTATTGTGATGGGAAGGAGGTTCTAGTTTCCTCGAAGCATACAGAAATTACTGAGGCTTTGCAAATGATCACTTTTGAAACGTCACTGATTGGACAACTAATTCTGATTGCAACCAATCACGGATCCAAAACACTCATACCATGAAAGGGGCGTATTAGAACAGAGGCTACATAAAAAGTAATGACAGGAGTAACCTCTGTGGGAAGAGAATATCAGTTAATAAGTGAGTTTGGTTTGACCCTCTCTTAAATAGTTTTCAAGTTATAACACTCCATGTTTGATGTGGGACGGAAAGTTGGAAATGATGCAAGTGTTAGATGGTTACTGCATTTGCCACTAAGGAGAGATTTCGTCCACTTCAGCCAGATTCCAGCAATATCAACAGAAATGAGCATCATACACTGTACGTAAGTGGGGAATCAAACCTGGGTCTATCACAACCCAACCTCATCATGATCTTAGGTACAACAAATACATTATGTGGTCTTCTTCTTTCTCTTCTCCCGTCTCTTCACCACCTGATTCAGCTGGCGGATCTGGTCATTGAACTCCTCCTCTACTTTCTCAGCCTCAGCTCGAATCTGAGCCAACATGGTCTGTTTCCGATCTCTCAGGATTTGTTCACTTCTTGTCTGAAAAACAGAAAGTCACACATCTAAGACCTGTTAGGTATCCACAAAGCATTCGTGGCACTACGCCATTTGTAAGCCAGCAATGCAGTTCAGAGTAACAACATGTCGTAACATTACAAACTAGTTGTGGATTGGGACCCAGGTCTCTCAGATTACCATGACTCAGGCATTTCAGCAAGGATAGCAGTCTGCTGAAACTATTTTTATTGAACTCTGAATTTTGTCTCCAAATTGTAAAAGGTATCATAACATTTCATTCCATAAAATGATGTAGAATTAAGCTAACAGCTACTTTATGGCATCCTTTCATCAATGAATCACAAGCAAAGATTAATTAGCAAAAGCTATTATCATATTACTAATGAAATGTTATAAATTTTGAAATTTTTACTTTATTTGTCTTTCAGAATTCCTAGATATATTCCACTGTCTGGTACCCTGATGACACTACTGTTTGAGGTTAATTAGAAAATCCTGAGGCCTGACTTTTCTCTTGTCTACAAACAGATGTGCTTTTTCTTAGATTACTGCTGACTGTCCGATGCACTTTACAAACTTGTGCCAAAAGACTCATATTGCAGAAAGGTGGGATTGAAAAAAGTACAAGCATTGTCTCCTTAGCAAATCTCACCAACAACTCTAGGGCTTCTTCATTTTCTTTAGCTCTTTCGACTCTTCTCTTCAAATTTTCTGACGCTTTAGTCTGAAGAAAAGAATCAATTTTCACTGACTGGAGTCTTGTGACATTCTTTATGCCTTATATTTTATGTAAATGAACAGTAAATGTCAAAGGCACTGCCAGGTGTTCGAGAAGCATGTGCACAAGTGCCGAGGAAGTTATTTATTCATTACTCAAAAACTTCACAGAGTTGGTATGATGTTTTGATTATGATCAGCATTTCATTGAGTATGTTACATTTATTAGTTTTCGAGCTAGACTGCAATTCATCGGTCCGCTTCTAAGCCAAACGGACCTTAGTAACAGGGACTCCCACCCACCCCACCAACCCAACCCAATCTCCACTGCCAGGCTCAACTCATCTCTCCTTGCCCCACTGTAGTAACTGTGGACACCCTCCAACATCCACCCACCCCCTCTCACTGCCAGGATCTACCCACATCTTTCTGCTCCACCTGACAGACTGTAGTAACAGGGACACCCACTCACCCCTACTGGCTCAACCCACCTCTCCTAACTCCATTGTAATAACAGACAGACAGACACTCACCCCCTACTGCCAAACTCTACCTGTCTGACTGTCATAACTGTGCCACTCACCCCTACTGCCAGACTCAATCCACCTTTCCTTGCCCCACTGTTGTAATGGGGCCACTCACGACCCACTGCCAGACTCAGTCCACCTGTCGCCGCTCAACTGTAGTAGCAGGAGACACCAATGAGCATCCACCCATTCACCCAGGCTCCACCTACCTGTCTCCGCTCCACCTCAGACTGTCGGTAGAAATAGGGACAGCCACTGTGTGTCCTCGGATGCCCAAGCTCCTTACAGTTTCCACATCGGACACTTTTCACTACTGGTGACACAGACGACGTAACTGTCCTCTGCTTCTCCTCAGCAGCAGCCCCTGTAACTACACATCTTTCAGACTGTATTTTATACTGAATGTATTTTCTGGGTTTTCTGTTTATATCTGTTTGTTTGTTGTTGTTTTTCTTTTTCTATGTGTTTTGATGATGTTGTTGTTGAGGGGTATAGGATAAACCATTCAAAATGAAGGTATGTAAATGAAGATGTTGTCATCTAATTTGTTCATGAATCCAGGCATCCTTCATTTAGACTGAGCAAGCAAAGTCCTGCTGACACTATCTCTGAACTAAGAGGCATCATCACTTCTATAATGTCTGATGTTAATGTTTTGGATGATAAACTGTCAAGGCAATGAGTTCAAAATTCATTCAAGAGTGAGAGAGTCCTGACATAAACTGTGCAGGTTGTTACACATAATTCTTTCTGTGTTGGTCTGTAAATAACATGAAATGCAACCAGCCCATCCAGCTTATCAGCAATTTTGTACATAACAACATCAATAAGATATGTCTAAAATTTATGAGAAGGAGGGTCATTCACTTTGTATGACACACAGGTTGGGGTCACTCACTTTGTACGTCAATTTCGCATTTCACATTGTAAATGCCATTCCATAAATAATAACATAGAGTGTTGTTGGGTATTACCGAACAGCTAACACCTCATTCCGCCTAATTCCTACCCTGTTTCATCACACCTAACAATAATTAATACACACAATGAACTATTCAATATGCATCATATTCACGTGTGAAGACAAGTTAATCCCTCTTAGTAAACCTGTTTCAGGCAAATATTTGAGGCGATCTAATTGTCAGATTTTGAGCTCTTGTCGGCTCTGCTGAACAGTGACGTCGGGCTATTCCGAACACTTGTGTCGGGCTATTCCGAGCTATTCGTCGGACTGATGTCCTCCATGACGATTGTTTAAGTTCAAGTGCAGTCATTTCGTTCATATTATGTACTCTAATCTCGATAATTTTACTAAAATTTGTATGATTTAGTCCGTTCCAATGTATAGCTGCAATATTGTTGAGTGCGGCGTTGACATCAAACCAACCAGCCAATAATTGAAACGTGCAGCTAGGTCCTCCGCGATTTTTCGCTCTATAGGTAGAATGAATTCATGTAGATTTGTTTGCAGTTTCAGAAAGTGTTTGTTTCAAATTAACGTCATTATACTGTAATTTAAGGGAAAATGAAAAATATAAAGACGACATACTTTTTTATAGTGGCATGGTCTTGCCTTAATATACCTAATTGTCTTCACTCAATATACTGATATACCAGGTACACGTTCTATAACAGTATAGTTTAACAGTGTAACTATAACTCATATAGTGTGTACATTATTATGTATTTGAACATGCCTATCGTTTCAAATAAGGTCAAATACGTTATTGTTTGATGTGCTATCTCAACATCCAGTTAATGATGATAACATTCTGCCGTAACCATGCAGGTAAAACAACTACTGCCATGGACACATCATATGAAATCATTCATGCCGGTATATTTACGCAATTTACGCATATGAGTCACACACACTTCACATGTTACAAAAGGTACTTGTCAGGTGTGGTGCTGAGCAACTACATACCAGATAACAACTGTTTCATACGCGTACACCGGAGGAATTTTCTTGTTTCGTATGGAACAAAGTTGTCATTAACGATTCTTCACACGACAGTGCTATCTACACCATTGAAAGACACAGGTTACAGCCACCCTAACCAAAGTTATGGCTCGACACTGGGAATTATGGGGACTTACGGCCACCAGTTATTGACAAATACAAAAATATTGCATTGATCTTAACCACCTGACTGAAAAATACCGAAACGTGAAACATACTAGCATTTGAGAGAGCAGTATGAAAGAACTACAAACTCAAAATCAGACCATATCGAGTGCTTAAAGAAATATAGTTAGTTAAGCCAGGTAAATCATACCTGATTCAACTTACGTATAATTTAAGGATGTCAGTTAAATAATTTGATAAACACTAGGCCCAAACACAGAAGAAATATTTGTTCATTTTTGTTCAAAATGCAGCAATTTGAAGGTAAGCATTCACTATTCGAAACATCAGCAGAAGAAAAGATTCAGAAAGAAAGTCCATGAAGAAAGGTGTTCTGAAGAGAATGTCGGTTACATTAGTTCATAATTTTGATATGTGAAAAACAATAGCCAAAACACACCTTTTCAAGAAACATGAACATCGCATCAAAACGCAACCGACACGTCTCGTGCATTTTGAGTTTTTTGCATGTGCAGGATCGTGTATATGCGCTTTGGACGGCAAGTTGTAGGGTCGAAAAATAGAGTGTGGGTCTGCACTGTTGTGAATCAAGACAAATAGTTGCCATATTCGGGCATTGTTCATAGTTCGAAACAGTTGTGTAAATTCAGATAACTTATCCAGTCAACTTAGTGTGGTGGACAGTCATAAAAGGTGTCAATATTTAGTTTGGTGGACGGAGTGGAAAAAGGTGTCAATGTTTAGTTTGGTGGTCGGAGTGGCAATAACATTGTTTGGTTACCATTTAGTTGAGCACATTTTTTTTTCATATTTAGTACTTACAAAATTTGTTTAACAATTCCACTGCGCAACAAAAGGTGTTCTATTAATTTCTAACACTATCACTTAATTGATGTTTTGTTGAAAATGCATTTCTTATATTCACTTGAAAATCGTATAACTGCCAGGCATCAAACCGGTATTCCTTTACACTGTCTGCACAAATGCGTTCCAGTGTGTAACTATTTATCAGGTTTTTCAAATGTAGATCACTTATAGTATCTTTATTTAATGATCTTTATTTTTATTGAGTTGATATATTTCTGGTCGCTTTCTCTTTGCAAGTTTATTTCATTAAATGTATATTATGGAAAAAAATTAACTGTTTTGAATGCAGAGCTACTTAATCACATATGGGCATTAATTCAGTCAGCGTCGGTGACATTTTCTATGATTTCATGTCTGAATACAAAAAGAAACATATGGCATGCGGAAGATTGGAATGCAGAACATAATGTAATCAAAGTCGTATATTTAAATACATGATTAATGTGTATGTATTTTATGATATGTACACGTATTTCATGAGAGACATAATTAACTGGCCATGGAAAGTAATAGAATTACGTATTTCAACAGGGAAACGGGTGAAATTAATGAAATGACGGTCAAGGTGCCCATCACTTACAGTCTAAGCGAAACCACTCTCAACAAAGTCGTGAAATTAACTGCCCTTGATGTTTCCATGAGGTCACGGTCGAATATCTCAAATGTTTATCGAAATGCCTCAACAAACATGTTCCTTATGAAAAAGTAAGTTGTTCCATGAACTAACATTTTGAGTTAATGTCTGATTTGGCTTGGGAGAACGCAATAGCTTGTACAGTAAATCCGATTCCTTTATGAAACAATCATCATGTTTTTTTCAGCAGGGTACAGGACAAGTTAAATTGTAATACCTACGACTAGAGAATGGAAACTCGCATAATTATCGTGTTCTGTGTTTGTCTTGACACTTTATACAGCAGATGGAGTAATTAATGCGGTTTGTTTTAGTATCAACAAATGAGTGACACAAATGGCCATAGGCATAAAGTAGAGTAGCGAAAATTGCTGAGGTCAATGGCGCTTGTTCGGTAAAGGACGACAAGGCTGCACAATGATGGGGTAGTGCTGATACAGTCCAAATATGGCTAACAAAGCTTTATAGTATGGTTTGGGACTGCGTAATGCACTTATATAGACATGTTGGTATATTTAGAATGGGGTATCCCAGTACTGACCAAGACTTGCTGGCTTAACCATCTCATCGACGATATACACACAAGGTTTAAGGATGTGATGCCAGTTGCTTGTCCTCTCGTCAGTTTTCTTCTCTGCGTCTTTTGAAATATATTCATGGAACAGACGATCATAGAGGAAGTTTCCATTTCAAGGCATGCGCATAAAACTTGCTGTACTAGTGTAGCAATCACCAAATTGAGTAAACAATACGAAAATGGAATTTTGTTCGGTAAAAGCCACTTGTTCAGTAATACCTGACACCGCTCTAATTTACCAATATATCCGAATTAATGAACAAGCATTGTCACTAAGGTGACATAATCCCATGCAGCCAGTTATCAAATTAAAGCTAAAAAGGAATGAAAGTGAAGGTTGTATTTCAAGATGAAGTTACATGCCAACAAAAACATGACCTGTCAACCTCTCTTGATATCCTGATGTTTTGTTGTTCAAACACACATATCTTTTCAATACTCACTTTGACCTTCACATTAATATCATTGTGTACAAGATATGGAAAAATAGTAGTAAAGAAATTGCTTATTGGAAAACATTCACGTCTTTAAAGTCTATGAAGAAAATCCTGTGAACTGCTCTTGAGATATCTCACTGACAATATTTAACATGCTGAAATCTTAAAAGTTTCGCCATGACCTTGAAAATTAAGTGAAGGTCACTAAAATCGACTAGGCCCTAAAAAAAAAAGGTTGGAGTTCCATGTGAAGAACATCCAGGAAATGGTTCTTGAGATATCTCACTTACAAGTGTAATGCGGTAAAGTCCCCTTGTGACCTTGAAATGAATACATGTATTAAGGTCACCAAACCTGACTGGGACGTTTCTCATACTGTGATGATCCTATGTACCAAATATGAAAAGAATCTAGTTAACAGTTCTCAAAAAGTTCCCATTTGTATGTATGGACGGAGCCTAATACAATTTTCCCTGCCACATGTTTATAATAATTCTTTAGGCGCAACAACAATTTTGCAGCAACTCATGATCATTTGAAACATAAATAACTAGAACTGTGTTTGAAGGAGCTCCTACAAGTTCAGTGCTTCATGTTATTATGATAAATAACTTCTGTATTTTTAACAAAGATTCCTTACTGTCAATGATGTCATCATCTTCTTTGGTCTTCGGCTCATGAACATCACCCGATGCTGCTTTTCTGTCAGTTGCTTTGTCATGAAAGCTCTTGAACGTTGACAAGGCTACACATTGAAGGAAAGAGTACATTATTTAAGTTTCTACTGCAGTCTTTATTATTCAGTGCAGGTTATACTAGTTATTAGGTGTTTTCCCAAGCTGTTTCCAGGGGAAATAACACCAAACTGCTACTTACTGGCAAATCATATGTTCATGATATACTAACTTTTGAATGACAGCTTAAGACGTTTGTGAAACCCTGCAACCCTGGAAACAAGTTTCATGTGAATATCATGTACTAAGAAATAATTACATTGATGTGTGACTGAAACTCTTTGCACTGGAGTTACACAAGCTTTAGGTGGTGTTCTCGCAGTAGCTGATGTTCCAGTAGGCTGTGGCCATGGTGATGTGGCAGGTGGCTGTTGCCATGGTGATGTCACTGAGGCAGACGGCACCCTTCTAGTTCCCTTGTAAGGATGATGTACAAGTGATGCTGTTGGTGATCTGCTGTAAGTGGATGGTGTCACTTCAGGTAATGATCTGGATGACTTGTTTGAGCCTGTTTTTTCACCACCACAGAACCTTTCATTTTGCATCTTCCTGTACAATGCCAACTGAAAGATTGAACACATTCATTAACAGTAGATACTATTTCAGATGGCGTGCCAATATTTATATCTCTATTACTTGTTTCCGTGGCAGATGATGCATGAATTCTGTATATGAATAAGGTTTGTTTTACCGAGAATACCCCCTCACATATTACTGGCACAACCAGGATATGCCTCAAGGGGTTTGAACAGAATTGTATATGTTTCATCCCAACATGTCAAAACATTTTTCATGATTAATATCAGTCATGACCAGCATTTCCAAACTAAAGTTTGGCGAGGTGAAATAACGACTTATTGGTCTTTTGCTTTATTTTATCAATATCTTGTTGTTAAGCATAAAGAATACCATAAGTCCTGACAACTCATATTTTTGTTGGTGAAATTACTCCTAACCAATCAAAACCACATACTTCCTATATTAATAGACACTGAAAGAGTCAGGGACCAGAAGGAAGTTAAAGAGTAAAAGAGAGTTTGTTAGCAATTGAGATGTTCAGAATTTTCAAAACCCAAACTATGTGCAATGCTGGTCACTTCTTTGCAATTATTCATTCAGAAAATGAGCTTTATCATGCTAAAGAACAGCATGCATTTTCCTTAAAAGTATTCAGTGATATCTACAACTGTTAATTCCGAATGTGTCAGACATCATTGGAAGTTAATTATAAAAACTTGTAGAAAGTATTTCTAAGTATCAGATAGACATGACTTTGCATCCTATGAACATTTATGTGTACTTCAACCTGCAAAATTTTGTTTCAAGCCACTTACCTGATTAGCAATAGACTTTTCAGTTGTATTTCTTCCAATGGGTTTCCTTGGCAGACGGTCAAACTTATCATCTGTCTCATTTCTCCTAGAACTAGATCCAACACCAAAAACAGGACTACACACTTGCTCAGGGACAAGATTTAATGAATTCACATTTGTCTCCTTTGTCTGAAAGGGATCCTGTAAACTGGATTGAGATACAGCCTGCTGCTCCTCCAGCTGGAGAGTCCTGGCATAAGCTGCATCTGCAATCAAACTAGCTGAGACTCCTCCACCATCAGCCATGTTTCTCTGGAGCTCCTCCTCCTGAAGGATCCTGGCCAGCTCAGCATCAGAGTCCAAAGTGTTGGAGTCATGTCTTTCTGTTGCTCCATCTGCAGGTTGACAATCCTCAAACAGGGCTTTTCTCGAAGTTTTTACTTTCATGACATTCCTTTGTGATGCATAAACATTCTGACAATTAAGATCTGACATATCAGCACTGGAACTGGACATGAGATTTAAACTTGTAGCACTAGTATTAAATCTGTGGGTATCACATTTTGAAGCACTAAAATTTGAGTTGAGGTGTCTGATGTAAGCACTTGATGTTTGGTTGCACTTGACTTGGTCTCGTTTTGCCAATGACTCTTTAGGCAAACTTGAACAAATGCCAGAAGTTTTAGGTACCTTGCAATCTAAAGGCCAACAAAAATCGTGTGTGTCACATCTTCTTTTGTGTCTTAGTGACATTGCCTCCACTACCGGGACACATTTTCTCCCACTTTCCTTGTCAAACTGTTCCTGCAGCTGCCTGGCAAATTCCTCATCTGTCATAGCTTCAGTTTTAACCTCATCCAATGGCATTTGCACTGGATTTCTGTCACTTTTGACGCCATTTTCTGGTGATCTGTTAGCACCATGAACTTGGTCCCTGATATTCCCATGTGACCTTCCCCCACTCTGAGGAACAGACACAGACTTGTGAGTATCAGTGTGGTCATTGACCTCTGACCTTACTGATTGGGAAATCTGATTAGATTCCCATTCATGATTGTCTGGTAGTTTGACAGTACTTTGAACTTGGTCCCTAATTTCCCCATGTGACCTTCCCACACTCTGAGGAACAGACACAGACTTGTGAGTATCAGAATGGTCCATAGGGAGCTCCGACAATACTGACTGAGAAATCTGACTAGATGGACACTCACTACTATCCTCAAGTAACTGACCTTTATGTTTATCTGTCAAACATTCATCATCAGGTACCACACATTTAGCAGTGTAGTCAAAAATGCTCTTTTGTCCTTGACACTGTGAAGAAGTCTCAATAATCTCACAGTTCTCTGTGTGACCCATATCTTTAACACTTGACTCAACAATATCCTGACTGACACTTTCTGCAGTCTCAGTACCGTCCTGTGCTTCAATCCCACCAGAAAAAGCATCTTGATCTGTCGTAATGCTTTTCTCAGAGAATACACTATGGTCTGTGGGATAAGTCATCTCAGAATCGACATGGCTTACAACAGTCCTGCTGTTGCTTTCAACAAAACCATCACAATTTCTTGAAGAATTTCCACCAAGATTACTGAAAACTGAAACACCAGGTTCTGACGACATGTCTTCTGCAAAACAGTCAGATTTTGTGTTGTCTTCACCAATAATTGGACCAGATTCCACTTTTACAGACATACAGTCATTTGAATCACTGCATACATCAGTACGATATTGTGCACAAGTGTGCTCACTTGTCAGTGTGAGTGCAGTAGGACACCCCAAAGTGCTTACTGAAGCATCAGAACTGGCATCTCTTGAAGGACCTGAACAAGACAAACTTGATGACTCCTCAAATTCCTGTTTTCCCAAAAGGGAATATAAGGCCATATCCTTTCTTACATTCCTTCTATTAAGCAGAAGCTCCTCGTCTGAAATGGGAGCACATTTTGCAGCACTTGTGTCACTCTCAGATGACTCTTTCATGTGTCGACCACTTTGATGAACAACTGGTGACATATGCTTGTTTTGTTGTGTTTCAGATCCCAACTTGCTCCTAAGAAGTCTTGAAGTTCCATCATTACCAACTTTTGACTTCCCATATTCATCATCATTCTCCTGCTGAAGACGTCTTGCGAGTTCCTCAACTTTCAAAGTATCTGCACCATAACCAAGGTTATCAGCATCACTGATGGTGGCTGGACTGTTGGATTTATCTAAAGCGTGAGGTTGGACAGGAACTGTATCACTGTTGACAGTTATGCAGGATTCTGTGTCTAACAATGGTTTGCACACAGAACTGTTCATGCTTTGAACATGATCAGGGACATAACCATCTCTGTCACCCAGGTTCAGTCGTGGAATCTTTGATTCTGGTGATCTATGACCTGGAGCATACGGTCTCTTTGTTGGTGTCTTGAGAGGAAGAAATCCCTTGTCAGTGATACAGCTGGATTGTCTTGACAACACTTTGTTGACATTCATATCCGTCTGCTGTCTCATGCAGGTTAAGCCGACATCTTGAGAATCCCTATCTTGCTCTTCTTCACTCAAGATGTCAACGGACCTGTAATGTTTTCTTGACTCTGTAGGCAGACAAAACACAGAATCTGCTCGATCTAATTTGTTTGGTTCAGAATATTTACCAGTCACAGACTCAACTTGTTCTTTATTGTTTTCTGAGATTGGAAATGTTTTACAGATGCCAGTTGAATCCAGTTCAGGCTCTGAAACTGAAGATGGGTCTGTTTTCTTTAGGGAAGAAAGAGGTTTTGATGCTTTGGGCAGATTGGTAATTGAATACACTTCATTTCCATCATGATAACAATGTTTCACTAACAGTGGTGATGGATTGGTTTTGTTTTTGGAATCATCAGGTAGAGATTCTGATCCTTGACTTTGAATACACTCTTTCTGTAATACTGAATCATTTAAAGTTTTGGAACAAGGAAATTTCAATCCTTCTGGCAGCAGAGTACTTGAATCATCGCTGTTGCCACAGTTTTCCTTTAATACTAGAGATGAGTCAGTGTTGTTCTGGGGTTCTTTGTGGTCAGACAGGAAGTTACACACTTGGAGCTGGCTCTCCTCTTGAGAATCAAGAAGAATAACACAAGAATTCTGATATCCCTCATTGGCACACGGAATCTGGTCATCCTCTTGGGAGTCATCCAATATAACCAAGTCGCAGACTGACCCTCCACAAACAGTCAGAGACTCAGACCTGGTCTTTGGCACACCAACATCTTCTTCTTGAGAGTCAACAAGTTCAATTACTTCTGGTGAGGTCTGAGCAGAAGTAGTGAATTTCCCACTTGATAGTGTGTCATCGCTTTTTGTCAAAGTGGTCTGTACTTGTTGATCCATTTCTTGTGAATCAACCACAATTATTGGACGGATGGTGGCTGAAGGGTTTCTCTTCTGTTCATTACTGAAAGAGGAATCAATTGAGATTGTCAGAAAGTTTATGTGTCGAAGTTGTTTTCTGCTGCTAAGCAGTAGTGCAGCTAATACATAAAAATAATCATGTTTTGATCATGTCAATCCAGTGACGTTATGCATGATCTAACTACTCAGGACCATTGACACACCAACACTACAACGGAGTCTAGGATCTATATATCTATCAGTGAACTCATTCAGCAACCACAGGTTACAAGAGACAACAAGGCAATGAATTAAGAAAAGGGAGTGAGTGAGTATGGTTTTATGCCACTTGTAGCAATATTCCAGCACTATCACGACAGGGGACACCTGAAATGGGCTTCACACATTGTACCCATGTTAAGAAAAGAGAAAAATGGTGTCACTACATGCAAGATAACTTAAATGTCTTTTCTCTCATATTTGTTTCATGATCCATATAAGATATGCAAAAAGTAAATCAAAGATAAGAGTTCTATGTTGTATTAATGCAAATTTATTCGCCAATGGGCCTATCCTGAATGAACTGACTGATTGTCATATGAAATAACAAAAATTAGAATATCTCTTAAAATGGTGGATGCTGTGAAATAACCATTTCAAGAGATCTAGTGGTTCAAGTGAAGTTACCTTTTATGTAGTTGACCATGGTTGTAGGTAACGATTTCTTTCATACTTTCTTCTATGGCCTAAGAAGAGAATATCCATCAACAGATTACAATGATTAGATAGATCTGTATTCAAGCAGGATGTAGGCCTCTAGCCCATGTAAATTAACATGTAAAAATATCAGACAAAAAAACTGTTACAAATATATAAATAAACATGCTCAAATAATTCCATAAAATATGATTTACACTAGCAATCTGATTATATCTCTTTTTATTCCACTCATTGAAATGACAACTTCTCCACAAGATAGAACAACATCTCCTTTCTAAAACATTCTCCCAAAGAGGTCAGTGAATATGATGTGTTTGACACAAACAAAATCTGTTTTAGGCACATTTACTGCAGTGATTTAGTCACTGAACTTTTTGGTCGGATTTTTATATATATCCGGAAATTCTATTGGACAAAACATGTATAACCAAAACTAAACCAATATCGGTGAAATTTAATTACTTCATGTCCTGCTGTGCTACTCACCCTCTGCACCATGCACTCCTCTGTCTGGAGGTCTGCAGCAAAGTCCCCTGCCATCAGGCTGACCCTGGTGGTGCTGTCGTTGACCATCAGGCTGGCCCCTGAACAAGAACCTGCTCCACTGACCATAGTATCTGCTGGACAGATAGGAAGAGATAGATTATATTTGCCATAGGTCACTCTTGCACAGTCACACACAAACCTCACAAAAATTTTTGCATCTAAAGTTTCAGACGATACATTCGACCAAAGTTTGAATACAATGAATTATATTTGAGTTAGAAATAGAAATGTCAAAACTGCTCTTACCACATGTACCACTTCTACTTGAACTCTGATGAAATGCAGCTTGAATGTGACAAGTGTCCTCTCTGTCCTCTGACCTCACCACATACACACCAAAGAAGACCTACACATATGGGTAAGAGACTACTTCAATTTAATTTTCTTGGGAAAATGTTGTTAAATTGTTATCAAAATAGTGAGTGAATGAGTTTAGTTTTATGCCACAGTCAGCAATATTCCAGCTGTAAATAATCAAGTCTCTACCAGACAATCCAGTGTTTAACAGCATGAGCTACAATCTGTGTAATGGGGAACTGATGATAGCAAGACTGACTACCTGATCCCGATAGTCGCCTCTTACAACAAGAGTCATCAGAAGATGACATATCCCCCTGGCCCCAAAATATTTGAAAGGACAAATAATCTGAAGGTTACTTGATGTTTTTTCAGACTAAGTTTGAATTGTTTCCATGGAATTCATGAAAAATATAAATACCAAAGCTTTGCAAAATAGCAAAAGGCACCACCTTGTGGTCTGCCTCACATATCTGCCAAGTTTTGTTCAAAGATATTAAATAGTATTCGAGTTGTGCTCCGAAAACGAGGCCCTTTCCTCCATTTTGAGACTAAGTCTGAATTGTTCCCATGGAAACCCAGAAAATGATAAATCACAAAAACCTGTAAATAGCAAAAGGCACCACCTTGTGGTCTGCCTCACACATCTGCCAAGTTTTGCTCAAAGATAATAGTATTTGAGTTGTGCTCCGGAAGCGAGGCCCTTTCCTCCATTTTCAGACAAAGTCCAAATTGTTTCCATGGAACCCGAGAAAATGATAAATCACAAAATCCTGTAAATAGCAAAAGGCACCACTTTGGAGTCTGCTACACATATATAAAAAGTTCTGCAGAAAAATATTGAACGGTTTTTGAGTTCTGCTCCGGAAACAAAGCCCATCCCTCCATTTTGAGATGAAGTCCAAAACGTTTCCATGGAAACCGAGAAAATAAAAATCACAAAAATCTGTAAATAGCAAAAGGCACCACTTTAGGTTCTGACTGATATATCTACCAAGTTTGGCAGAAAAATATAGAACGGTATTTGAGTTCTGCTCCAGAAATGAAACATACCTCTCAGTTTTGAGACTATGTCCGAGACGTTTCCATGGAAACCAAGAAAATAATAAATCACAAAAACCTGTAAATAGCAAAAGGCACCACTTTAGGTTCTGATTGATGTATGTACCAGGTTCTGCAGAAAAATATTGAACAGTTTTTGAGTTCTGCTCCAGAAACGAAGCTCACCCCACTATTAGACTAACACCAAAATGTTCTGTGGGAAAACAAAAAAAAAAAAGTGCCAAAACTCTGTAAATAGCAAAAGGCACAACTGCAGGTTGAGATTATTATATCTATCATGTTTGGTCTAAAAACGTTGAATGGTTATGAATTGAGTTATGCTCCGGAAACAAAATGATTATGGACGGACGGACAGATGAGGCGTTGACTATATCCCCCCCGCATTACATGTAAGCAACTAGCACAGTCGTCTTTTGTGGCTGGCATGGGTTGCTGAAGACCTTTTCTTCCAAGGATCTTCACAGGTCAAAACATAAAATTACAGAAATGATATAATATGATTATCTCTATATAGCTGAATATATCATGGTAGAGCATGGTCTCATTACCTGTATATACAACTGCCAGTAGCTGAACACATCATAATGGATCATCTTTTCTTTCTGTGGCAAGAGGTGCAAGCTCACTTCATCTAAAATGATTAAAATAGGAAAACCTACATGCAAAAAAATGTACATCAAATGCAGAACACTGTTAATAAACCCTATAATTTGCATAATGTATTTAAATCCTACCTGACATCTATATTTATCATTTACCTTTATCTATTTATCAGCATAAATAGAGAATCTCACGCAAATGTCTTCTGATATCAGTTATGTTAACATAAGTTGATAAAGTTTACTTTTATCAATGAGTGTTGATATATTTGATACTAGACGACTCAAGGGTATGATTCCATTTATCATAAAAAATTACTCTTCAATCACTCTTCAAATCGTTTTCAATTAAAAAATGTCCATCTAAGAACATGGTACTGACATTTGGCTTGCAGTGAGATGATGTCATGACAGTGTGACATCATGAAGATCATAACGTCAGAACACTGTCAGAATATTTGTATATTATCTACTGTAACAACGATATTTCTCTGGAGATTTTGATCTCACACATGCACATCTCCTGTGGAACAAAGTCTAGGATGATAATACTAGAGGACAAAACAGAAATCTCACCACTGAGCTTGTTATCTGGTACATTAGCTACAAATTCACAACACTTGATCAGCAACCCGCTCCGTTGCTGAAAACAAACATGACCGAATTATACTGACCTGATCGGACATGGTGGACTATACAACTTTTGCGGTCAGAGTATTGATTAGAATGGTCCAAACAACATTATTGGTAAAGGGAGGAAATTGAGTTCAGCTTGTTTATTTATAAACAATTTATATATGCTGTTTAGTTGTTGCATAAAATGTGTGTGAGTGACATTAAAGACAAAAGCCTGCAGTTAACTGCAGAAATGCATGTCTCTTGTTAGTATGGGTGGTGGGGTAGCCTAGTGGTTAAACTGACACCTCACCTTACTGGATCACTGGCCTGTGAATTTAGCCAGGTCACTCACCTCATTCACATCAAAGACCAAGGTTCGACTCACCACATGGCCCCATTGTTCGAAGCCCTGTTTCAAGTATCCCGTGCCATGATATTGCTGGAATATTGCTAAATGTAGCGTAAACCTCACTCACTCACTTCCTTGTTAGAATAGGATTCCAGGTAAGTTGGGATAAGAAATAAGTACGAGTATATTACAACACTACCTTGTTATATATTTCCAGTCCTTCTACGACAAGGAGTTGGCATGGATCACGACTACCCAGTGTTGGACCAAAGTTAGCTTCACAGGTCTTCTTTAATGAGTCGTTTCCTGTACTGCTGCCAAAAATAGCAAATACTGGTGAAACAGAACAACTGACCATTTAAGAATACTGAATGTCAGCCATGCATCAAACATAGTGCCAAGAAAAAAACAACAGACAATCAAAAAACTTTGATAACAGTATTGATTTTCAGACACGAGGACAACAAAAAAAAATAAAATCTAACAATTTCAAGGGATACATGATATTAGGAGACTACTAAGATCTAAATAAACACTCCTCCTTTTAAAGTAACGTGTTATAACAGACAATTCAACCAATAAAAGTTGATGTTTACTATTATATTTTTGTAATTCAAATATAAGCCATGGTGTTATAGTATTCTGGAATGAAATATATATTAAGAAATGGAGGTACTTGGGTGAAAGACCCTATTGTATTCCTGTATCCTGAAATTGAAAATGGTTGATATAAGTTTGTCACCTTGAGATGCACTGTATGAGGTCCTGAGACAGCCACACATGAGATTTGCCCCTCGTCCTCCCATGTCGAACGGAGGGTTTGCGGTTGTTCTCAGTAATGTTTCTCTGTATATCAGCGAAAGTCATCTGCTTCTTAAACACTCCTGAATAAAGCATCATTGATCGTTACATCCATGACAAATGAAGACAGAGTAAAACAGTTAGTGAGGATGGATATGTGGGTGGGTGAGTGAGTGGAAGGAAAGAGGAGGGAGTTAATGAGAGTATTAGTGGGTGGGGGAATGAGTGGGTCACAAAGTGGGCTGGGCAGTGGGGCAGTGCATGAGTGAGTGGGTGGTTTGGTGGATGAATAAGTGGGTGGGAGTGGATCAGTGGATGGGTCGTGGATGAGTAAATGGGTGGGAGCTGATGAGTGAGTGGGTGGTTTGGTGGATGAATAAGTGAGTGGGAGAGGATGAGGGGGTGGGTGGTTTGGTAGATGAATAAGTGGGTGGGAGTGGATGAGTGGGTGGGCGGTGGATGAGTAAATGGGTGGGAGAGTGGATGAGTGAGTGGGTGGTTTGGTGGATGAATAAGTGTGTGTGTGTGTTTGGTTGGGGGGGGGGGGGGGGGTGAGAAAGAGTGGATGAGCGGGTGGGTGGTGGATGAGTAAATGGGTGGGTGAGTGGATGAGTAAGAGGATGGGTGAGTAAGCGAGTGACTGGGTGTGTAAGTAGATGGGTGAGCGTGTGGATGAACAAGTGATTGGGTGAGTGATTGGGTGAGTGAATGAGAGGATGAGAGGGTAAGTGGTTAGGCGGGTGCTAGTGTGAGAGAGTGGATAAGTGAGTGAGTGGGTGTTGAGGATAAGTGAGTGTATGAGTTGGTGAATATGACAATGAGTAACTGAGTGGTTGAGTGGATAAGTGAGTGGGTGGGTGGGTGAGTCAGTGATGGGTATGTGTTTGGGTGAGTGAGTAGGTTGAATGGGTGAGTTGTTAGGTAGCTGGTTGGGTGGATGGGTAGGAGAGTGAGTAGGTGAGTAGGTAGGTAGGTGGATGGGTGGGTAAGTGAGTGAGAAGCTGAGTGGGTGAGTGAGGGGTAGGTGGGTGGGTAGATGAGCGAGTAGGTGGATAGATGAATGAGCGAGATGATGGGGAGAGAGAGTTTAGTTTTACTTCGCACTCAGCAATTGTCCATCTATATGGCAACGGTCTGTAAATAATTGAATCTGGACCAGACAATCAAGTGATCAACATCATGAGCATCATTTCTGCGCAATAGGGAACCGATGATGTGTCAACCAAATGAGTGGGTAGATGAATGAGTGAGTGGGTGGGCAGATGGGTGGCTGAATGAGTGGGTAGGTGGGTGGGGAGTGAGTGGGTAGACAGGTGAAAGAGTGGGTAGGTGGATGGGTAGGTGGGTGAGAGGATGAGTGAGTGGGAAGGTGGGTGAGTCAGATGGGTGGGTGCATGGGTGAGTGAGTGAATGGATTTTACTGTCAAGCAGGGTACAAGAATCTGTATCAAAATGTCACACTAACATTGGATGCATTGTTATCCATAAAAATGTCATTATTGTACTTCCCACTCAAAGCTTAAGACTACAGCTATACTCCACCATTATCATTGTAAATAACCAGCTCTTTGACAGATCAAACAACATAATGTGTAAGATCCCATCCCATGAGGGAACAATAAAACACAATCAGCCATGCCACAGAACCTACCATTCAATTCAATTTAATTGCCTACAAAAAAAGATTGATAAGCAACAAGGGCCTACTCTAACACTGGCTGGGTAAAACAAAGATTAGGGTAAAATATGACAGACAGTGTTTACGCAGTGTTTCATACCTTCCTTGTAAGCTTGGGTAATGAGTGAGGTCATCCAACACAGCCACTGGGCAGACTTGGACCATGAGGATGTGTAGTTCACATAAAACCCATCCTCCATCATCAAGGGCATCAGCTGATCCTGCAAAGATACAACCTCTTATCATCCTGGCTACTGGATGACAAAAGAATATTTGTTTGGAGGAAAAACTATGTTTCATTTATTTCGTTCCATGTGTCTCATTTCTCAAAATTTGTCTCTTTGATATGTAGATTTTGTTTTTCAATCAAGCAGTACTGATATAATAACAGAATGAGAGTGTACTGATTCAAAATGTGGACATTTTCACACAATGTGACAGAGGCCCGTAAATGTTTCAGCCTTACCAGACAATCCAATCACTGACAGTATGAAAAATGATCAGATGAAGTGAAAACAGTGATTGACGTTGTAGTATTTCGATCACATGACAATGAGCATGCATGTGTATGTGTGGCTGCTTGTACTATCCCTGACTTACAGGTCACATGCAACACAAAACACAATTTTGAAGATTCTGATACCTTTCGGTATGGACTTACATTGACAAATTATCAAAAATTCAACTTATAAATTTGAAAAATAAGGTGAGGTCAGACCAATTTTATTTCTTGTTTTACGGATATCTGTCCTCTGTAAACCTAAAGGCAGGTGGGAAAATAAATAAAAATAAAATTTTAAATTAAAGTAATATTCCTTCTAAATACTCCAAGTATTTTACTGTTGGCAGTTTATGAAGTGAATATGGGTCGAAAACAACCTAAAAAGTATTTTCCTTTGAGTTTACATTGTTAGCCAATGAAAACATTAGGATTTTATTTTTGAGTGGGTAAAATTAATTTTTACATTTTTTCTTGAAAAAATACAGCAGGCGGATCCGTAAAACAAGAAACAAAATTGGTCTGGCCTAATGAAAAAAAACCAGCAAAACCTTTTTTATTAAAAAAACCCAAAACAGTCTGAAAACAAATACACCAAACTAAATGAACTGAAAGGGTCCTAGAAACTATGTGTAAGTAAAAAATATACTGGGTGGCTTTAGGTAATATTTCCACCTTGGGCCAAAACTAAATTAAATAATATTTACAGTGAAAACCAACTAATCGAACTGAAGGGACCCAGAAATTGATTCAACAAGAAATGTATTCACAAATACAGTAAATTTCAGGCCCGTTTGAAAATATGCTCAGCTAAATGTCTTAAAACTAAATTTATAAGTACTAAATGTCTAACAACTGGGCTCAAGAAACTTTTATTTTCCCAATACTATCGAGGCAAGTGTTCACTATCAAACCTAAACCCCAACACCTAAACACTGAACACATGTGTTTTTCTCTCTTCCATCGCATATAGAGCACGTGCCTTTTGTGATATGCGTGCCTTTTGGTGAGTTTGGGTATCACGTTTAATGATATGTACACGAACAATTTCACACATGGATTCATTTTGGTGAAACCCTTCTGAACCTGATTTAAAAAATTTTACTAATGTCACCACAGTGCTGGGGTGAAATGTTGTTTCAAATGAACCAGATACTGAAAGAATTCATTACACTTGAGTGCACACCCATCTGCTCTGACTGGGTTTGGTCTCTCCCGGATGCTTCTTTTCAAGGTAAGTAAAACCAAGTATTAAATATTGCATTTTTAATTTGCTGTTGTATGCTTATAATTTTTATATTTGTTTTCTTCACAATCAGCAGTGTATGTTACAAGTCATGAATAAGTGATAATTGTCTTTTAATTATGTTTGTTTTTTGGGGTTGCACATGACCTTTAAACTGGTTGTATAGTGCCAGCTCACAGAGATACAATGCCCCATAAATACCCTTTTCAGACACATTATACTGAGTCAAGCCAAGTCCTTGTATCCATTAATGTTGAGCCAGTCAAGAAGCAACAAGTACCATCTTTTAACGCCTTTTAGTATGACGCGACCCAATGTTCGACCCCCCAATACAATAAATTGGGGGATAAAGCTTTATAGTCTAACCCCGTTTATCCAGATGTTTTGGTTTCACTCGAAAATCATCCGGACAACGAGATGTCTGGTTAACTGGATCAAACAAGCAAAACGTGAAAATTAAATGCGAGCAACAAAATTTCATGTACATATATCAATAAACCAACAGTCAATAGTAATAACAGCAAATCATCATAACACATAAGTGTACCCATAATACATGGAAGGCGGAACGCAGGTTACTATTTGTCAGGTTATCTCATACGCAATCATGTAGCGCGTGGAGCTTCAGGTGGTTAGTTGGATGAAAAATATAAATCGATGACAAAAAGTCTCTATTTTGCCAATTGCATATTCTTTTTCTTTAATTTTAGATGCCCTAAAAATATATGACATCACGTTGAATTTATGCTGTCTGCAGAAACTTACGGACAGGATCACATGACTTAGAGCATGTGGCAGGCTACTTTTAACTTGCATCGCGACAGTTGGGGTTGATTTATAAGTGTTATATACAGTACAATTACTGTGTAGTTTAGCTTAATCCTACTTAACATGCGTTTTCATTACTGATGAGATGTTCCCACAGCCATCAATCCACAACCCGAGTGACACACTTCCCTAGTGTTTTGATGGCTAATTAATCAATTCACATGAAATGCCTTCCGACAGATTAAAAGTGAAATAACCTAGTCTTGCGGTAAACGATAGTGATGTGACACATACACTTGCACGTTGCACATATCTCCCTGTCCAGATAACTGGATCATTTTCCAATGGAAATCTATGGGAATGGTTTGAAAATTCGCCGTCCGGGTCTGGAAGCCTGGGGTCCGGTTAAACAAGTACAATTAATGAAAGTAAGTTTCGTTTCCCATAAAAATCGTCTGGAAGGCGGGGTTTCCGGATATGTGGGGTCCGAGTAAACGGGGTTCAACTTTATATCCATTCTGTAATCCTTCGATTTAGGTTTAAGATCATTTGTGGTCAGTAATCAACCAATCAGAATAAAGTATCCCACAATGTTGTGCCAGAACCATGCTCTACAATCAGCAATAGGATGCTGGTGACAAATAATACTCTGGAATCCCCCAGTTTGTCATGACTTCTCCTACCTTTAGTCTCTGCTGCAGATCAGGCGACACAAACCTCAGATTCTTCACAGAGCCTTCCACCAGGTAGAAACAGTTATCTACTCCGCTGGCCTGTGAATGAGAGATAATAGATCTCATTACTTTCACCATAATATTGTGACATTGAATGGTGGGTCAGATGATTCACAAATTCCATCAGTTTAAAAAAAAATCAGCGGAAATCAACGGATGCACACAAAATTGCCAAATGTGGTCTCTAAATTTTTCAACAGCACCACCAAATGAGTTTCTAGGTGTGACATGTAAAAACGCACTTTGTTAAAACCACATGCTTCTTGTGCGGAAATTGTCTACGAGGATGTGACTGTCTGATAGCGCCAGTATTATTTTACCTCCTCAGAGTAAGACCTTATTTCAAGACAGTCAGAATAAAGTGTGAAATATGGTTTTTCCATATTATCAATCAGTACTGAATGTACCTTCATGTTGTTGATCTGTTTCTGGAAGCGTGACCCTCGCCAGCTGTCGTAGTAGTCATCCCAAGACTTCCTCTCTACGATGAAGGGAAGCAGCTGAAACACAATGCTGTTGCTGTACATGTGGTACACTGCAGTAGCCATGTACTGGCAAACAAGGACAAGTTGAGCACCAGCCTGACAATTGATCTGTATTAGCATGTATGAGTGGTGCTTGTCATTGGGGCCATGGGTTGCTACATAAACCATGCGCGAGTCTTCTAAGGAAGGCGTGGCAGCTACGCACGCAATCAATTTCATCATCATGCACAACACATGCACTAGCCTACATCTGCTCTCCCTTTCACAAATGAAATGGGTTTGTTCATTGTCGTGCACTGCCTACTTCTCGTAAACTTGTTCTCTGCGCCAGTCCAATTTATCCTTGTTTGTCAGTAATGTTATAAGCTGTAGTTTTACCAGGCTGCTTATGTCATTGCAGGTCACCACTGAAGTGACATAAAGTAACTTATTGCCCTTAAGATAAATTCGTCAAATTCTGTTTCTGCCAAAGCATACGAAACACTAATGGCGGATTTGCCAGTGATCACAAACTGCATACCCTGTCAAATCTGCCATGTGACACTGACCACTGTGATGTTGCACAAATGACCTTAACCTTAGATGGAATGGGGCTGCCAAAAAACCTGATCGCTTCAAAATTTTAGAGTTGGTGTAAACAAATATGAGTATAGACATTCATAAAATTGCTGCCAAAATTTCTTTGTGTCAATAAAAGTGTTTAAAAATATAAATGTTTCCGTATTTCACTTGCAATTTAACAAAACCACAAATTCAATCATTTTATATCATAAACTAAGCCATCACAAATTATGATCCCCATCATGATCGTCGAGGAAAAATGATAGCAAAACGTTTAACATCTCATAAAGATAAGCTAAATATAAAGACCTTAAGGGTAATAAATCCTACTTGCAGTGTTTTGAAAGGGTGTACAGGACTGTAAAACATTGCACCTAACTAAATACAGAATACAAAAGTTTCTTACAGTCCCATGCACCCTTTTAAAACACTGTGGAATGAATAATATGCTATATTTGGGATTACAGATCCTCATTAAACGTACTGTGCTTTCATAGCTTTCAGCCAATTTACACTTGTCAGTGGAGTGGACAAAGTGTGTGAACCCTGATATCATTTCCATCTGTGTGGAGCCATGGTGGTTGAATGAGTTTATATCGCTGACTTTGAGTGCCTGACTCTGAGAATGAGGGTTCAAATCCTGGAAGAGACTCAACCTAACAAAAGTACTAGACTGTACATTTACAGACAAAGTGTTATAACACAAAAATTACAAATGGCACTGCATTCAGAAGTACAATGTTTGTACAGAGAATAGTATCAGTGAGTTCAGTTGTGTATGATTTTGATGCTTTTGAAAGCCAACCGAGGTAAGCAAAACAATGATAACAAACATTTTATGAGGCACTGGATGCAAGGTAGGTAACTCTAACCAGTTCTGCTGATCTGTTGTTGCCATTGTACTCTGCATGTGGACTTGCAAGAGGTGGGGACAGGATCCAGACATAGTCCCCTGCAGGAAGACTGCGGATCAATGTTGGTATCCCATGATCCCTTGCAAGCTTTGACAAGCGGTGCACGTCACGTTCCTTGTCATCAATAACTAGATAGAGACGCCTTGTACCACACTGTGAGCTGAAACAATGTAAAAACAGTAAGAGTAGTAAAACAAATTGCAGATAAGCAACACTGTCCTCTAAAGTAAAATCTGGAATAAAAACTAAGACTGTGAATGGTTCAAACTTTGGATTCAAGTTTCTGATTAGGATGACACTAACACAAACAGGAACAAATTGTCAGTGACATTACAGCTTGATGTGGGGCACTTGTCACTGCAGACCCAGATTCAGTGTAAAGCCAGCTTGTGGTGTCCCATGGCACAATATTGCTGTTAACAGCTTGATGTGAAGGTAAGCGTAATGCCCAATGCATTGTGTTCATGATGCCTTCAAGCAAGGCTGTTAGGCTGATAAGAGTAGGATCGTAATGATCATAATGATCTGCCACTCAAACTCAAGACCAATGAAGCTTCCATTTCTACGGATGCAACCCCACAGTATAGTGTTTAACATTTTTTGTTGAGAGATGGAAAGTTGGATGCTATCAGGGAGAAAGCTAAACTTCAGAGAGTGACTAGCAACTAATGTATTGATCCTTAGCATGAAATCTACATAAAGGAAATACTCAAAGTGCTTAAAACTGAAAAACAAACTTGTAGTTCCTAAATTTTCAGAATATATCTTCAAAATAATTCTGAAAAAAATATGCCATGACGGCTTGATATCAACTTACTTGATGTTTTGTACTGGTACAGTCGGGATATTGTTAGCAGCCATGAAGCTGGTGACAGCTGTGTGGAACGAATACAGCTGCTCTCCAAGTCTCTGTCCACTCTCAGTCAAGGCAAAGCTACAACAACAATAAATATCTCTGTCCACTCTCAGTCAAGGCGAAGCTACAACAACAGATGTCTCTGTCCACTCTCAGTCAAAGCAAAGCTACAACAACAATAAATATCTCTGTCCATTCTCAGTCAAGGCAAAGCTACAACAACAATAAATATCTCTGTCCATTCTCAGTCAAAGCAAAGCTACAACAACAATAAATATCTCTGTCCATTCTCAGTCAAGGCAAAGCTACAACAACAATAAATATCTCTGTCCACTCTCAGTCAAAGCAAAGCTACAACAACAATAAATATCTCTGTCCATTCTCAGTCAAGGCAAAGCTACAACAACAATAAATATCTCTGTCCATTCTCAGTCAAGGCAAAGCTACAACAACAATAAATATCTCTGTCCATTCTCAGTCAAAGCAAAGCTACAACAACAATAAATATCTCTGTCCATTCTCAGTCAAGGCAAAGCTACAACAACAATAAATATCTCTGTCCACTCTCAGTCAAGGTGAAGCTCTAGCAATAATAGATGTCTCAGCCAACGCTCAGTCAAGGCGAAGCTACAACAATAAATATCTCTGTCCACTCTCAGGCAAGGCAAAGCTATAACAATAATAGATGTCTCTGTCCACACTCAGTCATGGCAAAGCTACAACAACAATAAATATCTCTGTCCACACTCAGTCAAGGAAAAGCTACAACAACAATACATATCTCTGTCAACTCTCAGTCAAGGCAAAGCTACAACAACAATACATATCTATGTCCACTCTCAGTCAAGGCAAAGCTACAAGAGCCTACAGGCTACAGAGCAGGACAATTATTAAGGATGAAAGTAAAAAAAAATATATTTTAGTCAAACACAGAGTGATACAAATGTTCTTCCCCTTACGTGTGCCTGTCAGCAGCCTCCTTCTGGACAAGACCTTTATTCATGAGGGTATTCTCCATACAGTCAAAACCTCCAACATAGCGCCCTGTCAGCAACCCAATATTGAAAATTGATCAAGTATGTCCCAAAGTCATGAAGTCAATCACATTACAAAACATTTACACCTTTCTCACTGGATGCCATGTCAAGCTTGGTCACAGCTATGACTGTTGCCAAAATCGATTATCAGGATCTGAAAAAACTCCATTCTATACTGCAGTGCATATTTTCAATGTTGGCATTTGCTAGTGCGAAAAAGTACATATAAACCTAAAGAGGAACACGTTTATGGATAGACAACTTCTTTATTGCAATGGATGCAACATTTTGGTGTAGATCATACACAATGTTATCAAGCAAGTGTTATTCGTATCTACACTGAAACCTCACACCTCACATGCAATAAAGAAGCATTAAAAAAACTGTCCTCTTCATCATACCAGCTTCTAAGAAGTAAAAGCCACTTAATGAAGAAATGTAAACCTACAACATTTATTTCACGATGCACTTAGTGCTGGGAATCAGCATTTGAGTATTTTGGGAAACATCATTATGGTCCCCCACCCCAAGTAGGACATGAAGTCCTGCACCTGTCTGCTTGTCCTGCAAGTCTGTGTCTGTGAAGGGCTGAGCTCGGATCTTGATCTCTCCTTCGTTCATACTCAACACTGGGGGCGTGTCCAGCAGGCCTCTGTCACAATGTACTCATGTGTATAGTCACGGTTTTATGTTATGGACACAAATGGATTCCAAAGGTTTCTAAATGAATGAACAAATGAAATATAATCATCATTTGAGTTCTATGTTATTTTAACTGATATTTCCAGTGTGCAAGGAAATGGTGTCAACGGTTGTAATATTTGATTTTCTCAGCCTAACCTGGAAATTATCATCCATAACAAACAGATTCATAGCGTGTGCAAGGATAATTTCATGTAATTAATGTGACGCATGCCCCATGTAAGCACAAGGCAGGGTAACAACAAGTGACATCTCTTCTGGTCTTTTGGTATGATGCAGTCTAGGATTGAAGCAAGCAAAGTGGTATTTTATTAACAAACATAATAGCTGAATCAAGGGACTCCCTAAAGTTTTTACAATTGAACCCTATTCATCATTCTCATCCCAAAGAGGTTATTCCCATCATATCTTTCTACATAACCTCTGTTCTAATATGGCCATTTCATGGTGTGAGTGTTCTGCATTCCTAATTGGTTGCAATCACATTTAGTTGTGCAATCAACAATGTCGTTTCAAAAGTGAGCATTCTCAAAGACTCAGTAATTTCTGTACACTTCAGGAAAACTAGAACTTATTCCCAAGTACAATGCGCCAATGTTTCATCTAGACAGAACCCTGTCATGTAATGGCGGATCAAAGGCATCTCCACACCACCTGTTGACAAAGGACAAGCTATCCAATAAATGTCTTAAGAGTCACATGAACAAAAACATCTTGATTGATTCCTGCACTCTCTAACGCACTAGTTTCAGCTTTTCAGTTAAAAAACATGAAATAACAAATCTATCCTTTGCACACTTATCAACTAACTCCATGGCGGCCACCAAATTGGATCTAAGTTGATGTAACATGTGATGGGATTGGATAGAAAGAAAAGTGATAATTCATATTGCGATTTGGGGCCGCTAGGGGATTTTACATGAAACAGGAAATGTGCACATATTAAGACAGAGGTTATGTAGAAAGATATGACAGGAAGAGAATGCCTATTCATAAGAACATGGAAAGAGTTTGTGTACATATAAACAGCCCTGACTTGGCATGCAACTGTACCTGTACATTCCAATCAGGATAGCAAACGGTGCACGATATGGCTGAAAATAGAACACTTCGATAACTGAAATATGAAAAGCAAGTGAAGGTAATGTGGTTTAACAACACTGAGGTGTGAGGAAAGCAAGAGATGGATAGTGAGTGAGTTTGGTTTTACGCCGCTTTTAGCAATATTCCAGCGATATCACGGCGGGGGACACCAGAAAATGGGCCTCACACATTGTAACCATGTGGGGAATCAAACCAGGGTCCTTGGCATGAGGAGCGAGCGCTTTAACCACTACGCTACCCCACCGCCCCCAAGAGATGGAGAGGGTAATAACATCAACATTCACAAAAATGGGTTGCTGAGGACCAATTCTGACCCAGTCTTCACAGGTGTATTAATATTGCAACAAATCAACAAGGAATGCTGAACTTAATTTGGTTGGTTGGTTCGATATTTAACACTGCACTCAGCAATATTCAGGGATGGCAACAGGTGAAAGTGATTTCAACTGAACAAAGTGTCTAAAGAAGTTACGTTGAAATTCTCAAATTTCATAGCCCAAGAGACACAGATGCGCATACTTGACATTGACAAGCAGGACCTCACCTCCCTAAAAATTTTCTCCCCGGAATTAGACAAATCTCAAGATCCATTGATTTGCATTGAAATCCGCAGATTTCCACGGATTCATGGAACAGTGCCATTCCTGAATATTCCAGATATTTGTAAATAATCAAATCTGGACTAGGTAATCCAGTGATCAACATCATGAGCATTAGGCATGGGTGATAATACCAGTTAAATGACATATTGCAATTCCAGGTTCACAAAAGATACACTGCAGCAAACTTTAAGCAAACCCTTTCACCAAATGCATTCTGCAATTTCCGTGACTATGACTGGTAATTTTCATGGTGTTGTATTTCCTTTTTATTATTATACATCAATACTTATGAGAATGTTTATTGGTCATATAAATGCACTTGAGTGATTTTTAAACCATGTAAAAAAAAAACAAACAAAAAATAATTAGTACCGCCACCAAAATGGCAGACTCCACAGCTGACACCTTTTCTTGAGTTCGAAACTATAGAGTGAAATCCTGTTTGACTGGCATTTAGAAGTTGGAAGTGAGACAGAACTAGTATATATATGGATGACAACTTCTATAATTCTAGATCATGACGTTTCAATACTAGTTCCTGTATCATTTTAAGTATGAAGGAAGTGAGTGGCTGAAGTCGTCAGTTTGGAAACATTTTCAGCTGATCCCTTGTACTATGACATCAGGGTCCTGACAGTGGCCAGTGGCATTGTTTCATAAGAAAGGAAACAATATTTTCAAGACCATAACCATGTGATACACTTTAACAATATATTGCTGTACATATTGCAGAATGCCAACGTGTCACAATATATCGCAATACCCAACCTTAATGAACATCATTCTCTGCAAATGAGATAAGATGACATATACTCAACCTTGTCAGCGAGTCTAACACACAAGCTAATTAGTCGACACTTACGACAAACATGGGTAACTGAAGTCCACTTCCAGCACCACCTTCGCATGCTGTTGAATTTAGCGTAGTGTACAGTTATCAATACAATTTCCAAAGTTGATGATCTCTACTTACATGAGGTATGTACTGTTTTGGGATCCGAGGTGCAGCACTGACATCTGAAACATAAAATACTTTGAAGTTTGTGTGCGCACTGGTGTGTGTAAGATGTTGCTATCAGTAGTGATTTGTAATTATTCAAGTCTGGCCTTTGTGCACCAGTAGTTCATAGCACAGAGTGGGTGAATAGGATTTTTTTTCTTTGCTGTTAGAGAAAGATGACACCAGAAGGTGACACAACAGGCAAGATCCACAACATTGGTGCACAAATATACTGGTAAATGCAACTTTGAATTTTAGTGGCCTTAAAACATTTTACCAGTGTTGCAGCCCATGTGAAGATAGGGGACCTATCAGCATAGAATCAAAACTGACTTCGAGGTTGAGTTTGAAAAAGAAAGCACATGGCAGAAACAAATTGATGCCAAATGACAAAACATGATGCTAAGGGCTTAGTGCTTCAAACAAATTCTTGGAGTAATTTGTATCCAACTTACGTACGAACGGAAGACAATCTTTGGATATAATTTTAATACTTGATATTTACTGAAATAGTAAGCAAAGGATTGCAGATTTAAACCCAGGCACTGGGATGATATATTGGAAGTCTTCATATTCATTAAATGCAGGACAGGTATCAAACAAGTCAAATGATTATTATTCAAAGTCAAGAGCAATTCCTAAAAAAGTCTAAGTGTCTTCAAGCAGTTCAGATCAAAGACTCACAGACTGAGTAACGCTTGGAAGCACTTTTGAAAGAATAGATGGAACAGTTCTGTGATACTCACAATGTCACATTTTATTAAAGTATTTTTGAAGGTCATCAGTTGTACTTGAATGAAACTTTTTTTGTTTTTACCCATTTGGTGGTTCAGGGGACCTGTTCTACCCTTGAATAATCTGGGAGTCTGTATCAGTCATCAAAATATCCTACCTTTGACACCATGGTTTCTCTTGAGAGCTCCAGAATGCAGCTTGTCTGCACAAGTCAGACACAGGCATACTCCAGTCTTCTCCCCAACACCCTGGCAGTCTGGGCAGTATAGCTCGGCAGTCATCGTCTCACAGTCTTCACAAATCAGGTCCTGAAGCCATGAACAGATATACAGCTGTCACGACAAAGCAGACACTGACACACCCCTGTCAAATACCCCACACGCTGGTAGTCTGGGAATACAGCTGGCCAGCCATTGTCTCACAGACTTTGCATATCAAGTCCTGAAACACACCAACCCCAGTTCTTGCCCCCAACACCAAGCAACTAGAGTTTCAATACAGATAATGGTCCCCAATGTTGTAGTGATTTTTACAAATGTGGTAAGAACACTGAACAATGACGTATGAAAAGTTGGCATAATGAGTGTGAATTTTGATGGCTATTGATGGTTTCAGATCATCATTAATCCGAAGGAAATAGATGATACCATACCATGATACCATAAGAGCGTGCTCCATTATCCAAAGTGAGTGAGTGAGTCTACTTTTAGCAATATACCAACAACTTCATGGCGAGTGAAACCAGAAATGGGCTTCACACATTGTACCATGTGGGGAATCGAACCTGGGTCTTGGGAGTGGCAAGCAAAGACTTTAACCACTAGGCTACCACACCGCCCCCTCCATTGTCCAGTGAGTGACTTCATGATGTAGAAGTTGTTACCAGTGCCATCAAGATCAAGATGTTGTTATCAGGGCCACCATGGTCTAGATGTTGTTACCAGTGCCACCATGGTCTAGATGTTGTTACCAGTGCCACCATGGTCTAGATGTTGTTACCAGTGCCACCTTGGTGTAGATGGTGTTACAAGTTCCACCTTGGTCTAGTTGTTATGAAGGTCACTATACTCAAGATGTTGTTAATAATCAACACTTCCATGCAATTTCCAAAAGAAAGTTTACCCATGATTACAGAATTCTGTTGCTTTCATCAGGAACTCTGAACAAAATTCTCCACAAATCTACATAGGAATCAGAGGACAGTGGGGTAGCACAACGCTTAAAGTGTCCACTCATCATGCCGAAGATCTGGGGTTTGATTCCCCACATGGGTACAATGTGTGAAGCCCTTTTCTCATGTTCCCTGCTGTGATATTACTCACTCACTATATGAGAATCTGCACTGTGAGAATGGGAAGGTGCTGATGAAATGGCACACCATGAATTCTAGTCACCTGTTTAGCTGTCTTCTTGCTTCCAGTAGCTCTCCTTGCTCTCTGGGTGGAGGTTGGGCGACTTGACTTTCTGGCATCTTGACTGGGAGCAGCTTGTCTTGGAGCAGTTTGTCTAGCAGTACCTTGTTTAGGGACAGCTGGAACATACATGTGTCCTTAACACAAACATGAGAGTCCTATGTCTTATTAACATTATGAAAGTAACAGTTTCAAAAGGTTGCCCAAAACAATGGTAAGATTAAAGAGTTTGATCGACCATAACAAGTGTGGATAGTATCATCTTGTCTTATTTTTTGGATATTTAATTCTGAGAACATTACAGGGGCTCTTTTCACAAAGCAACCTTTACAAAGGTTAACCTTAACTCCCATTCATTAACACTGCACTAAGTTTACCTTAATGACTTACAAAGCTTTGTGAAAGGAGGCCAAGGATTTATCATCATGCAAAGGATTTGTGAATGCAAGGTAATGACCATTGTTTAATAACCTTCCGACAGGGGTACCCTGTGAAGATCCAGGATAGAATTTTCTTCAGTAACCCATGTGACAAACAGGACTGGGTGGTCTGACTCGCTGACATAGATGACATATATTATCGTATCCCAGTTGTGTAGACTGATGCCCATGATACTGATCACTGACAGTCAAGACTCAATATTTTCCATACTGCCACTATATTGCTGGAATACTGCTCAGTGCAGCGGTAAATAACAACCGTACCAACCGACTGTCATAGCAGTAACATCAGGTGACCAGGATCCCTTACTAATAGTGCACACACGTGACAAGTTAATTAGGGTGCAAACGTTTTTGTTTGTTGTTTGTCGCCTAACTGAATCTGGATCAGACAAATCTGTGACTGATATTGCATCCACATCCTCACTGATGAACCATGCCATCAAGTCTGACCTCTTCATCCATTGGTTGGTAGCCTTGTGGTTAAAGCATTTGCTCATCCCGCTGATGGTCTGGGTTCAATTCCCTTCTACAAACAATAAGTGAAGCCTATTTCGGATGTCCTCTGCCATAATATTTGTGGAATATTGCTAAAAGTTGCATAAAACTAAACTCACTCACTCACTCTTGTTCCATGTAGTTCTGAGATGCACAGGCTGCTTGCTGGAGGATTATTCTATACCAGAAAGCCCTCTGGGCTTAAAAGGTTGGGTAAGTAAAATCATGGAGACAAAGAAGGGGTTCAAAATTTTTTTTAAAAGCCACTTTCCACAGGGTAAGCGATTTTAAGAAACTCACTTGTCCTGACTAATTTTCCACTTGCCCTGATTTTTATGCAGTGTTTCTGTTTGCTGGTAATTAGCAGTATTTTACTGATAAAATGAACTGGTTATGTCAAACACTGTCAGTTCAGTGTACTGGTAAAAATCATATGCAGTTAGTTGGCTAATAGACTACTGGCTGGTAATCATACGCTAAAAATGCGCTGAGCAATAAAATCATGTGACTGTTTGGTCTTGTTTGCATGAAAAAAATGCTAATGGAAACCTCCCTCCCCATCCCCCATCTATATATAGAAGTGACCAAAGTGACCCTAACATGCCAATGTTCCATGATTCTGATTGGCTGAGAAAGCGATTCTCAACAACTTGTGTCCTCCCTGACTGGCGGAAAGATGCGACTGGTTACGAATGGCCGTCAAAGCACATGTCAAATGGCAACTCAAAAACAAACAACACTGTCATCTATTTTGGTAGGGGAAACCATAAGCAGAAATTATCTAGCAGCCCACAGACAAGTAAGATGTCAGATAACCTTATTTGATTGCCTGAAATAAAACTGACTTGTCCCGGGCGTCAAGCCATGAGATTTTTTAACCCCCGTAAAGACACCTCCAGTCAGTCTACACATAATTGTGGCGGCTAAGACCACCTGACCATCACTTTCTAGAACTTTAAACACAGAAGACATACATACCAGGTTTTGGGGTGTTACAGAAACCTAGTCTAGCTGCCTGCCGGGTAAGGAAGGAGCCGAGCGGGTCGATATGGTGGACATCAAGCTGCTGATACTCAGCGTACATCTGCTGCAGGTCTCTCTGGGTGTACAGTGGGTTCATCACAGCTCCCTTCTTTCCTAGTGTCTTTAAGTAGTCCACCAGTGCCTCGACAGTTGGGAGGTGCTGGGGTTGTCGTGGAAACTCACTTAAAAGATGAATGTAGATGAATTAGTTTCAGGGGATAACAAATAAGTTTAAACACAGTGGTGCAGGTATATGAAATGGTCAGAATAGATGCTAAATACTATGAAAAGACATCAACAGTGTATGAAACCAAACAGTTTTGTTTTTATCTTTTAATTTTCAGGCAGTATTCAGCAATATTCCTGGAATTGAGTTGGGTTTAAAGCTGCTTCAAACAATATTCCAGGTTTCGATGATTGATCAGTAGAAAATAATGATCAAGGAATGGATCAATAATGTCTGTGATCAATCATGATTGGTTAATGTGTGTCTACATATCTGTATAAAGTAAGCCAGGAAGTATTTTCACTGTTTTCAATGTGAATTTCACTCATTTAATACTTATATCACAGCTTGTATACCTATCTTGGGTCACGAAAGCCAGTATCTCATAACACAGGCAAACAAACAAGCACATAACAAGGAGCTCCCTGATTGGCTCGTGACGGCATGTGACCAGTAACAGTCAATGACAAGACTCGTAAAGGCAGTGTTTGCCCTCTACATGAAAATTTAGGAGTCATCATGACTCCCTGGTGCCATGAGAGGAAGTCAGCTTCATGTACGGAACTTTCATAAAGACATCAACTGAGATTGTTTAATAAAGATTAACGACCAGATCAAACAGGTCAGGTATTTAATCAGGACTGAACAGTTAATTGGCAAACAATTACCTAAGTAACAATGTTGCAAACTTATAAATTAACTGCAGATTTGAGATAATTTGTGCATCATATACAAAGACTGCGTCAGGGCAAACACTATAATAGTCTCATATCATATTGGAAGTTAAACACTAACTTTATGATCAATCGTTTTGATAATCTGATGATCCATCATGAAAATTCAACCAATTCCCAACATGAGTGAGCGAGTGAGTGAGGTATAATGCTGCTTCTAGCAATATTCCAGCAATGTCACGGCAGGTGATACCGGAAAAATGGACTTCAGCATTAAACCCAGTAACTGGGTGGTTTGCCTCAATGACTTCATGGCATGTCATTGTACCTTGATCGACGTTCATATCAACCATTGGATCTCTTAAAGGTTATCATTGTAAACCAGGGATATTGCTCCTTGAATAGAATATTTCCACTACTTTCTAATACTGTCTTACTTCTTTGAGTTCAATAAGACGCTGAGAATAGTCCTCTTGCGGATATGTGACTTGTGTGTCCACTTCTGTACTCCATAATCGTGGGGATGGGATGCTCTCTCTCGTTCAACCTCCACCATCTTGATATTAATACACGCCACCCAGAAGGGGTTAGAGGTTGTTTCCAGGATAGTTCCATCAGTAAGGTTATAGTGGGCTACAGAGCTAAAGGAAACAAATTGACAGCACAAATTAACACACAAAGTGACACATAATGTATTGATTCAGAGATACAATGATCAGTAACAATGTTCTATAAAGAATGTTAAACATGAAACATACAAACATTAAATATTTCAATATCATTCTTATTATGGCATCAAATATTACCTGTTATTCCTGAAAAACGCATAAATTACATACATCAGATCACACAAAATGAGAGTCTGTTTGAATTGCTTGATTAGCATTTATAGAAGTTGGTGTGTCATACTAAAGCTTAAGACTAGGAAAGCCAATGTTTATTTTAATGGTGTATGACTTTAACCCAGAAACATTTCACTTTATGAACTGACATTTTTAAATTTTCATATTTTTTCAAATGAGATAATTGAGTTTGCTGGTATTTGTTTCAAGACACAGGCAGCAATATTCCATCTACATTGTGGTGGTCTGTAAATAATTGAGTCTCGACCAGACAATCAATCAAGTTAACAACATTAGGAGCATTGATCTGTGCAGTTTGGATACAAAGAAGACAATTAATGGAATGAGTGGCCCACATGATACAATAAGAAAATATTTTTCTGAGAACTTTTCTTTAAATATTAGCTTCCTGGATATTCATTATTCAAAATTCAAAAATACAATTTCTTACTTTGCACTCTTGTCTTTAATTCTCTAGCAAAGAAAATTCAGAAATTCAATTACTTATACATCCGTCTTTGTCTGCTATTCTCCAGCAATTGATGTCACAGTTCATTGACATGCTTGATGTGAAAATAGCTTGAAAATTGCTGACGTGGCATTAAAGGGGCACTGATGCGGAGCAATTTCCGTGGACTGGTGTAAACTTTTGTTATTGTTTTTCTCCCGTGAGTACCCGGATGATATCCCAGAATTTGTGACTGGTTCGTGACCTCTGCCGCGCAGTCTGTATGCGCAATTGAGAGTTTAATTATAGACAGATAGATTGCCAATGTGGATCCTATTTCACACACATACGCGATCTAGTGTGTGTTTTCTGTCATACAGATTCTGCTGAATGCTACAACAAATAAATTAAAACAAACTGCAAATAATGAATGCAAAACAGACTAATTTTATAGCAACAATATCAGGCTACTACCTTGTTCCAGAATGTATCCATCAATATCCACATAAAAGAACGATATTCCATTCATCTGCAGCTGGTAAATAATCCTGCTCTGTGTCGTGTGTCTTACAACAGTCTAATTTGCGAAAAAGTAATACATCTTTTAACGTGTCTTTAACATTGGTGAAAACCTGATAAACCACTCATTGGTCACCCAAGATAGCACACCTGGCAACTAATTGTATGATGTCCGCCATTCTAAGTAATTTAGTTAACCAATAATGAGCAATCAATCAATCAACGCAAGGGTGGTTAATTCTTTGAAGGGAGGATGTTGTTTTTACACTCGCGCTTTACGACAGGATGTAGTCAGTATAGATTAGTACATCTACACACACTGCCTTTTGACAAATCCACTGTAGAAGATAAAAGTAATTAATCAATCAGTGTGTTATCGGTTAATCCTTTGATCGATGTTTGTTTTTGTAACTCAGCTGATAAACCCTCTTGCATCACTTGAATGCACATATTACATAACATACAATACATTTGCCATTACAGACCTTAATTTATGATATTGAGTATTTACTCCAGACAGCAGAACTGCCAAATGGGAACCTTTGTTGAGTGTTGTTCCTACTAATTATACCTGTTATAAATTCATTTACTGACCATCCAGGGAATGACGGCAAATAACACGTGTAGGTTTACACCATCAAACGCGAGTTACAGCAAGGAAGATGCAATCTCTGTGTCGCATGCAGTCTGAAAACACTTATGGGGCGAAACTGTTTTGAGGATACCAACGGAACTTCGTTACATAAGGAATACATATAGGCATTTGCTGTGTACTTGGTGTAGGTGTAATAAGTTGGTTGTTTTACGTAAGACGATTTTCAGATTTCTGTACCAAGGTCATCGTTTTTAGTTTACGAATTCAAATAAATCAACTGTGTGTTTTTACTACCATAAAAAATAAACCAGGGTAGCTACCATAGCTACCAAAATTTACGTATGATATTTGCTATCACAGCTGAACCAACACCCAACACTATCTAAATATGAAGCTTTGTAATCTTTCGGACTGAAACAAATGGCTTGCTACGTGCCTGTAGATATCCTATTTCCACATAACATGATTTAATATCGAGGTAAAAACACAGAAATAGGATCAAATTGGATCAGTCACTATACCATCCAAGCATCTGAAAAAAACTACACCGCTGGGATATTTTGTTACGATGAGACAAAGAATACCATGGATATTTTTAAATAATGGCATATGATGGGCATTTGGCCTCCTGACTGTTTAGGCGAAGAAATTCTACTAATATGGACAGGAGCCCAGTCCCTTTGTCCGTCACGGTCGAGGGAGCGGGCGCTGACCAATTTGCAGTTTGGTTTCGTAATTAGACCGTTGTCGAGAAACATTATTCGCTCCGCATCAGTGCCCCTTTAAGCAATACTCATTCGCACACATGACAGGCAGAATCTTGTGAAGCAGTACAACAAATACATAAACAAAAATGTCTGCCACATACCGATCATCTGCAAGGGGTTCATTGGCATAGTACAGGTCATCTATCTTAGCTGCATTGTTTCGCTTACACACCTACAACACATCGGAAAGAAAATGTCATCACCGGCATATCCACTCGATAATTTTTACATGAAGAACTGCAAGATGCAGATTGTGCACATTTTACATTGACCCTTACATCCCTTATTCAGTGTTTATCTCCAATCTATTCTGCTAAATAGCCTGAAAGTTGTTTCCAAGTCACATCCCAATCACACCAATATCAGCAATTTAGCTTGTACATGTATTTTCACCTGATCATGAACACAACAACCAGTCAAAACAAGAAAGAGCTCAGCACAGATCTGATAAACAGATAAACTGTCTAATACTAGGAATGCCTTACTGTATGAAGAAGATATATTGTAAGAATATATATTCTTATATACTGTAAGAATATATATTTTGGCAAGACTATGCATATTGATCACTTTACAGGAAGGCTATTTTGGGCACTATATCTCAAAATGTAGAATGAAGCTGTGAAGGTGAATGCGTCAAGAATGTTTATTGTAATATAATTTGTCTTCACTGGGGGTGGGGGTGGGGGGCATTGGGGGGCTTTGGTGGTGTTTAACACTACACTCAGCAATATTCCAGCTGTAAAGTTACATCTTATCTTATCTTATCTTAAGGCAGCTGCCTCTAAATATTCGAGTCAGAAGCAGAGAATCCAGCGAACAAAAGCAAGAGCATGTAATAATGTAATACATTATATAATTAGGGATGGTAGCAAATACATGGCAGACTGAAGACATCTTCTGGGTTCACCTTTCAAAATATTTTTTAATCAAAATTTATGCTTGTCCTAATGTAAAGCATAACTAATCCCCGAACTCAGGGATGGCAATAGGGTATACGTCTGACAAATTTCTGACGGGTTGCAAATGACAAAAAGCAGATGACTTTTTAAAGAATCTCCTTTACAATGTATATGTCTGTGATGACTTCTGGCCCCAATTTCTCGAAACAAACTTAAGTCTGAGTTTTGACTTAAGTTCAAGTTTTTACCCAAATTTGAGAAAATACATTTCCCAGAATGTACTGAAATTGATATTAAACTCAAAAACAGTAGACAATTTGAGTTTTGTGAATATATTGCTTAAGGTGTTTGAGCATTTTCTATTTTGAAAAATGCATTTGAGTTAAAAATAAAGCAGTTTCAAAATGTCAAATTTGAGTAAAAACTTAAGTTTGTTTCAAGAAATCAGGGCCAGATCATAGCACTTGCAGCTAGTCAACAGGCGAGAGAGACACATCCTAAAAGTAAAGCCAGTAAGACGTCTACATCCCCTTATATTTTAATGATGAGGAAAACTTTCGTGTTGCATTTTTAGAAGTTAGATATGTTTTTCAGTATGTTCAGATACATATAAAGAAACATATTAGTATTTAACACATTTCTCATCAGACGAGGAACATATATTCAGGTGATATGATGTGACCAGAATGAAATTTAAGAGTGGATACGGATGGAAATTTTACCCTAAAGCCACTGTCATTTAGTACAATCATAATAATCTCTGACTTTTTCTGAAATAAAAATCAAACAATATAATAGGTAAGTATGATCAACATTCAACGACACAGACACAAGCCCAGAAGTAGCACTGGAGAAGGTGGGTGGGTCACCACCAAAGTAATTAACAAAACGCAATCAAAACAACTCACTAGTTCCTAATTAACATTCACAACAACTAAGTGCAACCGAATGGCTTTGATGAGTCAACAGTGAAAACTGTTTAACATTTTCATTATTTTCTTATTTGCAGAATTCGCAGACAAACATTATTTATACAAACAGTTATGGTATATAAAGCTCAAGATGGCAAAAAGAAATCATTCAGTATCAACCATGGCTCTCTGCGTTGTATATGTGAAAGAATTTCAGCCCAGACAACAAGATATCCAATGTGACAGCTGCAACCATGGCAGCATAGTCTTTGTGACACCGGTATCAACATCGCAACATATCGGCAGATGACGAAAGGCCACATACAGATGGACTTCATGTGTAAGCAGTGTTCACTTAATGGGCCCATGATAACTGAATGAAAAAAAAATGTGATATCTGCTGGGTTGAAACATCTACACAAAAAGGAGATACGGGATAATATTTGTTCCCTCTTCATTCACACTTTTCATGTCCTCAGCTGTTCATTTCGCTGAAAGAGATCATAGCTTTGTATCACCAGATATGGTCTCTGGTATCACTGAAAACAACACAAAAAAAAGATCTTCACAATACATAAGCCTAGTGGTTTATGAAAATTAATGCGCTTGCAGAATAATATTATTCAATTATTTATACACGTCTACGAAACAGTCTGGGTTACGAAATCACCCCGTCTACGAAATGGTTCAGTCTACGAAAACACCGTCTCCCGTCTGAAACAAAGTTTACGCATATGCTGTATTTGTTTGTATTGATCTGAATGAAAATCGGAAAAACTGCACATAGCCAGAATTGAATAGATTGGCATCTATTGCTCCGAAGACTCAACAACTTTCTACACTGCCGTGTGAAATTAGTTCAAACTATTTAATTTTGCGGCCTCTAACAGTAAATCTGACATGTCACTTTGTGATCGAAAATAGGACAATAACAACCTCTTTAATATATCTAATTGTTGTTCCAGCAAAATCAGTGATGTCAACATATTGCAGGTCTGTAGAAAACAATGCTGGGTTGTACTTTTGCTTATTACGAACAAATATTCGAATACTTCTTTGACGATTCATAGTTTCGATACATTATCACGTAGCGTTCTTCGGATCAAAACATTTCTAACTTGGCGCCATCGCAACACAGCACAAAATAACAATACACATGAACAAAATGAATAAAAAAAACAGCATATTGTTTGAAAATTTCTCATATAATTTTTTTTGTATTCTATCGTGTCGCCTGTAATTTTCCCCTCTACATGAAGACAGCAATTTCCATACCGGTGACATGTTAGTTAGTTGTCTATAGAAAATGGGTACAGTAGTCGCCTGCGCTTGTCAAAGCATTCATCTTTTCCAATGAGAATTATTGCATGGGAAACGCCTCACGGAAACCCCACGGGACACTGTAATTATAATGAAAGTCACAACAATATGATGACATAGCATTCTATCGATCTGTATTACGTTCATTTTAACCAAACAAGCACATGCATGCAAGTTTCTTGTTGGCATGTTTGGATACTACAGTGAAGATATTGTTCATTATCTTTTACATGTGTTATATTTTGCTGTTGGGAATAATACGTAAATGGCCACAGCTTCCAAACTATGTTATATGAAACACCTCCAGTTGCCAACAAAGTCAATAGGAACATAATTTAGCCATATAGTCCCTGCATTATATACATAAGTAAGACTTAACTATTTGCTAAATCACAAATATGTATAACAGAGACTTTAAATATTTCATGTTTAAGTGATATATGTACTGGCAGGGATAATCTACAACGGGATGGGTCACTTGTTTCCTTTACCATTTGTACTAACAGAGACCATATACCGATATATGGTCTCTGGTACTAATTAACGGGCGCCTCGTCATGCTCCAACGCACACAGTGACATACCTCGTCGCCAACGCTACTTCAGCTGTGTTTAACAGAACTTCAGCTAGTTTATTGTATCCGTCGGAATTTTACAATGAATGAATGAATGAATTACAGAAAGAATTAAGAGCAAGATTTATATGTGAACGAATGAAAGGATAAGAATTAAAAGAAAGAAGTAGATATGTGAAAGAAAGAAGTACATGTGTGAGTGAATGAAAGAATATATGATACACCACGGCCATCCCTTTCAAAACCTGTTAAAGAGCGCAAAAGTATCGCAAGAACACATGTGTTAACGTCAGCTGTCCTTTAAAAAATCTACTTTGAGATTTTTTTGTTTACATTAATAATTAATTCAGATATCTTATTGCATGTGGGGAATGGAATGGACATTAACAGAATGTTAACTGACACTGTCACACACCCCTGAAAAAATAGAATTTTTTAAAACGATCACAAAGCGTTGTAAACACCTTTCCAGTTTTGTCCAATAATAAGATCAACAAGACAGAAAGAAGTTATAGAACTATAACCCTCAAGCATCACAAGCATCAATGGCGGATCAGATCAGATCAGATCGGCGATATGTCATACTCTTCAAACTCATCACATACACCCTAACATTTTTTCTAAAATCATAAAACTATTACTTGCAAACACCTTTTACCTGATGGTATTTTCATCTCATAAAAATTACTGGTGTAAGTGAAAGAAGTTTTGGAATAATAACTAGAAACATTCAAACAACGCCGTGTAGTATGTCAGTGGCTGATCAGATCAAATCAGCAATATCTCACATTTTTCAAACACACGTTTTTTCAGATAATAAAACTATCACTATTACTTGCAAACACACATGACCTGACAGTATACCCCCCTCATTAGAACTAAAAGTGTATGTAAAAGATATTTTTGAAGAAATAACTAGAAACACTAACACAACGCCGTGTAGTATTTCAATGGCGGATCAGAACAGATGAGCGATGTGTCATATTTTTCACACACCTCAAATACACCGTAACCATTTTTTAAAATCACAAAACTAGTACTATTACTACGACAAAACAGTCAACTTATCTTCTACATGTAGGATTTCAGTTGTTACAACACTCAGCGAATTTAATCAGTTGTTGAAACCGGTTGTTGTTAAACAGGGCTCAATCTTAAATACTACGCTGCCGCCAGCTACACAGGTTACGAAACGACCCGAGACATACGTTCAGGGTCTTTTCGATGAGTTTCCCATCCCTCTGTATAATAGCTCCCATGATACTTGTGAGGTATTAATGATACATACACAGTTATGCTTGTTTACCAAACTAGATTCTTTGGGAATACAACGCAACGCAAATATGGTCAGAACAGGACACACAGACGGAGGTTCGACACAATGTATTGTTTACACTGGTTTGGCCATGGTAGGTGAATTGTGTTTCTAATATATCGTATGAGCTGTTATTGGAATTATTGACTGTACATTAGTTATTCTTAACAGTCACCGTCATACAAAGTGTTCTCCACTGTGATTGGTTCCCCTGTGAAAATGAGGTGACACAGGTGTTCGATGACGTTATTTTGGGACCGTTTGTATACAATAATTACACAGTATACAAAATCTGGGTTAATGTCGCAGCTGAGGGGTATGGCACCGCTTGCAGAATCTATTAAACGAAATACTTTTACAAATCAACAGTTCTTTGACTGTTTCAAATACAATTTGTCAGTTACGATTATAATAACTAGTTTTTTATATCATCGACAAATGTGAACTATCGCTAACATCCATACACTGTAACCTAACCTAATACCTACATGTTTAATCTGTGTGTAAGGAACATAGAGAGTCTTTCTGAAGTAGGGTAGTCCCGTAAAGTCATGAAATATCAACAATCCGCTAAGGCACGATAAAATATACACGTTGACACATTGTTTCACAGACACGGGGGCGGTGGGGTAGCCTAGTGGTTAAAGCGACGCTCGTCACGCCGAAGACCCGAGTTCGATTCCCCACATGGTTACAATGTGTGAGGCCCATTTTCTGGTGTCCCCCGCCGTGATATCGCTGGAATATTGCTAAAAGCGGCGTAAAACCAAACTCACTCACCCACAGACACGATCCAACTCTGATCAACATATCGCGGTTCGAATTAAAATTTTAAATGTACACAACATTTTATGTTTTGAAAGTGTAGTCCCTCATGGGTGGGACTTCAAAATCTCATAATCACTCCTTAAAGAGACTTCTCAGACTACAATTCACGGTAAAGTATATGCTACCACGATCCTTAGTAGAAAGTATAAATAATATAAACAAAGTTTCACAGCAGTGATACCCGTCAGGAAAGAAATGCGCATAATGCCATTTTCTTTTTACTATACGATATATATTTCACGGGTGACAAATTTTGGATGACACCGGTACAGATATAAGCTCTTAACATACTTTTTCAAATGACCTAATTAATGCAAGCTTACAGCAGTGCGTGCTACCTTCATTCCAATGAGAAGTCAATGATCAGCCTTATCATTTCGCTGCCTGGAGTTGTGAGAAGGTAAATCTGTGTAAGGAGTTGTCAAATAGTGGGATTTGTGATTTCTTTAAAGTGCTGTAAGATAACTTGACGTGTGCGCAATCACATTAAAAAATGTTGGGGTCGGGCTTACATCATCTTGGTAAGTGTTGTTTATGCATTCCCTGTAAAGGAAATCGTCGACCCTATTGATAGAAGATATTAATTATTTTCAGAATAAACTCTTTGTCAAACCAAAGCTAACTCTTTGGACTTAATAGTGTTGACACAAAAGCTTATTTTGCGCCAAAATAGCTTTCTTGATCAAATGTTCTCATCAGTGATTATCTGAGCCCCTTACAATCTACAGAAATCTATTTTGTGTCTTTAATTTGAATCTGTTATACAAAAGTACTCATTTTTAAAAAAAAATTCTTTGTTATCTTGGTTGACAATGTGTAGCATCAGCAGCCAGTGATCTCTTTGTTTTTCTTATTTCAGGAGACTTCACACAGTTGATGCCTACTCGAGATGAAACCACAAAATCGCAACATGTCTTTACAGTGAGAAATGATGCTTTAATTGTAGATTTGCCTTTTTCTTTTTTTGACTAACTCCAAATAGCATTACTGGGCTCTATTTAGTGCTTTAATTGTTACTTGCACTGGCGCAACCCAATGTTACAACCTAGTTATTTGCCTAACCTGCACCAAGGTGCATGTCAGTTTGTGAGTGGGTAAACTAAATAAGTTACTAAATATTTCAAAAGTTTATTTCTTTCATTACACATTGCAATAAAAGAGATGCATCTGGAGTTTGTCTGGTGCAACAAGGTTTTTATCTAAAGTTACACCTGGTGCAAGCAGTTTAACATTTCTGAAATTGAGCCCTGCATTATTTTGCAAATTCATATGGTATGTATTTGTACACTAAATGATTTTTGTCCTGGATATGATAAAAGTTACAATCAAGAAAACATTCATTTTTGATGGAGTTTGTACTGAATACGCCTTGCAAAACGTCTCTGAGATAAATAAAGAACAGTTGCCTTTAGATAGTGTGCTCAATAAGAGGAAGCACACAGATAGCATATTTGACAAGATTAGATAGACTTGACCTCCTGTTTGTTGATAAAGACATGAAAATTTATACAGACTAGTTCTTTTCTGTAAAATTCTGTTACTGTTGCAGATTGCTGTTGAGGGAAACATAGGCTGTGGGAAGACCACCTTCCTTGAACATTTCAAACAGAATCCAAAAGTTGAGGTGAGCAAGATCATTGAAAAGAAAAATATATGAATTTAAGGAAAAACATCTTTGCAATAATGTTGACATTTACACCATCTAGTTTGTAAGAGCATATAATAAAGTGTGTTATCAAAATACAGGACAGAGTGTTTTTTGCTTTTTTTGTGTATTTAAAGTACAATCATTTGTGTTTCTCATTTGAAATCACTATCTCTCAGGTCCTACCAGAACCAGTCGACAAATGGAAAAGTGTCAGAGGATATAACAGTCTTGTAAGTAAACAAATACAGAGCTCCAGATAAGCTTTTGACCATATTGGTATGATACCCATAGTTTTGAAACTAGGTATTTCTAATTTCAAGAGGGTCGCTATGCTTTTACATACCCACCATCTTTTCAAAATACGGGTATCAGTTAAACAGATGCAGCAGTATTTAATTCAATAATAAAATGAGACAAAAGCCTCCCAACAATGCTAAATTATAGCTTATACAGCTAACCCATGTGCAGTCCCAAAAGTTATATTAGCTCTACACACCTTTTTGTTAATCACTGAATATTTGTTGTTTAGTCATGGCTAAATATCAGTACAATCGTAAATGGTTAAACTGCTGGTATAAATCAAGCTAGGGTCCATGCAGGTACCCAAAGTACATGTACTGTAAGTCTCCATGGTCCCTACCTTCAGTTGTTGGCAATCCTCAGCATGTTTTAATGTTGTATTGGCCCAATTTGAAATCCTATTTTAGGAATGTATGCAAGTTTTACTTCTAATTACTGTGATATACTAGATGCTTTTACTATCTTTCATCGACAGGTTTTTAAAATTTGCGCATTTATAATTACAAAATGCCTGAAATACCCATGTGTGCTGTGAGAAATATGCAACTTAGTCTGCATCTGTTTTGGTGTAATACAAGATACCAAGATGGCTATTTATGATATAACAGCCATGTTTTCACTCTGTTAGTTTGTTTTTTTCAAAACCTTGTTCCTATTGTGTTCTTCCACTTTTACACTGCAAATAGCTAATGTTACACACCCGGCAATTGATTGTGAAACATAGTCTTGCTTATTAATTCAACTAACAGTCCTCTAATGAAGTTGTTTTTTCTGTTTGTAAGAGCATGTGGGAGCCAATGACTCTTACTCACCATTTTCAATTTGTTTACAGAAATCCGTTACTTGATTTGTCAGTATTAATAGATGGGCCAATCAGTGATGGATTAAACAACCTGGCTTGGTATTCTATCTCCATTGTACATTTCAATTGCCTTTAGAACTATTCAAGAATTTTGTAGTCATGACTATTTAGACATGGAAAAGCTTAAAGTTCAGATGGCTTGAATTGATGAGAGACGCAACATTATGTTGATGTTTTGGGTAAATAAGCATTGTTACTTTGACACTGCATAAACATAAACATTTAGTGTTTTTTCACACCCTGGCATTTATTTTACTTGCATATTGCAACTTTTGCATATTTTACACAAACATGCAACGTATCTGCATCTCTGCAAATTCATTTTACGTGTCAGACTAAAGTAGGTTATGTCTTGAAGGTTTTGAATGGTAATTAGAAAGAAATCAGTCAAATGTTTTAATGTGGCATGTTTAAAGTTTAAGATCCATAGAATATTATTTGAAAGTGTTTCATATGCAGTGATGAAGCACAAAGGAAAACAGAGAAATGAGTAATAATCAATGTTCAATCTTAACAAACTCGACCGGTGTACTATATAGCTGTAAAAAAATCCCAACTCATTGCTGATTGTACGTCTATGGAAAAGTGTTTCTATGGTGATGTGAGGGAACTGCACTTGCGATGATGTATACCAAAATGCATACTGTTACTAATCAGCTGTAGATATGGTGAAGAGAAGTCCAGGTCATCTGTGGAAATCTTGAACATGACAAAATGTTTACCATGGTTTCATTTTCTGTCAGTCTTTCTTTTCAGCTTGAAGCAAAATTAGAGCATTGAGAATTAATTTAGAAATATCACCCTCATTTAGATCTTCAATCCTTGGTGTTTGCTTGTACTGAGGACATGTTATCAGGGGTGAAATGACTTAAAAATTGCTTGTGTACTTTGGCACAATGGCGTGTGTAAAATCACTTGTCATGGTAATTTTTCACCTATACTGTTTCTTGTTAAATTTGTAAAACGACAACATGATTAACATTTTATAGTGTACTGGACATTGGTTAAGCGTGATATACAAATTTGCTTGCCCAACAGAGAAAAACACTGGACTGGACCCTTGAGCAATGGGTTATTTTTATTTTCACCCTTGGTTATTAGTCTCAGTCTGTGAGACTGTGATGAATATTTAGGCTGCTGTTGCATTAAAAAAAAGAACTTATAAGCTTAGAAGTTGATTATAGATGCCCAGTGTCACAGAAGAAAATTTGTTGATCAAGATTGCATCATTTCCATTGTTTGTTTAGAAAAGTATTGCAGTTTATTAGTGTTTAGATGTATGGTTGCATGGTCAGTGTGTATGCTGGAGTGAGAGAGTGATTTGTCTCCCTTGTCTGCTGCAGGATTTAATGTACAGAGATGCAGCACGGTGGAGTTTTGCTTTCCAGTCCTATGTGACTCTCACCATGATGGAACACCATGAAACTAGCAAGGTACAACTAGCAGTTTCTCTTCACTTCTCAGCCCTGATTTTTTTATTCTTTGCAAACTTTGTTCAAGCCGTTACTGTGAATTATGAATTTATTGCAAGAGAAGAGCATGTCCCTTGCAAGTATTAATAGGATGACAGTTTATATTTTTCATACAATTCTTCCACATCAGTTGTTGTCAGTTAACAAATATTTAAACTCTTTGATAGTCGCCAAGTATGTAAATCTTTTAGGTATTGAACTTAAGTTGACTCTGACATGACATTTGTGATGCATTACTTTCATGAGCTTGGGTGGGTTCAAAACATACATTTCCTATAATAACCTGCCAACCTACAAGCTATTGGTTGTAGTATTTTGTTCATCCTACTTCAGACATTATGTACCCATGAAAGTGCGAATTAGAATATTGGCCTTCAGTAACCCATGCTTGTTGTCAGAGGCAATTAGAGGGATCGGGTGGTCAGACATGCTGCCTTGGCTGACTCATGTCATCGGTTCCCAACTGCGCAGATCAATGCTCATGTTTTTGAACACTGTATTGTCTGGTCCAGGCTTGATTATTTACAGACTGTCTCCATTACTTTTCTCGTAGCATCCGTACCTCCTGTGTTACAGTATAGACCTTAAGCTTACGAGCTTACGTTGTGAAACGGGCCACTGAAATATTGCTGATGCGGCATAAAGCTGAACTCACTCACTCAATCACTCAATCACTCACTCACGCACTCACCAACCCACCCACACTCATTATGAATATTCAAGAAGTGGATTTCACTAGCAGAAACACATTTTACATTTTTTGCAGGAATCACCAAAAGTTAAGATGCTTGAGCGCTCCATCTACAGTGCCAGACATTGCTTCATTGAAAATCTCCACCAAGGGTAGGACAAGTTTTCTTTAACAGACTGACATGACAGAAAATATGATATCCCAACAGGGACAGATCTGGACCTGCTGAGGTCATGTGTCCATGGTAACAGCATGTCTTTAAACACTTTTCTGATGGAGGTGATATGCAATTCACTTAAGCAGTATCTGTGTGATCTGTATCGGGTGAGGGCTGAAATTTTGAGAGCAGAGAACCAATATTTTTTCAAGCTGTATTCAACAATATGTATTTTCTGATCACCATCAAACAAATTATTCCTTTTCAGTAAGAAGACAGAAATAATTCATGTTTTCACATTTTCCATGAAACAAACTTTTCAATTATTTAACAGTTGCCATCAATCATTCATTTTTGAAAATTTTCCGGATAAACTGTGCTTTAAAAATATCTTCTAACAGCCTGCAGAAGATTTAAGTAAGCTACATTCAAGACTTTGATGCTTTGTTCAAAACACTGCTTAGTCACCATGGTAACAATTACGATTGTCTTGTTCCCTAGGGGACTGATTCCAGACATTGACTACACTATCCTAAATGAGATGCACAACTGGCTCCACCAGAACCCAACGACAAACATCGACCTTATTGGTATGTTAATTGTAGAAAGACATTACACTAATAGCTTGTAGATGTTGCCCAAAGAAGGATGCTAACACCCAGATATTTAGCCAGACCTGCTCAAATGAAGCAGGTGTCTGTCTAAAACTTCCCAATCGGAAATATTTCACAGTTGATTTTGCCGCAGTTACCGTATTTCCTGTAATAACTCTCATCTCTAATGAAACATTGGGGTCAAGCAACTGTTCAAGCAGTAAGCACTGTGTGTGCCACATGTTGGGGTTTTCAAATAAAATCTATATATATTTCTGTTGAAACTTTAAGCTCCAGTAAGCACCTGGTCTGGAAGTTTGTTGAAAAAATAAGTGTGCTTATTAGAGGAAATACAACATACCTAATGTTATGGCTTAGTAGATATAGCTTGTGTTTCACTGGTAGCAGGACCAATAAAAATGAAGAGACTTTCCAACTAGTTGGTTTTCCGGGGCAATGGGTTAACCCAGCATTTGTTTGTCATACTGAAAGACCCAGGTCTGATTCCCCACGTAGGTAAAATGTGTGAGGCCCATTTCTGGTGTTCTTAGCCTTGATATTGGCGTGACAGTGCTAAAAGCAGTGTAAAACCATACTCACTCACTCATGCTAGTATCACATATTTAGGTTGCATTATTAAAACTGTTGAAGGTTCATTACAGTTAGCTGCTCCCATGTATTCATTTCAGTCTACCTGAGAGCAAGTCCACAAAATTGTTTTGATCGGATTCATAAAAGAAACCGAGATGAAGAGAAGGATGTCCCTATGGTATGTACCAGTATGTTTTATTGTGGGCTGTGATGTGGCCATGTGGTTAAAGCGTTCTGTCGTGACGTCGAAGACGCAGGTTCAATTCCTCACACAAGCAGAATGCAGTCTCAGTAAACTTAGTCTCAGTGTATTTCGTTACACTCCACGACTGAGTCTAACAGAACCTAGTAGAAGGTTGCGTCAGGTAACCTTTGAGCGACCAATGACCATCCAACCAAATGCGAGACGGTTAAATAGATTTAACCAATCAGACAACGGCTACTATTTTGGGCTCGGAGGGACTTTCAAAATATTCAGGTCACTGACACAGATCTCTCCACAAACAAAAATCCGCATATAACAGTTATTTGACCTGCAGTATATACGCTTTCGGGTTTCTGTTGACATGGTTACCATTAGCTAATATTTCTGCAAGAAAACATCCTTGAATATTGCCAAAAACACTATTTCCAGCGACTGTTTACTCACCGTTGTCATGGTTGTATATACGCCGTGTGCATCACCCAGAAGCGAGCGTACGCTAAATAGCATTCGGAATCGTTCAGGTACGAACCTTTTCGAGATAAAAAGTTCAAAAGGTATGTGCGAATGTGCACTTTCGCAATTGGGTAAGCTGTGTTCTGATTGGTCAATCTCTACGCGACCTCCCATAAGATTTTGTTAGACTCAGTAGTGGAGTGTAACGAAAAGTACTGAGGATAAGTTTACTTTGACTGAAGCAGAATGTGTCAAGCCAATTTGTGGTGTCCACCTCCTTGATATTGCTGGAATAGTGCTAAACTACATTCACTCACTGTAAGCTTCAATTCCTGAAGACAGAACTAAACAGTAAAATTTTACTCGGAAGTATGAATGAATGGGAAAAGATCATACATTCAGAAGTCGGGGGTTCAAATCCCACATTTACTCTGATCATGTTTCTTGGTTTGCTAGCAGCTTGTCTGAATGGAGGGTTCCACAAAAGTAGTAAGGTTTTTCACCCACATTAAGTCAACACACTGAAATGAGTGATATATTACCCAAATCATTCTTAAACTTCACTTATGACACCAGGTTCGATTCCCCACATGGGTAAAAATTAAAATATATGAAGCCCATTTTTGTGATATCGCTGGAATACTGCTGAGAGTGATGTAAAACCACAATCACTCAGTCACTTATGCATTTTACGTCTCTCTCACAATGGCTGTCTAGCACGGATGGTGATGATGATTTTGAAAACTTTAAGTGCATTTTCCAACATGATGGTTATATTGCACATTGTTGCGCCAGGCGATTTGGTGTTTGATTGAAAAGATAGAGCATTCTGAAGGGCATAAGGGTTGCATATTTACTCTTTGTACAATTTTTTTATATAAAACTGGAGGTAGTCCACAGTATATGCAATATCAGAGTAAGATCCAACCTTCAACATGTTCAACTTAGTGGTATTCCAACATTTGCAGGAGTATCTTAAATCCCTCCACAAGCTTCATGAAGATTGGCTGATAGAAAAGAAGAGAGGAGAGTTGCCTGCCCCTCTTTTGGTGAGAAATGGTCTGGGTTTTTTTAAATGATTAATGCTTCCTCCATCAAGACTTAAACCATCAGTGACACTTCAGTATTAACTGGAGTCACCATTGAGACTGTTTGGTATTAACAAGATAATGTTTCCCCAAGGTAGTTTTATTTGGCACCCTTCACCTAAATTTTCGAAGATCTCTTAGAGCAAAGACAGTTGTAAGTTAATGTATGGCGTTTACAACTATCTTTGCTGTAAGAAAGCTTCGAAAATCTCACCCCTGCTTTTTTTATGAATTATATGCATCAAAGACATAATATAACACTTGGAAATCTGTCATTGCATGCCTTTTTGAAATAGGGGACCCCTTTTGAAATTATGTCACCTTGCCCTTTTTGGATCCTGGGGAAACAGTACAAGATCCTTTGTATGAGACTATTCTGTATCAGCATGTTCATCTATTGGGACTCTTTTATGTCTGTTCAGTTGGGAATCTACTATATCTACTGTCTTTTGGGAATCTTCTATATTAAGAAAAATACTCATCAAGAGTATTCTGTAATAATAAGGATCTTTGCAAATGTTATTGTAACTTCTATATTAACACGCATCTCCAAAGAGACTCCATTCTCTTCCCACGGTGGTTACTTGTCACAACTTCCTACGAAGGAAATTATGACAAGTAACCTCTGTGGGAAGAGAATGAAGGGACTCAGGATCACTAAGTTTATGACCATCCCAGGCACATAGATTCATACTTACTGGATAATGCTGGAATGTTGCTGAGTGCCACATTAAACAACAAACAAACATTGCAGTATGATCTCCCTTGGAACAATTCTGCACTGACGGGGGAGGGGGGAATGTGTTGACAAGTTCTTGTGATGAAATATTTCTCATAGGGATGGGACAGGTCCACCTCACCTCGTATTATCCTACACTACCCAGGTACCCATCATGTTAAATCCTGACATCCAATTAATAATAAATGGCAACATATTCTTCAGCTCAGAGCCTACAATTTCGAGTTTATTCAACATCTTAACCATGTATTAAAGAAGAACATATTACACTGCTTAACCTATTAGTCACATGATCATACCGGGTCTGGGTATTGAGAGGGGTATCTGGATATCTCTCCTAGACACCTGGACTACCCGTCCTTGCCCTATTTTTCACATGTCTATTATCTTTGATCTCTTATTTTATTTATACTTCATTCATGCAACATTATTGAGTTATCTAATACCAAAAGGCATTGCATACCAGCATTCACATGACACTTTGGGAGTGAAATAAGGACTGTCATCTTAGAGTCAGGCTACTTTGTCTGAATGAGGTACCGGTATGCATGTTTTACTAATGCTAGGTATCTCAGAGGTATAACAGGATACAACTGTGTTTCAGATTTGGGAGCTTATGACATTTAAAATGAGATAATAAATCTTTCTTTGCAGGTCATTGATGCTGACTTGGATCTAGTTGATCTTAAAGCCAAGATTTCACAAATGGAATCAAAGATACTCAGTGGAAACTTAAGCTGATGTATATCGTCAATGTTTATTAATTGCTCAGCAATAAGATACACCTACTTTATACCATAATGCCTCATAATGCTTCATATCACCTAATAATGCTGGTGTGATGGCAAGACAATACTGATTTCAGAACCAAGCAAACTTTAAATATATGACATTCAGAAAATAGTTTTCATACAACCCTTTTTCAGTCAATAGTCCTCATTAGGACAGTGTGCATATGTTACCAATTACTTTCCTTAAAGAAATAGGAACAAGTATCACATGGTTAGTGTTCTGAGTTTGAACGGACAGTATCTTAATATAATGATGTCATCAAAAGTTGCATAATGACAGGATGTTTTCTGGTAACTAGTACACAATAACAAAGTCATGTAAATACTAAAACAAGGTTAAAGGTTCACAGTATGTAAATTCTAAAACAAGGCTAAAGGTTCACAGTTTGTTTAGCTACCCAAAACTGCATGTAGTCTGTTACCTTTGACAAAGCATAATGCAAATTTGAATCAAATTACAAGTAACAACTCTGACAATTCCCAAACAATTTTGAGATTGTCCAACAGTTCAACGGTAAAGATAAATATTTAATATTATGAGTCTTGTTTGATTATAAGGTGTTACACCAAGAGTTGCTGCCCTGTACCACTGTCTCTCAGAATTGTACATTATCATATTTATCATCCCTGTCTGCCTTCAACAGAAGATTTTGTGATTGTGGATTTCATTTGGATGCTATAAAGATATAACACCCTAGAATTATTCCTACAATAAAACTGCATATAATGATTTGACCATTGAATTCAACTGATAAAAAATTGTTTCATTGTATACATATTGAAAAAAAGGATGGGGGATTGGTTTGGATGGTAAATCAAACTTGTCAACAAAAGCATAACCTTTATCAACCTGCATTGATATCTATTTGATATTCAGAGACACTCCGGTGAGATTCTCCATGTATTTCAGTATTTGCTCTTACAGGCAGCATGTGTTCTCAATGATATCATCATTATTACTGTTTTTAAAATGCTCACAGTTTTTTATTTCCGAGAAATCTGGCTTCTAGTTCAGCACAATAGCCAATCCAGTGAACTCACTGGTTTGAAAGCCCTGGTCAGTGATGCATCTTCACTAAAGTAACCAACTAGTCAGTGGGAAAAATAAGTTTCCAAATTTTGCTAGACTGTCAGGCCAGCTATGCCTGAAAGTTACTCTCCCATGAAATAATTTATTAGCCCGAAACTTGAATGTAGACACAGGTTCATCATAAAGCTGCTAAAATGATAGACATTTTATCAGGCCATAATATTGCATGCTTTAAACATGTATTTGTCTGACAGAGTGATATATATGACTCCATGAAAAAGTTCACTATAATTCACTATCCAGTCAGGTCATTGATTGGACATTTACTGGCCTGACTGAATTTTTACTAGCTACAGGCTGGTGGGCCAGTTGCTGTTTTTCACATTGCAACCTGGACTCATTTGCAAAAAGAGATTTTATTTATTACAATTTCTTTTAGTGTATGTTAGAGTATGGGAGTTCAGATCATTGCTCAGCAAATATCACTCTGTGTGAGTGAGCCCTGTAATAAATTTGACAGGAGAAAATCATCACTAAGTTGAATTAAATGAAGCATGTGTTAACATGACTGAGTTGCATTTCTTACTTGTATTTATTCATATATTAGAATTACTTTGTTAATTGTACAGAATTTCTATTGTTCGTGAGTGGAAGTGTTAATCACTTGGTATGAAGATGTATTTTCCCCAAACATCTGGGTCAACACTTAGCTAAATATATTTAGCTTAATTGTTGAAATGCAAAAACTGCTCAGCTAGGAGATATCACTCAGGTGTGATCAAGTGATAACTCCTAATACCAGTAAATATGGCTGCAATGAATATGCAATGCTTTGAAGACCATTATGATGTCATCATCATGTCTTGTCACAATCATATGACATCACTCAGGGATCGGGAAAGGCAGAGGACATGGGCCATTTTGCACATTAGAATGAAAAATGGCCCTTTAAAATTTGGAAACAAAGGAAGTGGCTCATTCAAAATTCAGGAAATGGCTAGTAATTCTGAAAATGGCCCATTGTCAAAGTTTCTTTCCCAATCCCTGTCATGACTTATCACTGCTTCTTTTCATAAGATACCCGTTTATTTCTACATGTTCCATGTGCCATTGTGAAATGAAATATTATATTTGTACATAGTTTTTAACATGATTTGTACTGTTCTTATAGATATTTATTTCTGAACTTTCATATTTCTTAGTTAGCTAATGTTTGATATTTTGTACATTTTTCCTTTAGTTTCAGTTTGTGTTTTAACATCATATTAATATTCTGATACATATAAAAATCTGATATTCTGCAATGGAATCACATTGCCACTAAAGGTATTTTACTGGTAAACAAAATATTTTAGAATTGGTTATGAAAAAACATACAGCATTTGCCCAGAGACAGAAAGGTGCTAGATTTGAACCTTAATCATATCATATCAGAGGATGTTAAATAATACTATTAACACAGCCCTGTCTGGAATGCTAAAGCTTTAAACGAACCAAGTCCAGATTTCCCCAAGTTCAGGAAGCTCTCAACACACTCAACACTCTCAAGCTCCTTTTCAAATGATACAGGTTTATTTGTTACAGTAAAAATGATATAGATTCAGACTTAGCACTACTCTGACATCCCCACCCCCCTCCCCCCACACCATTAACCTCTAGATTTAATTGTGAAAATGTTTACATCAGTGACAAAGTAAACGAATCATTTATCCCTACCATTGTATAAATGGGTAAAAACAGCCATACTGAACATACCACAAACACATTCACACCTTCAACAAATTTAAGCCCTGATTATCACCTTGATTAGACACTTGATGTGGTGTCAGTTTTACAGGAATCCATGAAGTCATATATTCCACTGATTCAACTGATAACACTTTTTTAGATCATGTTATTTTTAGCATTCATAGTGCTTACATGTTCATGCGTCCTGGGCACATTTGTTGAATTTTTATAAGAAATGTTGTTCAACCTCTGCATATATCCAGTCTTCATCAGATGTATGTTTTCTTCTCACCATGCCTATTTTATCATTTGATAGAAATGTCAGAATCAAAATGTTAAATACCAAATTTTCGACTTGCATTATGGCATACCGACCCAAAAGCAAAATACTGCGGTATACCGTTTCACTCATACCAATTTTGACAGAGCTTGACTGAGAATATAAAACTGTGCAGACAAACACAGGTTGCTCCTGCTGCTGAATATGAAAATAAATTACCATGCTTGATATTATCATAACCGAATTATTACTTGAGGTTGCCCATTCACTTTATGTTGTACTAGTGCAAGTTTTGAATGCTTAAATTTAACACTGTTTTGTCCTTGTTGAGTAGTGTGTCATGTTCATGTTTGTGAAAATTGTGGGTATTCTCTTGTTGTAATCCTTCATGTGCTACATCACAAACGTTCATATGAGTTTCACAACCAGTCTGGATTCAAGGGGTACTGAGATGGTCATATGGCAGGAATATTTCTTGACGATGTCTGCTGCAATGTACGAAGAGGATTTAACTCTTCCAATCACATTTATTTCTGATTGAAAAGTTTGGACTTACAGCAGCCATTACACTCTAAAGGCAATATCAGTTTTCTCCAAAGAATGTTCTATCTTTTAAGATGATAATTAATCTGTCGTTACAAAAAATGCTGGTACTTACCAATGTTATGGTTGTGTGGAAAAAACTTTGATAAAGGGAATATTATAACCACATACAGAGAAAAATGTTCTCCATTACTTGAATTCCAAATGTTCAGGGCCTAGATGTTCAAAGCTCTCTCAGCACTAATATAGTCGTATGTTGATGTGTGGCACTTATGACTATCTCTGCACTAACAGAGCTTAGAACATCTAGACCCTGTGACATTATTCCTATGACTTGCAGCCATTACTTCTTATTTATTACAATACTGATCTGAATTGATACACGAGTTACCTTAACCAGCAGATATTCTGGGTGTACGTCCCTCACATGTTCATCTGAATCCAGTTCATCGATTCCCAGCTCAAGGTCAAGCCTTCGCACACATACAACAGTAATCCATGTTTTACCTTGATGTATTCATGTATACAAAAATATTTATTTTGGAATAAAAAAGAAATCCTACTAAAAATGTTCTTTTTATATACATAAGAGTCTTTGTTATCTTTTTCCATGATTACCAGTATGAATGTTTTCACACATTGAATGAAAGTTACAGTCATTTGGCTGCAGTACTATTGACTGTTTCACAACCTTTACTTCAGCAATATGCTGCCTTGTCTGTGTCATCCTCTGCATTGTGATATCCTGTTTTCCTTCAGTCTAAGTAAACTTCGTCTCAGTGTATTTCGTTACACTCCACGACTGAGTCTAACAAAACCTAGTAGAAGGTCGTGTCAGGTAACCTTTGAGCAACCAATGACAGTCCAATCAAATGAGAGACAGTTAAACAGATTTAACCAATCAGACAACGGCTACTATTTAGGGATTGGAGGGACTTTCAAAATATTCAGGTCACCGATACAGATCTCTCAAAACAAAAATCAGCATATCACACAGTTATTTGACCTGCAGTATATACGCTTTGGGTTTTCTGATGACATGGTTACCATTAGCTAATATTTCCGCAAGATAACATCCTTGAATATTGCCAAAACGCTATTTTCAGCGACTGTTTACTCACCGTTGTCATGGCTGTATGTACGCTGTGTGCATCACCCAGAAGCGATCATACACTAAATAGCATTCAGAATCGTTCAGGTATGAACCTTTTCGAGATGAAAAGTTCATAAGGAATGTGCGAATGTGCACTTTCACGATTTGGTAAGCTGTGTTCTGATTGGTCAATCTCAAAGATTACCTGACGCGACCTCCCATAAGGTTTTGTCAGTGGTGGAGTGTAACGAAAAGTACTGAGGATAAGTTTACTTAGATTGTGTTTTCCTTATGACCCATCTTTAGCAGTATGCAATCCTGTTGTCTGTGAACCTTGACTTCAGCTTCTGTGAACCTTCATTTCAGCAATATGCTATCTTGTCTGTGAACCCTGACTTCAGCAAAATGCTATCCTGCTGTCAACCCTGACTTCAGCAAAATGCTATCCTGCTGTCAACCCTGACTTCAGCAAAATGCTATCCTGCTGTCAACCCTGACTTCAGCAATATGCTATCCTGCTGTCAACCCTGACTTCAGCAATATGCAATCTTTTCTGAATCTTCACTTCAGCAATATGCTATCCTGCTGTCCATTAACCCTGACTTCAGCAATATCCAATCTTGTTGACTGTCAACCCTGACTTCAGCAATATGCTATCCTTTTCTCCATGTGACCCTTGTTCTCAGATCTGCCAGCCAGTAACACATCTCGGTACCACAGATGTTCACAGATTGAGTTTAAGATTGGCAGGACGTCACTCAGATCATTTCGGCTGTCTGTGTGATGGTATTCTGGAACATTCTTAATCTTCAACATCGGTATTTTCCATGTACTCTCAAATTCACGGATGTCTCTCTGTGTTATCTCGCTGTGAGCATGCTGATCAAACCTAAACTGAGTTAAGTACTAGACGACAAAAGTAACCTTAAAGAGAAACTATTTCAGAGCAAAAACCATGATGCATGTATTTGCAACAAAAAGGCCACATGCTGCTCATGTTGTCATTTCAACATACTACTGCTGCTGCTGCTACTACTACTACTACTGCTACTACTACTGCATATATATTATACAACCTAAAGGAAATTAAAGACTGCAGATGATTTATATGTGGCAATATCATGTTATTACATTTGACGTTAACATTAAATTCAAAGCACAAATGTAACTCCTCATCCTCTTTTGCAATCATCACTTCAACAAAAGAACCTTATATTCACATTTGCAATTTTTTTTCAAAATTTACAGAGACAACGTGTCAAATGTCTGCCTCTGAGTTGATAGGTTTCTACCTTGATATTTTAGTTGCATCCATTTGAATGTTTAGTTGCTACATGTTTCAATTTCCAGTGAATTATGATAAAAGATCTCAAATTCTAAATGGATAACTATTTGACTCAGTTATAATATTCAGTGCAAAATACTACTAATAAAAAAATAACATAGAGAAAATAATCTCTCTGAGCTTTGGATTAGCCAATGTTTTTGGCCTCAAAGTTTCACATCTGTTTTCATTTTACAAACAGATCCCTATGACAATATAAATGTGTTACTGCCACACTCCATTATGCAGTGTAATTACATATCTCCATCAGGGCAGTAGGTGTAGTGTCATGTTCATTCATTCTGCCTCATATAGGTATATTGTGTGAAGCCCATTTCTGGGGTCTCAAGTCATGATGTTGCTGGAATATTGATAAAAGCTGCATCATGCCATGTTCACCTACAAATACATTTCCATTCCGTTACCTTGTTTCTTTCATGGAATTTACTTTAGTACAAAATGTTAAGGACTCACTTGCAAAAGGCTGTGTCTTTGAATCATATTCAGAGGAGGCACAATGATTGGTCATCAACTTCAACCTCACGAGAAAGTGATAAATAGAAATAATGTGCTCAAATTAAAAGCTAGTATGAATAGTTAGACCTATTAGTTGGAAATAAAACTTGGAGATCACCTGAAACAGTATTGTGATTTTATCATATATGTATATCAACTGCTGACTAGTACGAGGTTGCCATCTTCAAACTAAGTCTGTAACAATTCTCATTCAGAAAAGCCATCTTAACTGGATTTTGAATTCAAACCATTGTGGGGGAGTAAATTGGTATAAGATAAAGTTGATGAAGCCACTTCAGAATCAAAGCTACAGTGGCAAAAGGTTCCAAGGCATAGATCACAACTTAGACACAACTGTTAAAAATTGTGGCTTTGTTATTGTGTGGGAGTTAAAACAGTCATATCATTTGATCATATGGTAAATAAAGACCCATGGGAACTATTATGTTGATTACAGCAAAATTAGCACAAGCATCCTCCATATATCCAGGGCTCATACTAAACCTACATTCTAATACAACTTAGTATCTAACACAAATTCTGACAGGTCAGTGCTATAAATTTCTGACCGTATAATTGACATATACAGTCGCAATTTGAAAACCCATTCACCAAAACCAGTAAATGTATCCCTACATTATTGGCATAACAATATTTTCCGGGCAGTGTCATTTGCAGAAGCCCTAGGAAAATTAATTCCCCTATTCCTCTAAAGTGGATGGACTATATATTTAAAAAGACAAAACAATATCATATGTTCAATTGTAATTGTTAGTAACTTAATTGCAACAGGAGGTTGACTTAACACTGTCAGATCATGAAACAAGATTTATGACGACATTATGGAGTGTGGCGTCACCCGCTGTGACATCATTTGACAACAGACCTGTTAATGGCTTGTCATTAAGGAATCAGCGGGCAATTATCTTTTGCAATGAGTTGAACTGGAATGGGGATAAACGTACTGTGTTTCATGAATTGGGAATGCATGCCTGTGGTAAGATAGCTGCAAATTTAATATTATATTGACTCTGCTTACAAGTTGCTAATATAACTAAATTTGCTGCTATATAACCATGGGTATATGTTTCCAATTTATCACACACAGTATACTTATCCCCGTGTTTTAATCATGTTTGAATTTTGGGTTGTGTGTGACCTTTAAGGGGAGGTAATTTGAGACCTGGAGAACCAGTGGAATATAACCATGTCTTTGTGGATATTTAGGATTAAGTCAATATGACTGGCTCAATTTCATATGGCTTTAAGGTATCCAAAGGCAACATTCATACATATTTTATCAATTGGACCAGTAGACGTTTTTTAGCTAATTTCCATCCTATGCCTCCTGAAAATTTGTCCATACAACAAAGGATACTTGGTTCCAATGACTATTTTACACACACCATCATCAGGATCAGTGTGTCTAGTGATAAGCTGGGGGATCTCCTCAAAACTGCCCTTGTCCACAAACGAGTAGAGGAGGAGGATCCCGTCCATCTTGTCCACACAGGCCTGGAAGTATGTGATGCAATCTAAAGTTGTACACAAGTGACTTGGCATATGATAAATGTTTTTCACAGCTGACTTAATGTATGGCAAGATGAACATGGCAGGTGTGGTACATAATGCAAGATGTACACTTTTAACTTGATAAATGGTTCAAGTTGGACATAGTTGACTTGGAATTTGAGTAAGAGATTGTACAACATTTTTGGCAATATAAAAAGCAAAATAACAGCATGAGGCACCAGAAAGTTGTTTCATTCATTGTATCATCAGATTCAAACTCCTGCCTCCAGTGTGAAAAAACCTGCTTTATCTACAAGGCTACAATAAGCCTCTTTTGTATAACAATATATTTCTATATTTTGGTTGGCACAGTCATATAAAAGAAGACGTATGTCTTAATTTTCAATTCCAACTCTGACCATACATTTGAAAAAAATCCAAAAAGAAACCCACTAAAATCAAAATGATTGAAATAATAAAAGCTTTTACAAAGATGCAAGTGGACTTACTGGAAGAACATGATCAAACTTCCTCAATGCATTCTCTCCAGCATCCCATAGCTGAATGTTGAAGAGCACTGTCTTGTTCAGTTGAAGAATCCGAGCTGGCCAATACACAGTACTTGTCTGAATTCCTGCAAATATATTAATGAGTTAATGACACCTGTCTGTCTCTTTCTCTACATTCCTCCCTTGTAACAATTAGTGAACTGTGTCAATATTTTGATGATAGTTTGTTGAAAACCTTTTAATTCTAGGACTAGAATTTTGTAAATAAAACCTCACAGGGTTGGTCTGAAGTTTTGATTATGATCAGTGCTTCATTGAGTATATTTTATGTTTATGAGTTTTCAAGTTAGCTTACAATTAACTGGTCTGCTTTTGATCCAAACATACTGTACTCGATGATGTACAATGGTCTGAAGGTTCACCACAGATGTCATCTACAGTTACCTGATGTCTCACAATGTGCAGAAGGTACATCATTGCCACTCAGCTTGGCTGCAGTGCTTGTCTTCCCGACTCCAGACTTCCCAACAAGAAACAATTTATAGGTGAACTCTTCCAGAGAAGGAATGTTTGGCCTCTCAAGTAACCCTGAGACAAAATCAGTAAAAAGTACACAGTACACAGTACACAATGGTCTGGTATCCATCTCTTCAAGGATTTACACAACGAAAAAGAGAATGAGCTTGGAATTAACAGATCATGTCGAGACACAATTTATTGATGAAAGGCAATGTTGCATGCAGTTCATATGAATAAACTCGTATTCCAGCCAAGACCAACATCGAGTTGTCGAGCACACCTTGGTATAGTGCGAAGTCGTCTAGCTATATACTGGACTATGTTGCATGCATGGTCACTGAAAGTGAAAGATTGTTCTCGTACCCCATGTCTTCCTCTTGATGCCATTATTCTGCATAAAGTTGTTGAATATTTCCCTTCCTTCATGGCTGCGATACCAGTCGAACTGAAGCAGCGATCCAGGGGAGAACATCGCGTGACGATGGCAGTGTCAACTTCTTTTCAAGATGACTTCCCTCAGGAACAACCACAAGGTGGTGTACCCCTCTGGGATCTGTCTGGTGTGGTTTACTGAATTTCTATTCGTTGGACATGCAAAGATTATTTAAGGTTCGATCTACTTATAGGCTATTAAGATTTCAGAGTACACACAAATAATATCTTCAGGTATCTCATTTTGATACAGACGTACTTTCCTCACTTCTAACATGTAACGTGCACGGTAAACAAAAGGGACGTAACTCTATCCCAACTTTTCCTTGGTGCACCGCTATTGAAAACACGTACCAAAGGCTGCGATCGTTGATAAAGTAGTGAGTGAGTGAGTTTTAGCTTTACGCCGCACTCAGCTGTTGATAAAGTAATATTTTGCTTCAAGGACAGTGGGAATTAAAACATCCGAAAATACCGATTGTTTTCAAATGCAGAGCATATTTGCTTGTTGATTTGGCTTTTTGTTGCCTAAAACATAATCTCTATTGTACCATGCATAATGTTTACTTACATAAACGTACTGCTAGACGTGCGAGAAGTGCGATTTAGCTGATACTGTTAATCATTAGATGTGCTATTGTTCATCAGTCTTGCCTTTTTGGTCAAGGTTTATCGAATGGCAGTATAATTTTTGGAGACATTTCACATCACAACGTTACAGAGAGAAGTCATACTGGTTGTTGATGTTTGCACTGTACACAGCATTCTTTTGAGGGATGGGTGGTCCTGAAAAAGTACTGTCAGGATTTGACAGTTAGTCTCCCAGTGGTAGTCACCACAGCTGTGTTAAACACTGGCACTGGTGGATGGTCATCTTCGGTTTCACAGGACACTTGCTACCATGAGTCAAACGCCAAATGTTAGTGTCCTTCAGCACAGCAGCACATTAGACACACCCAGACCCTCTCGGCATTGGTGACACTGCAGTGGCTATGGTGTCACCACTGAGATAGTTTTCCGTTCCCATTTTCCATGTGGCAACAACACTGGCCAGTCTCTCCCAGATGAAGAGGGATCAGCCATGACGTCATTGGTGTCACGTCACCACCTTACTCATGACGTCAGTAAAGGGCGCGTTGCCTGTATCCCAGTATTAGGGTTTTTTGACGATGTAAGACAAAAACGTAATTCTTATCTTTAATATTATTCAAAGTTTTGACTTTGCTAACCTTGGCTTGAGTAATAAAGATATATTCATCTATTTCCCACAAAAATATCATGTGTTTCCCACAAAAATAGCGTTGATGACATTGTATTGGCTAAACTGCAGCCGCTTGCCAGGTTCGGGTATTTTGTAGGTGTTTTCTCAGATGAGCTGTATTTTTACCTCCTCCCTGCGAGAGTGTGTTTTGATCACGTTGGCTTCCTGTTTTATACATACCTGTCACTAGCAGATGACCAATCTTGCTGAATTTCGCTCGCTATTTTTTTTTTTATACAGGCAACTTGTTTTGCATCTGAAGTGGTATTAACGATCTCGGGGAAATAATATTGATGTTTGTTAGCTCATTACGTAACTTCCAGATTTCAAGTGTCAATAAAATGTCACACGAAAGGAACTGGACATCCGCCTCCCAGTTATTGCCCTAGCAATGCAATCCTCAGAGTCACAAAATGTCGAATTCAGCTTGTTTTGGGATATAAACTCTTTAAGTGGCGGCATCTCGATGCAACATTACGGACACCTGAACAGTACAGACAACCATACGTCAACCCTACTGTAAAAACTGTGACTGGAAACAATGCCTGAGATTCATCCTCAGCCTCGGAAAATTGTTTCTGAAGCCTGAACAGGACATCAAGCCGAAAGAGGGTATCTCTTCAGAGGATCCGCATTATCCGGTTCAAGAATGGGAGCAGAAACATCAGCCACCCTCACACCACCACCACCACCAACAGCCGAAATGGTAGTCACAACCTACCTTACAAAAACGGTCGTTAAAATAATGTTTATAGTCGCGCAGAGCATATATCTAGACTAGATCACCTGTAGTCCACCACAGACTAGATCCCCTGCAGTCCACCCTGGATTAGATTACCTGCAGAACATCTCTAGATTAGATCACCTATTGACCATCCCTAGACAAGATCACCTGTAGTCCATCTGAGGCTAGATAACCGGCAGTCCATCTGAGGCTAGATCCCCGATAGTCCACCCTGGATTAGATCACCTGTTGACCATCACTAGATTAGATCACCTATTCACCATCCCTAGACTAGATCACCTGTAGTCCATCTGAGGCTAGATCCCTGACAGTCCACCCTGGATTAGATTACCTGCAGAACATCTCTAGATTAGATCACCTATTGACCATCCCTAGACAAGATCACCTGTAGTCCATCTGAGGCTAGATCACCGGCAGTCCATCTGAGGCTAGATCCCATGTAGTCCTGCCTAGATTAGATCACCTGTAGTCCACCCTAGACTAGATATCCTGCAGTCCACCCGCAACTTGATCCCATGTAGTCCAGCCTAGACTAGATCCCTTCTAAACTATCCCCAGACTAAATCACATATAGCCCTTCCTAGGGTAGATCCCCTGTACACCATCCCCAGCCTAGATCACTTGTAGTCCACCCTAGAATAGATCCAATGTAGTCCACCTCTTCAGTTCACAAATTTCATTGTAGGTCCTGGCTAGCTGTATCACCAGAACTCGTACCCTAGACATGGTTGTTGTTTATCTTTACCATCAAGACTCTCTTTTGAGTAAGAATAAACATACATTATCATTGTGTGTGAATGAGGGTATATGTGTCTTGCTATGCACAGAAAAATATCTTGAAACCTAAATTCAGCTCATTTCAAAGTAAGAAAAACTAAATAAACACAGAAAGAATTTCATGTTTATTTCTTCTTTTTTTTTATAACATGACATGGTAGGTATATGAAGAAAATCCACAAACACTTAATTCAAATTCAAACAAAAATATACTATAATAGGCATATGAAAATATGATTTACTTTCTATTCATGATGATCAACAAAACAAAATGTGACCTAGTAAATAGAAGAATACAAATCAAAATAAACATAACTCTACAGACAATGGTATGTCCCGTGGTCCTCCATACTGTCAACTTACTTTTTATTTGAACATTTTTTAGTTCAATGAAACACTGCATTTCAGTCATATCAAGTATCTCAGTTTGAACAAGAGGAAAGCCAAAGAAGATACTCATAAGCATTTATGGTGTAAAACTTGGCTTCGTAATAATGAGGGATTTAGGGCTGAGCTGGGTAACCAAATGTTTAATCTCCTTGCTGAAGAATATATTGCCAGGTACTAACAGAATGGGTATCAGGGTAGGGTAATTAGGGGTGGGGTTCCCGGGTAAAATTTGGACCCATCCCAGCCCCAGAGGGATTTAAACCAAAGATCAGCAGATCCTGGCACTGCTAAGGACTGCAACCCTGCCATAATACAACTACCAGAGATAAGTTAAATAAGAAACAAGTATTAAAACGTCTCGGAAGGAAACACTGTCAATATGTTTGAGAATATTTATCATATAACAGCTCTGGCACCTCTGGCACAATATAAAAAATGATAAATATTTTGTTTAACATGTAACCCACCTATTTTCCAATTTACAAACAAAACAAAGGATGTTTAATGACTTTTGGAGCTTACCTAAGCTGAAATTTCTCAAAGCTGTCAACTTAGAAATGCTTCCTCAGTGTATCAGTACACTCCCCAAAGTTCTCTCTGAGAAAGCATCCACAAAATGCTTATTTGCACAATAAAAACATCTAAAGTAAAGTTTAAAATATGACAACAACTAGTTATATATAAATACTTAAAGTTCCTCAAGGGCAACATATAAAACCTTTACCATATGAACAACTGGACGTGATCGATGAAAAACATAAATTAAGGATTAAGCTGTGTTAATGTAAAGCAAAACACGTCACTTAAGGTAAGTAATTTTTTGTTGTTTTTAAATGTTTTAACCACAAGATTACCCCACGACCACTATCTGATGGTAAGTTCTTATCAAGAATGGTATGGGACCCGTTCCACAAAGTGAATAAGACTTTCGTATCGGAGTTACGATTACCTAACTGCTATGATTGTGGAGTGGTCACCAACGTGTTCCTAAAAATGTCTAAAACATTTTGTACGTAATAAAAAGTGTCTATTTTACATGATTTCAGCTTGTAGAAACTTTCTGTTTCTGGAGAAAGTTTATGTCAAAATGTTACAAAAATGGAATACATATCATTTTGAGAATCAGTTTATACTTGTCATTTTGTTTGTAGGTTAATATGTTACTATGCTGACATCATTGCTTAAAAAATGAGGATCCGATTGGATCTGCAGACATGATGAAGAAACAGAACTAATACATCTGAAACAACACAAACATAACGCAAATAAAAATTGAAGTAAAAATGTGAATAACCGTAACATGTGACAAACTAGACACAATTTCAAACAACATTTTCAATTATCAAAATAAAAAAGACAGCAAATATTTTGGGATCACAGTAGCAAAGATACCAGCAGAACCAGGGTGTATGTTTGTGTTTCTGATGGTTGGAACTTCTTAACCTTCTCAAACAAAATGTATCAAGTCACTGTATGACAAAAAGTTTAATGTATTGCATTGGTTACTGTGTGAAACTCAGACTGGGGACAGCAGTTCAAATATCCCATCGCCCTTGACAAATTCCAATGCCCAGGATATTGATTTCAGTTTTCATTTCAGGCAATAAAATATCTTACTTGTCTGTGAGCTCCTCACTTATGGTTTCAAAGTGGAATTAAACTTGGATTTCATTTTATATCTGATCAAAATTTAGCCATTAAATCTGGCAATGATGAAAAAGTAGGGTTATCTTTCTTTGCTATTTATCACTTGTCAATAAATATTCCAGTGATCATTAAATACCATGTTGATTTATTCTTTCATAATTACATCATCATAATTAAGTCAAAAAATCAGCGCAAACAGGAAAATAGTCAGGAGAAGTTGCTTTCTTATGCCTTGTGGCAAGTGGCTTTAATATTTGAGCCCAAGGGGAAACATAGGGATTTAAGCAACACGTAAATGTAAAAACTGGACTCAGAAAAATAATTCATTCTGTTTGGATATTATTCACAGTACCCTGTACTCATCTATGACTGTATTCAGTTGTTTCTTTCGTGCATCATTTCATCCACCAATCCATGTTATCAATGATTCATTCTAGGATCTAAAGAAAACGTAAACTTCTCTACACTGTCACTTTCACTGGATCTACTTGTTGCCCTAATGGACCCTTGAACAAATAATTTTGGGTGAGTGAGGTTAGGTTTATGCCATACTAAGCAATATTCCAGCTATGTAGCAGTGATCTGTAAATAACTGAGCCTGGACAGACAATCCAGTGATCAAGAGCATGAACATCAATCTGTGCAACTGGGAACTGATGACGTGTCAACCAAGCCAGCAAGTTTGACCACAGGATCCACTTAGTTGCCTCTTACGACAAGCATTGTGAGTCAAGTTTAAACCCTGGCAATGATTTTGACCAACCAAGAAATAAAATCCTTCTAATCTGGGATTCAAGTCCAAGCAACATCTGCCACAATGGGAAAGGGCAGTTGATTCTGTCACACCTTTCAGTTTTACAACTGCAATCTGTTGTTTTAACAAGGACAAGTTTTACATTCTCAAATACAAAATTAAAAACACCCCAGATTTATTGATGTATTTTCATTCACTGGGTGAGGTCTAAACTGTATGATATTGAAGCAAGTCAGTGTAGACAAATCGAATCAACAATCTGGATGGGTACATTTTTTTAGTGAGTCAGTTTGGGTTTACACCACTTTGAGTTTATTCCAGCAATATCACAGCAGGGGACACCAGAAATGGGCTTCACGTGTTGTACCCATGTGGGGAATCGAATCCAGGACTTCAGCGTGACAAGCGAACGCTGAAACCACTAGGCTACCCCATCTCTCCCACCATTTATAGGTATTGTTCATGAGGATGAAGATATTCATGAACAAACATGTATTCCAAGTGCCTGAGTGTTTTCATAGTATGCTAAAACACTTAGTGATAAGAGAGAATGGGTAAACGTCAAGAAAACAACATAAATATATTAATTCTTAAGAGGGAATTCCAAGGGTTTCCGACCCGTGAAGGTCCCGGGGTAGAATAGGCCTTCAGCAACCCATGCTTGCCATAAAAGGTGACTATGCTTGTCGTAAGAGGCGACTAACGGGATCGGGTGGTCAGACTAGCTGACTTGGTTGACACATGTCATCGGTTCCCAATTGCGCAGATCGATGCTCATGTTGTTGATCACTGGATTGTCTGGTCCAGACTCGATTATTTACAGACCGTCGCCATATAGCTGGAATATTGCTAAGTGCGACGTAAAACTAAACTCACTCACTCACTCCAAGGGTTTCCCCAGTAATATGGAAGTTGTAGCTCCCTGTTTCGGTCTCATGCAAAAGTTTTAGACATGCAAATATGCCATTCATATGGGTATGAATGCCAGTCACATGACAATACTACCAACACAGAGCAAGAAGCTGTATATTGCTCTTTAAAAAGTAGGATATGGGAGAGGAGGACATTTGTCATGGAGCTATGAAAAGGAATATTACTACGTAAACAACATACAGAGGTTAACCGCTATATCGTCCTTAATGTATCAAACACAACTGTCATGGAATTACATAAAATAAAACCATTAAAAAAAAGTAGTGGATATTCCATTTTGTGTGCATACCACTAGCCAAAGCCAATGCGTATGTGAAAAAGTAATATATATCTACAAAGACAAAACATTTCAAAAGAAATGGAATAAAATTAATTGTCACATTTTCCCATAATTTCTCTTCATCATCTCTTTCCTCCTTGGCTTCATCACTTGTATTTTATCAGTCTTGTAAATCTAATAGCCCCTACTGTTTTTGAATGCTATATGATACTGTTTTATAATAAATACTTCCACAACTCAGCTTATGAAGATACATATGTCATATGTTATGTCACTGTTTAACTTAAATTCCAGTTATTCTCTAAAAACTAATTCAGCTTGGACTAGATAATCCAGTGATGGACACAATAAGCACATTGCTATAGGTACCTGGGAAAAGATGACATGTGTCAACTAAATCAGTGAGTCAGACTGTCTGATGACCCTCTTATGACAAGCAAAGGTGCTTAACACTGTAACAGAAACATCTACCTAGCTCTCCAGTTTTATTGTGTTGGGAGTACTGACATATATGGCACGCAAGGGTGATGCAGAACAATCACAGTCCAGATCCTCATGCGTTAAGTTACCAGTATTATTATAATTATGGAAAACAATCAATTCATATCACTTCACATGATAAAGTGAACAACTATTTTACAAAAAAGTAAAATAATTCTTTTAAAGTGTAGAGCTTTTACAGAAAAACTGATACTTCTATATATAACATAAACGAATGACAAAATTATTTAATGAGTGATATTTTATAAAAATCTTCACTGTCAAAAAATTTGCAATACTTACCTATAATCAGAGGATCCAGGAACAGCTATCAAGGGAAGCAACTCCACATAGCAAACTGCATCATCTGAGACAATGAGGTTACTCTGTTTGCACCCATACCACCACATGTCTACCCTAATGACTCCCTATATCCTCAGATGACATTTAGCCATTTCATGATCACATACTGAGGGGAAACAATAACGGACCACATGAAAGGACATGTGTTCCTTTATATTTTCCAGGTTTCTTCACAAGCTATCCAATAAAAAGCCTGTGAAGAAGACAGGGAAAAAAAATAAGGGAACATTTGTGCTGTGATGTGATCCCCTTTTTTCCCCCTTCAGTTTATATAAAAAAGTAATGGAAGTATGTGCTGGGATATGATTTGCTAAAAAATGTGATTCATGACCTGGAAACATCATGGACTATTCCCTGCAGATGAATACTTTCCTTAAAAAGTTTGTTGTTCTCAATCCTCACTTTAAAAAGGAACTGTGTCATTTAGCATGGTTAAATGGATACCACATCAGTGAATGTTAAGTTTGATGATTGTTGATCAGAATAACCTTATTTGTGTTTTCCACATTTTGCTAAACGTGCTGTTATAGTAACATATATATATTCACCTTTCACTGGCTAGCAATCAGTTATCGCCATTTTTAAGTGTGTTTTATCGATTTGCTCCATTATTTCATAACATAATGATGTTTCCTGTTTGTTTACAGTTTCCGACCCTGTTTCTCTGAAACATGGCCAACAGGAAGCGTGTTACTGTATGTTGTGCTTTACAAACATCTAACAAGAGCAGTTACTACTATTTCTGAATTTTCCATGTACCTCACTATATTTGACATAAATTTTATTAATAAAACTATTGTTTCAAACCTTGACACATTGAAGAAATTTCTTAAATGGAATTTGTTTAAAACATAGAAATGTAGAAGAACAAAACTCACTCTCATTGTGAATGTTGACGGATGCTGACATGAGTTGATGGGAATATGGAGATGTCAGCATGTAGCTGAACTTATCAAAGTTGACTTTTCCAGAAGTTGTTTACAGTTTTGCTAATGTTTGTTTTCTCAGATAAAAAAGTATATAAAGAGGTGAAAATTGACATGTCGCCTGCTAGTTATATTTTGTCAGTATCTGCATACCCTCTGCATGGTATCTGTAAAGTCCATAAAACGGAGAGGGAAATTTAAGTCAAAGTTTAGTGATTGAGTGTTGTTGTCATGGTTATGTTTAGATAAATTAAAACCTGCAATTTTCATGAAGTGTACTCCAATGTCATACATTCACAACACAGCCAGGATGATTTTCCCTCAATTCTCATCATTTATGACATTTCACAAAACACTAATGGTCACATGAACATCCCAACGTGTCTGAGTCTAGTCTTCCAAGAGGATTCATGTTTGTAACGTCTACAGTGTTATATACTTAGTGATTTTAACTCTCATGGCCTATCACTTTTGTGATGTGTCAATGTGTGAAATACGATGGAAGTACAAGTCAAGCTGTCTGCACAAGTGTTACAGCCAGGTGTTGGCGATAACTGGTCGCTAGTCCGTAGCTTTTCAGACTGATATAAAAGTAAGCCTGAAATTTGTGCAAGTTCATGTGGTGGTGTTTTTTAAAGACTCATAACTTTTTATTCTTTAAAAATATCATGTCTTTTCACATTTGCAGGTGTCGTTGAGCATTTGATGCTCAGTACATTGTTTTAAGAAGTAATTCCAGGTATCAGTAGAATTTGGCTCGACACAATGGCCCACAATAACCCATCACCTCCATGTTGTCTTGTTTGTTTGTCTATTTGTTTACCCCATAAACAGCAATATTCCAGCTATGACACTGGTCTGGAAATAAAGACCCGGACAATCTCCAATGATTGATATCATGACCATTATCCTGCCACTTTGGGGTATGATGACATGAATCAACCAACTATGAGAGTCTGACCACCCAATCCTGTTAGACACCTCTTTCATAAAACCTGGATTGCTGAAGATCAATTCTTACCCGGATCTCCAGTTTTAGAGGGTGCAATTTAATCTGCTGAAACATACTTGTCAAAAGAAGACCTGGGCCTCCTGGGCTAAGCTCTCTTAGTGGAATGATAGTTGTCAGTGTCATACATTAACATTAACTTACAGCTATCTTAGCGCTAGGAGAACTTCGAAAATGTAGGCCCTGATTCTATCATACAACTATATTTCATGTGTAATGGCATGACAGATTAACTAAAGAATCACATCTTGTTATAGGATGACCTACAACTACAATCCGTTTTGCGCAAAAGCAATCCAGTGAATTGCAATCTTACCCGAAATCTAAAAAACATAAAATACTCAATGAAACGCAGATCATAATCAAAACATCATGCCAACTCTCTGAGATATTTGCAAAATTCATATCCTTATAGTACAAAGGTTGTTTAATAAACTATATTTAAAATGTGGGATGTACAGCCAGGTGTTTGAGAAGCATGTGCACGTGCCAACAAAGTTGTTGATTTATAAACCCGTGCTGTCTCCATCGTTTCTACTAAATCTGGCTGTCCTTTTATCATATTGAGTATGTTATGTTCATTAGTTTTCAAGCAAGGCTGCAATTCATTGGTCCGCTTTTGTGTCCAACAGCCTGTACAGCAAAATGAACTCCTTGAGTGTAGTATATAATCAAACTCACAACACCCAAAAATATCTTAGTTCACATGTACTTGGTGAATTAGTCTGGCATCTCAATGGACAACACCGGCACCACAGCTCTTGGCTGTTCGTCAATGAGGTCTTTCTTTGACGTGCTTGTCTTCAACTTTTCTGAAGTGTCCACAGAACTCTCTTCTGATTCAGGGTCGTTGTTTTGTATAGAATAGGATATGTTTCCATACTCCTGAAGAAATGGACACACACCAAGAACGAACTGACAAAAGTCTTTCCTTATTCCAAACCACCCTGAAAACAAAAGCCTTTTGTTAGAGCCAGTGGGAAATAGAACAACCAGCATTGTGCAACATTTTCATTATCATAGAAATCACATGTGATATTCAGGGTTTGATAAGTGTTATTTGTTTAGTTATTAGTTTCAGAGGACTGATATTTTTTTTTAGGATGTGACTGAGTGAGAATGGTTTAACATCACTTTTAGCAATATTCCAGCAATACAAAGATGAGGAACTCCAGAAATGGGCTTCATATATTTTTCCAATGTGTGGAATCGAACCCTTTAACCATGAGGCTATCCCACCACCCCTACATTTTTTTAGAGAATACCCAATAACGTATAATGAATTATGGATCACTCGTCCTGAGCTAAAAAATTAGGTTAATCTTGAGCCTTTGGAGAGGGTTCTATAGCATTAAGTCACAACAGACAGATTATCTGTCATTCCAAGTTACAAGTACCAACTCTGTTATTCACTTATCACTTATTGATACCTCCAGGGAGAAAAACCAGAAAAAATATTTTGAATGTCAACCCTACAGACAAACTTCAAGAAAGGCAGCAATCAAGTATTCAATTTGAGCATTATGCAAAAATGGATGCCAAATGGTATTTTCCCAACAATGCACTGAAGTGTATAGCATGACTAGAAATTATTGAGAATTTTAGGAGTATGTTTAATTGGATTTCTAGTATAAACAACTTTGACCAGCTAGCAAGTGCTTGGTTTCGTTCAAGAGAAACAACTCCGTTAATCATTTTTAATTAGTTTGTGAAGAGTTATCCTCCTTTGTTCACTTGCTAACAGATGACATTTTCAGTGATCCTCAGTGTGGATGATTTAGAGAAGAGGAAGTTGATTTTAGAGCATTATAACATGGACATCAGATCAGCTAAAGTGATTTCAAGTAGAACAGGCATCCCTTTGTCTACTGTTTATCATGTTTTGAAAAATCTTGCCATGGATGTGGCATTGAGCACAAAGGAGGCACAGGTAGGCCCAGAAAATTGACTGTGGATGACAGGAGGCGGCTTGGTATTCTTATTTCTTAAAACAAACGAAGGAGTTTAGAAAACTTAAGGCAGGATATCACTGATAGAGGAACTGTGGCTGTCTGTAAGAAGACAATTAGAACTGAGCTGCATGCAATGGGTTGGCAGAACCATCAAGGATCATGAAACCTTAACACAAGAGTCATCAGAAGATGACATATCCCCCCGGCCCCCACATGTTTGAAAGGACAAATAATCTGAGAGTTACTCATTGTTTTTTTCAGACTAAATTTGAATTGTTTCCATGGAATTCATGAAAATTATAAACACCATATATCTTTAACCAGCAAAGTCACAATTTCAAGATCTGTCTCATATATCTGCCAAGATTTGTTGAAAGATATGAAATGATTTTCGAGTTGTGCTCCCGAAATGAAGCCCAACCCTCCATTTTGAAACTAAGTCCGAAATGTGTCCATGGAACTGAGAAAATAATACATAAAAAAACCTGTAAATAGCAAAAGGCACCACTTTGGGGTCTGTCACACATATCTACCAAGTTTTACTGACAGATATTAAGACATTTTTCAGTTCTGCTCCGGAAATGAAACACACCTCTCAGTTTTGAGACTATATCCGAAACGTTTCCATTGAAATGTAGAAAATAATAAATCACAAAAACCTGTAAATACCAAAAGGCACCACTTTAGGTTCTGACTGATGTATCTTTCAAGTTTTGCAGAAACATATTGAACGTTTTCTTTAGTTCTGCTCTGGAAACTAAACATACCTCTCACTTTTGAGACAAAGTCCAAAACATTTCCATGGAAACCAAGAAAATGATAAATCACAAAATACTGTAAATACCAAAAGGCACCACTTTAGGTTCTGATTGATATAGCTACCAAGTTTTGCAGAAAAATATTGAACTGTTTTTGAGTTCTGCTCCGGAAACAAAAACCACCCCATGATTAGACTAACACCAAAATGTTTCATGGAAAAACAAAAAAAATATAAATGCCAAACATCTGTAAATAGCAAAAGACAAAACCACAGGTTGAGATTATTATATCTATCAAGTTTGGTCTAAAATTGAACGGTTTCTAAGTTATGCTCCAGAAACAAAATACTTACGGAGGCAGGTATTTTGACCGCTGATAAATGATTTCAAAAGCATTTTATGTTTTCCTCCACAAAATACTTATGGAGGGAGGAGGTATTTTGTTTCTGGAGCATAAATTTACAATCTTAAAATTCTCAATAATTTCTGGCCATACTAACTTATGGCCTCAGCTGACCAATCAGCATTCAGAATCTAGAGAGAAGGTCTGTGTGACTTGCTTCAACAGATTGCATGAGTTGAGTTTCACTTATGACAAGGTATGAAACTTCCAATATTGTAGGTTGACCACAGGGTTGGTCAGATGTAAAACTTACCAGCCCCGACCCAAACTTACCTGCCCATAAAATATCTTCACATAAACATGTCTAAATTTTGAATTCAAGAATTCAGCAGTCTGTGGTGAAAATAACATATCCTGGGTGGTTGGGAAGGCAGGTATTTTGACCGCTGATAAATGATTTCAAAAGCATTTTATGTTTTCCTCCACAAAACAGTGTAAAATATGGAATAACCCATATATACAGTGGAAGCTGTCAAAACCGACATCTGTCCAATCTGACCAGTTGTCAACCCTGGCTTAAAATCTCAGTCCCATCCACGGCTTGTACATTTATCATTAGCTCTACAATCTGGCACATTGTCTACACTGGATTATTTCTTCAGTCCTGATGAATGCCTGTGTAGACAACTTCCACTGTATATCACTGAAAAGAACCCTCACATCTTTGTAATCACTTCAGATAGTCAATCATGCGTAAGTGAATGAGTTTAGTTTCACGTCGCACTTAGCAATATTCCAGCTATACGGCGACGGTCTGTAAATAATCGAGTCTGGACCAGACAATTCAGTGATCAACAACATGAGCATCGATCTGCGCAATTGGGAACCGATGGCATGTGTCAACCAAGTCAGCTAGTCTGACCACCCGATTCCGTTAGTCGCCTCTTACGACAAGCATAGCCACCTTTTTATGGCAAGCATGGGTTGCTGAAGGCCTATTCTACCCCGGGGCCTTCACAGGTTAGTCAATCATGCCATGACGGATAACTTTAATGATATGAAAGAATCAGACATTGTTTGACTTCATTTGCACAACATATGTAGGAAAAGGCAAAATAATGTTCTAGAAGGAAGTGGCACATACAGTGGTTGCCTCCCTTTGAGCCAAAGGACAGACAGACTAGCGTGATCAGGGACATGAGAAGGGGTACCGTCACTGCTGTGTAGTTTTTGGGACTATCTGTATTGTTGTCCATACGATCAGCAAGTAATATCTGGAAATACATGAAAAAGAGCTTCAAAGGCAAACTGCTATACAAGGTCCTGAAGGTTTAACTTCAAGGCATGGAAACAACATGTGAGTAAGCGAGTGACTTTAGTTTTACGCCACACTCAGCAATATTCCAGCCATATCGCGGTGGTCTGTAAATAATCAGATCTTGACGAGACAATCCAGGGATCAACAGTATGAGCACTGATCTACGCAACTGGGACTCGATGACATGTGTCAACCCAGTCAGTGAGCCTGACTGCCAGATCCCATTTGTCACCTCTTGTAACAAGCATGGGTTGCTGGCCTGATGAAGATCAATTCTAACTTGTATCTTCACGTGTAAAACATGAGTGAGTGTGTGACTGTTTCATAATAATATTTCATACAGGTCACAGAGTGTCATTACACTCACATTTATAACATTGGTGATGCAGTGTTAACACCCACCCTGGGTGCCAGAGGGACATATATGGCCGTCCAATAAAATTCTAAATATATCACACACACAAATATATATCATAGTTTTGAATTCTGTGGGGAAATTCTCTGTTTCATGATACCATCCACTATTATCTCAGATGAAGTTAAAGTGCTTAAAACCTTTCAAAATAGGCATCATCACAAAAAATAGGCGTCATCACAAATGTCACCACTTTTAAAACAATACGAAATCATGGTTCACAGCATTATTTCTGCATGTTTAAAGATGTGCAAATCTGATAATTACTGAGAGTAATGAATTTAAAAAATGTGCACCTAGAAAAAACACTCCAAGGGTTAAGCAACTGTCATTTATCTTGATTCACTGTAAACTAAAATGCCCAATGTTTCCAAACATACTATGAACTTATTACCAAGATTAGTGAGAAGAGTTTTTAAGCTTATACACTAAATACAGTGAAACCTGCCAAACTGGCACCTGTCTAATCCAGCACAAAATTTCGGACCCACTATTTTACAATGATATTATGAACATTGTCCAATCCAGCACCTATCTGTCCCCACTTTATAGTACAAACAAGCAATTTTAACTGCAAATAACAGTGTCTAAACTGGCATTGGTTCAGTTCAATTTGAGCAGTTCAATCAAGGACCCATAGTCCAATACTCTAATTAATCCTAGATAATCAGGAAGTGGTGATTCCATGGTGAATCAAAGGCTCTAAGCTGGCATGGGATGATTCCAGTCAAGGTCCCTCAATGTAATACATTCCTCAAAAGATCAAAGGCATTATAGATATACAGAGATGAACGAGTGTAAACGGCAACCATGTTGGAAAATGATCGTCATTGTCTAATCCAGCTCATTGTCTAAACTGGCATTTTATTTCAGTCCAGTGGGGTGCCAGTTTAGACAGGTTTCACTGTATAGTGCTCCTGGGTGGAATTAAATGTTCAAATATTTTTTAGATGCAATGACCATAAATCAGCTGATTTCTATCAATGATAAACTGCCATGACTACACAACTTACTTCAAATACTAGAAGAGGAATGACGAGAAAGGAATAGCCGACTGCCGAGGAAATGTTGCCTCGGCGCTGCTCAGGAATAATGTCAGGTGATTTGAGAAGAATGACAGCAAGTACGACAGCATATAGCACACCGATGAGGGCAACACACATGACGATCCAGATAGGAATAAACACAATCTGAAACACAACATTATAAATACAATCTTGTGGCTGAGCATACATGTAATGTCAAACGAAGAGCAGAGCTCCAGCTTTAGTTCATGCCGGTACTGTACCCTCTGTTTTTTGTTGGAGTGGGTATTAAGAATATCGAATGGGTATTTCATTTTCTGTTACCAACTTTGTTCAAATATATGGGTATTTCAGTGATTTTACTCAGCTATTTCCAAGTTTTTCAAGCATGTATGTACTGTTCTATGTATGTACTGTTCTATGTCACACCTAATCAGATCAAACTTCAATATAATGGCAGTGTTCACAAATGAGGTTTCAATGTAACAGGACACTGGGTCCTGTAAGTTTCAGATGTCTGTCTGACCCACTGAAAATTCACAGGACCCACAGAATAAAATTAAACACACATTTCAGATTTAACATTCCTCATAACTGGCATTAAAATTAGTAACATTATATGATGATAAACGCTATAAACATAGATTTATTGACAGTGAACAAGTGTCACGTGCCACAAACAACAACTTCAGACAAAGTCATAGTGATATATTCAGTCAGACACTGGGGCTAGCAGGTTAAGGACTTCTGTCTGACCGTTGGTGAATCGGATTTGTCAGAGGGTCAGACACTATTCGTGAACACTGTTATGGATGTGATTTCATGAAAAAAAACACACATGCTACAAGAAAAACTTGATAGTAACCGATTTCTTACTCAAGCATTTATAATAAGAGTAATCAGAAAATGACAAATCCCCCCAGCCTCCACATATTTGAAAGGACAAATCATCTGACAGTTACTTAATGTATTTTTTAGACTAATACTGAATTGTTTCCATGGAATTCATGAAAAATATAAATGCCATATATCTGTAAAGAGCAAAAGGCACCACTTAAAGATCTGTGTCATATATCTGCCAAGATCTGTTGAAAGATATGCAATGCTTTCGAGTTGTACTCTGGAAACGAAGCCCATCCCTAAATTCTTTAGACCAAGTCCAAATTTTTTCCATGGAAACCAGGAAAAATAAAAATACCAAACTTTCGTAAGTAGCAAAAGGCACCACTGCCTCAAATATCTGCCACATTTTGCTAAAACATATTTAACAGTTTTCGAGTTGTGCGCCAGAAACGAGGCCCATTCCCCCATTTTGAGACTAAGTCAGAATTTTTTCAATGGAAACCGGGAAAAATAAAAATGCCAAAACTTAGTAAATTAGAAAGGCACCACTTTGTGGTCTGCCTCAAATATCTGCCAAGTTTTGCTGAAAGATATTAAATAGTTTTAGAGTTCTGCTCTGGAAACGAAACCCACCCCACCATTAAAGTAACACCAAAATGTTCCATGGGAAAACAAAACAAATAAAAATGCCAAAACTCTGTAAATAACAAAAGGCACAATTATAGGTTGAGATCATTATATCTATCAAGTTGGGCCTAAAAATATTGAACGGTTTCTGAGTTATGCTCCGGAAACAAAATGATTACGGCCAGCCGGACGAGGCGTCGACTATATCCCCCCGCATTACATGCTGGGGAGATAAAAATATCTTTTAAGGATGTAATTTTCTGAATAAAACTGATATTTTATACTTATCCTGACTCATGCTTAATTACTTATCTCCTCTTCCAGGCGAAGATAGTGGAATAACCTGAAATCCCTTGAAGTTCCCTTCTAAAAGAAGTGGACGTAACATACACTCACCCATGAGTAGCCTCCCCTTTCCCACGCAAACGGTCAGCTGACTGAACATGCTTGCTACTCTCTCCTTGTAAATGGCCTAACACAAGAATTATTGGAATTCAGTGTGCCTGTGAGGGGTGGATGGGAGGGCTTTCGTCATGTGTCAGGATAAGTATAAATTATCACTTTTATTCAGAAAATTACATATTTTTCCTTATCCTGACTCATGCTTAACTGCTTACAGAATCCGATGGAAACGGCGATGGGTCAGGTTGCAATGGATTCTGCTGGCTGTCAAAAATTCATTCAATAACATCCCCCTAACAGGAACTGGTTATGGCGATAATTCGGTCCAGTTCTTCTAATATTCATTGTAGATTCTGGAGGGATTTTAGGGGTTTTAGGAGACGACTCACCCTGGACATAACCTTGGAGATACGGCTGACATATCACTGGAATGAATCTCAGCAGCAATAAATAAACGGTTACCCGAATTTATCTCACCAGATTTAGACATGTATGCATGTAACAGACAGCATGTATAAAATAAATTCTGATTCAGATGAATTTATACAAAATTTACAATGAGTACAATGTTAAATAAAGACACAAAGATCACAAAATTGATAATAATGATGCATATACAAAAGCCAAATACCGCATAAAGTTTGTTGTGATACCCAGTGTCTCCCAGCAACCAGTCATCTCCCACCAAGCCTTGTTCAAATGACTGCTTCAGGTTGCACATATTCCAAATATGAGAATCGTAAGTGCTGCCAGTCTATTGGGCAACAATGTTTGTGATTTGCAGCTGAGCCCCATTCACTATTTTCACATTTATGCCATGGTATCCTTTCCTAGACACAAACAAATGTTCATCTTTGGTTGGCACTGTGATTGGGATAATGGAACCGTCTATAGATCCATGTACCTTTGGAAAGTGTGGCGGAGAGGGGGGTATGTCAACTTGTGTCTTTGGAAAATGAAAATACTCAATGGCATGTTTGGACACTGTTGTTGAGACACCGTGGACACATTTTGAAGCTGCCATTTTGGACAAACCTTGTACCTCTGCACAAACGGACCAGAAACTGCCAGTTGCATAATAACGCATCGCAGTCACCACTTGTAGTGACACACTTAGAGCATTTGACTGGCATGTAGGGTGTGCAACATCATCTCTAATTAAATCACACAGTTAAAAAATCAGTGGACTGTGGAGTCTGTTTCTTGCTTGTATTTCATCATAATTCAACGCATCTACAGAGTTTTGTCGTGGAACACAAGGTTCACATTATGGATACTCCGCTTTTTCCCATTTCTCACACAGAGATAACTTGCCATTTTGAAAGGCTGACTTGGTTTATGACCAGTTAAAGACTGCTTAAAGGCTGATCAGGGGCACACCTTAAACACAGTCGCTAACCTGCCTTGCAAGGACTGTCCGAACTTTAAGGATTGCTACGAGTTACACAACGTTAAAGTAGTGTCTTCTTAACCATTATCCTTAATTAATGACAATCTAAAGACTGCTTCGAGTTACAAGCCATAGGGGCCTCCAGCTGCCCTCACGGGCGATAAAAAGAGAGTGACAAACATGGTCGGTCAGCTGACCATTTGCGCGGGAAAAGGAGAGGCTACACATGGGTGAGTGTATTTTACGTCCGCTTCTGTAAGAAGGGAACTTCAAGGGATTTCAGGTGTTCCACTACCTTCACCAGGGAAGAGGAGATAAGCAATGAGCATGAGTCAGGATAAGGAAAACCTAAAAACCATCTGTGACAAAAACGGTGGCATCATGGTGGCAAGTATGAAGCAGCGGATAAGTGCAGAGTGGTGGAGTTACAAGGGTTTGACATCATATTATTGATGTACAGATGTTGTTTCTCATCAATTGAAGAATATCTGTTTATTGATTGATTTTTGTGGATGGAAATGATTTGATGCAGTACACCATTGTCAGAGAGGGTCTGGATGAGAAGTTTTCAGGATTGGGATTAGCCTAATGGTGGCCAGGATTGGGATTAGCCTAATGGTGGCCATGTTTCCTTACAAACCATATGTAAACGATATTTTGTAAAGTTATTCATTTTAAAAAGACCACAATAGATAATGCAGTTTTATTGCAAAATAATGTCTAATGAAAAGTGTATTCTTCAACCTTTATATTTACTTTTCAAAATCTCAGAATGCGTGTGTACAGCAGGTTCTAATTATCAATGAAATGAAAAAGTTGTCAATGAACTTAATTCATGAAGAGTAGTTCTGCACACTGTACAAATATCAAAAAGATATTACACATGATCTCCTCGCCCATATGGGCAATAAATGACACTTACCACCCAGCTCCAGTTAATGATGTTATCCAGTCTCAAAGCCAGAAAAATAAACTGCAGAACATTGACAGAACAAAATAACTCCATCTGGAAAACAAAACAGAAATTTGAGTGGCTCTGTCTCAAGTCTCTTTGAATGAATCATATTCATGTGGGAGAGACGAAAGAATGATGCAAGCCATAGACACTTGTGAAATACATCTTAATAGTGTGTGACATAAACCCAAAACCCAGTCAGATATCAGGGCTGGTAAAAATGTTAAGAAATTTTCAAAATGTCACACATCTAGCAAGTCTCGGGTGGACGGATGGGTCTTATTTTGACACACTGATCATAAATAGCTATTTTCAAGTGTCTGTTTTGTGCACTTGTGCATTATCTAGGGTGAGACCCAGTTTCTGACCCTCTGACTAATCCAGCAGATTCAGACACAGTCTGGTGGAAGTCTACAACCTGCCGGTCCCAATGTGTACAGTTGTATATTTCTCACAATGATGTTGACTGAAGCTGTCATATGTTGCACATCACACTTGTTCAATTGTTAATAATTTCAATGCCAATTATTAGAAACAGTAAATCTGAAATGTGTGTTGAATTTATATTTAATCGGTCCTTTGAATTTTCAGTGGATCAGGCAGACATCTGAAACTTACATTACCAAATGTCCTGTTACTTTGAAACACCATTTGTGAACACTGCAGACCAAATGTGTAGCAACTCTCAGAAGTCAAGCTGCCAGATATGTCACCCGTCCAAGTAGTCATTGATCTTCACAACTGATCATTGATCTAAACAACTGGGATGCGATGTGTCAACCACAGTGTGTCAGTGAGTCTAAGCACCTGATCCTGTTGGTCACCTCTTACAACAAGCTTCGGTTGCTGATGACAAATTCTAACATGGATCTTCACAGGTCTTATATAGAAGGTTTAAAAGCTGCTACCTACCTCAAAAGACCTTTCATTCTTGACAGCCCAAACACAGATACCAATAGACACGACGGACATAAACATGAGTGGAATGAAGACAAGGATCCAAGAATGGTTATCCGTCTCTAGATTATCACAGGCTAAAACCTCGAACATGAGGAGCAGAAGGTGAAGGCCAGTACACATCACCATGGCCTTGTACTGCACATAGCTGTCACCTTCCATCCTGTCCAACAAAACACATACTTTAGGAAAGAGGTGAGGTGAGGTGAGGTGAGGTGAGGTGAGGTGAGGTGAGGTGAGGTGAGGTGAGGTGAGGTGAGGTGAGGTGAGGTGAGGTGAGGTGAGGTGAGGTGAGGTGAGGTGAGGTGAGGTGAGGTGAGGTGAGGTGAGGTGAGGTGAGGTGAGGTGGTACATGCAAGATTCAAGTCGTAAAAGAGTGAGTAAATGGGATTGAGCCAGTTTAGTTTTATGCAGCTTTCAGCAATATTCCAAAAATATCATGCCAGTCGATACCAGAAATGGGCTTCACACATGGCACCCATATGGGAAATCAAACCCGGGTTTTGGCATGTTGAGTAAACGTTTTAAACATTAGGCTACCCCACTGGACTTTTAAAGAGATGTTGCATGCATATGCTCAGAGTGTATTTGTGCATGTATATGTACACTGTGTGACTGCTGGTAGCAATCTAGACTGGTGCCATTTTTACAGTGCTGGTCCACTATTATACCACATCCCAGGTGATATACCACACCCCAGGTGATATACCACACTCAGTTACAGTATAAGGAGTGTGATACAAAACAGCACCTATGAAGTGGTGTGATGATTCATCAATAATCATCAATGCATTGATCCATGGGCCACTGATATAGGTAACTGGCAATGCTCTGGCAATGCTCTGGCAATGTATCATTCTGATTAAACTCTTAGTATCGTCATGTATTGTATCCCAGGTTGTATGCCAATACCAGCACACAGCTCCAGATAAGGCACATATTTACGTATTTTACTCACAAATCACAAAAATCACACTTACTCAATTAATTACAAACCTGGGTGTACAAAAACACACAAGAATCACTTAAAACCCAATAGGTCTACAACACCTTGCGTACATTACTCAGTTAACTAATTGGCTTGCGAATTACAATTCAACATAGCGCCCAAAGTTTACAACAGCATTAGCTAATGGTAGGCAATGCCTACATATACATATACAGTCAGGCCGCGTTAAACCGAACACCTCCGTTTTTCATCAAAACCGTTCGGATAGTGAAACGTACGGACTACTGAAACAAACTTTTATGAACACAACTACAGTAGGGTTACTTCCCTTTGACATGGCAATACAAAAACATACGTACGTATACAAGTTGGCTGAATGTGCGATGTGGTGTTTGGGGGCAAGATATCAACTTTCACGTTGGTCAGTTTGACATTGGCATACTTGTGACTAGCAGCATTGTTACGAAGTGAGATCACGTGTCAACCACGTGATTGCATCTGTCTGTCAAACGATCACACCAATCACAAAACATATCCGATGTAATTAGCTAATCTGTTACCGCTGATTAACGTTCGGATACGGAGAGTGAAGCACCGGATTACTGAATCAACAGGTAATGAGTTTACATAGTAAACAAGATCGGTTACAGTTAGCTATCGTTCGGATATCGCGGGAATCGGATTGTCGGGGTCCAGACTAACGCGGCCTGACTGTACTATTACAGCCGTAACCTTTGTCTGGGATTTACTCTTAAAAGTCACAAGCTGAGCATTTAGAAAAGGCTGCCAAATGTTTGGCAATGTGACAATTAGTAAAAACTTTTAGTCTATTGAGATGCATTCATTTTTATATATTTAGAAAAGTTAAGTACCCAATAAGCATAGGAAACTGTGTAAAGTACTCAATTCTTTTAACTAGTGGTAGTATACCGAATGCTAGCTACTCCTCAAAAAATGCATTTACTCATACATAAACACACTTAGGAGTAATTACCCAATGGCTTGAAACATTATCTGGAGCTCTGCAGCACTAACTTATGGTACCGGTTTATCAAGATCCTTAGCATGAGGTGGGTTTTGTTTGTTTGTTCTTGTATGCTGCACTCAGCAATATTCCAACCATATGACAGATGTAAGTAAATAATCAAGTCTGAAGTAGACAATTCCATGGATAACACAGAACATTAATCCATGCAATGACATATCTATACGATGACATATATCAACCAAGCAGCAAGCCTAATCACCCAATCTGATTAGACTCCCGTTATGAGAAACAAAGGTGACAAATTCTAACCCAAATCTGGTGCAGTGATGGTAACATGGATTTTGAAAATGGACCACTAGCACCATCATTTTCACGTTTCGTAACTCAAAGCAGCATCTTGATTTATAATGCAAATTTTATTTCAATGGGCTGAAAATGTTGGAGAGTTTGTCTGTCATCAGGTTATTACTGTGATTTTTCTAAAGTGTACAACAAGGACATATTTGTAAATAATTCTCTGCTGTTTCATGACCTTAACCTCTCACCTATAATGTGGATTTTTCCACCACACATAGCTCCCTACAGCTGCTCCAACTATGACTGTGCCCTTCCACAACCAGATAGGTAGGAATATGACCCAATAGCTCCATGATATTGAGTTATCTTGACGCAGGGCAAATAGAAGTGAGAACACCAACAAGCAGGAGAAGACCAGGAACTTACTGAAACACAGAGTCTTCATTAACACCATTTTAATATAAGCTTATCAAAATGACTTCTATTTCTCACATATGATATCTCCATGCATATCATGCTAAACCTTGGCTAACAATGACACCCCTTCTTGAAGGACACTGGTTCTTTAGCCAATCTAATGTCAGTCTTCTAAGATTGGTCAGCTTCATTTACCATTACCAGAAATTGGCCTCATGCATCATACCCCTTTGGGAAAGCAACCCAGGGTCTTCAGCATGACAAGTGAATATTTTTACCACTAGACTACCCCATTACCCCATTATCCCAGTACCCCACGGGATTGTTAACCATGATCATGTGGGTATGTGCGTTTAAAACACCTGAACATTCACAGAGCACAAGCATATGTTCATTCTTAACTGACCACCTAGTAGAATTTTTGGTTTTAGGATTAGATCTCCTGTGTATAAACAAGCTATAACACTTGTACCCTCTAGTCTAATAATGCTGAAGGGGTTGTTGTCAGCACAGGTAGTACAGTAATGTACTCCAGGTACCTTTCTGTATACAGACAGGTACCTTTCTGTATACAGAATGTACCTTAGCCAAAGTAAATGTACAGAAACATACCTGGTACCCTAAACGGCAGACAAGTCCACTTTCCCAAGTCAAAATCGAAAGCGATTTGTGGTGTTGCTCCAGATCACTTTCTGGGCATCAAAACTCATTTAACTCGCCAAGCATTCTAACGCAATCGAGTATGGACCTGATATTTTATTACTGACAGAGGAAGGAAGGTACATTGCTGTTCCTGATAAATGCACACTGCCATGCTGAACTTTTTCCGTGGTTTGACAAGAAAGAATAAAAGTATGTGTTAAAAAAGCCGCTTCAGCACAGAATGCGATCGTCCAAGGGTACGAATCTGCAGATTTCATTTGGCTAGGGTATACTTCTGTATACAGAAAGGTACCTGGGGTACATTTGTGTAGTCGCTGGGCCGACAACCACCCCTTCAGCTCTAATAATAAGCTTGGTTGCTAAAGGTTTATAATAGGAAACACAATAAACAGTACAGTCATCCCTACGTGATAATGACACAAATGTACAGAAAATCACATTGTGAAAGACGGCCTGCCGACAGCCTATCACCAAAGACGTTAATCGGTCACAACTTTCTTTCTATTCACCATATTCTCTGTATACATATCTGGTATTTGTCAAGTGAGTCGAATGTTTACTTGATGAATTCACTATGTTTACATCTGGATGAAACCTTCGTTTTAACATTTATCAACATATGGCTGGTATCAAAAACAGTAAACCTTGGATTGAAGTCTTGAAATAGGTTTTTCAGATTCATGTTCCGTCATAAATGAGGTATTTCCATTCCCATATTCCCAGGACACCAGAAACAAACGGAACACAGAAGTCTTCAGGTTTAGGTCAAATAAATTTATTATTAATTGTGTGGGTGGCTAAGTTAAGAAATTCAATATATTTGGAATAAAGTTGTAATCCTTCTAAGAGACCCAATTGCTACGTTTGTTCAAAGGAAATAAAGGAAATAGCTTGAATGAATTTTTGTTATTGTACTAAGGGACTTAAATGTGAGAAGTTCCGTTTCCGGTCATAAATTTCCTTGTAAGAGCTTGACGGTTTCAATAAGCAACTTTCTCCTTTATTTGTCTGTCATTCTGGTCATGAATGGAGAATTACGACAATCATATTTCGTTTGACGTTATGGAAAGAGGAGATATTCTTCGAGATGCCGTGCTAGATGGGGATATAGCACAAGTAACAGCAGCAATTGAAACGGGCACCTGTCGTCTCGAAGAGCCTGATGCAAATGGCCGGACAGTGTTACATTTGGCAGCATGCCGAGGTCACACTGGGATTGCGCGATTGTTGATAAATAGTGGATGTGAAATAAATGCCGAGGATCGCCAAGGAAACACGCCTCTTCATTGGTGCGGTCACATTGATACCTTGGAAACCCTGGTGGAAATGGGAGCTAATTTGAACGCACGGTCTGCATCATTTTTTGACATATGAACATGGTTGCTTCTTCTGTCGTGTGGAAAAGATTTCCACCCGTAACCCCCGTTTTTGTTTTAAATTCTATGTCTTGTAATAGATGGTTTTATAGAAGACCTACCATACCTAACCCTAATCCTAACACTAAACCCAAGATAATGTTAAATCTAAAACCTAAACCCAATCCCCTAGAAATAATCATAATAAACAGATTACATTTCAAGCGGGGGTTACGGGTGGAACTCTCGCCCAGTTTACTGGGTCATGCTGTGCAGCACCATCCAGTGCCATGGAGCAAATATCTCATTGTTGCGCCTCCACCCTCCTTGGGGTTAGAGCTTGGGGTTAGGGTTAAGCACCCTTAACGATCCTTGGGGTTAGGCACCCTTTATGATCTTTAAAATAAGGGTCTGGTACCCTTTCTGATCTTTTGGGAGCACTACTTAATCTGAAAATGTGTGCCTGGTAAAGTGCAGTACTCTCGGTACGCTTTTTCACATACATGATTTGAGTGTACTTAGTTCTGTGTATTCCAGGGTATATACATGCTATGCGAAGGCAGGAACACAACATTTAGCTGGCTGAACTAGTTTTAGTTTCTCAGCTATATGTTGCCCTTACTGTACATGCTGTATAGCTCCAGTGGCTTTAAGTCTGGTTTCTTCTCCACTGTCACATTTGTACCAGTAAACACCCCTTCACAATCCTTAGGGAGCTGTCAAACCCTTTATCATGTTTATGATCATTATAGGGTCAGCTACATATAAGGACAGGAGGGGAGAAACGTTTTAGTCAAGATTGTAAACTGATGTTTTGATTGGCAAGAGTGGTCCTTAATGAGCATAACTGGCCCCTTGATCGGAAAGAGGACCAAAAGGCTAAGGATAGTGGTCGTGGTAACCTACTGTAATTCTAACACAACTAAGGATTGGAAAGGCACATGAAACCATTGAATCAAAAGCCAGTCAACATGGTCAACACTCAGCCTGAACCCATTCGCACTGTAGTAAGCTGCACCCAGTAAACTGCATTGTTCACTGGTAATGCAGTAACCTCGGTATTGATTTTCGGAGCTCTCTTAGCATTTGAGTTTTGAAAATCTAGCCCCGGGTCATTTCTTACTCTCAGGTCATTTCGTTATCCAAAATACTTTTTTGTGCCCAGAACTTATATTTGTTATTAACAAGCTTGTTGATAATATTACATGAAGGCATTACATGAAAATTTGAATTATTATATGAGGAGTCAAGTTGATTATGATGGTTATAGAAGCACGTTGCCAGAAGTATCCATATTCACATCAGCATCAGAGATTCTGTCATTTCATGTACTGTACAAGAATGACTGTAGCCATGACAACATAATATTGCGAAATGACACAAAATTCAAGATTTAACTCAATACCAAATGGATTGTTATCTTTTGTAGAGGTGTTTGTTGGAAGAGTAGTTCAGACTTTCCTTTTACTGTTTTTGTATGTTGAACTTCATTCTGCATATGCTGTACACCATTTATACATCTAGATATTTCATTTAAATATTTGGTGAATATGAAGACAAGTGGTTTGTTTGTGTACTTGCCTTGGGGTTATAAATTCTATTTTGTGCATTCAGCACTGATTGTGATAAGTTTTTTCTTAACATGTTTGATGTATGTAAGTGAAGAATTTGCAACTTTGTATATACTTCTATAAACTATACATTACTCAGATAGTTAAAGCTGAGTGGTAAATAGCAGTAATTTTGAAGTTACATTGTTAATTTGTTCCAGAAACAAGATGGGCTTCACCCCAAAATTATTAGCACAGAGACGAGGAGTCCCCAAGTGTACTCTTGAACTGTTTGAACACTTTGAGAAGGAGAATGCATCTCAGGATTCCCACACAAATACCACAACAAGCAATGTCAGTCCAACCAAACCCTCAGTAATACCAAGTGTTTGGTATGAATTCTATTGTGAAATGGGCCCCCAAAACACCTGCCTTCTAGTCTTAGGCCTTCTTGGGTTTTCACTTTATCTGGCCTACATCCTGACCGGTCTGCATCGAGGATATGAAGAGAAGATCCCACTGGATGAAACCAGCTACAAGATACATCTGTGAATGAAATGGCACCTCTTTACATACAGGAATGTCTTGTTCAAAATGGCTTATCTGTGCTTGTTTACCCAGCTGAAAATTGGTACCAGGTGGGATAAGTCATGTGACTATTGACCTCACAGGCAGCTTGGGTTATCCGGATAATAATAATCAGACTGTAGCACTTGGAGCATGTCCTTATTATTATCAACATTCAGCCATTCAGTTTTGATTTGGACTCCTGCCTCCATTGAAGATTGCTGAAATGCCAGTAACTGAAGTGTTGTTATGTGGTATAATCTGAGAGTACGAACACTAACATTTAATTTCTTGGAAGCTTGTTTGTTTTTGTCCATTTTAATGCAAAAGTAGCCACGTGGTGGTCAAACATGTCTAAGGTGAAGCATTGGCTGATGCATTTGTCCTTGGAACATAGATCTGTGCCAGGATTTGGTGATAAAGGTTCCACACCATCCAGATCATGGCTGCATACAATGTGGATTATCGCTCTGTATCATCCTGAACCATGGATCTATATTCAATGTATCAACCCTTATTGTGATTTTGTCAGGAGCATACCCATACTCCCTGTTTTCACTAAAGTTTGAAATGAGTTGTTTGAAAGAGATTTCACCCATACAGAAAGTTTACATGCTGTGATATGACTGGGTGAATGGTTAGCACACCACAGTAGAGAACAAACATGTATATGCAGTGTATGAAATAAGGCGGTTCAACCGCCTGAGATGGGCAGTCTAAAATTTACAGCTTACCTGCCTGGTGGTCTGGTAACAAAAAATAGATAATGTGTTCCCTTCACCTGACAATCTAAGTGAACTTAGTCTCAGTGTTATTCGTTACACTTCACCACTGAGTCTAACAAACCCTAGTAGAAGGCCGCGTCAGGTAGCTTTTGATCAACCAATGACCCTCCAATCAAACACGAGACGGTTAAATAGATTTAACCAATCAGACAACAGCTACTATTTTGGGATCGGAGGGACTTTCAAAATATTCAGGTCACTGACACAAATCTCTCCACAAATAGTTATTTGACCTACTGCATATATGCTTTTGGGTTTATGTTGACATGGTTACCATTAGCTAATATTTCCGCAAGATAACATCCATGAATATTGCCCAAAACACTATTTTCAGCGACTGTTTACTCACCGTTGTCATGGTTGTTCATACGCTGTGTGCATCACCCAGAAGCAAGCGCACGCTAAATAGCATTCAGAATTGTTTGGGTAGAAACCTTTTCAAGATAAAAAGTTCAATAGGTATGTGCAAATGTGCACTTTCGTGATTGGATAAGCTGTGTTCTGATTGGTCAATCTCAAAGGTTACCTCCCGCGACCTCCCGTAAGGTTTTGTTAGACTCAGTAGTGGAGTGTAACGAAAAGTACTGAGGACAAGTTTACTTAGACTGATTCACCTGAGTAAATTTATCATATCTATTTTTTCAGTTGAGCTTCAATTGTTGTTTGAACACTGAACTATTGCATCACAAGCTCAAAGCACTGCGTTGATGTAACAAACAGCAACAGCTATCAATATGCAGTGTTCTGCAAATGTAGTAAATACACATTCATTGTAAACACAATTCAGTTATTTTCTTTGGATTTTCTGGTCTGAAGTTACCAGCCCTGATGTCTGGCTTGATTTTTCGCTTATTTCACACACTGGTATATGTAAGTGTATGATGAGATTTCACCCATTTATCTTAAACCCACGTGTTAATGGTCAAAACCAAGCCAGTATTATTAGTTTTAAGCCAGAAAAATTATCTAAAGATAATGAATGATGCGTAACCTTTAAATTCAAAATGTGCAGTTACTTTAGTGTTCTAATTGATCAGTAAAATGATAGTATATTCCCAAGAAACTTGCCACACAAGTACATCAGAAATTGATGAGGCATGTAATAAGGTGGGGAAGCATGTGGCAAAGTAAGGAGGTGTGTCAAAGTGTGAGGAGGCGTGTCATGTCATGTCTGAAACATGAGATATCAAAAAGTGAGGAGGGATGACACAAAGTGAAGAGGAATGTAGCAAAATGAGGAGGTATGTCACAAAGGGGCCAAGCACTTCAAATGAGAAAGTACATAAAAAAGTGAGGAACATAGAAGTCCGACATAGAGGAAACCTTGGGCACCTTTCCATCAAGGAAATGTCCTCACTGATGTTTGAGAAAGGTATTATTTGTATTGTGAGTTGAATTTTTGTGTCATAACTGTTTGTATTTGTCAACTGTAAGGTGTACAAATGATAATAAAGTTTCTCAACATACATCTGAAGACTTAATTTGCATTCTTGTGAAGATACTGGTAAAACTTGCCCCCAATATCTGAAGCTCATCAATTGAGCTGACAGATGATCAGCTGTGTGTAGTGATGCTCATGCTGTCACCCAGGGTTTCATGCTCAGAGAATATACTTTCTGAAGTGATATGATATGGTAATCCCCAATTCAGCAGAAACCTCTACTGTGGCTTAAGGAGACTGGATTATCATCACCACAGCTCTGAGCAGTATTACCCTAAACATATGGTTCTGATAATAGAAATCTCAAAATTAGTTAGATTGCAGTCTGAGATTCTGTTTTCTCTTATATCCAATTTGTAGTATTACACAATGCCATTTTGTCATTGAAAAATGAAGGAAAACATTTGTTGTGAATGAAAGTGTGTAGGTTTAAATCTAAGCCATGAAGACAATAACAAAACCTCATATATGGTCTTTACCCAATATAACGGTAATACTGTGCAGTCCTACTGTGCAGTAATAATTCATATAACATCTCAGTTATGCAAATGATATTGAATATGTGAAAAGACCCAAGGGTTTGGATTCAGAGTGAGTGAGCATGGTTTTGCAGTCCAAAATCCATGGGCTTAACACATTGTACCTATAAGGGAATCAAACTCATGCCTTCTGTGACTGCTTTGCCTACTAGGCTACTGTGCTCTTCTCCAAAGAAATTCTCCAATGAAACTGGGAAACCTTTGGATACCTTAAGCAGCTCATTTTTGACATGGGCTTATCTGTATGAATTTTTTACTGCTGTCTGAGGTGCAACAACTTTACTGAACTAAAAATATAAACTAAACATACACTCTTCCACCGAACAAGCCACATATAATCATAACTCTTCCATCATATTTTCTTCACAGAGTCAAAACGAATAACTAAGGACAATGGCAGTTTATTTAGTAATATTAAGTTACAGAGGCTACTAATGTGACTTATTTTCAACAAAGGCATGCACAAAAAAAGAAACAATACTATTACATGTCCAGCTGAATGGAATACATGGATGGTAACAAGGGCGTAATAAATAACTTTTGCAGTTAAGAGTATCAGTATTCAATGTTGCATATACTGAGATCTGTGCTGGCAGAGTGCACAGGAATCCCCAAGACCATTGTTCAATTTTCAAACTCTCAATCTTTGGACATTTTTCTATTTTGGAATGCCTCAACATAGCAGAAAAACTGACCAACAAGAAGGCAGCACAAACTGACCAGACAAACAAATGAAGGCAATTTATCAGTCTGATGATCAATATGGAGCTTGATTTCATTGATATATTGTCCTTTATGTCCTGTAACTGGCAGCCACTTCTGTTCATGTTGTATTGTTAGCAAGAAGCGGATTTTTCTGTTCATGTTCTTGCACTGATCAGGACCAATAGTTGATTCTGCTGTTATTGGCAACATATTGTAAGAAATTACTCATTATATCTGAGTACTCTTGACATTAACACCTCAAAGCTGAATTAAGGATTGACTTAAAGCAAGTCAGTTTTTGTGGAAGGTTTAAGTCTTTAGAGATGCTGACTATAAATAATACCTTTAACAAAGGGCTCGTACCTTAACAGGTCAAATGTGGTAACAAAACAAGTCCATCCTTCCTACTACACTTCTGTAACTTCAGTAACTTCTACAACTTATTCGTTGACTTTGATAAATCACAACATTAATAAAAGAGATAACTAGGAAATAAGATTTCTAAGACTTGACTTCCTGTTCGAGAACAAATATTTAAACGCTTAATTTGGACAAAATTTGTTTCCTTCCATTAATTCATGGACAGAATCAATTGAGGTCACGATCGACAACCAATATTTGATAAAGTTCATGACATAAATATTTCAACAACATATTCTCGAACTAGTGAGTCTGAAACATGAGAATATTTTGTATTACGATGCACACAAGTAACAGACTGGCATCAAACAATACTTAAGTGTGAATACTAAAGTGATGTGAATACTTTGGTAAAGTCTAAAACAATATTCTATGATAATAAATATGTATATAATGCTAAAATCTGGTTGTAGTTCGCAGGAATATCACATCTGTCAATTTTCAAGAACAATATCTAAATTTGAAATTCATAAAATTCATGAACTGAAATTAGTTCAGTGTTATGATAAAAAGATGGAAGCTTATTAGAGTTTTTACTGAAAGAACATTTAAACATTTGACCACAAGAAATTAAAGGTTTCAAAGTGTTTTAGAAACAGAATTTGTGGCTACACTCTTAACATCAGTCAATCTGTAAGTGAATATTTCTTGTGGCTTGTCTTAAACAAAATTCACTATGATCTGTTCACTAGACCAGCAATGATCTTCATAGACATTCACAACTACGAACCTCACAGTATGACTAGCGCATTTGTTTCATTCACAATGGGAAAATCTGAATATACCAGTAATAGATCTAAAAACATGATGTACATTTAACTGATTATTCCTACTGACCCTGTACTTGAAAAATATGACGTAGAAATACACTTTTCTTGTGATAAAATTCAGACATCCAATTTTATATTCAATATAAACAGTGACAATGGCATAAAATATCAAATAAATTTGCACAAAACAATAACATGTGTGAAATAATACTGTGAGAGACATACTAACCCATGCACCGACAAATCCGTACACTCACCAAGACAACGGGTGTGAAAACCCACCTTACATACATGTACATAGAACAAGAAAACAAGGACACGGTTTGATTGTAACTTAAGAAGACATTTTACCTAAGAAAGGGAAGATCTGGGTCACAACCGGTATTCAGCGACCCATGGTGGTACATATGTGGACATGCTATTCTGGTTAACTGACATAATTTGGTTAACTGACTAAACGGTAAATATGTCTTTTAACAATTTTTCACCAAATATCAACCGTTATATCAACCGTTAAACAGTATTAATATCAATGGGAGACTGTATTATGACATAATTCACATGCTACATTTCATATGGACATAAAGCTCAATTTCAGGGTCTCAATTTGCCCCCATGGTGAGTTGGTGTTACAGTCAGAAATTGTGATAAGCCTGAAACTCATTAATACCATTTGAGGTAACACTAATATGTATAATTCTTAATTTTGCTTCAAACTGGTTCATCCTGGATATAAAAGATAAATATAGATAAAAGATAAATATTATGAGTGCAATCTGATGGCAAAATTATGATACATGTGTTGTATTGCCACTCATGATACGGACACATGTTGCAACTAGCGTCAAAGGGTATAGCATCCAAGTAAAGATGTCAAGTGTCAACTCAAATTACAATCAAACAGTGCCAGTGATAACAATGCCTCTGACCAAGAGTACACGATGATGAAATGACTAGAAACCTCAGCATCACCACCATGACAAACAGCTGATGAGTATTTTGTTAGAAGCTCTTAAACACATAACCATAACCAGGGATGCTTTCTCTATATTCTTCATGGAGCACCTTGAAAAAGCTGGAGCCATTGACAAGTAACACGAGGAAAGTTCTCTGACCCATTGTGTGAGTGAAGTTTTGGCACCATTTCTCTTTAAAAATGAAAGCTTGTCAGTAAAACTGGAAGATCGATATTCATATTTATATTGATACATATTTGTACACTTGAGTATGGACTAACTGGTGTGGCAAAATCTACATGCAACATGACATACACAATAATTAACAATGTCTCCATATATAGCATGCATAACAATGACTAGGAATGGCATGCATACACTAAACTACATAGCACTTGAAATAATATGTACCTTGTAAATGTTTTTCAAACTTTGCTCTATATTTTATCTTTCAAAGAAAACTGGCTATTATTCTTTTTGCATACAGTTTAACTTGCATTACCGAAAAACAAACTAGTTTCCAAACAAAATACACAATTATTTTTTCTTTCATATAGCACTTTTATAAAAAAATCTTTTGACAAGAATAAATTAGGTCATATCTATAAAATCTTGGAATCTGGTAATTTAAATTTCAAAATAACCCACTGAATTTCACATGATAACGAGGCGAAAAGTCTCTAAAAACAGGCTTACTTGAAATAATATAATCATTCAACTGTCACAGAGAATACTATTCAACTTGAGCATGTTTCATTCTCAAAAGTCAAATTGTTTCCATGTCTCAGAAACAAGGTAAATGGAACTAGAACAGCACCAAATGTGGAGATTCTTCATAACATATGACAGTATGACAGAAACAAACTGACAATACTGATTATATTGTTACCAGAGATGAGGAGAAAACCCATAGATTTCTATGGTAAGGCTGAAACGTGGCATAATTTCAGTTAGTCCATAGCTGAACAATATGGTTGATAACAACCATACCAAACAGAACTGAACCAGCTCTTTCCACTAGAAACCAGTCTGTATGTCCTTGTGATCATCCACAAATGGAAATGTTTTCACAGTTGATGAACATCTGAACCATTGAGCAGACTATATGACTAGTTACAAACACTTTGACCTGACAACTAGCAAGTATTTGGATTCTCTTGATAGAAAAAGCAATAACTGTCTGCAGATATGACTTCATGGTTCCCTCTAAGCGTCTGTGACCACTGCCTATGTCTTCCCCACTCATTGACCAACAAATAAATTACCATCCATCATGCAAAATACTAAGACTACAGCATGCACTGCCTACAAGAGTAAATAAATCATATATGGCACAATAAACAAATATCTTAATACATGTGGAAGCACGGACACATTATAACGAATAATTTATACAGTCTGCCTCGCCATTTAGAAACACATATATGTTAACATACATCAACAAACTGGAATAATATCAGTGAGTGCAATGTTTTGCATTGCCAGAGGCTTTCCTTTAGTATGGAAGCCCCAAGCATCAACAACATTATTATTACAAAGTCTCCCTTTTGCAAATAAGAATTTATCGCAAATATGGTAAATAATTTTACTGGAACTACCACTGACATTGAATGGATTTTTCATGCAGATGTCTCATATGACACATATTTTTCATCAATACATTGATTACTAAGACCAGATGATTGAATACACATTTCCAGGAGTACGAAAAACTCAAGGATCTTAAGGTGAGGAGAAGGATTTCCATATTTATGTTTAGTTTTTATTTCTTTCTTACCATTAAACACTGTTGACTAAGGAAACAAAGTTTCAATAAAGAAGGCCATGTAAGGGGTGTACCAATGGAACAACCATATCAGTACTGATGTCACTGTCGCCGTCCACTCATACAGCATCCGGACATGTAAGTGTACACACGTTAATATTTTCAGAGACTGCCCTACTGGAAACTGACCAGTGTGTACAAGTAAATTACTCCTGCATTCAACCAAATTATGGATGGAACTGTAGAGGATATATGAAAAGACTGGAAAGGCATAAATATTGGCACAATGCCGACTTCCATCTCTGTTGCAAGTTTATGTACAAAGATGCTTGACTATGTTTTACACCACTTTTATCTCTGCTCCAGTAATATCACGTCAGGTGACACCAGAAATGGGCTTCACACATTTTACCCACGTGGGGAATCAAACCCTGATCTTCGGTATGACAAGTCAACGCTCTATGCCACCCCACCACCCTTGATTAAGATGAAAGGTGTTGCACATACTTATTTACCTGACAAACACACACATTTTGTGCACTGAGAAGAAGGTTGTCATCCCATATTTAACCCCACCCCCAGTGACAAATGTGCCTAATGACAAACAAAGTGCAGGCATTGCCAATAGCATTTCACTTCCGATTTCAATTTCAACCAATACAATCGAATCAAAACTGCACTTTCAAAGTCTACAGTGCAAAACACAGTAAAAGTCTTATTCTTGCAAATAACTTAATAACAAATTTAATGTTTCATGAGGCAGTGAAAATAATGAAAACAAAAATGCAGTTATTTAATGACTGAGGTTTTCATCCAAGGAATGACATAAAAACATATCGCAAGTCAAGAATTTAAAGATCTAAAGTTGTCCAGTTGTAAGTTAAATGCAAAAGGGAATGTGTTCAATGAGCATGGTTCAATCTCATATACAAAGAAAGGAAGAGGCAGAAAGAATGACCCTAGAATTCCATCACCTTCAACCTTAAATGACAAACATCCTCATTCACTTCAAACCAATTTTTCTCACCAAAATTCAGTCTTTAAAACTTCAGCATAAAGAAAGGCTAAAACAATGCGAGAAGCATATCATAAATAAATTCCAAATTGCACCAAAGCAGGCTACAAAATAAATCTAATACACCATCAATGTCATATCTGACTCGATCTTAGTTGCAATAACTAATACATCTTCAATGTAAAGACTGATAGCAAAGAGATGGATTGAGGCTTTTGCTGTCCAACTTCAGAGGCATGACTTCATTCTGTACCCTTGCATGAAGTTTGAAAAATAATAACTATTCTTGTAAAGAAGAATCTGTAAAACAGCTGACTTCAGATTGCTTTAAATAAGCAAATGAAAATGATTGTGTTAACATTTTTTATTCCTCAGGAATAAGAGGAAAATGATTGTGTCAACATTGTTAACTCCCAAAGTAGAAGAGTCAAGGAAGGGTCATTAATACATGTTTGCACCATACGCGGAAGCCATAAGCGGAAGCCATACTGTTTGTTTCTCAGTTCAGTAGGTTTGCAAGTGGACCCGGTTGTCAGACTGGAAATTTTTCACACAAACAGTGGGAGTTAATTTCATGAAAGTCCATTTCCATTGTCTTCACTCTGTTCTGTGTGATGGTCAGTCTTCCGACGCTTGGCAAAATGTTCAATTCTGTCTTCTAAACTATCTGTAAAACAAAAACAGGATTCAGACTTACAGTCAGTGGGCCAGGCTTTACAAGGTTTTCTGCAATATTCCAGCAAAATCATGTAACAGGATACCTGAAATGTTGTTCAGACATTGCACCAATGTTGAGGAATCAAACAAAGGTTTTCGGCAAAAAACTGTTTTAACCACTAGGTTACCACACCACCCACTGAGGGATTGTTTTTTACACAGCAGGTGAGGTGAAATGGGGGTTTTCACTTTCAACTTTACTGTACCTAAGTAGTGACATACATGCTCATATATGCATGCATGTACATTTCTACAAGTTAATATTAATGTTGTTCCATAGAGCTAATCCACCATGCCACATCTGAACATGAATACTCATTGTGTGCTGAGCACTGGTCAGGATAATAACAAGTACCTTCTTTTAACATCTAGGTTTGACTGTGCCTGGGTTCAAACCACCCACCTACACAGTCTAGGAGGCGCACTAAGCAATATTCCAGCTACATAGTACTGGTCAATGAATTATCAAATCTTATGATGAATCAGAGATCAACTTCCTTGCTTCCGAACACAAATACATATTACTGGGGGCCTAAATTTACATCCTGGATCCCCATAGGTTGAGTATTAGTGAATTTAGTGAATTAGTGAATTTTGACCATGAATTCAAACTAAAAGCATGAAAAAGGAAGTCCTAACAGATGATGCTTGTAAATGTTTGGAGTTTATGTGACCTACTACACATCCGGTGTGACCAAGAACCATTGTAATAATCAGATAAAGGGTGTTAAAGCTCTGCATATTGCTGGGACAACTTAGTCAGAGAAATAGCTGTGTAGTTCTTACCGCACACGGGTCGTTCCAGCAAAGGCCTGTATATCCTGGGTTTGTTACCTGGTGTGAGCCACTCTGACTGCTGCAGAATGGGTGCACTCAACTCATTCCATGGAGCAATGTCAGACTCTGAAGGATAAATCACTGTGTTTACACCATTTCGATTAACAGACAATTTGATATGAAAGAATCTGATTCAATAATTAGTGGTATTTCACTGCTTTCAGAAAGTGGAATAACTCCTATCTAAAAATGAGCCAAAATTTTGCAAGATTTTCAACGAGCACATGACCTCACTATCTCACCTACCTTACCTTACTTCGATTTTGTTTAGTGAGCAATGACAGGTCAATTACTGAAGTTAACTCTTGTATAATCTATATCTCACATTAAGTCAACAATATATAATCACTCTTGAATGTGTTTGCAACAAAAAAATACCCAAAAACATTGCATACCTGTTTCAACTTTGGCTGTGTCAAGCTGGTCCAACATGCCTTTAATCATGGCTGCCCTGTAGCAAAAGAAATGATTTCCATCACATTTTGCTTTCACTTTATTCAAACAAGGTAATGGAGAAAAAGTGACACAACTAAAATCGTCGAACTCAACTTAATTTCAGTGTTATAAGGACTGGTGAAACTAGTGTTGGTAATTGGTTGAAATAACACAACTGATGATTGCTTCACAACCAATGAACAATCACACAGAAAAAAAATTGGTTAGTGTAATTTTTTCAGAATTTCCTATCCATGTTGTTATTGCAGATATGTATAACATGACGCAACTTACTACTTTAAAGTAATGACTAATATATCATGAACATAAACTTCCTGGAGTCTTCAATAAATACTCAGTCATGACTTTTCAGTTAGTGAGGTGACTTTTCTAGGAATTAAATATTTTTTCAGCAATGACAACTCTGCACATATGTTCCATCATCAAGTGTTTCAAACACTAAAACAGTGGTTCCAAAATCTGAGAAATTATGATTGATTGCTTGGTCACTGCAACCAATCTTCGATTATTTCAATTAATCAGAACACCACTGGGTGAAATGAAACCCTAAAAACAATGTCCTGAATTCACTACATTTAATGTGGGGTGCAGTTATGGGTTTGTAATTTGACATTTAATATACTCTGCAATATTCCAGCTATATCGTGGCTGGGTAAGTAGTGGTGTTCAATAACCCGTGCTTGGCATATGAGGAGACAAACGGCATGCCATGCTCATGCTACCATTCAATGAATTATTACTTACAGCACTGAAGAGAATCATAAAACGTAATGCATACTGCTGACTGTGTAAGTGAGTGAGAATAGTTTCATGCCACACTCAGCAATATTCCAGCTATATGGCGGCGGTCTGTAAATAATCGAGTCTGGACCGGACAATCCAGTGATCATCAGCATGAGCAACAATCTGCTCAACTGGGAACTGATGACATGTGTCAACCAAGTAAGCGAGTCCGACCACTAGATCCCATTAGTCGCCTCTTATGACAAGCATAATCACCTTTTATGGCAAGTATGGGTTGCTGAAGGCCTATTCTACCCTGGACCTTCATGGGCCTCAAGAGACAAGGAAGACAGAAGGGCAAACTGTCAAAGCATAATATATTCCAGTCGAAGTACAGGTATTGCTGACTGTGCAAACAAAGCTGAACTTGTGACTTTACCTGACGGCATGTTGGGCCCAAAGTTGCTGCAGATGGCGAATGTTGTCTTCATGCCAGTCTTAAGGAACAAAAAACACACTACAATAAATACCTTCAACGGGATTCAATTATTCATGTTTCATTCAATTAGGCAACGCACACAAGCAGACTGTTTCCTGATTGGCTAAATAGGGGCTCGTGTTACATTATTGTGTAATGACCAATCTCACAGAATTTGTTTCTCCAGTTACTGATTTAGGTCATTTTCAATAAATAATAAATTGCTGTATTTTTAGAGGCATATACAGATTACTGGGTGAACATCAGTTTCACAATTTGCACACAATTGTTCACATTTATGTCTTCAGAAAATGAAAAAAAATACATATACATATAAAAACAATAAAATCACACTCTTCACTGACTGGGGAATAAATTTCATTGCTTGTAAAGCCATACAGTCATACAGAATGTGTCAAAAACCTATTTTTGTCCACACATACCTGCTTCATAGACCCACTCAACATCATCTCCAAAATCACAATCATACAGCACCAGAGGGATTTCTGAAAATACAAAACAAGTGAGTGAGTTAAGGCTTTTTGGTGCCTTTAGCAATATTCCAGCAATATCACAACAGGGGCCATCAGAAATGGGCTTCACACTTTGTACCCATGTGGGGAACTGAACACAGCTTCAGTGTGATGAACGAATGCCTTAACAATGAAGCTATCCCACCATCACAAGAGTACAAAACAAGCAATGTGAAATAGAAGATTGACATTCAAACAGCATACTTTTCATGCTCCCATACTAATTACTAACATATCTTTTATTTCTGAGTGACAGAATTGATGAGGTACTCGGGTACAAAATGAGGAAGTGAGTATGGAATGACAACTTCTTGAACAGTGCGACATCATGAAGTATGAAAGTGAAGCAGGTCTCAAAATATGAGTACAGGTGACACACTGATAGACCTAAAATGTACAGGTAACATGTTGATAGACCTAAAACGTTCAGGTAACACGTTGATAGACCTAAAATGTACAGGTATCATGTTGACAGACCTGAATCATACAGGTAACATGCTGATAGACCTAAAACGCACAGGTAACACGTTGATAGACCTAAAACGTACAGGTATCATGTTGACAGACCTGAATCATACAGGTAACATGCCGATACACCTAAAACGTACAGGTAACACCTTGATAGACCTAAAACAATCATGATGAACTGAGTTCACCTACAATTACAGCATTCCCACATGACCAAGGAATGCAATACCTCTTATTGTTATTATGTTTTACAGGTCAAATAAATATGCAGCAGAGAGAGTTCATTTGATCCATTTGATTTGACAGTCAGGCAGGGCTCTTGCCCCCTTTACACGCAGTCCAGACTGAGAACGGTACTTCTTCCAGGAAACACTGCCTAGTTGAACCCACCAAGAACTTTTTTGAGAACATGTAGACTCCCCAACACTGCAGCTGTCTGCATTATCCCCAGTGTCAGAAGTACTGTGCTCCCAGTGGAGAACCTGTGCACTCTCCTTGGCACAGATCAGGAGGCGCCAAACCAAGCGCACCAAGAACAATCGGGAGCCTGATGACAGTGTACTTGGGATGCAAGAAACTCATGCCTTTCATCCTCTAGCCCTTTAAATCTCCCAACAGAGGAAGGAAGACATCTTTATTTAAAACAAGAGTAACGTTTGCTCAATCATTTATGTTAGTTACAACTGTTAATAATAGCATAGTATTTCCACAGCACTTTTCAAGTGCCATTCACCCATATCAGGTGGTGACCTGTTGTCTTACCCGAGGCCATCGTGTATTGAGGTTTTCTGGGGTTCTGTTCGATGTTCAGTAATTCATCAATAATCTGTATGAAGGAAACAAAAATGTTCAGTTTACATACTCTCGACTCTTATTGGTCTTAACAGAGCACTGAAAAATCAGTGGATTGATACACGACAAGATCATAAATAGTATTTGCTAAATTTATTCAAGACTGCTCAATCCAAGGCTTATCAAGACAGGGACCTAAAATAAAGGCCCTTTTATGAATATTCAAACCTTGCCATGTTGTGAGCAACAAACTATATTTGTGCAGCCAAAACAAAGATATCTTTAATTTTGCAGATAGCAATTGCAAAATGTCCAGCTACATACATCTTAAGGTGGGCACATATTTTTTGTTTTCTACAAACAAAAGGAGGGAAGAGAGTATTGAGCCCTGTAATATCCAGCTGATGGTCAGTACTCACATCTGGCCCCTCCTTGCCCTGCCCCACAAGCATGAGGACGGCCACAATACATCGCACTTGATGCCACAGGAAGGCCTGACCAACTATTGTCAGCTCACACATCTGGTACCCATTTTCTCTGCAAATGGAAATATTCCTTACAAAAAATCTTGCTCCTGTTTTGTTCAGTGTGTATCAGATCAAACACCATCACAAACTAACAGTTACAGTCTCACTTGGCAAATTACACTATCTTCTTTTACATGTTGTTATATATTCAGTCATGGTCAGTTTAATTTTTGTGAACATTGAGTATTTCAGGCCAATATGGAAATTAAATGTTAATAATACCAACCTTTCATCTAAAATCTTGATCTCTGCAGATAAGATTCTTCTCATGAAGTTGACAACACCATTGCCCACATCCATCTTGCAAAGGTTGCGGAAGTCATGCTCTCCTATTAATTTTGCTGATGCCTCACACATCGCCTGGAATTGAAACACAAGTTCAATATGCAGCTATCTCCCCTTGTAGATAACATGACAACAGGAAATCATTTAAGTGTAATACATGCTCTCCTAATGAACCCAACATTCTGCTGAAGACAGCAGGGCTCACTGCATCCTTTTGGCCATGTGGTTGAGCATACAAACAGTATTTTCATCACTCCAAGGCATGGTGGAAGATAAATACGGAAGGAGTGAGTGAGTGAGTTTAGTTTTATGCTCCACTCAGCAAAATTCCAACTATATGGCAGTGGTCATGTAAATAATAGAGTCTGGACCAGACAATCCAGTGATCAACAACATGAGCATCGATCTGCACAATGGGGAACCGATGACATATGTCAACCAAGTAAGCGAGTCTGACCACCACATCCTGTTAGTCGCCTCTTACGACAAGCATAGTTGCCTTTTATGGCAAGCATGGGTTGCTGAAGGCCTATTCTACCCTGGGACCTTCACGGGTCTAATATGTAAGGAAAACCAAGGGTAGACATTATTGGTCATACTGAACTAGTCTGTAGTCTTTTCTGACAAATGATAACATGAAAAACGGACTTGAGAAAATAATCTGCCAATCTAAATTTTCTGTAGTGATGGAATATGAGACCACTGTCTGTGCCTATGAATTCAGGAAAGCCCAAGACCAGGTCCCAACTCCTCAAAGCAATCGAAACGCTGAGATGATCATAACTCCTATACTTTACTTAAAAATGTCACAGCGCTAAAATCGCTTTGAGGAACAGGGCCCCTTTATACAACCCCTAAGCATTTGTAATGCACTGACACAGACAGTGATTTTAGCATGTGTCTAATAGATAATGAAAATGCCACTTACTCCTAAATCCAAATTTCCTTTGGGGAAGTAATACTTGTAAGTCCTTCGTTTACAACTAAATCTGTAACAGAACAACATTTTGTCAACACAAAACATAAAACATAAAAAGATTACAAATTCATCAATATGCCACACAAAGGCAAAATACTCTCATTGAATATATGTACTAGTTATCGTCATGTCAAATGTTTTGGTGTGTGCATGGCGAAATGGAAGGAGAGTATTGAAAGAAATACTACCACCAAATTCAGTCTAAATATTGTTGGCATGGAAACACAAAAATATCTTATTCAGAATTCCAAACTACTTTAAGGCACCAGTACACCACCAGATCTATCAATGTGTCAATCTTGGTGAAGAACAGTTTTAAATTCTGCCCCGGAAAAGAACACAAACACCAAATTTAGTTGAAGTCAAACCTGTTGCCATGGAAACACAAGTTATTTTATTCAGAATTCAAAAACTACCAAAAGGCACCAATACACCACAATACCAATCTATGTGCCAAGTTTGGAGAAGAACTAGTGAGTGGTTTTAAAGTTCTGCTCTGGAAAAGTGTACAATCATCAATTTCAGTCAAATTCAGATGTGCTGCCATGGAAACGCAAAAAAAACCCATCTTAATCAAAATTCCAAAACTACCTAAAGACACCAGCACACCACCAGATCTATTGTTTGCCAAGTTTGATGAAGAAATATTACATGGTTTGGAAGTTCTGCTCCAGAAAAGACGAATGTGCACTGATGCACAGATGGACGGAATGCATTTTAGTCTTTTTATCACCCATAAAACATAAAGACAATAACCAAAATGGGATCTAGTGCAATTCCCTGACTTTAATCTTTGATAACATAATTTTTGCACACTAAAGGACTGTTATTGTTTCAATGAGCAGCTTAATCAAGACGGCTTGTGAATAAATGAATCACTGCCAGATAACCAAGGTATTGAAAGCATGAAATTAAAGTCTGATTGAACAGTAACACCCATTTTCTCCACAAAATCCACTTAATGTAGCACTGAGTGCAAACAGAATCATAAAATCAAATGCAATAGAAGTTACCAGGACGAACACTGATTTTTCATAAAGTGCTTTTGTTTTGTTAACACACACTTTCAAAATTAAAAAATTCACATGAAAAGCATTTTTACTTACCTAGCACTAAAGTTGTGTTCTACAGGTGCCCAGGCCAAGACCCTTATCTCAGGGGGAAGAACTTTGTTGAGAATATGTACATAGCGTATCTCGGTACTCTTTTCACCTGAAACACAACAAACCTCCATTACATTTGGCTTTCAAGGTAATGAATTTGTGTACTAAAAAAGTGTCTAGCAAAACAAACTGGGACTGGCAAGACAACCAGAATGAATGTAAAGGAATGAAAATTTGGTTTTCAAAAGGCCCATACCTTGTCTGAGGTGTGCGGAGCCACCATCTCTCTGTTTCACACCTGGTCCGTCAAGTAGGTTGGTCCGGAGGTCAATAGATATCACCTGTAATAAGTATCTTCATATTAAGAAAGAAAACAAAAACTTCCTACTGCATGACTATTTTAACATTTTGCATTTGATTCTGATGCATTTCAATATATAATATCCATTTTCTCAGCAAGAACCAAATCACTCATGCATTAGAGATGGTCTGAAAAACCATGAAAGCACAGATAGGTTATTTACCTGGCTGAGGGCACTGACTCCCTTGTCTGTTCTCCCGCATCGATGATAGTTGGACACCTCCCTGCAACATTAACACACACAATGCAATACAGTTGTGTCCCCTTTATCCAAACCTCACACATCCAGAAAATTATCCCAACAAAAACAACAAATTCACAACGCTGTAAAATTATTCACTTATCAGGTTTCCGAAAACAGATGGTCAATTTCACATACAAAATGTAAGGTGACTGGCAAGGCTAGACTTCTCTGTTGTTTTGATACAGACTTTAATTCAGAAGTTCATGTCAGGTATAGAAACAGTTTGAAAGTGTGGATGACATCACAACTGCCACCTTGCCAACCCTTGTCTCACAACGAAGAGATCACCTGCTTTCAGTGTACAGTTGACAGTGAAACCCCCAAAAATGTTGAAAGTAAACTTGCTTTTCTACAAAGACAGCACTAAAAGCTTTCGCCAATATCTTGACTTGTGATAGAATCTGAGCTATATTTGTTCCCACTGGAAAAATTGGGAGAATTAGTTCAGAGAGTGAATGTAGCATTACAATAAAACCACAGGAAAAATATGCACCATCCATGAAACACCAATATATCAATAGTTTTTAAAAGGCTATTCTGGATTTCATGGGTTCACTCTTAGTGCTTTGAGTCTTAAATCTGAGAGATTACTTAACACTTCAATGAAACCATTTGAGTTTGTATTCGGTTCAGTAAACAATACATTCAGAGTCACTTCTGGCTGTATCTTTAGTTGGCACACACTTTTGTGAATTATCTCCCCTTGAGCAACATGCTCATTCCTGATAAGCTGAGAGTTTGGCGATGTCTCAATTTAATCTCAATTGTTTATCGATTTAAGCATGCGTTAGTTGGTCCCTTTGAAGATATCTACTTTGGGTATCCAACATCATAATCACAATTGGTAAAATCACAACATTTATCAGAAACAAAATGTCAAAAATATAAAAATTCAGTTTAACAACTTAGTGGTAGCAGACAAAAACATTCTTGTACTCTTCTGTGAAAACAACAGATTTTAATGATGGCAGCTTTGTCAGATTTCAGGGCTGAGAGATTCAGATTAAGAATTGAAGGATCAGACATCAAATAAGGTTATTAATATTGATGGCTAAATGTCCATGGGCATCTTACCTGGATTCAATGAGCCGTGTTTTGAGCAGGGCATCAAAAAGAGCTGCCTCGATGGTCTTGTCCGTCTCTTCCTGAACTACGAAGCCCTGGTGGTCCCACCCCAGGTACGCTATCTTCAAGGCAATGTGACGAGTGTTGTACCTGACATGTAAAAAGCTTGTTTTAACACTGCAGTCCAGGCAAAAGGAGTGTAAAATGGTTGGTTTAATGTTAAACACAGTACTTAGCACTACCCCAGCTATATGGCAACAGAGTATAAATAATCAGGCCTGTACCATGAGCATCCATCTACACAAATAGGATATAGGATAGTGTGAAATGAGGTTGTATCTAGCATTCCAGATTATTTCAGGTTTAGAGCATGTATATGTGTGAGTGTACATTCAAGGGTTCAAAGCCACTGGCCACAGGACAGTAACCTGTCTTGACTTTTATTCCACTTGCCGTGATTTATCATTATGACATCAGTAAATTGAGAAATCATCTAACTTATGAGCTTGTTATACATTTTACATACAATTGAAAATTCTTCCTCACATGATGTCACTGCAGTGCTCTTGCGACAGAGTTACATAACCTGTCTGTGGTTTCGTTGGCAGGCAGGAGTGAAGCAGACAACATTGTGGCAAGGTTTAATCGCTCAGTATTAATCACACGTTTGATGTTACGACACCCAAGACTTGCACTGCCTCGTGTTCTGTCGTAGGACATGCTGTGACAATATACCGATTTTTCATTGCGATTTTCCCTCTTTATCTATATCGTGTCAGTTCGTACTGCACTTGGAAATTAAACAAACAATGCCTTTCTAAACTCAAAATCAAAGCGAAACGTGTCAGTAAATGGCTTTTCTTCGTAAATGATCGCTTTTTCAATAAAGGTGATCACAGCAATGCATTTGCTGGGTTCGGCAGCAAGTTGGTGCAGCGCATTTGAGTCCGGAACCAGACCGGACCGGAAGTGAGAAAAAGATCGCCCATTAATCATACGTTTTCTTAAGAATGATTTTGGTTCCACTTAACACTAACACTATGTAATGGTTAAAAGAGTAGAAAAAGAGTTTAAATTGCCATCGATGACAACAATCTTCCACTCTTAAGGGAATATGCCTGACAACTATTACAAAAGACCTGGACAAAACAAATAGGTGACAAGTCACTTATACCTGACTACAGGGATCACATGTCTTCAATTCCAACAAGCTCACTTTAGAAATAATACATCAACAGTCAAGACAATCACAACACTCACTTTGAGAAATCAAACTCTCTTTGGACCTTCAGTTTCTTCTTGCAATCAACCTTCACTTCTCCCTTGAGCACAATATTTCTCAGCTGGGTCACATGAGCCTCCAACTGACGGACTCGCGTTAACAAGTCCTGCAAGGGAATAATCAAAAGTAAACAAAACAGAAACACTGGTGTTCCTATGGGGTCATCTAACTAACATTGTGTCATAAATCTGACTATAAAACTACAAGTTTCATACGGAGTCAGCATATTTTGAGTAATACCGTGATAAAACACAGGATGACATGGGGCACAATACAGATGGACTTATCCACAATATTAACGCTGATGCAGTCAAAAACCTGGTTTGAGTGACAGAGTGAGTGAGTTTATATTTACAGCACATATAGCAATATTCCAGCAATATCCTGCTGGGGGACACAAGAAATGGACTACACATTTTGAGGGACATCCAATAATCTGCCACTGTCATGGTGCATGAGCAGAATGACCTTTACCTGATCATCTTGGATGGCCATTAGCTGGTTACATAAATGGACACATATGAGATCCTGGCTAAAAACACCATCTGTCACAAACCTTGACTATCACTACCGTTCATTCTGGAGTCATTGTGACAGTCTGATACACATTCTACATTGTTGGTTGTCTCTTCCAATGCGCACAATCAACTGCCCTTATTGTAACAGAATTTACATATTAAAAATTCAATGTTTACAAGTGGCAACAGTGTTTCTTGACATATGTGAAAACTGGGATCATGATGACTAATATTAACCTTTTTCAGTCATAAATGCAATAATCACAGTTTGCGTACAAAAGCAAAAATATATCTCTGCAGTGAACCACCTGCAGTTACCATAGTAACATAATAACCAGGCATGCTTATATTTGTTATGAACATTTCATCACCATCAGACAAGTAACATGCATATGAACATTGTGACATCACAAATATATATATATATATATATCAACAGTGTGAGACACATACACAATTACAACTCATGTGTCATAATGTGTCATGCACTTCATGTACATGCCAGGTGTTACTGACTCTTAAATATAGAGGCACAAAATGATGTTTGTTTGTTTGAGGATACATGTAATTAGTTCATGGATACAACATACCTCCCAAAAAAAAATGAAAAATAAAAATCTGCGAAGCATAGGTTAACTTGCTGTATCACCAAAGAGAAATAGTGCAATAGATTGAAACGTTCAAAAAGTGTTTCTTTCACACAATACATTGCCTAACTTGTCTTTAGAAAACCTCAAGACATAATCAGAACCTTTAAGAAAAGAATTTCCCACAAATTGAGAAAAGATTCTCAGAGAAAATCCAGCAAATGAAAAAAAAAGAATTCAATGCTTGATGTAATTACTGATCTTAAGAGAATTGTGAAGAACACAATTTGAGATAGTGCAACCATTTTGGGGGTACAAAAATATACTATTTTAAAACACCTGTCCATGTTATTAGTTACTGGTTTGAGAAATTAAAATTTCTGTTACTCACTACGAAGAAAAATAAAAATGCTCCACTACCATAAATATTTCATCCAAATTCTCAGAGTTACATTTTGTGGGAAAGAAATGAAAGCAGCACTTAAAAATTCTTGTTGTGCTTGAATTTGTTGAATATTTCTTTTCTTTTGCTTGAATACATAATTAACGTTTGATTGGATCATCATAAAAAAAATTGGACACAATTGTATCTTTCCTTCCTTAAAATTGATCACTTCTTAATATTCTCAGAGATGAAAAAGATATATTTCTCCAAAAACATCTTGATCACATATTTCTTGAAACTTAAACCATTCCATTGCATCCAATGAACTGCAAAACAAAGCATAAAAGATGCAAATTATTTTGTTTTTTCCTTTTATACCTTTTAAAAACAATTCAAGCTGAAATCCAGAAAAATGGTCATATTTGTCTCTTAGTCGATAAACAAAAATGGGCAAAATCAAAACTCCTTCTCCCATAAATGAACAAACAAAAAATAGCTCCAGCTACTGCACAACCTCAGTCTCAGTCAGAGACAGCTATAATACAGCAACAACCTCCTACCAGTTTGGTCTTAAGTCAGCAGTCACGATATCAGCGATGGCAAAAATACCCAACAATCCCATCTCCATCAAAATATTAGACAGTGTTAAAAAAAATGAAAATATAAAACAATAGGATGTGAAAGAAATATCTTTACAGTTTTAAAGAAGCATGCTGTGAAATATATAATATTCCTGTGTGAAATTTAAGGTCACAATCAATTTTGTGTTTGTGTTGCATGGCAACTACTGAACAGACATGATAGACACTACGTGTGTGTTAAGTCAGGTTGCCCCCATGTTCATGCTGTGATCATCCCCATGCATCCGTTTCGTTCCAAAATGCATGTAATTCCCATGCCATGTCTATATTTGCAAAACAACACAACAAAAGCATGCATTCCATTTCAATTTGAACAAGATTCAAATTATGCTGTAGTGCTACATGTGCCAGTATACATATCAATATACACTGAGAAATGAAAATATACGACAATTGTTATTCACCACCTTTCAAAGGCATCCTCCTAGGTGTAAGAATTATACATTTATTCAAGCTGATATTGGATCATTTAAATCTCTTTAAGATTATTTGGTCTCCAAATAATCTAAATCTGAAATATTGAAATGGGTTAAATGGTTAAGCATAGTATCACCCACATAAAGGACAACCACGGCTGAAGTGTGTACACTAAAGATCACATACCACATAATATTGCCTGTCACCATCTGATCAGGGTTAAGCAATGTTAAGTTTGTGATAAATCATTTCAATGTCTTGCACCAAGGACAACCAGACACCAACCAAACCATACAATGAACATAGGACTAACAAAATCAGAACTGCCTGTTTTAGGTTAAATTCCTTCTTGTAATTAAAACTAGTTCTTGGTTCAGGAATGTAGCTTTCCTCTGGATTGATGTTACAATAAGTTCAAATATTATTCAAACCAGTTTTAGAATGACTATCATGGCAGTGAATCTCAAAACGGTTGTTGCACTACTCCTTTACCATAAAACCATGAATATCCTGAGAACTAACATGACAAAATAATGAAAGAAGTTAAATATTAATACCAAAGCATTCTCAAACAATTAAATATTGTCAAAGGAATTTATGTTATAGAACAGTTTTGTGTAGAGAATGATAGGAGAAAATTCAAGACATGAATACAATGTTCAGGCAATTCTGATTTCTACTGTAAAACCATTCCTTGTCAAAACAAACACCATGGAAAGAGCAGCTCTCTCAGGACAGAACTGCAGGTAATACAGCTCTCCACAGCTTTAGACCAGAAGCTACCAACATCCAAAGCATGCTACAATCTTCATGCACATGCGTACCACTGAAGTGTGGCAACCATGACCATCCACTAAACCAGGATATACCTTTTCTTCGTTGTCACTTTCCTCTGTTATCATATCAACATACTCCTCTTCGATGTCATCATTTGTGTGACTATCTTCGTAAGTCTGAGTCTCTACGACAGAATCGTCGGTCATACTTGAGACATCATTATTGTTTTCCACATGATTAATTTCATTTAACTGCCGAAGCTGGATGGCTCCATGACCATTTGCATACGCAAGCATGACGCCTCCAAGGTATGCATCATCAACTGGCTCCTGTTTAATGGCCATTGTGAGGGGAGATAACTGAGTATTGCCATCCTGAGAAGTGGGAGTGGAGTGGGCCGGTGACTGGGCATGGTTCACAGAGTTGAGTGAGTATGTTTCAGGAAATACAGGAATATTCAAATGGTGACTAGTTACTGTCAGACTTGGGGAGTTACAGTAGACTTCAGGAATAGATATAGCACCACGCTTTCCAGGGCTACTGACCAATTTCTTCTCTTCACTGGCATTATTGGAAGCAATTGCAGGAACTACAGTCTGGGTATAGCCTTCATATTCTGACACCATTCTTTTCACATCGGTTGCGGTTGGGTCAGGCTCATCTGTAAAGTTTGAATGGTTGCCCAAAACTTCCACAAACCAGAAGTCAGCGAACCCTAGCCTCATTGTCAGTTTCACCCGAAAACTACACTTATGACCACGAACTTTGTGTTTCTCACATCCTGCAACAGATGACAAAAAATATGTCACAGAGTGCTGAATTTATGAATAAACATTTCATCTCATCACGCTTAATGTTTTATTAAACATAAAAGGGTCCCCTCATAGGCATTAATTTTTTTAGAAAAACCTAAATGACTTCATTTCAAAACATACACTGACCCAACTTGACTTCTTGAAATACCCAAAGTTTACATTCCATTTAAGGAATTTAAAATAAATGTCTTTGACAATGTCATTGATTCATGTGTACAGTTATCTGAAGAGTTATTCCCCTTCCACTGTCAATCTTAGCACTCAATGCCCTTATTGATTTCAAAATCTCATATTCTTCTTGCAGTAATTTCAAAACATTTTAACATTGTGGCATTTCCATGTCACATGTGACACAACACTGGTTCAACAAGATCAACCATAGGGCCTAACATAAAAATAAAAGATATTATGAATATAACAATGCAGATTATAACAGGAAGAGAAAGCATTTTATCAGTGATTTTTCCAGAATAATTTCTGAAGTTCTGACATTATATTTCTTTTAACATTTCCACTGATTTTGAGAACATGTTGCTAGTTCAGAAACTTAACACAAATTAAGGCTTCATTTAATTATTTTACAGAACAAGCATTTTGATATGGATTTTTAATCACAAGAGACACTGAAACAGTTCAATACCTGGGACACAAACTCCGAATCCACCACATCCTCTCTTGCATGAATTTGTCCCACTGCAGTACAAAGTCTCTCTCGCCATGACTATGTGACGAACATTTTTAGCTCTTCCTGCTCTGACCGATCCATTTTGGAGCACCATCTTTCCAAACTCTGTCAATGTGAATCGGTCGTCAAGGAAACTTGGTCCCTTGTGAACTTCACAATATATTTTGTGCACCTCTCGTCCTTTCCGAAGCATGCTAGCTTGGCGATAATTATCAATGCTATACAGGTACTGGCGCAGGTCCTGACAAGCTATTTTCTCCCCCTTCATTTTGGCGAGATTTTCAGACATAAATGTATATACTGGCTGTAGGTTGAATATCACAGGAATTGAGTATTCTTCATGGGTAGTGATTGTAGTGTAGCACACAAGGCGCTAAAGAAGCTTGGCAAGCGAATGGCTCTGCATAGGAGACGCTCACCCCATTACATTGTCCTTGGTAGAGTATTTCTTGGTACTAAGCTGGACAGTAGAAAGAGAAGTGTTAGCACAGAAGAGGACAGGCAAAAGAAAGCAGAAAGTGAGTGAGTAGGGTTTCACACCATAATCAACAATATTGCAGCTACAATGGTCTGTATTGTTCATAAGGCCAAGAACTGGCAATATAGTGGTCAGTGCAACACAGACCCAGAAAATATGTGTATGACACATATCAGACTGCTGAGTATTGGTCTTCCTAGATTGTCTCCTGTCTGAGTACTGACCACACTCTTACAGAAACTATTGCCATCCAATTCCGATTTTGACGGCTATTATGGCAAGCGAAATGACTATCTTCATGAAAAGTGAATGATAATGCATTTTCAGACAAAAAGAGCTATAGATTGTTATCAGTTATCTACAAAAGGTGTTTGAGGAAAGCAGAACATCTGAAAATCTGAAATAAGTTTGTTTTTTTCTAATACTAATAACTTCTTAAAAGCAAATTGATAAATTTGGTTAAAGGCGATAGAATGATGTTAGGGCATGAGTTTGGGAAAGGCAGGGACCATGGGCCATTTTGCACATTAGAATAAAAAATGGCCCTTTAAAATTTTGAAGTTTACTATTGACACAAGGACAGTGGCCCATTCTAAATACAAGAAATGTCTAATAATCCTGAAAATGGTCCACAGTCAAAGTTAACTATCCCAATCTCAAAACAAAACAACTGAGAATCAGTGTTAATTGATTACAGTTGAAAGAATTTTTTTTAGAAATGTGGTAATACAATAAAAGAACAAAATATAATTTTGTATCTGGAATACTACACTGGTTTTATTACTCTTATTGACAATTTGATTTTTGTTCAGTATCAAGCAAAGATAATTGGTGTAAGTTTTACACAAAAAAATATCATCTAACACCTTTCTGTAGACACATACACTTTTCAAACAAACTGCATCAAATAATATATTCAACATACATTAACATGTTCATAACATGTAACACCATTAAAAAAGATTCATTTTATTTCACAAAAAAGTGAGTATTCTCAATACTGACTGAGATCTACTATGTTCTTTTTCGCATTGAGCTTCACCTACAGAAATAAATGTGCTAAAGTTTGGTCACATTTTTTCAAATTATTGGTATCTAGTCACGTTTATTGATAAAATAACGGGACATCGTCCCACACATTTACAAGCTATCAACATCTGGCACATTTCGCCCAGTCCGAGGTGAACTCCTTGCAGCGAAGCTTGCGTGACGTCACACCACTCTGACCTGAATATTAAATGACTGAAAACGAAAGCTTTTACAATCGCACCCGTCTAACAAATAACATTTTCAATCAAACTAAGCCTTCAAATACATGCATGGAATAAATGAAACAGCTCACTTGCTCAAATAGAACCTCCGCAGTCATCTAAAACGCCACAGTCATTAAATTTTTCACCAGAGTTGGGCGTAGCGCGGAGTCGCTTGGACACATCTGGGTATTGGCCGATCGCCATCGCTCGCTGCTGACAAAAGACCGATCTCCCCACCCCATTATAAACCCCCATTACCTTTTCCATAACTCACCTAACGGGCTAATATTCAGTCACAAACGTGTTAAGGCATCTGCGATTGATACCAGCTCTGCCACTTACCTCCTTCGATAAATTTTCAAGCATAACGGGTGCAGTTTGTCGAGAGGGCATATCTGCAGTTGAACCGGGTGAAGCCATTTTGTTTCCTCTGCTGGGAAAGTAAACAGCGACCCCTATCCGGTGGGTGCGCGGACAGTACCCGTAACTCTGTCTGTTCCTACCCTCATCTGAATCTAATTAATGCCTTTGAAATGAATGATGTCATAAAATATGAACTTTAATAATTTTAGATGTGACAAAGTGTATTTATAAATACCTACGCATTATATCACCCTCTAAATAATCCAATTTCACTTTCACTACCTTTTACTTAGATAAGAATTTCCCCAAATTACCTTTAAACCGAAAATAATATTGTCATTAAATCTGTTGATTGATGACACAATGAATGTTTTTCATCAATAACTGATATCGATCTCATTGATTTTTTCAGAATTTGTTTATAGCATTTACCATTGATTAAATCAGAATACATATATGCATACAAAACATACTTTTAAATTGTTTTCTCATTCACCACTATACTGATGTATTTATTCAAAATCATTTTAATTTGACACTTTGAACACATAGACTTTTTACAAAAAGGGAAAAGGCAAAACAAAGACAAATAAAAAATAAAACGTACTACTTGACAAAAAGGGACACACGCCAACCAAAAATTGTCAAATATACCATCGATCAGTAAAGGCATAATCTTGCATTTGATGGAGCGAAAATATACAGCGACAGCTCTCGACGACACCACGAAAATAAATGGGCGTGACCAAATGTGCTCGAGAGACGGAATTTTAGTTCAGCTTGTCGATACGGAAACTGACGAATGTAAGTGGAATTAGTGGAGTTTCCTCACTAAGAGGAAGACCCAGCACGTGGGTTGGCGAGATTTGATGATCTTAAAGACGCCTTGTTCAGAAACATTGTTAAGATGTCAACTCCGTTATAACGCGTTGCGGCCCCGTGTAAGTTCGCGTAACGATGAACTGCTGTTTATTAGCACTAATTGGGTACCTATTTCCAGTTGGCGTTGTGTTTTATCGATATCGATTGATGTAACTGCTGATTCTAGGACACACATCTATATTATCCTCTTTCAACATCACCATGTTTCAGAGGGAAAAGTGCGTTACATATCACACCGTTATAACGCGCAGCTGTCGTCGTTATGATCTCACAGCAGCTGAAGTCATTTCTTTTATAAAAGATATTAAAACAAATACAACAGATTTCAGAAACATCACATAACAGTAATTATGTGGTGACATATTTGAAGAACGAGAATAAATAAGATCACTTCGCTATAACGCGCTATAACCTGCCTGTTTGTATGTTGACAACTCGCTTGTGAAATATTGACTGTGTTTGTCGTTCACTCTATGAAATATGTATAATTCGTTCGTGAACCTTTGTTAGTTCCAGTGCAGACAAAACAATTATCTGGCAGTGTGCAAAGGTGTACCCCGGACAAAGTGAAATTACGAGCACTATGATCATATATTAAAAAATAATGGTGTGTTTTTTGTTTGTCTTGTGGAGGGGGGGGGGGGGGGTCTTTTGTTTCTTTTCATTTTTGTTGGGTGGGGGTGGCGTTTGTTTGTTTTTTTTCATTGTAGATCATTTGACTGAAATGCCTTTTTATCAGCCAACCTGCGCATAGAACTGATTTTGTTTCCAACACCCTGTTTAAAGGAATTCATACGCCGAAGTCTTATTATCCACACGGTCCGAGTACGCATTTGCATTTAATATGCGAGGGTACATGTATATTTCCCCAGCAAAACTATAAACTTCGTTATAAAGCCAACCGCGACAAATTCAAAGAAGTTTAAACTGTGGGGCTGGATGAGCAACCCCTATGTTCACAATCCATAAACGCATATGTTGATCATAAGAAAAAGTCGATTGTTGTCTTAAAAGGACATTGTTGGTAATCGATATCTGGTAATTGATTAAGAAGTATTATCACCATGGACTGATTTGCTGAAAAACGATTCAAGTAAGTGCATGTTATCTTTTTACGCAAATACTCGACCTTTCCTTGTTTAAAGCCACGGGTTATTATTACTCCCGATCGATAAAATCCCCTGTTAAGCTATGGAGGAATTACGGCGAATTTAATTTAAAAACACCGACAATTTAAAAGAACCAATGTTACTTTTTCGTCTAATCTCTTCGTTCAGCTTCACATTGTATTTAATATTGAACCGGACACTGAAACAGATAAGATCCATGCTTTGTTTCTTATGTAACGGAAGAGCGCATCCTTTATATTGTTGAAATGTGTATATGGACTTGGATCCTGTCAGTTACGGATCTACGACAATAAACCACTGATGAAGGTTGAGTCTATGTTCCGCTGTGTCTAAGGACTGAAATGTAAACGATATTATTCGAGAAAATACAACTACATTGATTTTACAATATATTTCTCTGTGTCTATTGACTGCGCACCACATGCAGGTTTCATTACTGGACGGTGGGGGGAAAATCAATATGTGGCAAATATGTGGCATAAACTCCATTGTTCATAATGACCGAGAATAAGCCCAGCAGCCACGTACCTAATCCTAATCCTGCTCATCCCTACACAATAGCTGGGAGTGAGCGTTCACTGCGGGCATCTGTCTGATGCTCACTGTGACACGATATCGCCAACACAAATCAATATTTTCCGAGTTTAGCAGAAAAATCTCGCTCCGTGACTGAGGATCATTTTGCTGGAATATTTTGATTTTCGGTCACGTTTGGATTTTCAGGGTTGTGTGTCTTAGCCTGTAATGGGAGGGGGAAAGAGTGTGCGGTGGGGTGAGAACGGGGATGGGGTAGGGTGGGGTGGTGAGGAGCTGGGGTTGGAGGTGGTGGGGTCGGGGATGGACACTCCACGTGTTTTCAGGAACGTTGTAATAACATCTGTACTGTTGAAAGGATGTAGGACTGTGGAAGGGATGCAAGGAATGTAGGGTGGTAGGGTTGGGGGTAGGGTAGCTGGGAGGGGCTGATGTGCTTTCGGGTAATTTGCTTAGCGTTTTCGAATTTCAATGCTATTTTTTTAATATTGTAATGTCAAAATTTATATGATTTTCGGTTGACTATATCGTGGGGATAGGGTAATATGGACTCAGTCCATTGTGAGTACAATCTTAGTCATTGTCTCGGATGATATTATTTTGACAGAAACAAACACTTCTATTCAAAGTGAAAAGGGCCCAGAGTGAGATGGCAGATTCTGAACCAAACGAAGCCTAGGCTTGTTTCATTTAACTTTTGAATTGTAGAAAGGGCTGGAAAAGGCAGGGGAAATAGTGCGATTCATAAACTGAGAGTCAGAGAGATGGCTGAGGGTGGATTCATTTATAGTGTCCAAGGAAGCGTCGGGTGGAGTTGTACACTGGAGACAATGGTGATGAAAGGAGTCACTTGGTGGTGAGACAATTATTATTCCACCGTCGGGTTGGAGATTGGTTTCTCTCGACAATGGAGGGAACAACAGTCACGACAGTGCTAGGACGGACTGGGGTGCCGAATAGGGGTCGTGTAGAAAACGGAGGACATTAGTGTTTCAGGGACCAAGGAGGAAATGGCGAGTTTTGGATGCAGTATATATATGATACCATGGCATCACGGCAACACGCCGAGGTCACGTTGGTGCTGGTGCATGAGATATATATGAATGTTGCAGGGCATGAAGCGATGTCGACGCAGACAAAGATCAAGTTACATGTGGTGGAGATGGGGGGTAAATTTATCACATGTCGGGTTGTGGAGGGGGGCCTTCTTTACACCATGTGTTTGCATGTGAGGTGGTGGCATGCCCGAGATTGGCCCCTGCATGTTTGGGGGAGTGGGGGGAGTGTTCTGATGCAAGTGTTAGGTGTTGTTGATTATTGTCGGTGTCTGTCAAAGTGGGGAGGGGGTAAAGGAAAATGGTCAGCCTGACTCTAACAGCTTGTTCAGATCGCCGTTGTCTTCAGAGCCAGCTGGGCAGTATTCGACATGTGCTCTACAGGGTGCCAATGAGCTGATGGAGCGGGTGGGATGGTGATGGGTGGGCGTTAGGGGGTGGGGGCATGGAGGTACGTTTGCGGCTGCCCCATGAATCATTTGGTGAGCTGACGGGAACGGGTGGCTTTGAAATAGGGGTAGCTTAAGAGATTTCACCGACCATGTGTCGACTTGGGAAGTGGGTGGGGAACAGATTTGGTTTGTGGCATATGTGGTGAATGATGACCCATCCGACATTGGTAACTGATGCCTCTCAGAAATAAAAATAATCCAAAAAAGATTTACGCTGAAAACTTCCATCTAAGTGTGTGGTGTCACTAACGGGGTCTTAGTACTATATAACACCTTTTACAAGAGTTACAAGCCCCTGTGTTCCATTTATTTGTTTGTTTGTTTGTTTGTTTGTTTGTTTGTTTGTTTGTTTGTTTATTTATTTATTTATTTATTTATTTATTTATTTATGGGATCTAATGTCAATAATATCGGAAATCATAATAGACGTAGGAATCACAGACTTATAAGTAGTCTCTAGAATGAAGGAGAAAAAAAATCTGATGCACTGACCCTTTTCTTCAACTTGCCGAAAATATGTCGAGTCAGCAGTTTTAACAATTTGAATTTCAATGAAGCTATGCATGACAGTGAAACGATTTCAGCGTCATGGCTGCTAGGACGACTTGATTTATGACGTCTTAATATCTGAACATATACTGACCTATCACATAAGAGTAAAACCCCTCAATCCAGACTGTGCCGGGTTCAGATATGAAACGTCCGCAAAAAGGACTTGTGGGTGAATTTCGTTCACACTTCCAGAAGATGCTTCCCTGTATGCAACCTCACCCACAAAAGACACGTCAGGAAATAGATATGACCGACTGTTTAAAGATTTGTGTAGGGAGGAGGAACTGACTGCGGGTTACAATGAGTGCCATGCTGTCATAGTATCCCAAGAAAATAGTAACAAGACCGGGCCACAGGTCACAGGTGAAGTCGTACTTTATGTTCATGTTCACGATATTTCACTAGGTCGAAAATATCATCATTACCTGACTGAAAGAACCGATTTCTATTAGAGATCATGTGATATTTGTTATAACAAGGCATGAGTGTTTACTGACTGCTACTGCTGAAGGGGACAAAGTCTGAAGACAAACATGTACCTTAGGACGGGTCCAGTCTGTTTTGAGGTAGTAGAAAATTCCTGTATCTTGTTTTTGCCTTTTTTTTCATTTTTTGTTTTGACTTTGTTTCGGGTACATGTCTGTAGTACCTGTGTCGACAACGACCCCTTCATCACCAATTCTTGTAACATCCCCCCCCCACCCCCACCCCCAATAAGATACGTCTTGAATTACTTGACGTTTAAATGCTGCTTTAGAAAAAAATAGTTGACACGAAACAATATATTTGACTCATGTTCATCACTTCTAAATCCGGTTCAAAGAATTCACATGATCTTATTCCAATGCGGCGATTCACAAATGTGCTTCACGAGGTATTCCTTTTTAACGCGTACTGGCTAATACAACGGACCTCTACTCGAAACCCTGCACTGTTGATCATTATTATGTGATATGAAACTACATGTCAAGTGCACGGCCACATGATCTTGGTCCCGAGTGATGTGTACATGACGGAGAATTTAACATAGGAAGTCTACAGCACAGCCACCAATGCGGAAGTGATCTTAAGTGAACATATGTAGGTTAGAGACCATTAGGTTTTCATGACCCTGAGAGAGAGTGAGAGTGAGTGAGAGAGAGAGAGAGAGAGCGTGTGTGTGTGTGTGTGTGTGTGTGTGTGTGTGTGTGAGAGAGAGAGAGAGAGAGAGAGAGAGAGGTTGCACTGCTCAGAGAGCATTAGGTTTCCAGGACCTTGAGAGAGAGAGAGAGAGAGATTTGCCTGGCTTGCTCTGCTCAGAGAGCATTAGCTTTCCATGACTCTGGGAGAGAGAGAGAAAGAAAGAGAGAGCGGGAGAGATAGATTTACCTGGCTTATTTCTCTACTCAGCGTTATATGTCGTTAAAAAAGCAATAATTGTGTCTTTCGTAACGTTCTCAACAGTAAGATAGCTACACATGCTTCCTTTCTGAGAAACATACCCTGTGTTTCTTCATACTACGGTTCAAGTTGCTGATTTCAACGACAATAACAACAACGTGTCAATCATTCCCAGTACACAAGCGTGTGGGTGAAATTTGAAACACGAAATCAAACGACTTAATTAACTTGACTTTCAGTGATAACAGACGCGGATCAAGAAAGTATTTCAAGACTAAGCGACCATCTTCCATACGTGATATAAACCGACGATATGTCATTGTGAGAGAGTTGATGATGTCGCCCGCACTGACGTTGGTGTTTATATAGTTTTAACGACCGGGGTGCCCATGTAAAAGACAACATTAGAACCACAACCGTCTAAGGTCTGTGCTAAGGTATAAAAACTACTTTCACCTCCACATTAAGATCGCTCTATACAACAGCATCAGGGTTAGTTGGAAATAAACATCCGGTCAAGATAATGTATACACCCATCTGTGATTAATGATGAGATAGGCAATAAATGGTTATTCGATAGTGATATGATGTATTTAATACCTCTATGTATCATAGCTGTCGAGAAGTTAACAGAGTCCGTTAACAACTTTTAGCGGATTAACGTTTCGATGTCATTTAGTGTTCGAATTTTCAAAGTTATACCATCTTTTGCCAATGTTATTTGTGATGCAGATATATCATGATAGTTTTCAAAGCGACCCAAATCATTCACGCTATGAAGTTGACTAGTTTGACTAAAGTTTAATAAAGAACGTATTGACATCACATTAATGCATGTATACTTATTCAAGATGCAGTTTGTTTGAAAAATATAAACAAAACATAAACAATCAGTCGCTAATGAATGCATCAAATAAAATACTCACATAAAGCGGTGAACGAAATAGAGATATTTCACAACGTACCCTGTCCACACTGTTTGACGGTTAATTCCCATGTGAAAGCCAAATACAGAGGCGCTTTGTCTTTACGGGCTTTGTTCAGTGATCGCACCCGCATTACTGTCAGATGTGACAGCCCCAGGGACAATGAGTAACGGGTAAGTTCATTTGGGGGTCTGACCCGGTAACTTGTCACTTGTACCCAATGAAACGCGGCCAACTTTCCCTTGTCGTAACACCCAGCAAGAAAATGCATCCCTTTTCTCCTTACCTCGCCGTACCATGCGGTTTAATGGGCGCAAAGCAACTTTGTATTTATCTTCATTGTAGCGCAATGAAACGTTAATTAATTGCAAGGTGGAGTGAGACTTTACGGATGCTACTCGTTAAAGGGCATGTTTGCGTAATAATGATTAAACACCCGTGTAATATGCTTCTGAAACATGCGTCCGGGAAGGGTTTCAGTAACGCGTTATAACGAGAGGAATACATGTATCGTTTTAAGGCATTCCATATGGGTAGACACCAGGTTTCACTATGCAACCGGTTACCCTGTGGAAAACTGCGCGTTTATGGTTTACTTTCCTCCGTGAGAAAGGTGGATGGCTGGATGCTATATACATGCATCCAAGGTGACAAGAAGGCATTGCCTGTCAGGCGGAGTTAAGACTGACTATGAAATGTACAAGTGATTGATAGATACATACACCCCTGCCTTGCCGGTTATACCAGTCTGGAGCGTACACTAGCATGCTTTGAAGTGAATCATGTTGTGTGGAGCTGAGCCACAGGCACGTCCACATGAAAAACATAAACGTAAAGAACAATTTTTCAAAGGAAAATATCTGTTTGATAAATAAGTTGGTAGATTCATTTCATTTCGATGTCTTATAATTAACGCAATAACCTCATTCTTCAGTAACGTTGAGACAAGCATTTACAAGACATTCTAAAAATATACGTTAGTAATGAAAATATAATTTTACTGAATTAAAGCATATTGTCAATTTGGATAGCAGGGTCTTCGGATGCAGACCTTCGAATGAAAAAATATTCAAGATGGGCAAAGTGATCGCTGGTAACACCGACCACACAATTTCGATTCCTTACAAGAGTGGGATGAAATCCCAACAATGCAGCCCGTGATATTCTTGAAATATTGCCTAACGAGCAACTATATATACTGGTGTAGACGACGCTGCGAAACGCGACAAATATATAAATGAGCATTTTGGAGAGTGTAAGGTATGAATAACTCTGTGTTGACCAATAGATTATTCCTTCTTCAATAAATAGCTTTTAGCACAAACAGCTTTTCATAAGCTACACTTATTAGTCTATATTAGCTTACTGAATCTGAAGTTTCAAACGTTATGTGTAGTTTCATAGGTATCTCAACTGTATCAATTTAAGTATCAGACCATGTTTTATAAACCTTTAAAATAATTTGGTTTCTCATGCTTTAAGCAAAACGTGACAAAAGAAGAAATAAATATCGCCAAATATGTTCGATGCTTGTATCCAGAAACTGTAAACATCACAATCAACAAATAAAGTAGCTTTTAAAATCAAGCATTTGGTTTCATATATTTAACGTCATAAACAAAACCTAAACTATACATCCTCAGCTAACAACGAAAAAATGTTGATTTATCACACAGTGAAGAGGAAGAGCACCAGTAAATGATGTCCGGGATGGTGGTAGCCGATTAATTTCATTTTGTCACGAACAGTGCAAGCAGGAAGACCCAAAAGATAAGTGGACTATCGGATTAAAGATCATTAGCCAAATATAACACTATCTCTTTATATTCAAGTTAGCGTTAGGCATTCATAGTCTCTCGCTCTATGACACTTTAATAGCTCAAATGTCATGGCTGTGATTCGGGTGTGTTTAGAATATACCCGCGAGCAATTTGGTTGAGACACTGGCTCGCTGGAGTTGGTTAGCCTTGACATTGGGCAAAATATAATGTAAATATGTAAACGTGTGATGTTTAATACAAGGGTAACTGTTAACACGGGGACTCGTGCGCGCGTGGATGAAGAGACCATTTCAGGAGCATGAGAGCTAGTATATTTTATGTGTTATTTGGTATCGTGAGAGATTTAAACTATAAAACGGACACTAGAATATTTTATTAGAATAGAATATTTGTATTTGCCCTAGTCCCTTTTGGCCACAGAGCATGTTTCAGTACGTGAGTGAGAGAAAGCTAAACTATTGAGGTGAGAATGAAGGGAATAGAAATGAATCACTAGGAGATCGATATAATGATATGTCTGAACTTGTGAATAGGGAAAGAGCGGATATAGGGGAGGGGTCGCATGGGTGATTTGCCCGGTGGCACTGGGGACTGGCGGAATAGTGAAAGTCGCAACTGTTTACGAAGAGACGGGAGGGCCGGAGACTGGTGAAGGAGAGTAAGGAAGGGCCGGAGACTGGTGAAGAAGTGTAAGGTCTGAGCTGTTTACGAAGGGAGGAAGGGCCGGAGACTGGTGAAGAAGTGTAAGGTCTGAGCTGTTTACGAAGGGAGGAAGGGCCGGAGACTGGTGAAGAAGTGTAAGGTCTGAACTGTTTACGAAGGGAGGAAGGGCCGCAGACTGGTGAAGGAGAGTAAGGTCTGAACTGTTTACGAAGAGACGGGAGGGCCGGAGACTGGTGAAGAAGTGTAAGGTCTTAACTGTTTACGGAGGGAGGGAGGGCCGGAGACTGGTGAAGGAGAGTAAGGTCTGAACTGTTTACGTGGAGAGGGAGGGCCGGAGACTGGTGAAGAAGAGTAAAGTCTGAACTGTTTACGAAGGGAGAGAGGGCCAGAGACTGGTGAAGAAGAGTAAGGTCTGAACTGTGTATACTGGGAGTGGTGAAGAAGAGGGGTTGGGGCTCGGGCTGCGGACTGGTGAGACTGACAAGGGTCTGAACTGTGTACGCAGGCAAGATAGAGCAGGCTAGGAGTAACGTGCAGCTGGAGACTGATGGACGAAACAAAGATCTGAACTGTGTACGTTGGGAGTGGAGGTATGGCTGTCAGACGTAAGAAAGTGGGTGGATGCGTGAGATATGGGCATGATAGTTTGTTTCGGGAGGGGAGGGCGAAATCCTAGGACTGACACTAAACTGTTCACGAGGGGGAAGGGCTGAAGAGTGAGATATAGTGTGAAACTAAAGATGTAGTAAAATGACTGACGTAGAGAAGTTAGTGGTGAGAACTGGCTCACATACCCCTACATACTCTCTCCAGGTTAGAATACCGGGTCCAACATAATTACAGCTATTGCTCAAAATTGACTTAATTAAAATAACAGCATCACACCCACTGGGTCACAAATATAATACATAGAGGGGCACTTTATACAGATATAACAGAGCCTCTACCTACCTGGTATACTTACCCTGCTACAAACTACAAACTAAAAGATAATGCATTATCAGCGACACTTTGCCCGACCCTTGACGTCGATATGCGAGTACGCGGGTGTGCATTCGTAACATGGGAATTATTCAGGGTGTCCGGGCCGAACGCACAGCTAACTGGCGGATCAAATTACCTGCTGAAGGCGGGGTACTACGCCATGGCTAATTAACTAGCTTCAGAGTTGGGCGAAAGAAAGTTTTGTCATGGCCATTAATGATACTGCGTTTTTAGGCATAGAGCATTTAGTGTGTTCTTTGTTACATCGAAACAAAGAATGTTAATAATACACTGATAAGTGGAACTATACTAGTTTGATAACACTACGGACTGAACGTGATTGTACGGTGGTTACCTTATATGGAAAGTTCCAGTATTGAATATTATGCAACAGCACGAGTGAGTGAGTACACTTTTACGCCGCTTTTTGCAATATTCCGGAAACATACCGAGGGGGACACCAGAAATGGGTTTCACACATTGTACCCACCCGGGGAAGCAAACCCGGATCTTCGGCATGACGAGCGAACGTTTTACCCACTTAGCCAATTGTTCGCTGATTTTTAGCATTTATTTAACTCATGACAATAATCTGATCAACGTCTTGGCCGAAAATGCTTGCCGTAAGAGGCGATTTACGGGATCGGGTGGTTAGGCTCTCTGACTTGGTTGACACATTTCATTGTACCTCAGTTGTGTAAATGATTCTCATGATGTTGACAACTTGATTGTCTGGTCTGGACTCGATTATTTACAGACCGCCACGCGGAATATTGCTGAGTGCGGCGTAAAACTATGGTCACTCACCATTGCAAGTCTACATTGCGACTCTTTTAAAAAAAACCCAAACCGCAAAATGAAATTAAAAAATGATACTAACAATTTTGTACACGTATATACAAAAGAACAGGTTTTTAGGGTTGCACATTGTTTCTGGAATGTGTTAGAAGATCATGCTTGGCCAAACGCAACCAAAAATGTTTTTGAATGATTTTATCAATCAGGATTGTCATGATGTGCGTGGATGTCATGCAGGACGAATATCAGGCACAATGATTGTTGCTCACGTGCAAAACATGAGTACAGCATATGACCATGACAGACCCAAAGGAATCTCACAATTTCATCAACGAACTTTGCAAGTACTGTACATGAAAATGGGACGTCTCAACGCTGCCGATCGAAATCAGGCAATTGGACGATTGCAAGCTGGCGAATGAAGCAGTGAGGTGGCAAGGATCTTCAACGTTCATCCCAGCACATTGGTAGGGACCGTGTCTACAGACGACATCATGAACGTTATTCTCCTAACTGCATCAGACAGGTGGACAGATTCTGTGGAAAGAGTGTTATGGTGTGGGGAGCGATCTCATATACCCGCAGATCGGAACTTGTGCTTGTCCAAGGCAATCTGACGGTCAATCGATAAATCGACCAGATTCTTCGTCCGCACGTCCTTCACCTTTTTGACCGTCAACGGCAGCTCTTCCAACAGGACGTAATCCACCACAGAATCTTCAACAGTTGTTCCACATGCTGCAGGAGGAATGGAGTAGTAAAAGACAACAAAACACACAACAAAACATCCAACGACTGATTCGATCCGTACCCAAGAGGTGTCGGGCAGTGGTAGCAGCTGGAGGTGGTCATACGAGGTACTGACTTCAACACCACCTGGTGGACAGAAGTAATGACTGTTATTCTCATGAAATATGGACAAGATAGAAATACATTGCTCCTCAAAATTTCGTTCATGTATCTTTTTTTTCTGCTGATGTGCACGTCCTTGAATAATACCAAATCTTCTGATATTTGGGTTTTGCGTTTCTTTTTTTGAAGAGTGTATATATATAATCTAGATACGCACAGTGTGAAATTAAGGGAAGGCTCTGCGCTACTTTTTATTCTACTATAACTACGTGAAATATTCGAATTTGACAATCAATAAAATTAGACACTATCAATTTTGATTGAAAATGCGTCTGTTTTTAATGACCGCTTCACTGCGCACGCATACAAGACTGCCGCACTACTTAGCTTGACCAGCAACATGGCTGATATCAACGCAACAGACGTGATGGAAATGTTAGTGACAATCATATTAAAGCTCGAAAAATCCAATTATATGAGTTTTCCCTCCACAATTATTAGGGAACCTTACTAAAATATCACCTGTTAAAAGAATATTCAAGCTCAACTACATACAAACACCATCAGAGAACCTTGAACAATCACATCCCTGTTTATGCAAAATTTTCTAGGAACCTCAGTGAAAGTTGCCTTCCTGGTGAGCGGCAGGTGTTTTCAATGGTTTACACAATATGAGATATCCCTCCACTAATGTTGAAGCACTTCTAACATCAAATTCATACCCCTCATACTCTTTCATGTCCTGTTGCTTCGCGTTCAGTCTCAAATGAAAGTCTGAGACCATCAATTCGGTCTAGCATGCATCTTATTTTCAAACACAGTACGTTATTGTCCTAAATATAAGTCTGGAAGAGTCTTTCCCATTTAAGAGATTAGATGTTAGCTGACTCAACCTGGTGAGCGGTGGGGTAGCAGTGTGTGAATCCTCTTTCTGGTGTTGCCCTCCCGTGATACTGCTGGAATATATTGCTAAAAGGGGCGTAAAACCAAACCCACTCACTACCTAACTTGGAATGCTAGACGTGGGATGTGATATGGAGCGTTAGAAGTAATGGAAGTTTGAAGTGAGAGGTATTGTGGAATACATTAGGATAGTTCCCTTCTGTGTTCACATATGAACCACCTCTTTGTGTGCGTCCAGCTGTTACATTATGTGTATCTATGGTTTCGGTAAAGCTCAAAGTGAATGAACTATATGAATAAATGTTGTTCAACGAAGCATCCAACGTTATCGAAGCTATATCGCAAAAAAGCTGTATTTTTCCCCTTGCACTAGCAAGGGGCGAGGGGCAGTGTGGTTATATCGTTCACGCACGCCGAAGGCCCGGGTTCGATTCGATACATTTGTACAATGTGTGAAGCCAATTTCTGGTGTCTCCGCCGTGATATTGATGGAATACTGCTAAAAGCGGCGTAAAACTTGACTCACTCACCACACCAGTGACATTAAAGGACATCCACATTATCGGGCTCCATGGCTTGCAATCGGTTTGGGACCGGCTCCTCAAAGCGACCGTAGCGCTATGTATACGTCTGTCGTGTCAGTGTTAAAGTATGGGAATACGGATCATCTTAGCTTTGTGGAACCGGTCCCAGGATTAAGAGACAACCGATCAACTTCAGCGTCTCTCGCAATCCACATGGCGGCTTGCCTGTTCAGTGGTTTCTGTTTTGCTCATATTTGTTTGTTTATTTAAACCCACATGCAGTAATATCGTGTATCATCGTAACTGTCTGTTTGAGGGTATTAGTAGTGTAAACAGACAAAACCCTTTCCACATTCCTAAGAAATTTCTGCCTTAAGCAGAATCGATTGCACAACTGTGACTATATCACGGGCAGATATTTGTTTCAGCAGCATTAACGCTGTTTACACCAGATACAAATCGGGTCTAGACCCGACAATCCAGTGATCGTCACCATGCGAAAGAATAACGTTTGTTTCAGTTCAAGTTAAATCACGCACGAGCTCTCGTAAGCTGTTGTCCTATATAGATTTGATATATATACCAGTTGTTAGTTCACTCTTAGAAAACGTGTCTTTGTATATGATAAATTTCAAGTGAGCATACACAATAGACTTGTATGTCGGAATCGAAGTCGATGTTTATACACATACTCTTAGCCCGAATAGAGTATATATTCTTACATTATTGGAGTTTAAAATGATTTTTCACGCAACAAGGCAGATATGAGAATATTATCGATCTGTGTGTAGTATACAATGACTGTACACCCAGAAGAACATGTATGCGTATATTGAATTTCTACGTTTCCCAACATCGGGTTTAACACAGATGCTGCTCAATCGTTATCCACCTCATCTCGTACTGCGTGTTTCCATGGTAACCTACCCTGTTCTGTTAAACTCGGGGGATTACGAGGACTGTACACAGTGGTGTATGCAAATTTGTCTTGTTACCGAGCTACCCGTATTTTATTGCCACGAGCTGTTGTAGACTCAGAACCCATTTACGTATTAACATATACCAAGATGTGTGATTGTATTTCGGGAAGTAGTGGGATATTTTATAGACAATTATCATTTTGCTCGAGGCAATACACGTCGAGCTGTTTTTGTTGTTAGTTTCAGCGAGAGGACATACCCGCATAGTTTACGGTCTTCCAGCTTTAGGGTGGAAAAAAGTTGTTTAGGTAGCACTGCACCGTGTGGTCTAAACACTGTATCATAAATATAATCAATGTCAGGGCACACAGTGTACAGTCTAATTTATTGTCCCTCGCTGTACTGACTGTTGTATTTACTGTACCTCACTGCACTAGCTATTGTATTTACTACAACTCGCTGTACTAACTATTGTATTTACTGTACCTCGCTGTACTGACTATTGTATTTACTGTCCCTCGCTGTACAGACTATTGTATTTACTGTACCTCGATCTACTGACTATTGTATTTACTGTACCTCGCTATACAGACAATTGTATTTACTGTAACTCGCTGTACTGACTATTATTTTCTTTACCTCGCTGTACTGACTATTGTATTTATTGTACCTCACTGTTCTAGCTATTGTATTTACTTATCTCGCTGTACTGACTTTTGCATTTACTGTGCCTCGCTGTACTGACTATTGTATTTACTGTACTGACCATTGTATTTACTGTACCTCGCTGTACAGACTATTTTATTTACTGTATTTCGTTGTATCGACCATTGTATTTACTGTACCTCGCTGTACTGACTATTGTATTGACTGTACCTCGCTGTACTGACTATTGTATTGACTGTACCTCGCTCTACTGACTATTGTATTGATTGTACCTCGCTATACTGACTATTGTATTTACTGTAACTCGCTCTACTGGCACATGCATTTACTGTATCTCACGTACTGGCATTGACATATGTTGTATATTGTTGTATTGGCATTGACATATGTATCCTGCTGTATTGGCATATTCATAACCTTTAAGTCGCTGTACTGGTACATGCCTATACGGTATCCCATATTATAGCCATACTCCTTATCTCGCTGTATTGACACATGCATATGCTGAACGTGTCTTTACTGACATCTTCATAAACTGGATTTTGCTGTACTGATACCCTTATTAACTTCATCGCGAAGTACGGGTACCTGCTTAAACTGGATGTCGCTGTGCTGGTATGTGCATAAGTTTATTCTCTCTTTCTTGTACCTGCATAAACAAGAACTCTTCACAGGAACCTGCATACACCAGCTGCTGTGCTGGTGTTTCCATTACAGGATGACGTCGTAATACCTGTGCTCAGTGGTGCTAGCTGTTCTGTCGCCTCCCTACTCTAGATCTCGCGATATTGACGATACTGACGCCATTATCTGTCTCGTTTTATGCGCTGGAGCGGACCACATTTATATCTGTATAACATGGATGAGACACTATGTACAGTGTGTTATCATTTCCACCCTTATCCCTTCGGGTCGGTGGGATAGCCCAGTGGTCAAGGTGTTCTCTCGTCACGCTGAAGACCTGGGTTCGATGACCCATATGGACACATTGTGTGAAGCCCGTCTCAGGTATCCCCAGCAGCGATGGTGCTGGGATATTGCTAAAACGGCGTAAAACCGTCTATGTCTGTATTTAATGACATCTGAATAGCACAGATTTCTGGGAAACTTGCACCTCTGCCAGTGCCTGGCTAAACTGACAAGACCTCTTTGTATGGTGTATTGGTGGGTTCAGGTTTCTGTGGGTTCCCCTGTCCGAGGGCTGTGACTTCTCGTTACAAGGCCGGCGTTAGATGGTTGGGACACCTTGTCCTTGGAAGCCATGAGCCCCGCATTTCCACCAGTTATCGTATTGTTCTATATACGACAACACGAGGGATGTAGCTTCGAGTTTTATTCCACGGCCAGAACCCAAGTGCTGAACTTCGTTCGGACCTCCCGGGATATCCCTTTTACATTTATACCACGTATACTAACATGTATGTATAGCTATTAATAATTCATATATCTCTAAAATCACTACGACATTTATAGATCTATAACATCTATAACGTACATCTATAACATCGATAACACCTGTATATCTATAACATCGATAACACCTGTATATCTATAACATCGATAACACCTGTATAACTATAATATCTAAGACATCCCCACGATAATGGCATCAGTATGAACGGACCTCGGTATACTTGCACCTGTTACGGCCGAATCTCGCTGTTTTGACACCTGCGTAAATCCTAAACGGATTAGATTTATACGTCTTCCTGTGAATGGACACGCCACTGCTAACATGTGACCACTCGTCCCAATGTTGGAAGCACAGAAACACTTGTTGTGTAATGTATTGATTATCAGTGGAACATCTGTGTATCGGGAGATGGGAAGGTGAACGATTTTGAACAAAAAGCAACAGACAAAACATCAGTAGCTCTGACTGAGTGTGACATTTATATGATACCAATTAAAATAGTTCAGTCCTAGGTATTTTTTAAATGAATGTGTCACCTTCAACTTACACTTGTTCACTGATTTCAAGGTTTTTTTCAAGAGTTATCACGCAATATCACGGCGTGGGACACCAGAAATGGACTTCACACGCAATGTGCCCATATGGGAAATTGAACCCGAGTTTTCAATGAGACGAGCAAACGCCTTAACCACTAGGCTACCCCAGTGCCCTGTTACAAGGGAGGAAATGATAACACACCATGTATAGTCGTATCTTTGTGTATACTCATAGAAACAAATAAAGGAAAAGTAAAAGTGTTCCTGTATTTATTCCCAAAATTCCAATCACAGAGCAATGCATACTTTGTTAAGAAACCTGGAAAAAATAAAGGAACACTTGTACTTTCATGTTTCCAGGAGTATGTTAAGAAAATCGTTCTGGTGGTGATGGTTCGGTTTCGTCTATAAATGCACACCTTAGGAACGGCATGAATAAACGAGTCGGGTTTTACATCGCTGTTACATATATTCCAGTAATATCACGGCGGGGGACACCTGCAATGGACTTCACACACTATGTCCATTTGGAGAAATTGAACCAGGGCCCTCTGCTTGAAAAGCGAACACTTTAACCGCAAAGCTACCAAGGGCCACAGGAAATGAATGCGATTGTCTTTTGTGTTTTGGACCGGGTAGATGCGTATTTTCGGGCCAAGTTGATGTAATTCAGATATTGCACAAGTGAAAGTTTAAATTTAGATCCCATCCCCACAAACACAATATATCAAAAACATATTCAGTCATACAATGTGTTTAAACCCGTTAATGCGGACTAAACCAGTTAATGCGACCAGTTCGGATAAACATTGTTACGTTGCACTGGGACTGTGTAAAAAGTACACACTATACCATTGTTCTCGGGTAAATATTTGTCATAACACGCAGTCTAGGGTTGTACATATTTTGTGTGGACTCCGAGGGCACCGCAACTCAGCCTGCATCCGAGGCTACCCAATAACCCCGCTCTGAAACACTTGGCTCTCTGCCAAATACTCTTTCCTGTTCTGCAGGGGAAATCGCTCGTCTGGGGAGACCCGTATGTTGACTTGTCGATTGCACGCGCTGTCAATCATTCTCTCAGATGTGACATTCGTGAAATATGGCGCAAGTTTGTTCGCGTCCACAAACAGGATTGAGATGGGTGTGGGTATGATCGGGTGCGAGGCGCTTATTTTGAGAAATGAAACACAAGCACGGTTACATTTAATGTCGCGAATTTTCAACTACAGTGTTTTTCAATTCTCATGGGTTTCCCCCATGGCAAATCGCGTTGACTTCACAACCGGATTCTGATTCCAGATTGGCCCAATTATCTCTGAACTCAATAGTAGGAACATTTCCGGTCTAGTTCCTCACAGAAAGTTTTGATCGCTTCCTTTTAAAGCGGTTTTCGCTGAAATGATCTTTATGAATTTCGTTAAAATCGTCATCCGGCAAGCTCACTGTTTTAAATAACGGTTTGTGTGTCGTTTGTAGGGGTTCGTACAATCTATCAACGTGAATATTGAATTTTACACCCACTGAAACATGAATTAAAATTTGAGTTTATTTCCTTATCCTTTTATCCAAAAGAAAAATCGATGCCACAGCGGATACTTTTAAGCATTTCTTTGAGAAAGTGAATTTATTGGCTGAGACAGCATCACTCAATTCAGCATACTGAACCATTTAGATGATTGGTTTACACACACACACACACACACACACACACACACACACACACACACACACACACACACACACACACATATATATATATATATATATATATATATACATACAGAGAGAGAGAGAGGGGGGAGGTCTTAAAACGCGTATTTACCAAGCACAGGTGTAATAATTTCACATATTGTTTACATTCCGCGGAAACGAGACTTAGTGTTTATGCAATACATACGTTAAAACCTCTAATGGAATCGACGTTATGCAGACATTATTATTAACGTGAGAAATAGTGACGTCATAGACGATGACGTATGACTCTCATTGTTGGAGTCACGTGGGTTAAATGAGTTCTCTCGAAAGATAGCTAGATAAATAATTCGTTTACAAAGATATGTTTCTGTTAAGAATGGGTAATAAAGTCATTAAGATTTGTATTTAATGCGGAGTTTACCTTCCTGTATTCGAGAAGACCAGAGGTCCACGTGTTCGTTTGAATGCCGAACAACAATTTCGGGTTAATCGAAACTAACTGATGAAAGAAAACATTTCAGTGTCGTATCTACTGGTATATTTACATACCTGCTTTATGGAAATCATTGTACTAAATTGAGAATGGGGCTGCTTTGACAATGCATCGGAATTTGATTTTCCACTTCAGTTAATGCATAGCTAAGATACTAGCAGGAACGCGTTCATGTCAGTGAACGCTATGTATCTTAGCGAACCAATACAGCCCTTTTCAGAATAACTTCTTCATTACCAATGGCCTCTCACAGCTGTGGTCGTGGTCACGAGGTAGTCGCCGGTCATCGCGGCTGTCTGATCGATATCGCCGGTGCTGGAGGAGACAGGGCACTACTGTCAATCAATGTCAATTGTTCCCCTCAACATCTGCGCACATGCTGTTTTCGAGTGAAATTAACAGGTTTTGGCAACATCTTATAAGTATCGAGTATCTGAACTGTTACAACTATCGATCTTTACTGAAAAATGACCATGTTGTGTTGGAAGAACATCCGCCTGTATCCCCTCTAAATTTTAACGATGAGGAAATAAGGAAATGGAATGGCATTTCTAGAACTTGGATATGTCTTTTAGTATGATCAGATACAATAAGAGAAACATGTTAAGGTGTATCCTTATTAGATAAGGAATATATATTCAGCTGATATGATTTGACTGGAAAGAAATGTAAGGGATAGAGGGGCGGGGTTACAATCGGAAATTCGCATTAATCAAGTTCCGATTCCTCGTGACTCACTGGATTGTCTGGTCCAGACTCGATTATTTACAGACCGCCGACATATAGCTGGAATATTGTTGTGAGTGTGGCATAAAACTAAACTCACTCACTCACTTTAGCCTGCAGCTTCACGGGAAGCTCTGAAATTGAATGATGTTTTCGATATGTATTTTCGGATAACATCGGTTTTTGTCATACGGTGTCCAGCGTTTGAGTGATTGGGCTCCAACATAGCATCGCTTCTGTGATAAATGAGTAACAGCACGGCGGGGGACAACAATATACAGGTGGCACAGATTGTACTCAGCTGCGAAACGAGCACGCGATTTCGATGTGACGAGCTTCAGCTGCTGACCCACCTCGCTCTCCCTGTACTTGTGACAGTCCATCGTGGACCACAGGTCAGTGGTTGATAGCGTGACGATCACGCCAGACTGACGGGGCACCCTGACACACCGTCATCCGTTTCTTGGATGGATTTTCGTCGGTTCGTCGGTTCAGTCTGACCCAAATAGGCCCAGATCCCTCACTCACACACGTTTTGACTGTATAACTGTTAGTGACATAAGGTTTAAAATATTTACAAAAAATAAACTACACTGAGTTCTTCTTAGGACAAGCAGCAAATGTGGCTTTTCGGCTATTATGACCTCATAGAGCGCAGAGATGGGTGGGCGGATAAGTCGTCACGCCGAAAGACCCGGTTCGACTTCCCAATTAGGTAAAGAATGTTAAATTCGTTTCTTGTGTCCTCGACTAGTGGAATTATTGTATGAAAACATTTGTGCAATAAATAAATAAATAAATAAATAAATAAATAAATAAATAAATAAATAAATAAATAAATAAATAAATAAATAAATAAATAAATAAATAAATAAATGCAATCGGTAACTCACTGGCCTACTTATAATTTTGATTAGATTAGCAAAAAGCCTAAAATGACCGTGCAATCAAACTGCAATATTTCAGCATAATAAAAATGTAAATCTAACTCTGATATAATAAACATATACATATAGTGTATGTGATTATGATTTAGGAGACACGTTTATAAGAGTACCTTTGTCTACATACTTACGAATGACTCTGTGTGTGTATGTTTTGTGAGTAATGAGCGAATGAGAGTGTGTATGTTTATGTCCGTGTTCGGCCGCATCGTAGGTGTGTTAAACGAAATTTTAAGTTAATACTTATTATTATGTTGGTGCACGTATGATTTATTACCTTACTCTGATGTATGAATATAAATATTATTGTTTATTACTCGCTCGTTGAATATACTGCAGTGTAATATTTTCACTTCAATATTACACTAGTGTAATACCTCTTGACCTATGACGTCAAAATGATTCACAGTTGTGACGTCACAATGCTACTGTTTATACTAAACTCGCTTCCGTTAAATACCATTTCACTCGCTTTCGCTCGTTTGATACCAAATCATTAACTCGTTTAATAAAAATGGTATTACACGGAAGGTCGTTTAGTATCCTCTATATGTGTAGTGTTTCATAAGCGCTACCTGGCTAGACGTTATTATTCTGTGCACGTGTTTCATCATAGCACAATATTAAAACTCTGTCTCTCTCCCTGTCTGTCTGTCCGTCTCTATGTCTCTCTCTCTCTCTTTGTCTCTGTATTACATGGACCAATGTGTGATGATATTAAAGAGAACCTATGATTCATAATATATCTGTATTTTTATTGAGTGTTGTAATTTAAGTTCTGTTTGAAACTGAAACATTTCTCGTGTAACCTGACGCGTAATCTATGATTTGTTTTCCTTTCTTTATACCACATGGAACAATGGAGTGAGTGAGTGAGTTGAGTTTCACGTGGCATTCAGCAATATTCCAGCTATATGGCGGTGGTCTGTAAATAATCGAGTCTGGACCAGACAATCCAGTGATCAACAACATGAGCATCGATCTGCGCAATAGGAAACCGATGACATGTGTCAACCAAGTAAGCGAGCCTGACCACCCGATCGCTTTAGTAGCATCTTACGACAAACAGTCGCCTTTTATGACAAGCATGGGTTGCTTAAGGCCTATTCTACCCCGGGACCTTCATGGGTCTGAAATAGTGCAGGATAACATTCAAGATAGTCTATTATCCGTGTTCTGCCTGGATTTAATTGCAATTAAATGCAATTTGAGTTCAATTTGAAACATTTCTCAGTGCAACTTGACGTGATAATTAAGTGCCATCAAGCCATTTAGTTAGAACAGAAACCATGAAATCATGTTTCCTTCTTTTATATGTAAGCAGTCATGGAAGTTGAGGAAAGTCCAACTTTTTAAACTGCCGTTCCAGATTTGAACAAAATCTCGATCTCCTCGAGATTAAACGATGTACACTGTACCTAGTTTTTCGGTAGAAATGACAAGATCGGGTTCAAGGAAACAGACAATATCCTTTAATATAATCAAGACAAACTGAAATATGCACAACACCTACAACTGTCTGTTTATTGTGCATTCGGAATGTTTGGATAACGTAAATGTTATTATAACACACACCAAACTAATGATTTATTTCCACCCAGTCTGGCTATTGCGGTGAACACTACCTACATGTATATATGTGTGCAAGAACGTTTATATCTTTCTCATACATGTCACTTCACTTATTATTATGACGAAGAAAAAAATTAAACAAATACTCATTTGCTATAAGGGGCTGTGGAGTAGCCCAGTGATTAAAGCGTTTGCTCCCCATCCCGAAGATGCAGATTCGATTCTCCAAGTGGGCACAATGTTTGAAAATATTGCTAAAAGTGGCGTATAAATAATAATAAATGGTGATAATATATATAGTGCCAAATTCAGGTATCAAGATCAACGGATCTCTCCGCGTCTAGGGGGCGTAACTCCGTCAGCGATCAGTGAGCTTTCGAGATCTTTTCTTTTTCAGAGTCAAAATACCATACTGTGGTATAGTTCGTTATATTTCCTACGCATGCCATGCAATGAACACTTTATGAACGGCACATAAATCACATTCGTAGAAGACCGCCACCAGTTTACCATTCGTGACTTTTCGTGTTGTTCGCCAGTCCACGGTTACGGAAAGAGACGAGTGGAGGCGAGTGCCAAGTTACAAGGTCAAGTGACTCATGAAACAAAGAGTATTTTTCGTACTTCTATACACTATCACGGGATTGTATGAAGTTCGTCACCATGGTGACTAAAGCTGCGCATACAGCATCATGTAGGCGCTATAAACAGCATAGAAAACACATGGCCATGGCAAACACAGCGTCACAGCGGTAGTGGAAACATGTGATTGTTGTGTTGTCACGTGGTGTAGGCATGACGTCGGTTCATGACGGGTGGCAGACACGAGAAAAATCTGTTCATCTACACTTATACCACACATTCTTTTTAGTACAACTTTTTATTGTTTTATTGCATATAACGTCTCAGTCACAACTTACAGATCTAATACATAAATAAGGTTGACAGTGTCAAATATCCTCTTGTCAAAATGACAACAAAGTCACCTGAAAGATATCACGTTCAAAATAATACGGTTGCAGTGTTCTGCAACGCTGGCCTTAAATAATCTGCATTCAATGCATGTCACAAGGGCCCGGTTTTCGGCTGATGTACAAATTTATTATGTTGACTTCAAGAAGGTCAGACGATGTTCCTTCATACCGAACGCCGGGCACAGTAACATCAAATACCTCTCGTAAAATGTTCAGATTGTCTGCCCTCGGTGGAGAGGCTCCTCTTTTCGTCGTTAAAGCTGGAATAAGTCCCCAACTAGAGTTCATAAAGGTCTTCAGCTAATCGTCCATGTGGCATCGGTCAGTGGACATATGCATGGTTGTGATGATTTGCAGGATGGTCACTCGCGTCGACACTGTCGGTAATAATGACGTCGATACAACGTCCACAGTATGGTCGAGAATGATATTCAGATATGAACGATGAATATACAAAATAATATCAAAATAAGTTCCTCCGTATAGATTGCAATATCTTTGGGACAGGACATAATACCTTCCTTAATCTTTATAACCAAATATTTTTACCGTAAACATTTAAATGTGACCATAGACATGTCATTACGACTCACCAGTCTCCCCTGGTCTCACCAGCTACGTATACAAATATTAGACGTGTGCAGAAGCAATAAGTGAAATCCCCTAACATCAAACATGTCATATTTCGGACTAGTTTATTTGCCAGACATGGAATAAATCGTCGCTCCCCGTCAAATGTCTAACCTCGATCCCTAAATAACAAAAGTGTACATTTTTATGCAAAGCGTGCTTCTTCAATCACAAAACGCGAAACCGCAATCATTTAAACTTTCCACCTTGGGTTTCTAAATAGTACTTGGTCTTAACTTAATTCTGGTGAGAGAAAAGCGCCTTGTTCATCGGCAGTAAGACAAAGCAGCGTTGTGTACATGATCCCAGCTTTTCTTTACTCGGTGGGGAAACAAATTCTTGTCTTTGCTGTATGTGACACGGCAAGGACTAAACCGTATTTACCCAGTTTAGCAAACGACTCGTACAAACACAACCGAAAATTTGCAGGGCCCGTATCAAAGCCATGGACGCTGATTTATTTCGACGAATCAGCATGGTCGGTCGGTGCTCTCGTGCAACTATCATATTGATTATATGTCGAGTTAACTTATAAATTTCTTTTCTTTGCGAAAAATTAAAATTGTGCGTTGTTTTGATACAGTTTGTCTTTGATGTTTACAGGGAAAAGGAATATGGGCTCTTATTAGCTTCTGTTGAATAAATAGACGGCATCCCGTGAGTAAACGTTCCATAACCAGGGGCAGGTCAAAATCGTTTGACAGGATTATATTTATTTTTTAACATTATGCTGTTTTGTAGTAAATAATCGAGTAATGTATTGATGCAAATCTAAATTTCAAGTTTAATTATGACGGCTGTAACAACAAATAAATTCAACCTAGATTTTGACATTCACACGTTACGCACTATGCAATGGTATTGTAGCATGGATATCTAGTCGTACAGGTTGTAGTGGTAGTAGGAGGTGGGGGGGAGGAGTAAGTAGCAGTAGTAGTAGTAGTGGTGGTGGTGGTGGTAGAAGCAGTGGCAATAGAAGAAGTAGTAGTAGCAGCAGGTGGAGTAGTAGTAGCAGCAGTAGTAGCAGTAGCAGCAGCAGCAGCAGTAGTAGTAGTAGTAGCAGCAGCAGCAGCAGTAGTAGTAGTAGTAGTAGTAGTAGTGGTAGTGGTAGAAGCAGTGGCAATAGAAGAGGTAGCAGTAGCAGCAGGTGGAGTAGTAGTAGTAGTAGCAGCAGTAGTAGTCGTCGCAATCGTCATCGTCGTCGTCGTCGTCGTAGTAGTAGTAGTAGTAGTCATATTTACGTGTGTGCATGTGAAACACACGTGTGTGGCAATGAGCAGAAGTTTCGTCTAAACACTCAATGAGTATCCCATGATACCGACTGTAGCAGCATGTGGTTTGTGTGGTGGTATGCAGTCCTGTGCATAGAACGCAGGTCACATATCAGGTGAAGTCCCAGTTCTTGGATGGGTTGCCGTGTTCTGCAGCTTGACTGCTGAGAGTGTCTGGGATTTCTGACCTGCCTCACAACGAAGCATCTGGTGTTACCCTTGCCAAATTTGGTTTGTTCAAAATTGTCTCTGTAGTAGTAGCAGCACCAAATGGGTACCCACGGGGATGATAGCTAACCTTTTAGCCAATCACATGTATATATATCGCTTTTCGGGGGTACTACATATGTCGCGGCCTCGTGCAGTTAAAAATAAATCACAATTACTTAATTACCAGATAACCATGACTGTAAACGAGTATCTCCGAGATTAATCAGAGAGCTACCCATTTGATCTGTATTATGAAAAAAAATCAGTATCCCAGGCTTCCCACACTATCAGAGAGTATCCCAGACGGCGTAGATTACTAGTGAGTGTCTCAGACAGCCTAGACTATCAGTGAGTATCTCAAACAGCATAGATTATCAGTGAGTATCTGAAAAAGCCTAGATTATCAGTGAGTATCTCATACAGCATAGATTATTAATGAGTATCTCAGACAGCATAGATTATCAGTGAGTATCTCAGACAGCATAGATTATCAGTGAGTATCTCAGACATTCTTGATTATCAGTGAGTATCTCAGACAGCATAGATTATTAATGAGTATCTCAGACAGCATAAATTATCAGTGAGTATCTCAGACAGCATAGATTATCAGTGAGTATCTCAAACAGCATAGGTTATCAGTGAGTATCTCAGATAGCCTTGATTATCAGTGAGTATCTCAGACAGCATAGATTATCAGTGAGTTTCTCAGACATCCTTGATTATCAGTGAGTATCTCAGACATCCTAGATTATCAGTGAGTATCTCAGACAGCATAGATTATCAGTGAGTATCTCAGACAGCATAGATTATCAGTGAGTATCTCAGACATCCTAGATTATCAGTGAGTATCTCAGACATCCTTGATTATCAGTGAGTATCTCAGACATCCTTGATTATCAGTGAGTATCTCAGACAGCATAGACTATCAGTGAGTATCTCAGACAGCATAGATTATTAATGAGTATCTCAGACAGCCTAGATTATCATCAAATATCTCAGGCAGCGAATGAGTATGCCAGATGACCCAAATGAACAGCCAGTATCCCAGCTTGGTAACCTAGATCATCAGCCCAGGTCCCATCAGTGGGAATCCCAGGTAACCCAGATCATCATCGAGTATCCCAGGTAACCTAGATCATCATCAAGTATCCCAGGTAACCTAGATCATCATCAAGTATCCCAGGTAACCTGGATCATCATCAAGTATCCCAGGTAACCTAGATCATCATCAAGTATCCCAGGTAACCCAGATCATCATCAAGTATCCCAGGTAACCTAGATCATCATCAAGTATCCCAGGTAACCCAGATCATCATCAAGTATCCCAGGTAACCTAGATCATCATCAAGTATCCCAGGTAACCCAGATCATCATGAAGTATCCCAGGTAACCTAGATCATCATCAAGTATCCCAGGTAACCTAGATCATCGGTGGGAATCCCAGGTAACCCAGATCATCATCGAGTATCCCAGGTAACCTAGATCATCGGTGGGAATCCCAGGTAACCCAGATCATCATGAAGTATCCCAGGTAACCTAGATCATCATCAAGTATCCCAGGTAACCCAGATCATCATCAAGTATCCCAGGTAACCTAGATCATCATCAAGTATCCCAGGTAACCTAGATCATCATCAAGTATCCCAGGTAACCTAGATCATCATCAAGTATCCCAGGTAACCCAGATCATGAGCCAGTATCCTAGGTAACCGAGATCATCAGCCAGTACCCTAGGTAACCTAGATCATCATCGAGTATCCCAGGTAATCCAGATCATCAGCCAGTATCCTAGGTAACCCAGATCATCAGCCAGTATCCCAGGTAACCCAGATCATCAGCCAGTATCTCAGGTAATCTAAACCATCAGCCAGTACCCTAGGTAACCCAGATCATCAGCCAGTATCATAGGTTACCTAGATCATCAGGTAGAATCCCAGGTTGCCTAGATCATCAGCGGGAATCCCAGGTAACCCAGATCTTCATCGAGTATCCCAGGTAACCTAGATCCCAGGTAACCTAGATCATCATCAAGTATCCCAGGTAACCTAGATCATCATCAAGTATCCCAGGTAACCTAGATCATCATCGAGTATCCTAGGTAACCCAGATCATCAGCCAGTATCCTAGGTTACCTAGATCATCGGGTAGAATCCCAGGTTGCCTAGATCATCGGCGGGAATCCGAGGTAACCCAGATCATCATCGAGTATCCCAGGTAACCAAGATCATCAAGTATCCCAGGTAACCTAGATCATCATCAAGTATCCCAGGTAACCTAGATCATCATCGAGTATCCCAGGTAACCCAGATCATTAGCCAGTATCCCAGGTAACCCAGATCATCAGCCAGTATCTCAGGTAATCTAAACCATCAGCCAGTACCCTAGGTAACCATTATCATCAGCCAGTATCCTAGGTTACCTAGATCATCAGGTAGAATCCCAGGTTGCCTAGATCATCAGCGGGAATCCCAGGTAACCCAGATCTTCATCGAGTATCCCAGGTAACCTAGATCATCAACCAGTATCCTAGGTAACCCAGATCATCAGCCAGTACCCTAGGTAACCTAGATTATCAGCCAGTCTCCTAGGTTACCTAGATCATCAACAAGTATCCCAGGTAACTCAGATCAACATCAAGTATCCTAGGTAACCTAGAGTATCATCGTGTATCCCGGGTAACCCAGATCATAAACCAGTATCCTAGGTAACCTAGACCATCAGCTAGAATCTCAGGTTGCCTAGATCATCAGCGGGAATCCCAGGTAATCCAGATCTTCATCGAGTATCCCAGGTAACCTAGATCATCAGCCACTATCCAAGGTCAGTTAGATCATCAGTCAGTACCTCAGGTAACCCAAATCATTAGCATGTATCCTAGGTAACCCAGATCATCAGCTGAGAATCCCAGGTAACCTAGATCATCATCAAGTATCCCAGGTAACTCGGATCAACATCAAGTATCCTAGGTAACCTAGATCAGAGAGAATCCCGGGTAACCCAGATCATTAGCCAGTATCCCAGGTAACCCATATCATTAGCCAGTATCCCAGGTAACCCAGATCATCAGCCCAGGTCCCATCAGCTAGAATCCCAGGTAACCCAGATCATCAGCCAGTATCCAAGGTAACCTAGACCATCAGCGAGTATGCCAGGTAACCTAGATCATCAGCCAGTGCCCTAGGTAACCAAAGTCATCGGTGAGTATCCCAAGTAACCCAGATCGTCATCGAGTATCCCAGGTAACCTAGATCATCAGTGCCCTAGGTAACCAAGGTCATCAGTGAGTATCTAAGGTAACCTAGATCATCAGCTAAAATCCCAGGTAACCCAGATCATCATCAAGTATCCCAGGTAACCTAGATCACCGAGTATCCCAGGTAACCCAGACCACCACCGAATATCCCAGGTAACCCAGATCATCAGCGAGTATCCCAGGCAACCCATATCAACAGCGAGTATCTAAGGTAACCCACATCATCAACCAGTATCCTAGGTAATCTGGATCATCACCGAGTATCCCTGGTAACACAGATCATCATCGAGTAGTCCGGGTAACCTAAATTCTCGCCGAATATTCCAAATAGTTTACTATTAAATCATCAGTGAGTCTAACAGCCAAATGACGTCACGTCATGCTTGTGAAATCTGAAGAAATACCAAACAGAGAAAGCCAGATACATTTCTTGTCGAATATCATAGAGAAAGCTAATCACGTTTTCGGCTGGATATGGGTCCTGGATATGAGAGCTTATAAATATGTCATATTTGGGTTGTTGAACTAACGTAGAACAACTACACGAAGGGTGGCCATTTCAGTGACCTTGGCCTTCATTGAATAACCTTACAGCATCAACGCCTGAGGATGTGTATCCAATGAACACTTTTTGACTTATTGCACAATGAACATAATACATCTTCAATACAGCATCGCAAATTCAAGTGTGTCAAGAACTGTCTAGCCAACAACCAAATGAGATGTCATCAGGTGGAATTAAACGCCGCACACGTCACAAGGAATATCACCCGGTATTGTACAGACATATATGAATAACAACTGCACACAGTTTTCAAGAAATACATCCAGAAAGAACCGTCATGTGAAAACATGTTTAAATGACTTTGACCTTTCTTTAGGTTACAACCTTATCTGACCCCGGCCCCGCCCCGAGGAAGACCCTGCTTAATCAGGTTTCAGTAAATCCCTCTCCAGTCAGGCGATAAGCAAAATGTTGTACACTGTTACAAACAGGATAACCTTGACTATTGACTTGCCACAAAGTCTGTGCTTATTCATCGCCAAATTCTCTTCTGAATTGGCAAGAATAATTATCCCTAAATTCTAAATGCTGATGCTCCTACAATATCACGGGAAGGGGCACCAGAAATGGTCTTTACACATTGTACCCATGTGGGGAATCAAACCCGGATCTTCAGCGTAACGAGCGAACGCTTTAACCACTAGGCTACAAGGTTTGATAATCCTCGTCAATAGGGGCCCTAAACATTTTTTTAAGAATGATAACAAGTAAAATACTCGCGTATTTGTTTCGTAAGGGAAAAACTGGAAAAACCCGTTGCACTTTAAATCGTTGAAACCCATGCTGAAACGCCAAACGGCTGAGTCGCATACTACATTGCTTAAACCGTGTTTTCAGACAACCCTGAGACTGTTCCGTGTAAGAAATGGACAACCTATGCCAGACATTGCCAGTCAAAACGGATCAGGAGGTTAGGCTTGTTAACTTGGTGGATTGCGAGTCATCGTACCCAATGACGTGGATCGGCGCTCTAGCATTGATTATAGGATTGCCTGGTCCTAACTCGCTTATTTACAGACAGCCTCTTTACAAAAACAAATGTCACACTAATTTATGTTTTGTATTGTTCGTTTTAGACCGCACAAACAATAGTCCATCTATATGGCAGCGATCTGTAATAAAAAAAAGACGAGTCCAGACCAGAAAATCCAGTGATTGACATCATGAGCATCGATAAAAAATGTCAACGAGGCTGATGCCGTTATTCTGATCCCGATCTTCGCAGGTGACTATGTTTTAGTAAATTGGAATTCCAGAACACAAAGAACATTTCCGGATAAAAACGTCTTTTTCTGTGGAACACACGTAACACATCTTATCACATAACACGTCTTATCACATAACACGTCTTATCACATAACACATCTTATCAATTGCCGTGAGCTTACAGCAGCAGTTTCTAAGTGAAACGCGTTTCTATGATTAAGAGTCATCGCCTTGTAACCGTCAACGGAAAGATTTCGTCACCCGAAAAATTTGGATGGTTGTATGGTTACGTTCATGACATATCTGTTATCACATGTTTGGCACGTAGAACATAAAATAATACATGCCATAGCCTGTATGGCGAGAATGAGTTCAGAACATTATTACTGAACAGGACATCCGTATTGTTCCTGAAGTTTACACAGTTTCTCATTGGACAAGATTTCTTCGTTTATGACGTCAGTAGTACGTACATAGCATTAATGTTGCTGCATGGCACGGACGTGGTTTTGATTGGTAGTAATCAGCCACTCAAAGGCTCCATTCTCTCCAAAGAATGGCAGCCATATAACTGCCGAGTATTGCTGAGTGCAGCATAAAACTAAACTCCAAAGTATGGTGTCCTCCATATTTCTTTCTTTTAATGGCTTAATTACAACATTGATATTTTAATTCATGTATCAATTTTATGTATTGTTTATCAAATAAAATATTTGAGCTAAACGAAACTGATCATTTGTTGACGACTGTCCATGATCCATGCCTCGTCGATGCCCAAATACAAACTGCTCTGAAGATTCAGGGATAGGTATGTTACTGGAGGCTTATTTGCCCTAAAGTTTCAGCTGGCCATCTTGATCTGAGGTTGTAGTTAGTAGTCGTACTGGGAAGTGCATAGCAAAGCAATCTGCAATGTAGTTGTGCATTGTTTGTTGTTTAACACCGCGCTAAGTAATATCTCAGCTATATGGAGGTTTGTAAATTATCGAGTCTATACCAGACAATCACGTTATTGTGATTATTCCCATCGATCAACGCAACTGGCACACGATGACATGTGTCAACCAAATCAGCGAGCCTTGACCACCCGAGCCCGTTAGTCGCCACTTACTGCAAGTATGGGTTACTGAAGGCCAATTCTGACCCGGATTTTCACGGGTATGATTTAGCTTTAAAAGGGGATGGGGTAGTGTAACAAAATAACTATAGATGCAGTCTGGCTGAGAGAACATGCACGCGGAGAGCAGTGCTCATCTGTCGGGACCACACGCCCGCTTCCTTGGCGTTTGGGTTATACGGGAATGACATGACGTGCTAAAATAGTCAGTCAGTCTCGTCATGAAGCTCAACCAATCGATTCTTATCTCATTCTGATCTGCAGCTGATTGCAACTATATTGCAGCTTTTGATGGCAAATATGTCGAGGGAATGTTGCTGCTGTTCAACGCTACACTTGGCAGAATTCGTGATATATGACAATCACCCAGACACTCCAGTGGCCGATACCATAAGCATTAATCTGCTAGTGCTGGCATGTATCAGCCCGAATGGGATAACCCCCAACCCCACCACACCCCAATGTGCCGGGTCTGTGAGTTTGACCACCCGATTCGTTAGTCCCCTCCTACAACAAGCATGGGTTTCTGAAGGCCAGTTCGAACCCAGACCCTCACATATGTGACAGATTATGGTAATGTGATCGGATTGACCGAGGGGACCACCTTCAGTTCCTTATTTCCACAGGATTGCTAGTTATTTTTGACAGTGGCGTGGATCTATAGTTAAAATAACAAACGGGGGCCACTTTTAATTCCTTATTTCTACAGGATGGCTAGTTATTTTCGACAGTGGGCTGTGGGTATATACATGTCCTTAGAATAACAAACAGGGGCCATTTTTAATTCCGTATTTTCACAGGATTGCAAGTTATTTATGACAGTGGTGTGCGGAATGACGTGAATGAGAGTAAGTGGTTACCTTTTCTCACCTGTACTCACCTAGTGTTCGTGACATACGATTTATCACAATGGTACGACACTTCAGTCACAGACTGTTTAGGTGCGTTACTGAATATTTCTGTTATACGGGTACGTTCAACTTTCATCGCATGATTTTGACAATTATTTTCTAATAGGTAATCCTGTTATATACAATACCAACTAATCAAACATTAAGGACTATGTACTAAGTAACTGAATGTGTATAATTATGACACAAATATACATTCCTTTTAGAATGAAAGGGAGCCCTAGTGGGAAGGTCCAGCTTGAAGAAAACTAGACTTGCTTCATTTAGGGCTTCAGTATTGTAGAAGGGCCAGTAGAAGGGATCATAATATTGTTCAGGGCCTGCGAGACAGACTGCCAAACACTGCATCACATTTTTCATGATATATTGGCACGCCATTGCATATTAGGGCTGGGACGAGTAACCCGGATACCCGTTACGGGTAGGTAATGAGGTGGACCCGGGTATCCGTCTCAATAATACTCGGACCTGTTATGATGATGTTACTAATGGCTGTTCTTTCGTGATTAAAAAGTTGTATTGTCTTTGAAGATTTAGATATAATTGTGCAGTCACCTCTTTTGCATATAGTACATGGTTAAGAATTTGTATAACTCGAAAGTTTAGACGCTGAGCTGAGGAATACATTGCCATTTCTTACAAATTTGATACCAGGAGTTAACATAACGGGTATCCGTGTAGGGTTGAGTAATAGGGGTGGGGTAGCCGGTTAGACATTTTGGACCCGTCCCAGCCCTAATGCATATCGTAAGGTTAAGAATGGAGTGGTCAGCAGGCTGTTTAATCAGACTAGTGCCGTTCACCGTGTTCACGGAGGAACTGGGATGCCATTTCATCTATATAACCCATGAAGATCCAGGTTAGAACTGGTCTTCAGTGACTCATGCTTGACTCGCAGATTTGGGTGACATATGTCATCTTAGCCCAGTTGCGTAGATCGATGCTAATGATGCTCATCACTGGATTATCTGGACTCGATTATTTACAGACCGCAGAATAGTGTTTAGACTATATTGAGAGCCACGTTAAACGACAAACGAATCTCTTGTTTGTGGCTGGTTATGTCTGGAACCGTTTTCACGAGCGCTGCATCACAGAATGGTCCGTGTGATGGTGTATGGACATATATAAGGGACAATAAGGGACATCTTTGAGGGGCATTTAGCAGTTAGGAAGGATAACTATATATGGATGAACAACCTCTCGGACGCAGTGAGAGGGATGTTTCGGTGTTTGTTTTTGTCTTGGTAACGGTTTAAGAATGTATACCGAAATGCAGCTCTCACTGTAATAAGGTTATTTATCCATATATTGTTATCCTTCTTGACTCTATGGGGCAAGTAATATTACAAACTGTAGCACTATAATTTAGGCTCTTTTAGTATGACGTCGCTTCAGCATCGAACCCCGACATTCCGTTCAGTGGACTACGCACTATCCACCACACCAAGGAAGAGGCATTGTGTCCTTAAGGTATCTACCCACCATTTGAATCAATTTACTTCTGCTCACAGCCTCACGTGCTGTCAGGTAACAGCCGTTCAGATGCATTCAGATGACGTTGCCACATAAATAGAACATTGTTGAAAAGGACAATGGAGAAAGACAATGATATCGTTTGTGACGTGATGAGACAAGAGCAATGACCCAACCTACATAGGCGCCAGAGTATTCAGCATCTACGTGCTTCATACAATAAGTTCACTATATAACAGGACTTAAGACCCACGCCGTGATTGTTTTGCGCTGTAGTCGCTTATAACGACCCGATACAAACAGGCTACTCACAAGGTTAGAAACGCTCCCAGCTTAACTGCAGATAAGTTTTACAGACAATTTTAAACACGAGCTAGTTCCTTAAACTAATGTAATACTAAAACAGAAACTCTACACCTCCCCTCTCCTTAAAACCAGCTCACACTACCACTGGATTTTCTTCCAGACCCAGGTGAGCTAATACACGAACGTGACGCTGTGATTTTAACAGCTGTTAAACGTTTGAGACATACCCTCCCTCTGACTCCATTTACACGAGGGTTAACGTGACCTAAGCTATAAACAGGAACTATTTATGGCACGACAAAATGACCAGTGTTGGTTAAACACTTTATGGTGGCACACCATCTCAACACGCCTACGTTCTTGAAATCAAAATGTGAATCCGGCATAGTTTCAGCCATTGTTAATACCCTAACTGTCCAGATGGTTGGACATCCGTCTTCACATGTATGTTACCTTACCAAAAGGATCTGTTTAATGGCCCTACGACAAATTTAGGTTTAAAACTACACATTTGCTAAGATTTCGAAAGATGGAGTTTTAGGCAGCTTTAGAATAATTACCGCCAGATTGGAGATGCTGGAGTACACCTATCTTCACTTGTTTCCGGTGAAACATTTGACTTTGGCATTAACAGCTAAAACACTTCATTACTCCACTTCCTGTTCAGTGAGTGAGTGAGTGAATATGTACATTTTACATCACGTTTACGCAATAATTCCATCAACCTTACACAGGAGTCACCCTAAATGGGTTTAACACCTAGAACCCATGCAGAGAATTGAACTCAGGTATTCACTTTGGAAAGACTTCCGAGCGAATCCTCCCACCCCCCTTAATTTTCATCCTAGCAAAATCATATCATTTGAATATATATTCCTCGTCTGAATATATAACAATGAGTTTTAACGTGATTCCTAAGTGTAACTTAACATGCTGAAAGACATATCCATCTTATGAAAATGCCACTCATGGACATTTTTTCTCATTGTTCAAATTTAGGGGGGATATGGGCAGAGATCTTACCTTCACTTTAACCACTAGCCTACCTTGTCCAGTAAGACTCTCACATTTCACCCCTTTTTCAATTTCCATTCTTGTTACTGATCTACAATCTCTATAAATTCAAGAAAAGCATAATTGAATTATTTCAACATAAATATATCCATCAAGATGCAAACTTGACCTTCCCCTATACTCTTCTCTTACCATGCCACAAAACTTTACTGGTGTGTGTATCTACATGTGTCCTCTCTAATCCTTGTTGCCATATTTCGCACAAAAGTGCCATGTTTGGTTTCAATGTGTGAGTGAGTGAATGAGTGAGGTGGAACAAAAGCAACATGCTTGACAAAACAAAAAAATTAAATGACGCTAATATTGCATCTTTCAAATTCATTAATATTTCCGAACAATCAGATTGTAGCATTTCTTCCTGGTCATTTAGCAATGTGACCTGCCTGCTGGCATAAGGGTTACAATAACCTGCAACTTATAATGTAGATACAGTTAAGAACACATTACAAGGCATTTCTTACAAGGTCCAGGTGTTGAAGAAAGAGAAAACCATAATTATATCTTGTTGTCTTTATTTGCAGGAATAGTTGTAAACATTTGATGCAATAACTTTAAAGTCCATCAAGGTCATCTTGATGGAGGTTTATCATTTTAGAATGACCTTGACGCAGAAGGCTCATGTTCACAAGGAGATCTTAAGGTATTGGGCCCAAATTTTCAATCTATTAGCACTAAGATAGTTGTACATGCCATACATTAACATTAACCAGAGACCATATAATCTATTATATGGTCTCTGCATTAACTTACAACTATCTTAGTGCTAAGAGTCCATAGGAGTTACAACAGTCAACGCTCTACAATCACTTTATAAAATAACCTGGCTAGCTATTCTCGTAGCTCTAGGTAGAATTCTTAGGACTACCAACGTATCATGAATATGGGCCCTGGAACAATGAGTGAAGGTACAACTGAGAACACAGTACTTCATAGATGGTATAGTTGTGAAGAAAAAGGACTAAATATTTCCTGTTGTCTTTATATGAAGGAATAGGTTTCTAAATAAGGTCAACTTGATGGCGGTTTGTCATGACATGGCAATGACCTTGACTAAGAAGGCTCACTTTCAAAAAAGTGATCTTAAGTTACAGTGGTGCTCACACGGCAAAAATACAGTTTGACAACATGTTAAAATCTAAAAGTTGTCAAACTTTGTGTCATTTGAACCCCACGTCACATCACGAGACAATTTCTTGGACAGTCATTGACTGTTTCTGAACAATATGAATTTGACAACATTTCACGCATTAAACTTGAGTTTGACAACGCCAATGGTTCCATGGTAAAGTTTGGTGAGAAAAGAAATCAGTTGTATTTTTCCACAAGTTTGACAGGTGGTGAGTTGTTGGAATATTTACATTCACACTTAGTGAAACACGCCCCTGTGACTCAAACAAGATGTGCTGGATATCCTGTACAGATAACAGCTCATTTTAACATTTACTGCCCAATAAAAAATCTTTGCTGTTATTCACATAACAGCCATGTCACATCACAGGGTCATGTTTCCAGTTTCAACTTTCCAATCCCACCACAAGCACCAGCTAAGGCATTTTCTTCACTTTTGGTAGTATGTTCCTCACAACTGGTTTCACTTGACTGAACACTGCTGTCCACACCACTCCTTTCAGTCTCCTGAGTACTACTCTCAACACAACTAGTGTTACTGGTATCAGTGAGTCGAGTCCCTTGTTTGGCGAGTTTGTCCGACTTCCTCAGGATACAGGCTTGTTTGTAGGGCGGATCTATCGGAGCCTGCGTGGGGGCGTGATAGGTATAGCCTTTACCTGGCTCCAACTGGAACATCAACAACCAAAAGATTGTTTACATAGGATTTCTATGTCATTTTGCAAAGAATTACATAATTACCAAAAATATCTACCTGGGTAAAATACAGCAATCTCAATGCTAAAGTTGCATTGAGGTGTCCCCAATTTCAGTTCACTTACCTGTGAACCATAAACGAGGATATGTTTCTGTGTTCGTCTGGAGTATCTTGAAGATTAATACAAATAGTTGTGATTAACACTGCCCTGATACTACTAAATTTCCAGCAATATAAAAGCTGAGAACACCAGAAATGGGCATTGCACATTGCACCTAAGTGCAGGATCAAACCTGGAACTTTGGTGTGAAGAGCAAATGCATTAAGCACCCCACTGAGTGAAACTTACAGTAAGAAGAAAATGTTCCATCACACAAAGTAATGACTAAGAAACAAGACAGTTGCTTTCTAAACAAGCATTGTCACTGAGGTGACGTAATCCTCTGCCAAGTATTATCAAATCAAACTCAAAAAGGAAAGAAACTGAAGGTCGTAGTTTAAGATGAAGTGAGATGTCAACAAAAACATTAATCTCATGCTCTTGGATAGTTTGCACTCTAGTTGTTTGAAAACAAAAATACTTTGGAGAGTCACTTAGACCTTAACCAGTGTGTTAAACTCCTAAAAAACAGTTGCAGTAACTGTGAAAATTAACTGAAGGTCACCAAAATCAACTGGGCCCTGCAGCTTCCCAAGAAAAAGCTTGGTGTTGAATATGAAGAAAATCCAGTGAGTGGTTCTTGTCTCACTGACAAGGTAAAAAGCTATAGTCTGCTTGTGACCTTGAGATAAATGTCAAAGTCACCAAACCTGACTGAGACCTTTCTTTTACTGTGATAAACCTAGATACCAAATATGAATAGAATCTAGTCAACGGTTCTAAAGATATTCCAATCTGTACGTACGTATGGACCGACGGAGGGACTGAGTCTAATACTATATCACCCGCTTATATCCCTGAGGGATAACAAGTGTTCGTTCACATAACAAAATCCACACATCATGAATAACCAAGCCTGATCAAAACCAGGACACAATAACTGCATGAGTTAACACATGTGCATGTTTGAGGTAAGTTTAATACCAGAGTCTTTATCAAGCAGTATCTTCCTCCTTTGGTTTTGACCAATCCTGGCAAGTCAGTGGCTAATGGCAAAAGAAGTGACCTTGGCAGTCTGCACACACATAGTTCATATCTATGTAACAATGCTCAGTTGTACTTATAATAACACATACCATTCCAAAATAAGTAGGGGATATCCCATTCGGTGAGCATACTACTAGCCAATGGCAATGCAAATGAGAAGAAGTAATATATATCCATACAGATGAAACATTTCCAAAGGAATGGAATAAATTGTCATATTTTCCCCTAATTTCTCTTCATCATCTGTTTCATCCCTGGCTTCATCATTTGCATTTCATCAATCATGTAAATCCAATATCCCCTACTTTTTATAATGCTACATTTTAGTCCAGTCCTGACCCAATTCTCCATGAAATAGTTTCCTTTGAAATTGTCAAGGAGTAAAGATATGTATGACTGACAACTCACAAAGTGAGTGAGTGAGTTTACTTTTACGCGGCACTCAGCAATATTCCAGCTATATGGCGGCGGTCTGTAAATAATCGAGTCTGGACCAGACGATCCAGTGATCAACAACAGAGCAGGGACCTGCGCAAATGGGAACCGATGACGTCAACCAAGTCAGCATGGCTGACCATCCGATCCCGTTAGTCGCCTCTTACGGCAAGCATAGTCGCGACAACTCATAGAGACCCGCAGGAGTTTGACATAACATTAACCTGTATTCCAGTCATGTTACTGCATATGTGTGCATGCAGAGCTCCACATAAGATTCAGCTCATGTGGGTACTGCACCCTCTTTAGTTTTTTGGAGTGGGTATTATGAATGTTGAGTGGGTATATCATTTTCTGTTACACACTGCTTTCAAATATATGGGTATTTCAGTGATTTTACTCATATAAGTGTATGTCCTCGAGTAAGTTTACTAAGCAGGTATTTTCTGCCTTATTTCATACCTAATCACTACCAACTTAAATATGAAGGAAATGATTTCATATAAAGTCACTCATCCAATACTGACAGTACTACAATAGTCCTATACTAACAGTACAAAGTAATAGCAAACAATATCTTTTTCATTGATTGTCATTTTTCTATATAAATATACTCCATACGCATGTTTTAAATGTTTTGCGTATCTATCATTTTTAAATGTGTAATTGGTACTCAACAATTATTTTCCAGGGCGTAATCTGGATATTTTCTACGCATATTTTACCTGGATACGTAGCTTATCTGGGCCTCTGGACGTGGATATCATGATGACTCCATTCATACATTATCCTGTAATACTCTCAGTTTCAGGATGTCAGGCTTACTTTACAATCTCTTGGTGTGATGCGTATGGGAGCTTAACCACTGACTTCTACACACACGATAGACACTACACATACTTGCCACCAGAAACAGGCTAAAATACTGTAAGATGAAGTCATCTGTAGGATTTGTTCCCTCAAATATAAAGACACGATAAAGTTAATTTAATTCTCATAAACCATAGATGTAATTTGTCACATTTTCAAATGATGTCAATGAAAATGGCTTTTTAGAAGTAAAGATATCAAACTTTTCAACATGAAACTTTTGAAACATGTCTGTGACTTATCGTGGGTCCTGGTCGTAGATAAACTTGACTGAGACGCAGCCGTTAAAAACTATTTACTCTGTGAAAGACATGAACATCAGTAGAGATGATGTATGGCTGAGGTGTGAAGCAACTACCTTTGGCCTTGGAATTAAATGAAATGGAAAAAGTGAAGATGCCCACGTCACAGAATAGGTAATGCACAAGATACTACTTGCACTACAATCAGTATTGCATTACAACTAGTGTAAGAGTGAGAGAAGGAACGCTGGTAAAAGAGCAGAGAGAAATGAAGCAAGATATATTCAATGTACCGTATTGGGAAATGCATCCAGCATTGGATTGAGAATAAATGGTACGAACTTTGCAGACCAAAGCAAGCTAAAACTTTTGTTGCCAAGACACATCTATACATACATCCGGGCTCTGTTTCACAAAACTCTCATTTGCCAAAGATTTCGTAACTTTTCTTGTAGTATTCGTAACTCCTATACTGTAACATAGGGAGAATGAATGGTATGAGAAAAGTTATGAGATCTTAGGCTTATGAGAGTTTTGTGAAACGGGTTCCAGTTCTGACCAGTGTTACGACAGATACCTACCTCCAGAGGGTACGTCCGGTCTGAGTCGAAGCCGCTGAGGTCACCACAGGCAAGGAAGGGAACAATCACTCTGTTGGGTCCTTCTAGATTGTTGAAGTCCACATCTGAAGGAATGATGGATAAATACAGAGGTTCACACATTCTTAAATGTCACAGTTTACTGTCCATCCATCAGGATGGCTGACCAGTGTTAAAAAGTCCACATCTGGAGGAATGATCGATAAACACAGAGGTTCACACATGCATCCTGGATACCTGGAATGGGTGGGCAATGAGATGGACCTAGATACCTGTCTCAATACCTGGACTCATTATGATCATGTAACTAGCAGATTTAACAGTGTAATATGTTATTCTTTCATGATTAAAAGGTTGTATTGTCTTTGAAGATTTATATATAATTGTGCAGTCACCTGTTTTGGACACAATACATGGTTAAGATGTTGAATAAACTCGAAATTGTAGGCATCCATGCTGAAGAATATGTTGCCATTTCTTACAAGTTTGATGTCAGGAAACAGCATAACAGGTATCCGGGTAGTGTAGGGTAAGAGGATGGGGTACCTGGGTAGAAAATTTTGACCCATCCCAGCCCTACGTTAAAAGTTTACTGTCCACCCTGATGTCTCAAACTCTCTTTCTTTAATGGCATTTCAAAGCTTGTATAATGATGATAAACAAGGTATATGGATAGACAACTTCTATTGCTAAAAAGAAGTTTTCAATCAAAAAGATTTGTTTCTGCAGCCTGTCATTCTACCTTTATTTTTTGAGAGACACAGTAGTCTCCCAACAAAACTATATAAGACAATACAATAGCAATGATCTTCCACAGCAACACACGAATGAGTGGATTGAACTCTGATGTTGAGGCCCAGGGGCCAGTAAAGCTGCTTCAGCTAATTGCCCAATGCAAGAACTGTCACCGGGAATGTCTTTTGGCACTGGGCATGTATCACCTGCATGAAACCTATGAGCACAAGACGGATGCTAAATATCCATGAAACATAATTAGTACCTTGAACATCTGACAGAGGCAACCCAGCAACATGTAGCATCATATACAACTGTAACTCCACAACATGGGAATCTTTACAAAACTACTAACATACGAGGGCTGGTCAAAAAGTTCTAAGCCTACAAAACTTCTAGACTGGAGACACCAACTAATCTTAGGAGTGTTGCTGGACAGTGGTTTTCATCAGCATTTCCAGTTATTTTACTGAAATAGATCAACCATACTAGGCATATAAAGAAACTCTGCATGCAAATACTTAAATTTATCAAACAATCAGGTAAACTCAGGTATCCAACGTGTATGCAGGAGCCACGTTCCGTGACGTCAGTGGTTTCGTACTTGAGACGTGCAATACGTTGTTGCATGTACATTGCACATTCCAGGAAAGAGAAACAGTACAAATGATTGCCACACAGGCCTGTCACTTTGGAAAGCTCAACCCCTGCCCTTGGGATTGTTAAAAAAATTAAACGGCTATTGCAATGCATAGCATGCCAAAGTTAACATCTGCACAACGTCATGAAGCCATTGGGAATGTCTCAACGATAAGTGGCTGCACATTTCCACTGCCACCAAAACACCATTTCTGCAAAGGTGAGATGCTACCAGAACACAAATAAAATCATCGATCGGCCACGTTCTGGGCATCCACATGTAACAACGCCAAGACAGGACAGATGGATACGGGTGACCCATCTTCACCACAGGTTTCAGACTGCAGTGATGACTGCCCAGACCATCCCAGGACTTTGCCATATTCACTCCAACACAATTTGACAACATTTACGTCATCACGGGATCAGACCACGACATCCTGCCATAGACCTATCTTGACCCAACGTCGTCAACAAGCCCTGGAAGCCAGGTTTTGGTGATGGACATCAATGTGCCTAATAACGCCTGGGAGACCATTATGCACAGGCCTGTGTCTTAGAGAGGAATCGCTTTGGTGGTGGTTCTGTGATGATTTGTGGTGGAACAACAGCACACCAAAGGACTCCTTTGGTGATTGCTCCGAGTAACATAAAGGTGGGGCGACAAGGATCTGATTCTTCGACCTGTAGCAAGTCCTTTTCTACAATGTGAAAGCCCTGGGTCAACATTCCAAAACGCCAATGCCTGCCATCATATGGCAACGGTCGCAATGGATTTCTTGCAACACCACAATGTTGACTTACTGCCCTGGCCTGCAAATTCACTGGATCTCTTCCTAATAGAGCATGTTTGGGACGAGATGGATCGACGTCTACATCGCCTGCCTCATCTGCCAGATAATGTCCTTGACCTTACAACAGAACTTGAGAGAATCTGGCGTGACATCCCACAATCCTTCCTTGCACTTTTGATAGGCTCTATGCGTCATCGATGCACATACCTGTTATTGAGGTTGTGACATGGTCATTTGACCCCTGTCCCACTTGTGGACTCATGACGTCATTATGACTGACTTTTCAATTAAAATTCTCCCGACTTGTCATGGTATCATGATCCCTCCATTAAAGTTTATATGTACCTTTGACATTGTTATCTTACTTATCAACTGGGATAATATTTTTGCACAGTTTCTTTATGTGGCTAGTATAGTATAGGTTGTAACATCCTGAAAGCTTTTTGGATCAGGAACAAGATTCTACACAAACAGGAAACATAAAAACGAGGTAAAAGATGTGTGTTTATGATGCCTTCAGCAATATTCTAGAAAGACCCTGCACACTCTGTACACACCTAGGATAACAAACCATAACATGATGAATTCACAATCAAATGGCTTTCACGTCATCCCAATCATTTGGCATCACAGACTGGGGACTTATAATCAGTTTTTGAATCTCAGTAAGTTGCTGCCTTACTCACCATAGTGTTGATCCAGCAGGGGATTGGACATGTTGGGTGTGTAGCCATCAGGGGGACTGTAGCTCTGACACACCACAAAAGCCTCTGAAAAACACAATACATAGTTGCCATATCTAATATAAGATGATGTAACTGTTTAACATCTGTATGAAAATGAAGCATACAACTTTTATGGATGACAACTTCTTGTTTATTCGACATTTCAATGTAGATTCTCAGAACGTTATCAAGCTGAAAATGAAACGTTGCTTTATGCAACATAAAACAGCAGGTGTACCAGATGAGGTTGGAGGGTGCATGTAGCATTTGATAATTACAGCAGCATACCCTTATAACAAACCAATCGAAGTTATGAGCTATCTTTATGACACTGGACACTGTAATTCAACAAAATTAAGTATGGTTAAACTGGAAAAGAAATTCTGGTCCAAGCAAACGGCTAGTCTACTGAGACATGTTTAGACAATGTGCCGGATTGTAGAGCTGGTGATAAATGTACAAGCCAAGGATGAGACCGAGATTTTATGCCGGTGTTGGTAACTTGCCGGATTGGACATATGTGGGTTTTGAAAGCTTCCACTGTTCTTCCAACAAACCCTGTTAATTGTCTACACAAACAAAAACACATTTCTTGCCCCTTTCTTCAACCTGGTACACTAACCAGTGCATTCCACAAGCCCCTTCTACATATCACAAACAAACAGTTAAGCATATTAGACCCTTTCTTCAACCATGTACACTGACTAGTACTTCCAATAGGCCCCCTCCTCCAACACATCACAAACTAGTACAAAAACAATTTGGCACGTAAGTTAGCCCATTCTTCAACCAGGAACATTGACTAAAACCTTCCCACAAGCCCCCGTCATAAATCACAAACATTTCAGCTATATTATATCATACATACCTATGCTAGAGTTTCGACTACTTCTGGGTTTGAAGACGGTGACAAATGGAAAGAAAATCTTCAGTTGTGAGTAGAGAAGGGTCACATCCTTCCCTCGGAATATCTGAAATAACCATAACAACAATCATTTAACAATGAAATACTAATAAAAAATATGATACTTCACGGACAACAACTTCTTTATACGTTTTGGTATAGCTTCTTGCACACTTGCTTGACAATGGTAGGAGAAGTTGTCTCATTATACATCATATTAATATTTCAAGTCGTAAGGAGTTAGTATGTTTTTACATGGCTTTTAGCAATATTCCAGCATTGTCATGGTGAGGAACACCAGAAAGGGTCTTCTTTCATTTTACGTATATCCAATTAAGGCATTATTATGTTAAATATGAACTAACAAATTTCATTTTCAAACTCAGATCTTTCTTTAAATTAAAAGACTGTGAAAACTGTCCAAACACTATAATGACAAATATTCATTTATTGGGTGAAATATAAGGAACAAGAAGCTTTCTCCAATATCAATGAGGAATTCATAAAATGTTCAACATCCTGACTGAGAAGCTTGACACCACAACACAGGAAGTCATGGTGGCCATTATCAACATGAAGAACACAGCAGTATGAGACTTGTCTGTATATCACCCACTCAGAGAGTGTGTGGAGTTTCACAGTGGTAGTATTCAGGATCATGTTTAAAGTTAACGTATCACATTAAACCTCAAAAGGAAAACAGTTAAATCTGAATTAGTGAGAAAGCGTTTCCCAAATACAAATATGTCTGTGTTAGAGATTTTCAAAGAAAAAACATTCTGAGTGAAGTGATTTTGGGAGTGTAGCCTGATAAGCAATTCTGGGTGTGAAAGCTTAGTAGGCAGAATCCTAGTTAGGATAGCAAGCTCTCCAGTAGGCGAGATAGAAAAAACCTTCATTAAGTTCAATTAAATATTGCCCATAATTCATTGCATGAAAAACACATATGTAAGGGCAGGTACGATCTCGTTTACAAGACAAATTGTGAGACCAGAAATAGAAGTTAAAATGTTTGAAAGTGGTGAAATTCACCTTTGGGTGGACTTACTTGATCTAGAAGAAATTGTAATTAATTATTGTTATTATAAAAATTCATACCTTGTATCCAGAAATGTAGAGTGAACATGTACTCGAACAGATGTAAAGATCTAATTATTATTACATGTTAACATATTTGATATTTTCTTCACATCAAATTTATTTATTAAACTAGGGCATAACACTTGTCGTCAGATTTTGAAAGTCTGCCAAAAAGAGAATTAAGACCTGCAAAAAATATTACCATTTGATTTTTTTAATAATTATCATGACTTGAACTTTCATTATGCGTCATCTCACAAAGTGAAAATTAACTTAGGAAATAAGCAGAAGTTACTTCCCTTATCGAGTTGGCCTTGACATTGACATATCAGAGCAATGTGACAGAAAAGGGCGATGTTGTGAATTAAAAGGGACAGAATAGGTGTGAAAAAAAATAGATCTCATTTGTAGATCTAAAGAAAATGTGTATTGCAACCAGTACGTCTTATTCACAACTGATAAAATGATGATATAGACTCAGAAAATCTTCTTTACTGATAAAATCTGCAAGCTGTTGTAAATTCAGCTGTGATTATGTTTTCACAACGTCCAAATTGGTGAACAAACAAGTATCACAAGATGTTGATTTCCACTGAGATGGACTGAGGACAAGTCAGAACCTATTCCAGTATTTGTCCTAAGTTAGGATGCCCCAGCGCTAGGATATCTTTCAAGAGTAAGGTAGGAAACCTATCCTAGACCCTGGGGTCAAAGTTAGGGTATCCTAGGGGTAGGATCCAGGAATAGGGGCCCAGGAATGGTTATGTGCAAGTTAAACGAGTAGCAATATATGACTGTGGTAAATATACTGAACATCATTGAAAACGCACCACCCCTAAAATTGTGGATTTCTAAGAGCAGAAGTGAGCAATCTATGTAAATTTTACATATTTGTGTAGACCAATGTTTGATAAAGAAAAGAAGCAAAAAACAATCAAGCAAAACAGTGAAGATTTAATGCAGCTGACAATGAAATAAAGATGGGGTCAAAATGGAAAGTCAGTAGCGTGTATGACCCCCGTTAGCAGCAACACAAGCTGTGCAATGTCTCCTCATTGAACGGATAAGTCTCTGAATAAAGTCCTGAGGCACTGCATTCCACTCTTGCTGCAAGGCATTGTCGAGTTCCCCAAGGTTGTTGATCTGCGGACGACGTGCGAGGCGTTGGCCGATGTAATCCCACAAGTGTTCGATGGGTGACAAATCTGGTGACAATGCAGGCCAATGAAGTAGAGGAATGTTGTTGTTAGCCAGATACTGTATCGAAACACGTGCAGTGTGGGCTCGTGCATTGTCATGTTGAAATGTGTGCAGATCTTGATGCTGGTGAAAGAAGGGAACGACGTTGTTCTGAAGAATGTTGTCACGGTAGTAAACGGCATTCACTCTGCCACGACAAACAATCAGAGCGGTTCTGTGGTGATAACTTATCCCTCCCCACACCATAATGCTGCCTCCACCCCACCGATCGGTTTGCACAACACAATCCTGATGATAACGTTCACCCCGTCGACGCCATACCCGTAGACGCCCGTCAGCATTTCGCAAGTGAAAACGCGACTCGTCGGAGAACACCACACCATGCCAACGTCGTAACAACCACACACGATGCTGTTCAGCCCATTGTCGGCGTTCACGGCGATGCCTGTCAGTCAGGATGGGTCCAACGTAAGGGCGTCGACAACGTAACCCTGCCGCACGGAGACGGCGTCGGACGGTGGAAGCGCTGATCAAACCACGTCGACCCTGGACAGCGTTGGCGGTTCTGGCAGCGGGCAAGGTTCGATCCCGAATATGGCGCCGTACAATGTCTCGATCTTGACGAGGGGTGGTAACACGTGCCTGACCTGGGCGTTGCCGGTCCCTGCTGGTTCCTGTTTGTTGGTATCTGTTAGCAAGCCTCAGAATGGTCGAATGATGACACCCAAATCGTCGTGCAATGTTTCTGCTTGAAGCGCCGACCTGCAACATACCCAAGGCCTGTTCTCGTTCCTCTGGTGACAATCTTGGCATGGCGAAAAAACTTTACTTACGAAAGTACTGCGAAAATGAGAACGGTTTTGTGCCGAAGGTCATTTATACCCCTGAACAGCATGCTTTCTGCATGCAATTTGTGCCCTTCGTGTGTGATGTGCATGAATTTTGTTGTTTTCATGTGATGTGTTCGATGATGTGTTCGAACGATCCGTTTTTCACTGTAGAGCGTTATTTACGATCTAGTGTGTTATTATCAAAATTCCCACCATTAATTTTCCATTTCCAAAAGATTCTATTGCCTTATTTCAAAATTTACAGGTGGTGCGTTTTCAATGATGTTCAGTATATATTGGTCGATGTTATAAGTGGAATGTATATGTACACATTTGAAATGCTGTCCTGGGCATAGATGGGAATGTTATTGGTTTGTTTACAGTATCACAACTTGCTTCATCATTTGAGTAGTCTTGGAATGGGGCAGTTAAGAAAACTGTTGTAATGTTAAAAGACTGACCAGAGAGTAATTTGAATAAAGTTCTAATCTACCTGCCACACACAGTTTGAATGTCTATCTGGCAGCACCATTTGGTTGAATTTGCTTTCCCCACTGTACCAATCATATGTGTCACACAAGCATGAATATGTGAATATTCAGAGAAAATCATATCGCCATCTGGCTTTCAAGAGTTATCTCCCATTACGAGAAATTTCCATGTCAGTATGTGAGTGAGCGAGTTTGGTTTTACACCACTTTTAGCTACATTCCAGCAATATCACAGCGGAAGACACCAGGAATGGGCTCAACACATTTTGGGGAATCAGTGTGGGGAATCAAACACAGGTCTTTGGCATGGCAAGCAAACACTTTCACCACTTGGCTTCCCAACTGTCCCCTAGAGTAAATGTGACCAGAGTTGCTGCAGTCTGTACATAAAGTATATGACAGGCAATCCAGCTTTGTAACCTGGCCTATATTATTTTGATATCAGGCGTGCGAAGAGTTTAGGCCAAAAAATCTGAGGATGTTTCCTGACAGACCTTGACATACAAAGCAATTTGTAGGTGGTGACACAAAGTTTATAACCCTGTTAAGGAAGAACACCTCTCCTGTATCTGAAGATAGCTTCAAAAGTAACATTTTCTGTTTACAAATTACCTGCTACTGTTCCACTGTAAAACAAAACAATTCCTTCCTCAATAAAGCCCCACCTTTGCTACAAATGTTCCGTTCTTCTTCAGGACAAATGTGGTGATGTTCAGAGCCTGAAAAACACATAAACGTGATACAAAACATGTCCTTAACAGTGTTTTATAGGCAGAAAATGATAGTGTCTAAAAACTCTTACATTCATGTAAGTGTGTCTTAACAAATTTCAATGCTGAGTTAATATTAGAATGTCACTTTAAGAAAAATACAACATGATGTCATCCCTTGTCCATGACATCACAAATGGATTAAAGGAAATCAAAATTGGTCTGGCTGTTTCTGAATACTTTACTAACAAGTTATGACATACAGAGTGACTTACAGCCAGCAGAAGCTGAGCTTGTATATATTCATCAATGTCATGGAGGCCAGTCACTGAAACAGACGTTAAGGGTTTCTCTTTACATAGAACAGTGCACATTTCCACACATTCTTGTACAGTGCACTCAGTCAAATTCAGACTATGTTTTTCTGGGACTCTGGCTGTATATACCGAACTCAACTTACGGTCTCAGCGTAATCCTTCTTTCTTGTCATAATGAATTTAGCAGCAATGTTACAGAAAAATATCTTCTGCAGGAGTGGAAATAACCCACTGCCCGACGTCCCAGGCTAGTGTTTTTTCTGTTGGGCATGCTAACTTGTATATCACGCTGTACCGGTGTCCAGTTGACTTTTCATTGTTAACTATGTTGTTTATTTAAACAATCAACAAGAGAATCAGCTGGTATAGTGGAAAAATTATCAGGGCAAGTGATTTTAAAAGTGCCACTGTATTGGGGTACATTCAAGAATTATTTCCGTCCCTGCTTCTGACCAACACATCAGTTCTCCATCCTCTTGACCAAGGAATAATTTGAGCCTTCAGGCATCAATATAGAACGTTTCTGTGTAACTCAGACTGCTGTCTAATTTGGATTTTCAGTTAGTCCAAAGCCAGTCAGAATTAGTAAGAGGCCACCGTACTGGTGATCTTAAGCATTGCAGAGTTGTCTCCCTTTTGATAGAACCACCCGCAACTACTGGTATTATAGCCAGCATGTTAGCCTTGTGTACTAAGAAATGCCATCATATTTTAGATTAAATTGTAAGCATGGTGAGGTTTGTTTTGTTATGTCATTAGGTATCAAATGTGATTGAAAACATACATTAGAGATGCACTCAGGTACCAACCTTGACTTCATCATGTCTTTGTACATGTATACTTGAAGTGTCAATTCTTCTTTAATATGTCAATAATTCTTGAATTTATTTACACAAGTTATCTTGTGGCTCCATCAGTGGTATTTTAAACAAGTTTCACATGTTGGCAAATTGGCACAAAAAACAAACATCTGTTGGAGTTCTTTCTCACTGGTAGGAGTCAATTGCTTCTTGTGCCTGTTTGCTGACATGTGAAACCTGTTTTAAAAAACCACTGATGTCGCTACGAGATAAGGTACATATGTCAACCAAGTCAGTGAGCTTGACCACCTGATCCCATTAATTGCCTCAAGACACAAGCAGTGTCACCTTTTGTGGCAAGCATGGTTTGCTGAAGACCTATTCTACCAGGATCTTCACGGGTTGATAACGTTGCAAATTCAACCAGAATTGACACTATGAGTACACTCGATGTGGGTATGACATTGTTGTATTAACGCTGAATCTGGACGCAATGATTTTGAGCAACAAACAAAATACTAAAATATTTTACCATCAGGGGCTCCATCACACACTACCAAGTCTGCCTTTTCCCCTTCAAAATGGCTGATGATTTCTTGAGCTGTAGATTTCTGAAAAGTTCCAACATTTATATACACTAAATGTTGAATGCAACCCTTACATAAAGGTGAATCTTGTCTTTATCAGCTGATACATTACAGCAGTACAATCCAGCTTTGGGCTTCTCCAGACTAGAACTAGGACATCAAGCATGATAAGCAAACACTTCATTCGCTGTGCCACCCACCTGCCCTTAAGTGAATTGTGCTTAATAATGACTTCAAAACTTACACAAATGTGACACAACAACATGGAAGGAGAATGAAAACGGATTGTAAACACTTTGGTTAATCAACAGTGGGATTCAAACCCACAATGATACCAGCTGCTATGGGACACTCCATCCAGTAATATCACACTGCCACCCAATGGCCTTCAATAAGTTATATACAACAATAAAAAATATGGGAACACCTTAAAATTTGATAGTCTTAAATAAACTTAAATGTGGCAAGGTCATTTATACTCTAGGTAAATCTAACTTCCACATGCACTTGGCTGTTGTGTCTTGGAGTTTGAGTCAAACATGGCGCTGGTGTGTTTCAACACCATTGTTTTTTGCTGTTGTGGAGAATGTTTCACTTCACTCAAACCCAACAAATATTGAATATTGAATCAGTCGCGTCACTGCAAGTTTTACTATGTCATCTAAAGCGCCCATTCAGCACAGAAAATGTTACATTTACCTATCCATATGTTTCCATGTGGATGTTTGTCTGTTGTATGTAAATGGCCACTTAACGTCAGGTATCATAAGAATGAGATACAATGTATACCATTATCTTTGGGGGTGCTGTCAACAACATCCCTGCTATGTTAAAACAGACCAATGAGAGTCAAATCAAGGCTGTGACAGTATGATCTACCTCATACACTTTGACACGTAGTCAAGACACTTTTAATAATGGATGGCATCTAATGTCTGTCATGACAACATGCCTGATTATTCATTAAATAAAAGTCTGTGCTACAACAATATAGTTGCATCAGCTCCACCTCCATCACCTCTGGGTTAGAACTGGTCAAAAGCATCCCAGGAAAACTGACAGGATCAGGTGGTCAGACTTGCTGACATGGCTGACACACATCATCATAATACAAATGTGTAAATCGATGCTCATGTTGTTAACCCTAACATCACTTTACCTGATATCACTGGACTGTCTGGTCAAGACAATCTACAGACTGTTGCCATACAGTTGGAATATTGCTGAGTGTGGCATTAAACAACAAGTAACCAAACCTAAAGTGAACTGCATCACTGAAGGAGATTAAATATCCATGAGTTACCTCCCTTTATTGAAGTCATCCAGGAGAGTACAAATGCAGTGACAGGGTAGGTTTTGTTAACCTTTATGGAATGTTCTTGGAAATATGATAAATGGGAATACAAGACACTAATACGAAAATATTCTGAAAATAACTGCTGACAACAGTATAATATTGAGAAAAGTGACTAAATGTACATGAGATTTGTCAGTTGTACCTGAATGTAGTGTTGGGAATTGGTTGACATCTGACAATTGCTGACTGCTTCACTACCAACGAACAATCACATAAAAAAATTGGTTAGCGTCATATTTCAGATTTTCTTATGAGGGTTGTTATTTCAGATATGTATAACATGGTGCAACTTGCTACTTTAAAGTAATGACTAATATATCATATCACTGCGACCAATCTTTGATCATTTCAATTAGCTGGAACACCACTACTTGAATGCTGAAACATTCTTCTTCAAAGGGAGAAGGGACATGAGTGTCCTTATCATCTGAGGGCACACTCTTGGATTTACAGAGTCCTTTGTCCCTGCAAGAATCCTAAGATCCTGGGTGCCATTGTACAAAACAATCTTAGCGCTAAGACTCCCACAAGTCTATGTTCTGGTATGGAAGTTACAATCAAGTAAGACCCAAAATCGCTTTGAACAACGGCAACCTAGATTCAAATGCCGGTTTGCCCAGAGTATCTAGGTGAGTCAACACCATGTGCTCATGGGTAAATGTCCACGACATCAGCCACTTTCTTTGAAATTGTCATGATGCTGATGTAGCTGGAAAACTACTCAAAGATGGGTCAAGTAAACTTCCTCCCAGTTTTTCAAGGATGACATGGTATTCACATCTTGACAAACCTATCCATGGTTGGGGCATAAGGATGCTACAGTTACCTTTGTTGGTTGTTGTTGGTTTCTATTTTAATGCCACACTCTGCAATATTCCAGCTATTTGACTGTGATTTGGCAGCGTCTGTAAATAATCAAGTCTGGACCAGGCAATCTAGTGATCAACAGCCAAAAGCATCAATCTACACAGCTGATATGATGACATGTGTGAACTAAGTCAGCAAGCCTGACCACCGAGTCACCTTTTATGACAAGCTTGGATTGCTGAAGAACAAATCTAACCCTGGTTCTTCATTGAGGCTGGACCTGACAATCCAGTGATCAACAGCATGTGTCATTACCTTTGTAATATCCCCTTGAAGCTGTATAACCCCCGGAATTGGAGCCATGGCCTGCAGATCCACCGCCACAATCTTAGCATCACTTTGTTTGCCATCAATACCTCTGAAAGAAGGTAACAAGAGTTGTTCATAAAACAGGTTTGAATTCAATCAAATATTGAAAAAGTATCCAATCACTGTAGTGTCTTGTCTGTAATATTATATCATTGTCCGATTGTTTAAGATGTTGAAAACATAAACATAATTCTATTTTAAAAAAGAGAAACAAGATATTAAATTTAGTGTCAGCAATATTCTGGCTGTGTATAATAGTATGTTGGGTATGAATTAAAGTTAGTTAATCCAAATTTATCATGGTAGCTTCTAAGCGATCAAGTCAGGTACAGAAAAACTACTGTTTACCAGTAAGAGAAGCAGAAACTACACCACACTGCTTTAGTGACAGAGTTTGTTAAAAAAGTAAGACACTTAATTCAGGGAACAAGGCAACCAATGCTTGATGTAAAGACACCAACACCATAAGTGAGACACTTAACTGAGGGAACAGGGCAACCAATGTTTGATGTAAAGACACCAACACCATAAGTGAGACACTTAATTGAGGGAACAGGGCAACCAATGTTTGATGTAAAGACACCAACACCATAAGTGAGACACTTAACTGAGGGAACAGGGCAACCAATGCTTGATGTAAAGACACCAACACCTTAAGTGAGGCAGAACACCTTAAGTGAGGCAGTTAATTGAGGGAACAGGGCAACCAATGCTTGATGTAAAGACACCAACACCTTAAGTGAGGCAGTTAATTGAGGGAACAGGGCAACCAATGCTTGATGTAAAGACACCAACACCTTAAGTGAGGCAGTTAATTGAGGGAACAGGGCAACCAATGTTTGATGTAAAGACACCAACACCTTAAGTGAGGCAGTTAATTGAGGGAACAGGGCAACCAATGCTTAATGTAAAGAAACCAATAATCTGGTTATTCAAGATGTCAGCTGGGACAGAAACCACCCAACCCTCATTCATGAGCTCTTGGGCTGCCAAACAAGTTCACTGGGAACCTGACCCAGTATCAAAACAAAGTGTTTAAACGTCACAACTTTGCAGATTCTGACACCTTTCGGTATGCACTTACCGAACCAAATCATCAAAATGCCAATTCAACCAACAAAGTTGAAAAAAAGCCCACCAAATTGGAGTTCAAATGATTCACTAAATTCCCCCCAGCGCTGGGGGAAAAAGTGGTTTCAATAGCTATGCTGCACTGTGCCCATAACGTACCCGCAGTCAATAGGTTTGCGAAGCTTGAAAAAGTATGCATGCCCAGAGTATGAGGTCATGAGCAGTAGTCTAATCATGGTTGTGTACATATACAAGTAAATAATCTACTTGTTACATAAAAAAAGAATTGTTGATTGTGGTAAGCAGCCTCTGTCACAGAGAAAGCTAAATGTCTTGTTTATTGTCACCTATACGTCTGCCTGCCTGTCTGCTAAAGACAATGTGCAATACACAGCTTCAATCATTGACCACATGCAATTTGAACTTAACACCTATCAGGCTATACCTCATAAACAAAATGAATTGATTTATGACTCGTGCACCTGTCTCTGCCACATTATGTAATTAGGCAAGGGTGATACATGTACACATGACATGTTTTTACGTCTGTGGGTTGCAAACATCCATTACATCTACATCCATTTTTCTAGGACGACTGGATCTGACAGAAACTGGTGCAAACTCTTGTCAGTTTCACGTCCTGCTTAGTACTTGGACGAATGACCTGCCATGCAGCAGTTCACCATCTCTACTGAGATGATTTCTGATTGGATCGAACATCTCTATATACACTGTTTATGGATAACAACTTCTAATGTATATGATTTTCTTTGACAATGGTATATGAAACCATATGGAAACGACGCATCAAGTACGATAAAAGTTGTTATCCATAAAGAATTTTACTTTCCTGTGACTTGCCATACTTCTAAAATGCCCATCAAACAGATCATCTTTCTAAACACACAATGAGCCCTCAGCGTATCACCAAATGAACCAGTCATTTGGAAGCTGCCGTTACACTTGAGTGCACACGCACCCGCTATGACTGGGTTCCGTCTCCAGGGGGCTTCATTTCAAGGGAAGTAAGCCCAAGTACAAAATATTGCACTTTTGAATTGCGATTGTACACTTATAATTTTGTTTACTTGTTTTTTTTTACAAGCAGCAATGTATGTTACATGTCATGAATAAGTGACAATTATGTTTTATTTATGTTTGATTTTTTGGTTGCATGTGACCTTTAAATATTGATCTGTGAATGAAACAGACTCTGTGTTGGGTACAGCAATCTTTGCAAGGACTTATAACTCTTAAAGAATTACAAACTTGGATGGACATGGGTAGCTGGTAAGAATCACCTGAGTTTCCGTGACAACACCTGGCTCCAGCTTCCTGGTGCAGCACAGAGGTCAACAACCTTGGTCACACCTGCAAGATGAAAGGCACATCAAAACTTTGTATTCAGGTGACTGTTTGATGTTATATGACAATAACAAACACAGTTACGGGCGTTGGCAACTTTAATGACTGGTCATGTATTTGTGGTAGTTCGCTTCGTCTTAAGAAAGTGCATCATTTTACCATATGTTCATATGTTGCTGCTAGTATTAGGACACCATCAAAATACTTTTTACTGTTCCATGACACTCTTAAACAGACTGGGGGCAGTGAGGTAGCCTAGTGGTTAAAGCGTTTGCTCATCACGCCGAAGATCTAGGTTTGACACTTTGGTACAATAGGCCCAATTCATTTGAGGAATTGAACTAGGTCTTCATTACAACACTTTAACTGTTAGACTTCCCCATCTCCCCATAAGGGAAACAATACAGGAACCTTGGAATATGTTGAAGTCATCATTTATCTGCAGCAGCTTGAATGCACTCCTTGCTCGCCATCCCTCTTCCTTAGCAAGGCGGTAGTAAACATCACGCTTGTCCTTTGAGGATCTACCCATGATGCCTGAAGAAATATACTCTTAAATAGATTCATATAAACACTTTTATTTATTTAGCTACCTTGATTACAGGCTTCACACCTAGGTGTTAAAGGTTATCACACTTCCGTTGATAAAACATCCACCTTTATAGTGTTCAGGAATATCTAGTAAACCTGATATGGATTTTTGACAGAAGTCAGACAGAAGTCCCCAACCTGCTGGCCCCAGTGTCGGACTGAATATATTACAATGACTTTTTCTGAAGTTGTTATTTGTGGCATGTGACACTTGTTCACTGTTTCTAAATTTATGTTTATAATGTTGGTCATCATATAATGTTAATAATTTCAAAGCCAATAATGAGAAATGTTAAATCTGAAATGTGTGTTTGATTTTATTCTGTGGGTCCTGTGAATTTTCAGTGGGTCAGACAGACATCTGAAACTTACAGGACCCAATGTCCTGTTACTGTGAAACACCATTCGTTAACACTGCCTTTATATCCATCATCAAGAAATAATACCATCATCCAAACAACCTCACCAATGTAACCGGTGGTCAAAGTAGAGAAGAGACTCGCCCTGCTAACAGAACAAGCATTTTTTGTTGAGCTTAGTACACTGGAAATCATTTGTGTCTTTCATGCCCTGGTAGTATCATAACGAGGTAGTTTTGTTTCTTTTAAGTTGTTCTGGATTACTGCACATCATACATATTTGTGCTCAAAGCTTTTGCAGATATTACAGTTACATAAAAGCGTATTTGTTTAATTTGAGCACCAAGAAAATGCTTCTACCAAAATGGCATGGTGTGTTTGTTGTTCATATATATAAACTTCCGAGATCAAGGCCTAAATCGAACACCTTGGTATAACACAAAGTCGTCTTGTTAAATGCTGGATATTGTACACACATAGGCGCTTGACTCTGAAATGTTTATAAGATGACCTAACTGTATAAGATACATACAGGTCATACTTATAAATACATGAAAGTAGAGCGCCCATGTGCACATAAAAGTTACTTGAACAAGTGTTGAATTTATATCAGTGACAAACGTTTGGGGTCATTAAATCCCTTTCACCAGTATCCTACAAACAGAATGGGACTTTACATACGAAAAAACAGTTATAGCTAAGTGTATATAGATCAACGCCGTGGTTTACAGAAAAATCAGTTGATGGCTGCTTTGGAACTGAATCACCAGCCAGCAATTCATTAACATTGATTGACATTATTAGCAAGACCAACGCATTGTAACCAAGCGATAGTTTTTTGTCAGATATAAAAAATACGATATGCACGAGAACCGTCAAAATTACCACATCACCTGTAAACCATAGCCTGAAGTCTATCATCATACAACTACAAGTTCATTACCTCAGCACGAGCATTTTCTCACGACTGAACCATTCTCCACCAAAGTGAAAACCATTCATTGAATAAAATAAATCATAATGTTTTCATATTTCAAAATGTTCAGTTAATCGCACTTCGTAAGATGACATAAAGGAAATAATTGAAAACACATTATCCATGTGTACCTACCAAAATCGTTCGTGGATGGGAGATAACTCTGAATACTTAAATGTGATAAATACCGCTAAAAACCTTCAATGGCTTTTGAATGATACACAAACTAAATAACGAAAGGCATTGTAACTGAGGGAGATGATTAGTGGGTTCTTTCATGTATTCCAAACCGGTTGTATGGAGGGGTTTCCATGAGAATGAGGTGTCTGGGGGCTTTTTAAAATTTGAAATATTGCAGTGTTCGTCCTCTTCAAAATCACAGAAAAACTTAAGATTTCCAAGCGGCGTCCATGCTGGAATCGAACCAGGTCACTAGTGAGTCGGGCAAGTACACCCACCACATAGCTACAATGCTGCTGCTTTAGCCTTTTTCATCAATCTATTACCGAGTACTGTTGTGGTGCAATGCTTATCACTAAACAGTTATTATTAACCTATCATCGACACTTGTTTAACTTGCTTTGACTTTTAGAGGTTAAAGAGGCAGCATGTTCCATGCATGGCAAGCGTGAGATATTTTCCTGGAGGAAAATGAGAGGTGTTGTAACCTAGCATTGCCCCTGAGTCACTGACACAGCAGTTCCTGTTCAGAGAGCGATTTGTCAAGACACAAGTAATACGTCACCGGTACGGAGATTCCTCAGGTTGTCAACTAGGTCAGTGTTCGGTCGTCTGATGAATGAATGAATTGGCATCAAGTGATTACGCAGAAGAATTAAAATGGCGATGGGTGGACGATTCAGTTTTGTTTCATTTACAACTCTCGTTGAGGAGTTGACGTAGTTTTGTTGTTTCAAGGTGTCATTGTTCAAAACTTTGTCTTTAAAGCTAGCCGTTAGTCTATGTAGGTATGTGAGTTAGGTCTGTGTTGGTGTTGATATGACTTAGTACATGAGCACCCAGGACCTTATCTCAAACAGCTATCTCAGCGCTTGTCGTAGGTCTGTCTTGAGTTAGTGAGTGAGTATGCTGGGTTTTACGCCGCTTTTAGTGATATTCATGCATTATCACTGCGGGGGACAGCAGAAATGGACTTCACACCATGAACCCATGTGGGGAATCAAACCCGGCTCTCCGAGCGAAGTCCGTCTAGGTACTCCACATCAAGGTGTTGAAACATGGGGATGCGTCCCGCAAAGACGACTGAAATGCTCAATTAGTATTGCCCCCGTACGTTCACGCGGATGTAAGGAATTGGTAACGCAAAAACAGTCAACTGGCAACTCAACCAGTCACGCCAAGGTTAGGCTGCCGGACCCTCAAACGTGGAACATCCATTTCACTTAGATTGTTAGAGTGAGTGAGCAAAAACTTACATTACCAGCAATAGAGCGACCCAGATTTCACTACATTATATCTTAGTTAATGTTATGTAGGTCCACATATATAATGCTCGAGGTTTAAATCCAAATAAATGATGCCACCAAATTAGACTAAAAATATCGTGCTATGCTCATGGAAAGAAATAAGGGAACACCTGGCCGTACGTATTGCTCTGTGGGTGAAATTCTGGAAATATATAAAGGAAGGCTTGTACGCTCGGGCGTTCCCTTACTCGTTTGCACGACTGAAGTCATGGGGACTCTCTACACATTATATTATTGGGAACCGAAAGTTATAACACTGTGTAGATATAATGTATATATATATATGCTGTCAATGAGTATAATGTCACGTGTTAGTTTATTTCTTCCAGTCTTTGGTATCGCTCGATGTCACCCTCTAATACCTCCTACGATGTACACTGCTAACACGTGTATAAGGAACAGATGGCAACATTCAGATTCAGAGGAGTTGCATTACAATACCAGCTGATCAATGAGTATACGAGATCTACTTCATATCAACATCATCGTGATAACGCGCTGTCGCCAACTGAGAGGTCATAGTACCACCTCCTCAATCCACATATTTCTGTCATCTGATGCAGATAGGGCTACCCTAGGATGCACTTATTGATAATGTACATAACTTCTATGTGCTCATAAGGAAAATACAGGAACTAAAGAGTCACACAGGAACGAAATCGTCAAACAGGTAAGGGAACACGTGAAACTACAAGTGTTCGTTTATTCTTTTCGGGGTTTCTTCACATGGTATATGTTGCACTGTGCGTGATATTTGAGAAATAAATAAAGGAACACTTATACTTTCGGTTGTTCCATCATATGCATGTTCAAGGCCGCACGTGTACCAACAAGCCATCTCAGCACAAACACCTGTAGAGAGTAACATCCGTTCTCTTAGACTGGAAACGTACGATAGTAGGAGAGGAAAGTTCACGGAAAGACGCTCAAAGAGATCCCTCCACTTATTATCGTCTTAAATTGGTCCTCTGCTTGTGTTGACGTATGTAGCGTCACTAGATGTTTTTTTTGTTTTTTGTTTTTTGCTTTTTTCGTGTTTTTTTTACGTTGAAGTAATAACGGTAATCGGTCAAAGTTTATTAGCGTCTGCCATTCTTCTAGGGTCTGTAAACAAATAGTTGTGACATTTATGTTTAAGAGTATGCTACGTTCGTGATATTTCAAAAGAGATAAATCATGGTGGCTTATTTTGCAATGTCTTACACATGTATGCATACATGCATGGATGCATCTGTATGTAGAGCCGGACCGAGCCTCGCTTATCCGGACACCTGCGTTTTCGTTTAAATATATTAACGTTTGGATGAAAACACCAAGAATCAATGCATGTGTGCATGATATATCACCTTGACAGGCCACTTGTTTACAACTTTCACTATCTGAACTCGTGACTGGAATTGTTGTGATGAATCTGTTTATGTTACCCAATACGCCCTAATGGCATAGTTTTTGTTACACAGTGTATATCTCTTCCAGTCAATACGACCCCTTATGTGCAGGAGTTTAAAAAATCCATATCAGGTTTACTAGATAACAGTAGTGAGTGAGTTTAGTTTTAGGTTGCTTTAAGCAATAAAGTAAGCAGTATCACAGCGGGGGATACCACATACTCTACGCACGTTGCCGAATCAAACCCAGGACGTGGGCATGACAAGCGAACGCTTTAACCACTATGCTATCCCACCGCCCCTGATACCATTTATTTTGCAAAACAGGAATATTCATTTTTCGACCAAGCGTATTGTTGAAAGGAACAGACTCTTTTCTTAAAATCGCTTTACGATGATGTTTTTGTGGGAAAGAGTTCCTCCCGTACCCCATCCTTTTACATTGTGCAATTGCTCTATAATGTGTAATATTCCAACACTGACAAAAGTGCATTGATTGTTTTTATACCTGTTCTAGTTTATAGAATGTATATTTACCGTGAGGTATGCAAGTCAGTTTGTAGTTTTGGTTTATGATTGGGATGGGAGTCCGGGCGGAACACTACCTTTTTGTTCCACATTTTAACAACCGATATGTCAAAAACGCTTAGCGCTCGTACGATACCACCATATTGGATCGGATGATTGTACTCCGCTTGCTATTGAGCCTCTATGCTATGAATTGATGTGCATGCTTTCTGTCTCTCGTAGATCCACCTGTCAATAACCGTATGGCAATGGGGAAGCATTTCAGTTATAATCACCTTTTGCGCTACCCGGACCTGGGTCAACACACTTAATTGCAGACTATATGTATGAACTATTTCTGTTGAATCGGCCACTTTTCGGACGATATTATCGCCATTGTAACACAAATCTACGGAGTGGAAACATTTTGTGAAGGTTCATGCCTGACATGAGCTGTAAACAGTCAGCCGGCCAAAATGTGTTATGTATTAATGCGCCACTATGATAATGACAATATTGGCATATATTACCCATTAATAGTTACGACGCACTTAAAAAGCACTCGCTATACGTTATATACATGTTTGTATTATATGTTTACGTCGAAGATGACTTATTTCACTACTTTGGGGGAACCAACTGCAAAACTTATGCACATGAATTGCACGAAGATCACGCATCAAATTGCTGAAAAGTATATGTAAAATATCTTGTATGTGAACATTTGTGTTTCGGTGTAAAGTTTTGATTAGAATTGGACAATTTTCACTTAGTTTCATCATTTATTGAACTCATGACAATAATCTTTTCAACGTAACGAATTTGTTTTACAATACATCAGTTCATATGTAAAGAGTTTTTAAACAACATGGATTATTTTGCAAAATGTAGTTTAGAACAGTTGACTAAAGTAAGGGGCTATATTTACACTAGTGAGATTGACCTTTTTATGGTTCGTATGCATCGATTCGGCGTTACAATGATGCGTTTTTAAGGCGTTTAAGAAACAGATTACTAGCGGGATATCATCTCTTAACTCTTTGTGTCGAAACATATCACTGTCACAGGTGAGACAGCTTTTGAAACAACTAGCTGTAAGATAAGTAGTATGTAACGGACGCGTGTATAGTTATCACGTGTTCCTAACAGCAGACAATATCAGTCTAATATTCGAATGTTGTCTATTTACTGACGTCGTCTGATAGTCACGATTTGTTTACAGTCGTTTACGTACATTTCCCAATACTAATAATACATCCAAACGTCAAACGCAGTTAGCAGATCCTGGTGCGCGAAACGACATAACTCTACCGGGAAGCACACGGTTCAGCACTTTAACTGAAAAAAAAAATCCTATATACACCAAACATATACGGGCAAACAACAACAACAAACAAAACAACAACATGTAACATAGGCGGATGGGAGGGGGGTGGGTGCGTGCAAATGCAGGGGTGAGCATCCCTCCATTTGTCCTGAAATATTTGAAATGACCATTGAAACTCGGGTGAAAATGAAGTGTGCACCCTATCTTCTCTCAATAGTGCACACCCACCACCGCCCTTCTCCAAAAACTGTATCTGCCACTGTGTAAATAAATAAATGAATGACTGTGTATATACATTTACAGATATTACAGAATATATATGTGCGCGTGCCGGCGTGTGTGCGGAAAAGACCCAGCAGGCATGGATTCGTGTGTATGATGGTTGCAAAATAGGGCCATAGTAACCAATGCTTGTCTAAGGGGTAACTAGTCTGGGTCTACAGGCTCGGCAACAAAATGTGCAGATATGCCCAGACGGCGTGGGATCAATAGTTACTGAGACTTATTGATGGCTTACAAGAACGCCGTCAGATATGTGTGGCGTTAAATACGTGCACCTTATCGTCCATGTAACGTCAATTTCCCATTAGTCAGTCTTTTCCCAACGCCAGAGTTAAATGTCGACGGCACTGCCACTTTGACAAACAATAAGTTGTCATTTGTGATTATAGATAGAAATCAGCGAGCAACATGTGATGATCGTGTGCTTGCACTTATGGGACATACATGGCGATCAGAACAAACCTGCCACATACACCCACTGTATCCTGGAAGCAGCCTGCACCTGTATTAGAACAGACCGTGTACCAAAGAGACGAACGGAAAGCCGCGAGAAAAACCGAACGAAACGCCAACGCTATTAATCATCCTACCCGTGTACCCAAATGGCTGAAGGAGGGTAGCAGGGGTATTGTACTGTGAACGAGTGTTTAAACTGTTTCTTTCATACACGATAAAGTAGAGAAGCGTCAGCAATCAGAAACGCATGTCACCACAACAACGGTGCGTGCAATAGTTTCTGCTCCAGTGTTTATAACAGTGCAGGCGAAGAAAGGTACGTCTTGAGATTTGTGTCTAGATTCTGATAATGCCATTTTGATGCCTCTTCGGTTTTTCTGTAGACAGACAGACAGACAGACAGACAGACAGACAGACAGACAGACAGACAGTGATCCGAGAAAAGTAGTCATGTTCTTACTAATCCAACAGGAAACTGGATATGGAGGACGGGGGAGGACATTGTTCATGACATTAACCACTGGTTTGTAATATCCAGACTCGTGCTGTCACAGGCAGCCTTCATGTAACTGGAATATTATTTAAACGTCCTAAAATGTATGTAGTGTGAGAAATAGTTTCCAAATTTTGCTACCCAATCGGTCTAGCTATGCCTGAAAGTTACTAGCCCACGCAGTAATTCACTAGCCCGAAATTTAAATGAAAAAAAAATATGCCAAGATTGCAAAAATAGATGAGAATAAGATATTGCCAGCACGGCACTGGTTTCATACTTAAACTGCTAGGATGATGAATATTTTCATCAGGCATAATCTCGCTTTAAAAGTGTATACTATAACTAACTATAAGGCGGAGAGAGTGATACATTTACAAAAATGAATTACTCGGGGCAGTACTGGAGATTTACTGACCCGACTGGACTTTTGCTAGCCACGGGTTAGCAGGCTAGTGACTATATAGCACACTGCATGTACATGTGGGCAGAGACTGACATTTGGATGCCTATATAATTCGGGTGTGAACTTTGTACTGTTATTTGTACATCGTACTCTTTGCACACCCTTCGTGGCCCGTGTAAAATATCAAGTTGTACTGTTCGTACTAATCCCTGACATGGTTAGATATGGTATGCGGCGTAGGTCGTTCTTCATAATATCAACCATTGGTTTACAATGCCCCAACTAAACCGGGTTAGAACTGGTTTTCCTCAATCCATACTTGTAAGAGCCGACTTAACGGGATCGGGTGATCTAGCCCGGACTCAGTAGTCGGAGACCGCTGTCATGTGACGGGAATATTATTGAATGCGGCGTTGAGCATCAACAGCAATTAGTTGCATTGCTACAGACGTGTCCGTGAAGGTTATCTTGTCTGTTATGATTGTGATACGAATGGTTTATACGAATGTCCTCAGAAAGAGATGGTTTAATGTAAATTTTGTTAAGAACCAGTTGAACCTATTGGCATTATTTGCTCAATCGCCCATTTTGAAGCAGAATCGTGTAATACTATGAGTTGAATTGACTGTTTTGTCTTCAGGTGGAAATTGAACACCTGAGTCAGTCTAGTTGTCTCTTCTTTCAGCAATTCAGTTTTCGGGTTATGGGTTCACCCATGCCAAGGTAGATACGTCTTTTCATATCACTTATAACTTAACACCAACACCGCAACCCTCCTGCTAATCAGACAGAAAGTCATGCTGTCTGACAAAAACAAAAAAATATGTAAAATGCAATTTTATGTAAATCAGCATTCGTTGTAATTCCTAAACAGAAACTAAGAATATCCAGCAGTTTCAAACTCGTAGTAATGCTAACAGGTGTTGCTTAGCAATGAGCACCGACACGGGCTCTGCTGGAATGTTGTGTGCATGCCAGTCTAAGTAAACTTAGTCTCAGTGCATTTCGTTGCACTCCATCACTGAGTCTCAGTATAGTGGAGTGTAACGAAAAGTACTGAGGATAAGTTTACTTAGACTGTGTGCATGCAGACTGTTTTATCGATTGCTGCATTAAGGGTACAATACCAACTGATATGCAAAAATGTGCTTTAAGAATAAAATCCCCATGAATTCCGTGAAGAGAATCGCATTTATCGCTTGTGATGTGGTTCCTCTTTCAATTACATCATTCTTCCGGTAGAACGTGTAGTAAGCAATAGCGGTAAAAACCGAGACAAATATCTAGTGTGTCTCTAATTTGTCGTTCGAACATCTGTTGGTTATAGAATAATGACTATATTCACGTGTATTAAATTCCATCAAAAATCGATGACTGAATTTGCAAGTGATTTTTTTCACTTGTTGATTACCATCATTGGAGACAGAACCACCCTCGCTACTATATACTCTGCAGCAGTGTAATTACTCCTGTGTTGGTCGGACAAGTATAGGTATTCAAGTAGAATGAGGCCTCGCATTTCACTGTGCAGAGTGGCATACCTTTGCATGCCAGGATTTTGTGATAGCTTATTCGTTTTACGATTTGCCTTGACGATGGACCTAGTTTTTTCAGCATCATACCTGTGACTGAGGATTTCATCGGAAACGTAAGCGTCTAGATATTGAGCACGTTTTGTTTTTCCTTCAACGTGAAGCTACATTCTTTCAGTCTAATAATGAAAAATGCCGCTATTCCGTGTTTCAGTATATGTGTCATCTTTTATCTCGTGTATCTTGATTATGCAGTCAGCTAGTGACTTACTTATTTCTTATGCTGTACACTGTAGTTATAAAGTGAATGACTGAGTGTAGTTTTACGCCGTTTTCAACAATATTCCAGCAATATCAAGGTGGGGGACACCAGAAATGGCTTCAAACATTGTAGCCATGTAGGGATTCAAACCCAGATCTTTGGCGTGACAGGCAAATGCTTTTTGCACTAGGTTGCCCCACTAGTCTCAGTAAATGAATGTTTCTTCATCGCATGTGGACAGGCACGGTTCCGAATCTTACTTCGAGGCCCAAGTCAATAAATCAAAAACGGAACCCAACGTATGTCTAAAATGATATTATCAGATTGCCTTAGTTCCTGAAACTTAGAATATGCATGGGCCTCTTTTGGATTCTGTTTATTTTCTATTCGATGGCCATATATGGTATATGGTGTTAATGACATCTGCCCCCTAGTGATTGATGAATGTCTAATGGATGATGTATTTGCAGCACTTGTCTGGGGTAGAACATGGCTGAACCACTCAAAAACGTTCAAGTGATATGTTCGCCAGATTTGAACATCTGACTCAGACGCAGTGAAAGGACCACTGACTATGGTCACGTACTGCTATTTTTCCAATTCAGTATTATGCGGAACTATTTCTGTGTTATCCTTGGCGTTTCAACTCGAAATCACCTCGCCAGTCCATAAACTGACCCCAAAATGACTGCAGTCGCAGCCTATAGCAAGTACATGTAACTGTAGCGCAAATGAGTTCCGCGGCAGAGAGAAAATGACCAGTCTTCTTATATGCGAGCGAAGCGAGCAAAGGGTGGCAACGTACTTTCCCTGCTTCGGTTCGAAGAATATTTATCATGTTAAAATAAAATATCGCCACCGTCAAAAGTATACACCCATTTCTTCACTGGGTTGTGCTCTCACATTCTCAACCCCATGTTGAACAATTACTCACATGAAATATTTTTATTGAACATTTTAAGCGCATCTCGTGGTATATCAGATCCTTCTTCGTCCCCCATTTCCCCTTCCAGCTTCCGGTTCAACGGAGTGGAGAAACGGGAGGGTATTATTCCACATTGAATACTTACAGTTACCTCCCCTGCTTCATTCGCCTTATTACCGCAGAAGTGTTTTATATAGAATCAATGTTACGAAAATTCTATCCATATCGACGACAGATATGACAAATAAATTCAAACAGGTTCATGATACAATAAGGCAATATGGTATTTCTTTTTAATTCCTGCTTATTCTTGTTCCGTCACCCCGTTCAACTGGAAGCTGGCAGGGGTAATGTAGGCGAAGAACGGTCTGAATACCGTTGCGCGTAAAATGTGGAGTAAAACATATTTCACGTGAGTAATTAGTAAACATGGGGGTAGAAGATCTGAGAGCACAACCTGGTGAAAAAATGGGAGTGTAATTTTGATGGCGGCGATATTTTATTTCGACATGAAAAATACTTTTCGATACGAAGCGATGTAAGTATGTTGCCAACGTTTGCTCGCTTTGCTCGCATGTAAGAAGACTTGTCATATTCTCTATGCTGCGCAGCCCATTTTGCGCTACAGTTAGCCTGTGATGTAACTTAAACTGAAGTCAGTCGTATCGTATCTCCCGCGTAACTTCGACAGTCGTAGCGGTGACATGGGTGGGATTACTAAAGTATGTCAAGGACCATTCTCTTCCCACAGAGGTTACTTGTCATATCTTCCTACGAACCTTTTGTTCTAATACGGCCATATTTTTCTCGGTTCACATAAAATCCCCTAGCGGCAAAAAATGGCAGCAGATTTATTTCCCTTTTTTCTGTCCAATCAGAGCACGTGTTACATCGACCTAGATTCAACTTGACAAATGCAAGCAATGTGGAGAAACAAATATGACATGACTGAGTTCTGTCTAGAAGAAGCATTTGCGGTTCTAGTTTTTACTATGCATCCGGAAATTTCCGACATCTTGCGAACGATCACTTTCGAAACAAGGTCGCTGATTGCACTACTAAATTTGATTGCCTCCAATCACGAGTCTTGAACACTCGCAACATGAAAGGGTCGTATTAGAACAGAGGTTAGGTAGGAAGATCTGACAAGTAACCTCTGTGGGAAGAGAATGGTCTAGGACAGGATAATCAGTGATTTGGGGCGGTGGTGTAGCCTGGTGGTTGAAACACTACTTCATCGTGCCGAAGTTCCGGGTTCCATTCCGCGCGTGGGTGGATGTGTGAAGGCCATTTCTGGTGCCCACCGCCTTGATATTACTGAAATATTTACCAAAAACAGCGCAAAACGTAACTCACTCACCACTCAATACTTTGCGTCAATGCTGCCAAATCAGACTCTGTCGTAACCATTTTCCGAAAAGAAAATAGCAAGTACAATATATTAAGCTTTCCAATAAGATAAATGCATAGAAAGCAATAAAAGGCATTGAATAAATACAGGAACTGTAAATAATTGCTTGCAATGGTGGTGTTATCTCATTTCGATAACCGCCGCTGGTTGCGTATACCTAATGCCCAAGCTACCAATGACCACTCCATTCATCGGGTGAATACGTGCAGCCTTGTTGCTAGGTACCAGCTCTCAACCCGAATCGCTTTCTGTTTCTATATAAATAGACCCTTACGACCACCAGTGTAGTGTTTCGTACTCTTCTACCCTTCATTAAGATCCTTATTATAAAAGTCTCAATCGAAACATTAACCAACCTGTGATAGCTATTACCGAATCTGAAAGAAATCCCGATAACCCCGTTTATCCGGTCCACTATCAGGTAATGGTGTCTGGAGTAACAGATTTCCAGATTGCCGAATCATGGATATATTTCTGTATCTGGTGACTCTGATTATATCTAATTTTCAAGGTCAGGGTCACTTTGATCAGTGGCGTCAGACAATGGCTGCCTCTGTGTTTTTGCCGAGAATATTCGTAAACACATGTATTTTTGGCAATGGATGTGATAGAAAGGATCTGCCTCCAGGCACCTTTGTCCTCGTGTGGGTGTGTCGAGCACCCTTGCCAGTCTCGACACAAGAAGCCACTCGACTTGCTTGTACCTATTGCCTTTGTGCCTATTATCTACCATAATCCGAGCTAATTTGTCTCCAAGGTCTGGGGGAAATATATGAATAAGTAAAACGTCAAACGATAATCTCCCGTGGCAAAGGGCATCACCGTGTAATTCGTTACCACCCTCCATTTTTCGTAAACTGCAATGTTCATTCGGATATTCTCGGAATGTCGCCGGATGTACACTATAGAAGCTTTTGTACACTGTGTTAATCTACATAATCAATTTCATTTCTTTCTGTCTCTTACACTTTAAAGCTTTTGATAATTGTACGTTTGCATGTTTATGCTACCATCAGTATTTGAGATTCTATATCAGTTTAAACATACGAAGGACATCGGTAGGTTGTTATCGCACATAAGGGTCGGTGTGTTTGAATATATATGAAGGTTTTTTTACACGTGGATATCCGGGTTCAGTCGAAGTAAACTTATCCTCAGTACTTTTCGTTACACTCCACTACTGAGTCTAACAAAACCTTATGGGAGGTCGCGTCAGGTAACCTTTGAGATTGACCAATCAGAACACAGCTTACCAAATCGCGAAAGTGCACATTCGTACATACCTTTTGAACTTTTTATCTCGAAAAAGTTCGTACCCGAACGATTCCGAATGCTATTTAGCGTACGATCGCTTCTGGGTGATGCACACGGCGTACGTACAACCATGACAACGGTGAGTAAATAGTCGCTGAAAATAGTGTTTTTGGCAATATTCAAGGATGTTTTCTTGCAGAAATATTAGCTAATGGTAATCATGTCATCAGAAAACCCAAAACGTATATACTGCAGGTCAAATAGCTGTTTTATGGATTTTTTTGTTTGTGGAGAGATCTGTGTCAGTGACCTGAATATTTTGAAAGTCCCTCCGATCCCTAAATAGTAGCCGTTGTCTTATTGGTTAAATATATTTAACCGTCTCGCGTTTCATTGGACATTGGTCACTCTGAGGTTACCTGACGCGACCTTCCACTAGGTTTTGATAGACTCAGTGGTGGAGTGTAACGAAATACACTGGACTAAGTTTACTTAGACTGGATCCGGGTTAGAATTGTTCTTCGTGAACCCACGCTTCTAGTCAGAGGTTATTAATGGGATCGCGTTTTGGGTTTGTTGGCGTAGCTGACACGTGTGTGGATCTATGGTCATGCTCATGATGTCAATCACTGGATTGTCAGGTCCAGATTCATTTGTGGTAGGTATAACGAAACAAACAAAAGAAACCCAAAGCATGTGCATTGTGGTACAGTCTGAAAACACGACACATGGATTTCTAACTGGCCATACGCACCGAAATCTATGCATAAAAGGACTTATCGATGATAAGTGATGCAGTGTCGTTGTTACTAGCGAACAACCCTATTAAACCGGGCGAGCACTTTAACCACAGGCACTACAACAAGAAACAGACGCTGAGCGTGCCGTCTTCGACGTTGTTGGAGGCTACATTAGCGTTGCGACTCGTACGTCGATGAGGGGCAACAAACACCTTGGCATCAAGATCGCTTTGTACAATGACACCCTTTATCGTGTCCGTCTGTGTGCGACCCGTGTAGACCAGGGTTGGAATTGATCTTCATTAACCCATGCTTGTCGTAAGAGGCGACTTGCCGGATCGGGTGGTTAAGCTATCTGACTTGGTTGACTCATGACCATACCCCAAATGCCCAGATCGATGTTCATGATGTTGATCACTGAATTTTCTGATCCACATTCGATTATTTACAGACGTATTTAAATAATATATTTACGCCATGTAGGTGGAATATTGCTCAGTCCGTCTGTGAGTCACCAACAGAGTGGTCAGCTTCTGCAGTCTGGAAAACGTCATGCTGAAGATGTTACAAGAGACACGGTTATACCACCATATCAGTAGAATCAGTATCAGTAGTGTGGCAGATGTCAGAGAAGCTCACTCTTCCCTCACACATAAACCGACATATCGATCGTTATGTACAGGGGTTATCACTGTTGTGTGTTTTGGGATGATGATGGGTTAATCTTGTATGCGGATGGGAAGTCTCATGATCATGTCCCGTGCACCATAGTTGCGATGTCTCTTGCTATATAACACCGTTATCTTCCATAACGGAAGTCCACCCAGTGAAATGTCCTGGATATAAAGCCAGACTGGCCATAACGCTACCGCCAGCCTTTTCCAGAACGAATGTTCCATTTCCTTGGCTGTAATGCCTCTTTCATGCCAAGAGGTTGAATAAGTAGTGTGTACAGATAGTACGCACATAATATAGTGGAACTGTTCACTATTGGTCAAACTTATCAATAGTCAATCTTATGGGCTATCTCACTGACTGTGTCTAACACCTGGATTTGGGTTCTCTGGTTTTGCCACCCTTGTAATAATGCCATAAACCATCCTGGACAAATGATTGGATTCTAGCCGGGTAGACTGTAGTGCTAATCACAAACTTGGTAGTTGCTAAAGCTTTTGACATAGGTGCGGTGTGTGGTAGCCTAGTGGTTGAGGCGTTCACTCGTCATGCTGAGGACCTGGGTTCGATTCCCCAAATGGGTGCAATGTGTGGAGCCCATTTCTGGCATCCCCCCAGCAATGATATTGCTAAAAGCGGCGTAAAACCAAACTCATTCACTCATCTTTCTAAAACAATTCTGAACTGTACCATTTTAGACATTTCCGTTAAACCTGTGCATTCTGTTTCTACGGATCTCCGGAACTGTATTTGGGGTATAATGTCATGCCTAATGTGACACCTGGTTGACTTAATTATACGATTTACCGGGTCAAGATCACGTTGAAGAGTTACTAGGAACACAGACAGTTGTAAACAAACATAGATATTAGGCTACGCGTGGCTCAGTGCGACACTATAGGCGTGTGTGTATAACTACTCACCGTCCCCACTATTTGGACCTCCGTCGTTGAACAGGTAAGACGCGTGTTATTTTGTGTTAACACTTTGGGAATGTGCTTGAGTCACCAGCCAAACATCAACATTACATCAGCGAGTAAAAGACCACATTTTAATTACTAGTGTTTATCATGTATTATTATAATTAAATTCTTCTCTTCATACACAGTGACTATTACAGCTCTTTGGACACTTTATATATGAATACCGTGTTTACAGTTTATTCAACATGCATTGGTTTATGGAAGTTAGCAAAAATATTTAATGGCAACTATATTTACAGTTTATGCGTAAAATGTATCACTTTTAAGAAAAATGCTTTATTTATAATTTATATTATGCCTATCTCAACCACATACAGTGGTTTTTTCGAGTTATCAACGCATTCGCTTGTCTCGTCGAAGGTCCGGGTTCGATTTCCTATATCTATAAGTACAACGTGTGAAGCTATTTTCTGCTGTTCCAAAGCCATGGTTTAGCTGGATTATGGCTAAAACCCAACTGACTCACTAAGAGCATGTCCTACAAAGGCATCGTGGAGATTGCGTAAGCCACCATGGACATGTTGCAGATTATGCATCTTTCGCACATCCTGTCACCTAAAAGGCTGCCAACCGTCGTGCACAGTTGCATCCCTTAGGCTAAATGAAAAAAAATAAATGTTTATCGGGAATCGGTGCGTCACTTTTATTTTTACGCGTAAGAGTTTATTTTATTGCCGTTTAAAATGAGTGAGTGAGTGAGTTTAGTTTTTCGCCGCACTCAGCAATATTCCAGCTATATGGCTGCAGTCTGTAAATAATCGAGTCTGGACCAGACAATCCAGTGATCAACAACATGAGCATCGACCTGCGCAATTGGGAACCGCTGACATGTGTCAACCAAGTCAGCGAGCCTGACCACCCGATCTCGTTAGTCGCGTCTTACGGCAAACACAGTCGCCGTTTATGGCAAGCGTGGGTTGTTGAAGACCTATTCTACCCCGGGACCTTCACGGGTCAGATATTTCTGAGGAAATAACATCAAACAGGAAACAAAAAAAAACAAAACAAAAAAAAACAAAACAAAACAAAAAAAACAAAAAAACACACACATACATTTGTCCACTATAATAATGAAAGTCCGTAAGAACGAGTGTGACTGAATCTACACCCCATTAAAACGTGCGAAACTCCCAAGCTGTATTTCTGACAGAAATAATGTGTTCCTCCCGCGTCACTTCTTTTTCTATGGACTAGCGGAATCAGGTGGTCAGGCTCGCTGACTTGGTTGACACATGTCATCGGTTCCCAATTGCGCAGATCCATGCTCATGCTGTTGATTACTGGATTGTCTGGTCCAGACTCGGTTATTTACAGACTGCAGCCATATAACTGGACTATTGCTGGGTGCGGCGTAAAACTAAACTCACTCACTCTTTTTCTATGAAAAATTGAAAATAGAGTCCTACCGCCCTCGTCAGTTTTGACAAAATATGCCCGAGGAACATTTAACTTTTTATGTAGCCTTAGATACACAAGGTAATGGTAGGTACATTATTCTGACAGGAACTTTATGCCCACCCTTCCTAGTTCGACCTGGGTTTGAATTGGTCTTCAATAACCCATGCGTGTCGTAAGAGTGACTTGATTGATTCATGCTATCGTAAACGAATACATATCTGGCATATTATTGAACACGACGTTGAGCAACAAACAAATCCAACCTAGCTCCTTTACAGAAGCGTTTGACAGGATTGCAGGATTTCCTTTTCGATCAACCTGGGCGGGCTGCAGAAAGATCATATGTATTCCCCTCTCCTTTCTCTATTTACACTGTTATGAACAACCTGTCTGTTTCTACTTTTGATTGACTCTTCCTGCACGTGCGATTTGAGGTAAACGTGATGCAACCACTATACCGTTAAGAGCCGTATAAAGAAACAAATAGAGCTCGTTGTAGAGCTCGTTGTCTCTGCGTTAGATTGATTTACATGATTTCCCTCTGTAAAAATGATAAATAGAAACAATGCTGTTTTGGTTGAAAATGTTTAACCTCGGGTTTTTTCCTCTCTCGGTAGCACATATATTCAACTTGAATCTGACACCACGCAAAAGTAAGCAATGTCTATTGGCGACGTTGGACACGTTGCTAGGAACAGTAGAAAATGTCACTATAAAATGTAAATCATTTCATGATCGAAAGGACAGAGGTATGCACGGAAACAAGTACAAAGGATCTTGTCGAAGGTTTGTACATGAGCACGCTGAAACCTTCTTTGGCGTTGCCGTAACAATCGCATAAATGACTGATGACGTAACTTGTATACGTATGAGATTGCTAGCACGCGAGGTGCGGGGGAAAGGGGTTTTCTGTCGCTTTCATGGTTGGTTCACTCCTACAGCACGTCCATGTGTAGCTCAACCCACTGATATACTTGTCGTTATTTCCACAAAGATATTACACCCAGTCGACCAGTCCATATCTTTTCCTGTTACTGGCGTGCACAATGTTTCAGTGAGTGAATATGGTTTTACTCATTTTAATTACTCGGGTTCGATTGTTTTAACTGGTGAAATTCACTTTTAAATTTTCACAATTTCTGAGTGAGTGAGTTTAGTTTTATGTCGCACTCAGCAATATTCCAGCTATCTCTAAATACCCCAGACCAGACAATCCAGTGATCAACAGCATCGATCAACGCAATTGGGAACCGATGACATGTGTCAACCAAGTCAGCGACGCTGACCACCCGATCCCGTTAGTCGCCTCTTACGACAAGCATAGTCGCCTTTTATGGTAAGCATGGGTTGCTGAACCCCGAACCTTTACGCAAGAAAAAAAGGCGACAAAAACATTACTCACTGATTTTCTCCTGTTTTTTAGTCGATTTGCCTATGGCGAACTGCAGTTATAACAAAAGTTGCTTTTATCTTTGATACTTGATGGTATTGGGCGAAAGGTTAGCCAGGTGGTTTAAACGTTCGCTCGTGACACCGAAGACCCGGGTTCGATTCCTCACATGGATACAATGTGTTGAGCCCATTTCTAGTGCCACCCGCCCTGATATTGCTGGAATATTGCTTATAGCGGCGTAAAGCATTTCACTAACAAATAAAATTGATCTCGGATGTCACAGTGTTTTAAATTTTGATTGAAAACGAAAGTAACGAGGGGGGACATTTAATATCGTCTCACCACCAGCAATACCAACTATCTAACATGGGCATACATTAGTATTCCAGCTTAGATTTAATGTTTTGCCATTTTATGGCTAAAAGCAGCGTAAAACCATACTCACACATTCAATGACTTTATAGCATACTCTTGGTTGCAAAAGCCTGCATTTGTCGAAGTCTACTGTTTTCCCATATTTTAAAGCCTGCATTTGTCGAAGTCTACTGTTTTGCTGTATTTTAAAGCCTGCATTTGTCGAAGTCTACTGTTTTCTCGTATTTTAAACACATACGTCGTTTATATACATGCCTAATCGACAGCAGTATATATCCGCCAATCAGCAATTACTGTTCGAACAGGCCTAACGGATTTAAGTAGGTCTTACAGGTATATGTTGGTCATAGTTCGCTCACTTGACATCTCGAAAGTCACAGGTGAATATCGCGTTCCAAGGGGTGGTCATGACATCGGAATATGTATCTTGGGCAGAACACGGACGATAATGTTGATTTTAACACTCGTGTTAGGATTTCAAAAGCATTCAATTAAGCACGAGTGTCATTCACACAGTCATGACATGTATTGCTTAACTCATATGCTTAGGACAGGTTTCTTTCTTTTTTGGTTTTCAAATATTCTGATGAAACGTTTTGCTCGGAGTACACGAGCCAACGTAAATTTCAGATAACGTTTTTTTCTCATCTAAAGGTTACCTGAAAGCCGCTGTTGTTTTGCCGAGGTAATGTAAGCATGATTGAAAAAGCTTGTGTTGTTGCATAACCTGCCGTTCTCAGTTTTACCATTTATGTTCGAAAACCTTCGTGGCGGACTATTGAGTGGCAGGAGGCCAAATAGATGCATATATACTGAACCGCAAAAGAAACTACACCCTACAAAAACTTTTGCCAGATATGCTTCATCTGAAGTTCAATCATTTTTTCACATTTTATATGTCGGCTACATCATGTTCGTGGCCAATGTTCAAGAAAATTTGGTTTCAGATTCTGTATTTGATGCAAAACCATGTCGTCAAAACTCGGTTACTTGAGTAATGATGGGACCAGGTTTTATACGTATTTCATGAAAATGTCAATACTCGTGCATTTCGAGGTGTCATCCCCATAAGAAGAGCACCGAATCATTCGCTGTTGGACAGTGGCGACATGCTACGATTGTCAAGGGAACAGGGGGACCAAGCTTTAGGAAGACTGAAAGACCGCAAAACATATTGTCAGCCATTTTTTGTTCATGTTCGAACAATATACCGCCTGCAAAACCACTAGAAGCAAACCCGACCTTCGTCGCAGTGGAAGTTTGAGCCAGGATCGGCAGATTGTCCGTCATCACTTGCAAAATCGTTTCACCTGGGCTACGGAAACTGTACGGACAACCATTAGCAATCACCAATCAACGTCGACCAATCAACGTCGACGAAGTGCGGAGGCGTTTGAGACAGAGAAACTTCAGATGTCGCAAGCATTACCGGGGTCAGATCCTCACTGTTCGACATCGTCGTGTTCGTCTCCAGTGGGTCACGCATCATCGGAATTGGCGGTCACCGGGAGTGGCGAACTAGTCTTCTCCGATGAAAGCATGACTGATAGCAGTGTGAGAGTGTGGCGACGACGCGTTTTGCAGATGATTGTGTCCTGGAAAAAGACTCGTGAGGAGGTCCGAGCATAATGGTGCTCTCGCTCACAAACTAGGCCCGATGGTGTTCCAGAATATTGGTTCTGGTAGAGGAAATGGTGCAACATCTGCCCGCTACATTGATCAAGCGCTGAGACCCTTCGTCATGCCACATTTTGGCGTCGTGGAAACCACGTCTTCCAGCTGGACAACGCGCGTGCCCATACAACCAGATCAGCGAGAGACTTTCTCCGTCAACACGGCATGAAAACCCGTCAATGGCTTGCCCTCACTCCAGACTTAAACCCGATAGAACACTTATGGGACCACATTCAGAGGAAGCTCAATGATGTGCAACCAAGGCCGACAACTGCAGCTGAACTCTCTCATGTGTATCATCGAGTCTGGGCGCAAGATCCTCTGATCTTCATCAACCGTATCACCCACTCCATGTACGGACAATGCAACCCTGTTGTCAACGCTCAGGAAGGCCATATACGTTTTTGACTTTCGGATCGCACTGTCGCGCCACCTGTCATCATTTTGACTTTTGAATTTTTTGTGATTTTTTTTGTGGTTCAGTGTACTCTCTGGCTAAACGCTGTATACCTTCTACCCTCCAATGTTTAGGGTTGGTGGATATTTAAACCAATTTTGCGATGTCCAGCACGATGACGGTGGATAGCTTAATGTTGTTGTGGGAAGGGAAATTTAGAGGTGGATCTATGTCCGGAATATAATTATAGTAATCTGCAGGACTTTCATATTCGTCTGGATACGACTGGTCGTGCTACTATTAAAATCACAGTATTCCCAGAAATTACATTCTGTGTGTTACATTATGTAGTAAGGCACTCAATACCCAACATGTGTCAACCAAGTCAGCGAGCCTGACCACCTGATCCCTATTCCACCCCGGGACCTTCACGGGTCTGAACACAAGAAGGGGACAGGGAGGCCAAGGAAGTTCAGTACTACGGATCGCCGCACCGTTAATGTAATCTGGCTGAAAGAAATTGAAAATTAAGATTTGGATAATGTTTTCTTTTCTGATGAAAGTTCTGTCTGGCTTTTTATCTGAACTGTGTGAAATTTGGACAATAGCTACCGTGAAGCCCATCCACCAATGACCTAAACCAGGGTTTCAAAAAACCATCGCCCGAACCCCGGGACAAGTCTGTTTTCATTTCGGGCAATCAAATACATGTAATAGTTTTTTCACTCGTCCGTGGACTACTAGATAATTTATGCCCACTGTTTCAAACTGCATATAAACGTTGATTTCATTCCATATCTACTGAAAATGTACCAACACTGATAGTATAATTTATCTTTTTTCATATTTATCACTTCTCAATAAATAGCCTACTAAACATTAATATCAAGTACCATGTTGATTTATTCATTTATACTTACAAAATCATAATTATGTCATGAAAAACTTGCCACAGGGCAAGTGGCTTTTAATTTTTCTATTTTTGAACTCCTGAAAACATAGGCCTGAATTTCACATGTAAGGTGGGATATCATCACTTGGAGTGACGCCGTTGTGTATTTTCTCTGGAAATATTGCGAAGGAACGACATGTTGACATGGTCGTCGGAGGAAAATGTTCAAGTCCTAGACTGGTCCAGCTACAGCCCAGATCGTAACGCTATTGAAAATGTGTGTGGACTATGAATGAAGGACAACATATGCCAAAAGAACAAAGAAGTATTGAGAACATGAAGAAAGAAGTGGTCGGATATTGGGATACGCTGTCACTCGATTTTCGACTTTGATCCGTAGTGTACCTAGGCGCATCCACCCGAGTATTGCAGGGTAAGGAGGTCCTACAAAGTATTGAAAAAAACCACTCAGACTGTGAGAGACCCATATGTCAACATATTCATTTGAGTAAAGTGTATATTCATGTACTAGATATTTGGCGAAACAGCTTTCTCAATAATGTCTGGAAGTGCCTTCTGGAAATATTTTCTACTAGTCGTAACACCGCCATTTAATTACAAGTCGTTTAATCTCACCATAATTATTACATATGTAATTTTAATTACTAGTCCCACCATCACCAAGTGATTGCTATTAGTCGTGTTGTTGTTAATATGCTGATTTATGATATTCGGGATCCAAACTCAGTGCTTCAAGGGATTAATATGGGAGGTACCCATGACACGAGTGTAAGCTTTAATATCTTAGAGCAGTACAACTTACAGGGCAACAGTAATGATTATATACTGGTCAGTTTCAACATGTTTACGAGAAAGTCCAGCCTAAAAAGCACACACTAAGCTGTGCTTTGAGCCTATCACAAACCCTTTGACATTTTTATCAGTCGGATGGCTGCTCTCAATGCTTTAGGACACGATTAAGCGCGACCTGTGCAGAGGGGACACTCGTGAAGTGTTATCGATGGCTTGATAACTTTGAACTATCGTCTAAACTACCGTTCACTTCATTAGAAAGTCCTGTCACCATTTATATGCCCTCTGATTAGAGATGAAATATGGCCAAATGGCACACATTAAACCTGAGCTGGAATATTCACGTGTGCCAGTTTAGATGGTTGGTATTCGGGGTGGGGAAAAAGATATTAAGTGTTGTCCATCGTTACTTTAAATTTAAAACATGCGACATCCGAGTTCACTGTTGAGATACAGATAAATTTTCAAAAGTTTTCTCAGGAAATGACATAGGAGATATACTTTTACGCTAGTTTTAGCAGTATTCCAGCAATATCACTGCGGGACACCAGAACTGTGCGTCACACTTTTAACCCTATGGGGAATTGAACCAGGGTCTTCGGCGTGACGAGCAAATTCGTTAACCACTACGCTACTCAACCGCCCCTTTTGGCTTTACGTTTAGTGTTTCCGACCAGCAGGTTCTAATTCGTCTAAGTGACGGTTACTATTGTGTCACTGCAACAGCGACACAGAAAGATTACAATCCACACGTCCATATCTTACTGCGAAGTAAATGTTCAAAGAGACTATCGATGAACACCTTCCTTATTGCCGCCATGCTTTATGTTCCATCGTCTGCCATCTGCTCTGCACGTGCAGTGGCATGAAGTGCCCGGATTATTTGCGACATCTGGTATTTGTATACGTTACTGTCAACTAGATTCGTTATAATTCAACTACACTATTACCATGCAGACTAACAGCATTTGAAGGTCAATGTTTTAATGTAGGTTTGTATATGAAATTTTATGTGTTCTCAATTCCATGTCATAATTTCAGATTCCGCAACATGGCGTTGCTGTCTATTGTCGTCTGTTTGTGTCTGGGTTTAACGGAAGGTGCAAGTGATCGAGGTGGGTGTGTGACTTGCGATACATATTCTTGTAAATAAGATGTAGCGGTTCCTTTTACAACACTGAATCAGGATCCTCCACGGGCCTGTGGGTTCTCCCACATGGATTCAGTGTACAAAAATCTTTCCTAAGAATGAAGGTTTTTATGAATATCAACTTCTTTATTATGAGAACACATCGATCACTGATGAAGGAGTAAGCATTAGCTCCGAAACGTTGTGTTCTCATAATAAAGAAGTTGATATCCATAAAAATCTTCATTCTTATGTATTTCACTTCTAAATGCCCTTCAAAGACTTAAAAATCTTGCCTGGTGTCACCCTCCGTGATGTCGCTGGAATGTCACACTCATTCACTAACTCACTTTGATTAAGCTGTGTAATGCAGCGTTAATGCACCTGGAATTAATACAGTTACAGTTGGAATTCGTCCATCCTTTCAACCAAGGCAGCTGCAAGCAATGTTCAAAGACTACCATATTTTGGGGACGGTGGGCTGTCAAATATTCACCGAGGATTCTCGCTGCTACCTCCCATCTCCCTGTTGTGCATGAATATTACATTAAGCCACGTAAAACGAAACACCACGATCTGGGTTAGAATTGGTCTTAGGCAACAACCCATGCTTGTCGTAAGACACAACTAACGGGATCAGGCGGTCAGATTCGCTGACTTGCTTGACACGTCATCGGTTCCCAATTGAGCAGATCCCAATATTTTCAGACCGTCGCCATATAGCTGGAATACTGCTGAGTGCGCCGTTAAACAACAAGCAAACAAACAGATTCTGGATGAAAATGCTCTGTTATGACACTGGCAGTGTGTGTATTCGCAGAACATTCCGTCCACCACGATTTCCGGTACCCATTCATCATTGATGCAGCAGAGCAGGAGTTCGAAGGTCGTGTGTGTTCCACCATGGAACTGTTTGCTCTCATTCCTGTGGAACCGGAGGACCTGGACAAGGACCTGCGGGGCGGGGCCTGTGTCACCCGCGTGGAGCAATATCTCAAGATTGACGTGCGAAATGTGTCGTGGGTAAGCCGGTGGTTAGCTGGAGTTGTGAAGTGTCCTTTAGTGTAATCCCGTTATTATTTCTTGTTGAGAATCCCATGATTATCTCCTGTTGTAGAATCCAATGATTATCTCATGTTGTAGAGTCTCACCACTATGTTCTGTTGTAGAATCCAATGATTATCTCATGTTGTAGAGTCTCACCATTATGTTCTGGTGTAGAATCCCATGATTATCTCATGTTGTAGAATCTCACCATTATATTCTGTTGTAGAATCCCATGATTATCTCATGTTGTAGAATCTCACCATTATGTTCTGTTGTAGAATCTCATGGCTATCTCCTGTTATAGAATCCTATCACGATCTCCTGATCTAGAATCCCACCATTACGTCCTGTTGTAGAATCCAATCATTATTTCCTGTTGCAGAATCCCATCATTATCATCTCTTGTAGAATCCCACCATTACGTCCTGTTGTAGAATCCCACCATTATCATCTCTTGTAGAATTCTATCATTTTCTCCTGTTGTAGAATCCAGTCATTATCTTCACTTGTAGAATCCCACCATTACGTCCTGTTCTAGAATCCAATCATTATCATCTCTTGTAGAATCCCACCATTACGTCCTGTTGTAGAATCCAATCATTGTTATCTTTTGTAGAATCCAATCATTATTTCCTGTTGTAGAATCCCATCATTATCATCTCTTGTAGAATCCCACCATTACGTCCTGTTGTAGAATCCCACCATTATCATCTCTTGTAGAATCCCACCATTACGCCCTGTTGTAGAATCCAATCATTATCATCTCTTGTAGACTTCTATCATTTTCTCCTGTTGTAGAATCCCATCATTATCTTCACTTGTAGAATCCCACCATTACGTCCTGTTGTAGAATCCAATCATTATTTCCTGTTGTAGAATCCCACCATTACGTCCTGTTGTAGAATCCAATCATTATCATCTCTTGTAGCATCCCACCATTACGTCCTGTTGTAGAATCCCACCATTATCATCTCTTGTAGAATTCTATCATTTTCTCCTGTTGTAGAATCCAATCATTATCATCTCTTGTAGAATCCCACCATTACGTCCTGTTGTAGAATCCCACCATTATCTTCACTTGTAGCATCCCACCATTACGTCCTGTTGTAGAATCCAATCATTATTATCTCTTGTAGAATCCCACCATTACGTCCTGTTGTAGAATCCAATCATTATCATCTCTTGTAGAATCCCACCATTACGTCCTGTTGTAGAATCCCACCATTATCATCTCTTGTAGAATTCCATCATTTTCTCCTGTTGTAGAATCCAGTCATTATCTTCACTTGTAGAATCCCACCATTACGTCCTGTTGTAGAATCCAAACATTATCATTTCTTGTAGAATCCCACCATTACGTCCTGTTGTAGAATCCAATCATTATCATCTCTTGTAGAATCCCACCATTACGTCCTGTTGTAGAATCCAATCATCATCATCTCTTGTAGAATTCTATCATTTTCTCCTGTTGTAGAATCCCATCATTATCATATCTTGTAGAATCCCACCATTACGTCCTGTTGTAGAATCCAATCATTATCATCTCTTGTAGAATTCTATCATTTTCTCCTGTTGTAGAATCCAGTCATTATCATCTCTTGTAGAATCCCACCATTACGTCCTGTTGTAGAATCCCACCATTATCTTCACTTGTAGAATCCCAGCATTACGTCCTGTTGTAGAATCCAATCATTATCATCTCTTGTAGAATCCCACCATTACGTCCTGTTGAAGAATCCCACCATTATCATCTCTTGCAGGATTCTATCATTTTCTCCTGTTGTAGAATCCAGTCATTATCTTCACTTGTAGAATCCCACCATTACGTCCTGTTGTAGAATCCAATCATTGTCATTTCTTGTAGAATCCCACCACTACGTCCCGTTGTAGAATCCCATCATTATCATCTCTTGTAGCATCCCACCATTACGCCCTGTTGTAGAATCCAATCATTATCATCTCTTGTAGAATTCTATCATTTTCTCCTGTTGTAAAATCCCATCATTATCTTCACTTGTAGAATCCCACCATTACGTCCTGTTGTAGAATCCCACCATTATCTTCACTTGTAGAATCCCACCATTACGTCCTGTTGTAGAATCCAATCATTATCATCTCTTGTAGAATCCCACCATTACGTCCTGTTGTAGAATCCAATCATTATCATCTCTTGTAGAATCCCACCATTACGTCCTGTTGTAGAATCCCACCATTATCATCTCTTGTAGAATTCTATCATTTTCTCCTGTTGTAGAATCCCATCATTATCATATCTTGTAGAATCCCACCATTACGTCCTGTTGTAGAATCCAATCATTATCATCTCTTGTAGAATTCTATCATTTTCTCCTGTTGTAGAATCCAGTCATTATCATCTCTTGTAGAATCCCACCATTACGTCCTGTTGTAGAATCCCACCATTATCTTCACTTGTAGAATCCCACCATTACGTCCTGTTGTAGAATCCAATCATTATCATCTCTTATAGAATCCCACCATTACGTCCTGTTGTAGAATCCAATCATTATCATCTCTTGTAGAATCCCACCATTACGTCCTGTTGAAGAATCCCACCATTATCATCTCTTGCAGGATTCTATCATTTTCTCCTGTTGTAGAATCCAGTCATTATCTTCACTTGTAGAATCCCACCATTACGTCCTGTTGTAGAATCCAATCATTATCATTTCTTGTAGAATCCCACCACTACGTCCCGTTGTAGAATCCCATCATTATCATCTCTTGTAGAATCCCACCATTACGTCCTGTTGTAGAATCCAATCATTATCATCTCTTGTAGAATTCTATCATTTTCTCCTGTTGTAAAATCCCATCATTATCTTCACTTGTAGAATCCCACCATTACGTCCTGTTGTAGAATCCCACCATTATCTTCACTTGTAGAATCCCACCATTACGTCCTGTTGTAGAATCCAATCATTATCATCTCTTGTAGAATCCCACCACTACGTCCTGTTGTAGAATCCAATCATTATCATCTCTTGTAGAATCCCACCATTACGTCCTGTTGTAGAATCCCACCATTATCATCTCTTGTAGAATTCTATCATTTTCTCCTGTTGTAGAATCCAGTCATTATCTTCACATGTAGAATCCCACCATTACGTCCTGTTGTAGAATCCAATCATTATCATTTCTTGTAGAATCCCACCATTACGTCCTGTTGTAGAATCCAATCATTATCATCTCTTGTAGAATCCCACCATTACGTCCTGTTGTAGAATCCAATCATTATCATCTCTTGTAGAATTCTATCATTTCTCCTGTTGTAGAATCCCACCATTATCATCTCTTGTAGAATCCCACCATTACGTCCTGTTGTAGAATCCCACCATTATCATCTCTTGTAGAATTCTGTCATTTTCTCCTGTTGTAGAATCCAATCATTATCATCTCTTGTAGAATCCCACCATTACGTCCTGTTGTAGAATCCCACCATTATCATCTCTTGTAGAATTCCATCATTTTCTCCTGTTGTAGAATCCAGTCATTATCTTCACTTGTAGAATCCCACCATTACGTCCTGTTGTAGAATCCAAACATTATCATTTCTTGTAGAATCCCACCATTACGTCCTGTTGTAGAATCCAATCATTATCATCTCTTGTAGAATCCCACCATTACGTCCTGTTGTAGAATCCAATCATTATCATCTCTTGTAGAATTCTATCATTTACTCCTGTTGTAGAATCCCATCATTATCATATCTTGTAGAATCCCACCATTACGTCCTGTTGTAGAATCCAATCATTATCATCTCTTGTAGAATTCTATCATTTTCTCCTGTTGTAGAATCCAGTCATTATCATCTCTTGTAGAATCCCACCATTACGTCCTGTTGTAGAATCCCACCATTATCTTCACTTGTAGAATCCCAGCATTACGTCCTGTTGTAGAATCCAATCATTATCATCTCTTGTAGAATCCCACCATTACGTCCTGTTGTAGAATCCCATCATTATCATCTCTTGTAGAATCCCACCATTACGTCCTGTTGTAGAATCCCACCATTATTATCTCTTGTAGAATCCCACCACTACGTCCTGTTGTAGAATCCAATCATTGTCATCTCTTGTAGAATCCCACTATTATCATCTCTTGTAGAATTCTATCATTTTCTCCTGTTGTAGAATCCAGTCATTATCTTCACTTGTAGAATCCCACCATTACGTCCTGTTGTAGAATCCAATCATTATCATTTCTTGTAGAATCCCACCATTACGTCCTGTTGTAGAATCCAATCATTATCATCTCTTGTAGAATTCTATCATTTCTCCTGTTGTAGAATCCCACCATTATCATCTCTTGTAGAATCCCACCATTACGTCCTGTTGTAGAATCCCACCATTATCATCTCTTGTAGAATTCTATCATTTTCTCCTGTTGTAGAATCCAATCATTATCATCTCTTGTAGAATCCCACCATTACGTCCTGTTGTAGAATCCCATCATTATCATCTCTTGTAGAATCCCACCATTACGTCCTGTTGTAGAATCCAATCATTATCATCTCTTGTAGAATTCTATCATTTTCTCCTGTTGTAGAATCCAGTCATTATCTTCACTTGTAGAATCCCACCATTACGCCCTTTTGTAGAATCCAATCATTATCATCTCTTGTAGAATCCCACCATTACGTCCTGTTGTAGAATCCAATCATTATCATCTCTTGTAGAATCCCACCATTACGTCCTGTTGTAGAATCCCACCATTATCATCTCTTGTAGAATTCTATCATTTTCTCCTGTTGTAGAATCCAGTCATTATCTTCACTTGTAGAATCCCACCATTACGTCCTGTTGTAGAATCCCACCATTACCCCCTATCCCTCGTTATCTCCAATTGTAGAATCCCATCATTTTCTCCTGTTTCCCAGTTCCATCGTTATCTCCTTGTTGAATCCCACCATTATCTCCTGATGTAGAATCCCATCGTTATCTCCTGTTTCCCAGTTCCATCGTTATTCAAGCATGTTGCCCAGTTGTCTCCGTTTCGTCTCAAAGACTTATGCATAAACGAAAATACACAAATAAGTGGTTGGGTGGATTTGTTTCCCAAAAAGCAGCATATTTTAAACAGAGTAAAACAAATTGTGCAAGTGTTGCTTAAAAGTATCATAATTCCTGAATATTGTAGAACCCTGATATCATTCACCACAAGAAGGTGGACAGACCGAGAACAACCACCACCACAACCCTCATGCCCCCTCATGGTGGCACCAAGCGCCCACAAGGCACTGTCATCGACCTCCCCGACGGTGTAGAGTTTGACGTCCTCAACACCGAACTCATCGACGTGGATGACGCCTACTTCCTTGTCGTCAGTAATCCCGATGCCATGAAGGAAAAGAAGGAAATACAGTTCTACGTAAGTCGCTGCACTTGATAAATTGGTACTTGTTTAACGCCGTGCACAACAATATTACAGCTATATGGCGGCGCTCTGTAAATAATCGACTCTGGACCTGACAATACAATCGATCTAGGGCTGGGATGACGCGTGTCAACAAAGTCAGCGAGCCTGACTACCCGATCCTTACACACCTCTTACGACAAGTATTGGTCCCTGAAGACCAATTCCAACACGGATCGTCACTGGTGTCTGCCCGTTGGATGAAATCCAAGCTAACATAGCCTTCATCTGTTTCAGGTTGTCCTTGTGACGTCAGAAACTAATCAGATTGTGTCCAACCCCCTGCCATTCGCCGTGAGGGTGGATCACCCCCCAGACGAGGGCCGACCCCACGGTGCAGCGTTATTTGCAGGCGTCCTCGTCCTCGTCATCATCCTCATCGCCTTCCTCATCCCCATCACCGTCTGCGTTAAACGGCGACGAAGGGCAGGCAAACCTGTTTGTTCGTGTGGAAGCCAGGATGTCGAAAAGAACGAGCGCAAAGGTCACGTGAATAATGGTTACGTCACCGACACACGTGACGTCAGGACTGACTCGTCAGCTTCATCAGCTGATCCACATCAGACGATTGGGAGTCACCAACTTAGAAGTGTCGCGAAACTGAACTTCGAGCCAACATGGCTGGATCCTCATTATAAAGAAATGGATGAAAAGCCAGGTACCAGTGTCCAACCGGATACATCTGACAGGATAGCAGACTGCAGATTGTAATGACTACGCACACACAGAATATGCTTCACATCTATTGTCTGAAACCGGAAGTTCGCACGATGCAGTGACCAGTGACCATCAATTCAACAACAGATGACATTGCTCATATTTAAGAAAAGACAATAGTGCATTCCCCTACAAGTTGGGAATACAAATGAAGGGAGGGTGAATTTAGTTTTAGGCTGCACTCAACAATATTTCAGCCCTGTGGCGGCGGCCTGTAAATAATCGGGTCTGGACCAGATAATCAAGTGATCTACAGCATTAGCATCGATCTGCGCAACTGAAAAATGATAGCATGTGTCAGCCAGTCATCGAACCTGACTATCCCATCTCGTTAGTCGCCTCTTATGACAAGCATTGGTTACCGAAGATCAATTTCGACCCGGATCTTCACGGGTCACATAAGGGGTGAGTGAGTTTAGTTTTACGCCGCACTCAGCAATATTCCAGTCATATGGCGGCGGTCTGTAAATAATCGAGTCTGGACCAGACAATCCAGTGATCCACAACATGAGCATCGATCTGCGCAATTGGGAATTTAACCGATGACGTGTGTCAACCAAGTCTGACCACCCGATCCCGTTAGTCGCCTCTTACGACAAGCATAGTCGCCTTTTGTGACAAGCATGGGTTGCTGAAGGCCTATTCTATACATAAGGAATATGCTGAGCAGGTTCTAGTACATTGAACGGGACGCACGAACACTTGCCACTATAATGGTAGAATGACTGGTACGGCTGATGTGATTGTAAAATGAGGAAGGGTTGGCGTCTGGAACTGTTACAACAAGCTTCCATTATTTTGCTCTTCCGCCACCAGTGACTTCTTCAAGTTTAAACAACCGGTCTCAAAATAGCTCATGGACGAAATGCCATACATCGTGTTAACAACAATGGTTTTTTTTCATAGATAAACCTGGCATTCATGTACAGTGAGACCCCGGATATCCGGTCACATTCGTTTATGTGCAAATCGTCCGGATAGCTGAATATACGGCTATCTGGATTTCTGTCATATATGCGTTGTTGTTGACACGGTAGCAAGCTAACAAGTTTGGGTTAAAATCACTTCCAAGACAGCATGGTCGTTTTGATTTGCCATTTACAATTCCCTCTGTGTCAGATGGCCGACTCATTACCACCCATACCCAGCTGATCGGTCATTCCTTCAGATTGCTAGTAGCAGACTCTGTTTCGTGTCAAAACACATGGACACTCGCGCTTCAACCAGTCACTTTTATAACTCTGTGTCAGATGGCCGACTCATCACCACCCATACCCAGCTGATCGGTCATTCCTCCAGATTGCTAGTAGCAGACTCTGTTTCGTGTCAAAACACATGGACACTCGCGCTTCAACCAGTCACTTTTATAACTCTGTGTCAGATGGCCGACTCATCACCACCCATACCCAGCTGATCGGTCATTCCTCCAGATTGCTAGTAGCAGACTCTGTTTCGTGTCAAAACACATGGACACTCGCGCTTCAACCAGTCACTTTTATAACTCTGTGTCAGATGGCCGACTCATCACCACCCATACCCAGCTGATCGGTCATTCCTCCAGATTGCTAGTAGCAGACTCTGTTTCGTGTCAAAACACATGGACACTCGCGCTTCAGCCAGTCACTTTTATGACTCTGTGTCAGATGGCCGACTCATCACCACCCATACCCAGCTGATAGGTCATTACTCCAGATTGCTAGTCACTTTTATAACGAGGTTTCCGGATATCCGGGGTCTCGCTGTGTACACCCCTAATAACAACTCTTGTTTGATATCAAATGTGATGTCAAATGTGTTGCTTACTTATTATCGTCTTGTTCAGGAAAGGAAGAAGAGAAGTACGGCCAATAGTCGATCCATGCACCCATGTTACTATTAATAATCAAGTTGCTTCGTTATGTTTCGTGTGAAATGCCTTCAAACCACGCACGTGTGTATTGGGAAATGACTGTCACTTTTTTGTTTTCGCTGAACAGTTCGGAAGAAACATTGGGCGAGACAGTCAGTTTAACGTGCGGTCATTTGTCTCATCAGAATGTTAAAGTCTGTTCCATTTATATCTCAATATCTACTTGACGTTCAAAAAAAAAGTACTCACCTGTGTTAGGGGTTTATTTTCGACAAAGTGTTTCAAATAGTGATTTTAGTGTGTTCGGGCTATGTGTGCATGTTGCAAAAACAAAAGACAAAGTGACAATTTTCACTGGAGCACATATTAGTGATAAATCCGGACACCACGAATATAGATCAGAATGTGGAAACTTAGCATTGATATTCCATAAATTGTGGCGTAATATATATTTGACATAAAAATGTCGAGTCGGAGAATGTTTCAGCTGACCATCCTAATAATGTCCTATTTGAAGAGATACAATTATTTAAAAATGTTTCTTTAGCCATATACTTTCTAAATTTTGAATAAACCTATACAAATATAGACAATAAGTAATATATTGTGTGGTTCGGTCAACGGCAGGAGGCTGTTCTCCAATTTCTGTTTTTAAAGTGAGCGACTGAGTGAAGTTTTACGCCACGCCCAGCAATACTCCAGCTATATGGCGACGGTCTGTAAATAATCGAGTTTGGACCAGACAATCCAGTGATCAAAATCATGAGCATGGACCTGCGCAAGTGGGAAACAATGACGTGTCAACTGAAGTCAGCGAGTCTTGACTACCCGATTCTGTTACGACAAGCATAGTCGCCTTTTATGACAAGCATGGGTTGCTGAAGACTTCTTCTACCCCGGGACCCTCACGGGTCTAGTTCAAGAGTAAAGTTAAGAGAACAAGAATTACAAAAAGTCTCTAAGGTAATCATTAATAGTAAATTATTCTACAAATAATATAAATATCCCTCTCAGAGTATCTAGTCTATACTATACTGTAAGATAAGACTTCCGAATGTCGTTGCGCTACGATAGCTTTGTGAAACGGGACCTTTCACAGCCTTTGATCAAGGTTAGATTGAACCATGCCTCTGCTGTGATTCAGTGAGTGTTTTCAGTTGTGTAACGTTATGATAATGTTTGTGATTTTCAGGTCGAATCCATTTTTCAATTACCCGTCCTCTTTTACTCATGAAATAGACTCCTGCACTTTAAATTTGTCACAGAATGCGATCATTTCTGTGTATCCGCAGGGTAGATATTTCTGAGTGAGTTAAGATTTACGCCGCACTCAGCAATATTCCAGCTATATGACGGCGATTTGTAAATACTCGAGTCTGCACCAGACAATCCAGTGATCAACAACATGAGTATCGATCTTGGGAACCGATGACATGTGTCAACAAAGTCAGCGATCCTGACCACCTGATCCCGTTAGTCGCCTCTTACGTCAAGCATAGTCGCCTTTTATGGCAAGCATGGGTTGCTGAAGGCCTGTTCTACCCCGGGACCTTCAGATATTTCTGAGAAAATAACATCAAACAGGAAACACCTGTGTAACTTGATGAACCTCAGTCAGTAATCCCTTGTCTGCACATGGTCGGTGGTGTGGCCTCGTGGTTAAACCGTTCGCTCGTCACGCCTTAGACCCGGGTTCTGTTCCCCACATGAGTACATTTTAGGCTATTAGGGACTTTCTTGCGGGAATAATTTTTCTTGTATTTCCTACCCCATCAGCATTTGGGAACCATTTTCCACATCCAGAAAGGTTCCCCCAGTGGCAATGTGTCTCCTGGCCGTGATTCTTTGCCAGGACAATATTCAACAATTCAGTGACGTTTTTCAGTTGTGACCTTGCCGTCCCGTGACTTGAGATTCGGATCTATAGAAGACAGCGGCACGCGACTAAGCCTATCCATGTCCAGGAACGCTTCTTTCACTTGACATCAAATGGGTTATTTCGTGTCGATTTCCAAGCTAAAACAATTTTACAGAAAATAACTTTATGTGAAATCAACAAAAACCATAGCAGAAGTATAAAAATGTGGACTATTTTTATGGATACACAACATCTTTGTTCTATATAGGCGACGTTTAGACACAGGTTCGTTGTAATGTCGTCGTCAAGCAAGTAATACATGAGAATTGATTTTAGGTGAAATATATACATGAGATGTTACCACACAAACACACAAACACACACACACACACACACACACACACACACACACAGAGAGAGAGAACACACAACGAACCTGTGCATGCATGCATATACATTATTCCTCTACTTCTGGAATGCCAATCAGAGAAGTCAGACAACACAGAAATTTTTTAAATAAATATTCTAAAATAGACATGGTTTACAACTCTATTCAAACAGCTCTGGATTGAATGTTTTGTCAAGCTTCCAAGACAGGCTTGACTGGGTATTCAGAGTGGAGCAATGGTGTAGCCTGGGTTAAAGCGTTCACCCTTACGCCGAAGAGTCATGTTCGATTCCCCTCATGAGCACCGTGTGGGAACCCATTTTTGGTGTTGCCACCCCCCAATGGCATTGCTGGAATATTGATAGAAGCGACGTAAAACTACACTCACTGATGTAGTGGGAGATGTGATACCCCCTCGCTCGCCCCACCTACAGCGCATATCCATATCCTGGCAGGCTTTACAACATGACAGTTTACTCCATGATGTCCAAGAAACTACCAGATTAGCCTACTGTTGATTCACACTCCAAATATAGAAACCAACACATCACTGTTCTCCCACAGAAACAATTACCCACAACACTGTTTTACAATGTATCATACTGCCACGAGTTTTCTCATCAAGTATGGGGGGGTGGGGTAGTGTATTGCTTAAAGTGTTCGTACATCACGGGTTCGCTTCCCCCGATGGTACAGTGTGTGAAGCCCGTTCCTGGTGTAAATAACTAGCCGTAATATTGCTGTAAATTTGCTAAAAGTGCCATAAAACCTCACACACTCACACTAATCAAATGTTGAGCATGGGTATCTGCCGAAAAGCCATGCAATACAAAAAATCCATTTCTGTTCTAATACTCTGTTTTGATTGAATGTTTAATGGTCGTTTATATATTCTTAAAAAAAAGCCTATTTTTCTGAAAACTTTACTGACGACCGGAAAAGAAGAATTTCAAATAAACGTCAGCTTCTGTGACTGTTTCAAGAGGTCGTAAGTGTAAAAGGTCTTAAATGAAATCTGTTATTTACCAATCAAAATCGAATCTTTTCTTAAGTTATGTTAGAATATGTCGTCTTCGCATGAGGTTGTGGGATGTGGTCGAACACGTGGTGTTTCCTTCGGCGAACACCGCTTCTTTCTTCACAACGGCAAGGACAAGAAGCTACGATCTCGTGGTTCTTAATCGGATTAAAGGCGTTGTGGAACCTATAAAACATATCCAGTAACGGTCATAGTCACAGTGTTTAATTAACACAACGCGACCACAACATGAGAACGTTCTTCGGTGTTTTCGTAGTTCTCTTCATGGCCGGTGAGAAACTCTTTCCTTCTTTCATTGATATATGAATCTGTAACTTTTTAGCAAAGTTTCCAAGGTAACGCTGTTTTATTTAAGTGGGTAAATATTTAGACAGTAACGGTATAGTAAACGTTGTTTAGGGTTTGTCTTTTAAAACTCATCACTTCCAAGGTCAGATCATTATAACATCAAAATGATATAAAAGGTGTATTTTCGTTTAAGTACAATCATTGTTTGTTGATATTTTTATGCATTTTGAAGTTTTCGAGAAACTTCGAGATCACAATGGATTCCAACAATTGTTATTGTTCTATCTTTCGAAATAATCTTGTTCAAACGAAGACTGAGTATTTTCGTTAATTATGTTATTGAGTAATCAATTCAATATTTGAAAGTTGAATTGAGGCCGATCCTGCCATTAATTCTAATCATTTGAAATAGGCACTGATGTACTCAGTATATCTTTTCAGCAAGGTAAGTAGGTGTTACATGGTTGAAAATATAAGCTATTACCTCAGTGCATGATTCCATTTGTTTTCATCACCTGAAAAAAAACCAGTTTGTAAAATAATTTCATTTTAACGCTCAGTATTGAAATTACGGTGTAATTGATTATGTTTCCCTTCTCAATCACTCCCTCAGATGTTCCGTTATTTACGTCCCTGTTTGCAGTGTGTCTCATGCCCTACTCTGATGCCTGTTGCTGTCACCATGGAAGCCACAGCAGCCACCACAGCAGGCACGGCATCCCCATCCCCATCCCCTACCCCATGGGCGGGCACAGCGGCGGCAGCCACTCCGCCAACATCCCTCTCATCATCACAACTCCAGGAAAATAGACACAGGTAAGTCCGACACAAGGAATATTACGAGATCCTGACTCCGCCAACATCCCTCTCATCATCACAACACCTGGAAAATAGAAATGTGGGTCCATTTTTAGGTGAGTAATACAGTGATGGAATCAAATTACGTTAATGCGAAACTCTCGGTGGTTTCTAGAATACAAGTATATTTGTCTCCATTCCATTCGTAACTACTCGTTTCTTTCCGTGAACGCCACGTGGCTTGCCGGAATGACACGAGAAGTTACGAACAGTTTCCTTTCTCGAGTTATTGAGCTTACAGAAAGGGGCGAGTGGTGGCGATTGTGTTTATATTTGGAGATTACGGAAAGTGTCGAGTGGTGACGAAATGGTTTTCATCTTTATATGTGAGTAGAAATAATTCTTCAAGATACCTGCTTTGAAATACTACATACACCACTTAATTATATATTTTACTGGATATTCTTTTGAAGCATTATTTACCGTCAGTTTGATACTAACACAAGCTTTTATCTGGTCTGCCTACTACAAGAATAGCAAGTAAATACCACGTGGGCCTAATTCTTCGAAGCGTACGTCAATGTTGATGTATGGCACTTATGACCATCTTATCATTGAAATGTACGTAACAGCATTAGTGCTTTGTGGGTTTGCGATCTGTCTGTTTTCCTTTGTATGCTGCGCTGGCGTTTCACTCATAGCTCTCACGGGAAAGTATACCAAGTCGACCAGTCTGTGGTGGACTCACAATAATGTTATAGCTGAAAATGAAGACACATGTCTTTTTCATATTGTGGATGTTTTTAACAGGTGATGTGGTCAATGACAGTGATGTCAGAATCCTGGTTCAAGCCGTTTTTTTCAACCTCCCGAGACCACGACTGCGACGAACAACTTACACACCTTTACTCCTAATAAATATGATAAAAAGAGCCTGTTTCATTATTTACTGGAATTCCTCACTTATGGAGTCGAGTGTACGTATTCAACTTGTTCATAAACACATGTTATCCCGTAAATCACTGTTAAATATAGTATGTTTGCAGTGAAAACACACCGATGAATTTCTTTGTAACTAAAAACGGTATATCAAATATAATGAAACTAAGAGTGTGTATCCCGTGTGTTACCTTGCCACCTGAACATTTTATTTTTAAAATATTTTTCAATTGACGATAAAAGTTGTTTAACAAACCTAATATTGGTTTGTATCACAAGGGAGTAAGAGCAGTTGATGGAACAGTGAAACAAATGCACGTTCGATACACAATTAGCGTTAACTTCAAGTTGAATAAAATTCTTAGATTTAAATGTTCAGTTGACATGGTAAAATTGTGAAGATGTGTCACAATTTCACTTTATTCGATTTACGTTTTTATGTAAAGTGAAATTTATAGGTACGTTTTCATTGCTAACAGACTGCAGTGATGGCTGAACGTTCGTTTGTTCATGAAAAGTAAAACGCATCAAGCCTCAGGACTTTTCAAGTGGTTGTGGTTGTTATACACCTTGCATTCGTTAAAAACTGGCTTTACACACCTTGGTTGAAACCTTTATGTTTAGCTGTTGAAAGAAAACAGCCATACCTACACCAAAGTTGTGAAATTTTAAGAAGCTCTTGAATAGTGCTGTCAAAGCACAATGGCAATGACAGAGGTTATCTCCCTTAGACTGTGAGCCACGCGAGAAGGGTCCATGTCGCTCTTGGAATATATTAAGATAAGACAATCTCCCCATTCATTGTATTCCCCTTCTCAACCTTTAAGGGTATAGTATATACTTATGAAGCACGGGTCGATCCTTAGCAAGGACATTCCAAGCAACACTATAGGAATCTAGCTGCGTCTGAATGACTCGGGAGTCACTATCGGTTAAGTGCGGGTTGCATACATCTCGATCATCGCATGGGTTGATGCTCATGATGTCACTCACTGGATTGTTTGTACATAGCTTGAGTACTTACATGTGGTCATCATGTAGCTGATATATTTCTGGAATCGTTTACAAGGAAATATAAAATCTGTACTTCCTACTAAAACGTCATTTCAATTTGTACACTGGCTGGTGGACAACGCCGCAGCATTCCAGCTATATGGTGGTGGTTTGAAGCTAACCGAGTCTGGACCAGACAATCCAGTGATCAAAAGCATGAACATCGATCTACACAAATGGGATACGGTGACACGTGCGAACCAAGTCAGCGACCGTGACCATCTAATGCCTTTAGTCGCTTCTTGTGACACGCATAGTCGCCTTCTGTGGCTAGCATGGGTTGCTATTCTATCCCTGATCTTCACGGGTTTTAGTTTATGGAAATGTGTATGATTTCGCGTTTAATTAACGGTGCTTTATGTGGTCACCACAAGCAATGCATGTTAAAGGGAACTTGTAAACGAATCATTTGTAGCATAATTTTGTTAGTGCGCTAGTTTCTTACATATTTACAAACGGGCCAACATAACACAAAAAATAAAATAAATGATAATAAAAAAATAAAATAAAATAGATAAATAAATAAAATGAAGACTCTGGTCAAGTGGTAGGACCCGGGTTCGATTTCCCACGTGGGTACAATGTAGGAAGTCCATTTGTGTTGTCTGGCGCCGTGATGTAGATGGAATATTGCATAAAACGGCATAAAACTATACTTGCCCACCTCTCCCTTAGATTTGAAGGATGTCACAAACCAACGTTTGCCAACAAGAAATATCCATCTGGTCAAGTAACATAAAAATCTCTGTTTGAAGTACCTTTAGGCGCTCTCTAGACTTGCTCGAGACTATGCTCTCGAGTGTCATTAATTTAAGGGGCATTCGTCCTTAACAAGACTTGGGTGGAATTCTCCACATGGGCAAAATGAATTCATCCTATTTCTTTTGTCCGTAATATTGCCGGAGTATTTCTAAATGAGTGTCTAGTAAACGACAACAGTGTGTTCACTCACAATCAGGTAAGGAATGCTAAAATACGCATGAAAAGATGAGACGCGTACATAATAAGGGTGAGTGAGTTTAGTTTTAAGCCGCACTCAGCAATATTCCAGCTATATGATAGCGGTCTGTAAATAGTCCAGTCTGAACCAGATAATCCAGTGATCAACAGCGCGAGCATCGATCTGAGATACTGTGAACCGATTACATGTGTCAACCAAGCCAGCGAGTCTGACGACCCGATCCCGTTAGTCGACCCTTACGACAAGCATGGGCTACTGCAAAAGCCAATTCTAACCTGGGCCTAGATTTTCGAGATCTAGATTTAGCGCTAAGATAGTCGTGAGTTTATGTTAATGTTAGGCTCTTACGACAATCGTAGCACTAAGAGAGGTTCGAAAAGCTGGGCCCTGGATTTGCGCAGAACCGACATCAAACCTAACTCACTCACTCATTAATTTAAGCAAGTTTAAAACTGACGTCATGGCTGAGCTGAGATAAAAGTCCTTGTTGGGTGAAACCGTCTCTCAATTTTCTGACATGGCGTAACATGGAGATACGTCACGTTCAACACGAAGACAGACAAGTTTCCCTTGCGATATGTCACCAGAAACGTTGATTTAACAATACCTGAAATTAAACACCTCAAGGAATGTTTTATCTGCAGTGAAGATCTCTCCTTGACACTGCGGTAGACAACGGATCGTAGAGCAAGTCCAAACATTACCGTAAGTGCATGCAACCTAGCCTCGCTATAGCGCAGTTCTTTACACCACTGCTGCATCTATCTAGTGCTGCATCTATCTACACTACATTAGTGAATGAGTGATGCAGCATGGCATTATATGTCGCTGTTAGCAATATACCAGCGATGTCAGGGCGGGAGACACCAGAAATGGACACATTATACAATATGCAGGGAATAGAACCCGGGGCTGCGGCGTGAAGCCAAACGCACGCAGAAAGCGTAACGTTCTGATTCATTGATGCTGTGCTGCTAAAGTGTGAAGAAAAGACAATACATCGAAACGTTGCCATGTTACGTGTTACTATATAAGGTCTTCTACAGTATGTCGCCTTAAAAATGACTGGGCACGAATGCATTATTTACGTGTTGAATATAATTCATTCATTCATGCTGCGTGTTACTTTAGATCTTCCATCTTCTACGATAACGACGATATTTAATACATAGTACGTACATATATGAAAAGAGTTGAACCCGGGTCTCTGAATACAATACTACCAACACGTACATGGTGTAGCCATGTCATGTGTTCCTTTAAGTCTGCCATCCTGTACAATGACACGATGACCACCTTTAGTGTAGTGTACATATGAATAGAATCGAACCCGGGTCTTTGAATACAATTTAAACTCGTACACGATGCAGTCATTTCATGTGTTACTATGAGTAGTCCAGCCTGTGCAGATACTCTATGACGACCTTTCATACATTGTACACGTGAAAAGAACCCGGATCTTTGAACAAAATTTAAATATATGTATATGACGTACCCATTTCATGTGTTACTTTAAGTCCTTCTGACCAACCGATCACCATTTGAACAACACCTAGTTGCGCATAGGCGGATCCAGAGGGTTGGGGTGGGGTGGGGTGGGGTGGGATGTTGATAAAAAGTATATAATTATATTTATATAAATTAAATCTGCCCCTTTTCGTGCCTAATGCGTCATTTCCACATCTCAGATAACACGATAATAACAGAGACCATATCGGTGATATTGTCTCTGATAATATTTTCTCAAGATCGGTCCCAAATCAATAAGCCACGTTTGGTTTATTTTAAGTTTCACTGGGAACTGTGAGTTAGTAATTGCCTGGCATTTTCTCTCACAAGTCAAAATATTAGTTGCGAAAATAACCCGTCTTGATATTTTACTTTCTCTGTCTATTTCCTGTGCTTCGCCCGTTCTTTGCCAAGGGCGGGCCGGCCCTGAGTTTGTTTTCTATTTGGACAGCAAGTCATCACCACAACGGTTGCCTCCCTTTTCATAACACGTCCTCAGTGTCTGAAATAGTTGTTATTACCTACGCCTTGACTTATACAGGCTAAAGAAAATCGCCCTGCGTTTATGTCCCTTTGAGTGAAAAAAATGTACTTCATATTAGTGACTTATTCGGGTCAAATCATGCCTATAGGAATTCATTCGAAACAGGACGTCAAAGGGAGACGTTGTATCTCGATAGAGTTCATTTGAGGTAAGGAGTGTTTACAATTCTGTACCACCTGGACAACTGTCACATATTTCTTCTTCAGCATAACGCTGTATATTCAGGTGACGCTATATAGTCGAAATATACTGTGAGCTTTGAATATGTATTCACTGACGTACCTTACCTACCTTGGGGTAAACTTGTTTTACACGTTACAGCTGACATAAGTCACACCACGTCACGACTGACTGGCAGCCACCGTGTTTCACCGATCAGCTGATCACCACTGCGCACCGGCACGCCTTTTGTTGCTTTGAGTCAATTTGTCGTGGGAAAAATGTCTAACTGTGCAGGTTTGGGGGTCCTTTCAGGTCAATGTAGGTACTGAAGAACGGCCGCTTTGATATCTCACCTCATAGATCATGCGCTTACGTGTGTTTTGTTATGTTGGGGCATTACTTTGCAATATTCATAATAATTGACCGCTTATATAGAGCAGAACTCCACGCCGTACGGACATGCCCTTAGTATGTATACATGACTGACATTATCACCCAGGATAACACAACCTGCCTGTGAGCGGCTAGACGGTTTGTATTCAACGGTCTCATCCCACCGGGTACTCGTTTTCTGCTGGGTGAACAAAGGCAATTTTTAACAAACTGATTTGCCTAATTATAAGGTGTGACTTTACATGCCACTTCGTCGTGCTTAACTTCAGTTGATTTGCTTCTCACAGTTGTGTCATGATCCCATGATCGCCCTTATTATGACCCCCTAGGCATAAGGGCATGATTCGCTTTCCTAATAAATTAGGCCTCTCAATTTCAGGTATTGTATTTGTCGTTCAGCGCCGCACACAGAAATATTTGAGCTATTTTGAGATGATCAGTGCATAATAGAGTCTGGAATGACAATCCAGTGATCAACATCATGAGCATCATCTGCTCACGTTTGATACTATCACACGACTCGGCCCCCATACTCATTATACCGTTTTGGTACGATGTTTGGTGTACTTTCCAACGTTTACTCTCGTTCATAGCAGAATAGTGAAACGCAATGTCTTCTGAACTAAGATTGACAGTGGCGCCATCAGCGACAATTGTCATCACTCAGTACTAGACATCTAACCCTTCTGCATCATCAATAGAAGTACTCAGTCCTTGCTTATGTTGATTACCCTGTCGCGACACACTTTCGTGTCTCTTACCTCACACCAAGAGCACACGCCCCACCCCACTCCATTTCGAGACACACACACACACACACAGAGACACAGACACACAGACAGACAGACACACAGACACACACACACTATGACATCAGCTCATCACACACGCACATAGGTGTATAATTTATGTAACTTGGTGTGAAACTATGCTTACCGCAGTGTACACGTATACTAAGTAGTCTCTTCTATAGTGACACTTCCCGTAGACATTTCTTATTTTCTTATCAATCAGCTGCCACTGCCCCACGGTCGTGATTCTAGCTGCTTCTCGGCAAACAAGGATGCCACGTTATGATCGACCACCGCGGCCATATTACAATACCTACACCCATATAATATTTTCATTTGTGTGTGTGCGTATGTCTGTCTGTCTGTGTCTGTGTTTGGAGGAAGTGGTGTCTATGTTCTGAATGAAAGACTTTCTGCTGTTATTTTTCTTTTTCATTTGTTCCCATGATTGGGTACAAGCATATATAGAGTAAAGCCATAGGTGTACACATTCTTGATCAAAGTTCGTCAACTGGTATCCTAAAAACGACTATAATCAAAACAAATAATATATATTCAAGCTACATTGCAGATTACATCAGAGCTTGCAAATTGAGGTTAAAGGAAACCATTTGTCAAAAAATATATCAAAACTATTATTCCTTCTGGAAATGAAGTTCTTTCCAGAAGATTTGGGTTACATTCCCAATATACATGACATAAAGTTTCACTGTCAGTACTATAAAAGCTACATATTGCTTTGTCAACAAGTTTCATAGTCAAAAGCTCTTTTTTGTATTAATAATTCTGTGCAAAAATTTGAATTTCTGCTGTGTATTGCTTCGGGTTACATACTGACTCGAATGTCCAAATTGGTAAGTTAATAATGATCAATAAATCTTTGATGGTGCTTTGTAAATGTATATTTTATTGGATACAGATATGCAAAAAAAATAGACTGTGTTCGAAATAACACTAACTAACTAACTAACTAACTAACTAACTAACTAACTAACTAACTAACTAACTAACTAACTAACCACTCGAATAATATGGAGACTTGTGAGAGGCGGGAAGGAGTGTCATCGGTTCCAAATTGCGTAGATGCTCATGCTGTTGATCGCTGGATTGTGTGGTCTAGACTCGATTACATGTATTTACAGACCGCCACCATATAAATGTAACTGTGCTGTGTGCGGCGTAAAATTAAACTCACTCAACAAAATAAAATGGATCTGCCATCTCACTTACTACATATTTTCGGCATTGATCTGCCAAAGTTATCCTGACACTCTCTTAAATAGTTTATAGTTCTACGATACGACTACTCTACGCTTCATGAGGGCGGTGGGCTAGCCTAGTGGTTAAAGCGTTCGCTCATCACGCCGAAGACTCGGGTTCGATTTCCCACATGGGTACAATGTTTGAGGCCCTTTTTTCGGTGTCCCCCGTCGTGATATTGCTGGAATATTGCTAAAAGCGGCGTAAAACTGAACTCACTCACTACGCTTCATGAACACGGTTGCGGATATTTTATTTCAACTGGCATTGTATACTGTAATTGACATAGCCATTGCTATAAAACCAAATACCATCCGTAAAGACCATGAATATGCGAGGACTAATTATCGCTAAACTAACAAGATGTTGCACATGTCATTTGCATAGATGATATGTCTGCGGGGCTGGATCACGTGACATGTAAACTCATAGCGCTGAAGGTTATTTAGTTTAGTATCAGGATTAGTATCAGGAACACCAGGATAAGTACCAGGAACACATGGTATGTATCACATCTGGACCTTCAGAACCAGATCGCATTAACTCTATTAGGAAAAGGGAAAATACAAAGTTATGAGGTGAGTGAGTGAGTGACCGAGTGAGTGAGTGAGCGATTTCAGCAATAATACGGCGATGAACACCAGAAATGGACTTCATACTGTAGCTGAAAGCCGCTTAAAACTAAACTCGCTCACACATAGCATCATTGTGTGGAATCGAACCCTGGATGAGAGACTGCGTGCGTGTGTGCGTCCGTGCGTGCGCTCTAAACCATTTCCGGTTTTATTGTACCCGCTACAGCTCCCGGAAACCCCACTTAGACCATTTCCGTTTTTTTTGTTCCCGCTACAGCTCCCGGAAACCCCACTAAGATCCGGTCTAATTAGTCGAGGGTAATTTCAATTTCCAGTACAGTCTTTATCGTGTTTTAGTTTCAGGCGACCAAGCACAAACCGGAGAGCAAAATGGCCGACAGCGAACACAACCACGGCCTATGTTTTCAAAACTGTATACATAGTCACCTTTACCATTACGTTTGAAGGTATTTAAGCGGACAACAGCTGTTTTGAGTGATATAGCGAGGAGACGTTCCGTAACATAATATTTTCTGCGATGCGTGTCGAGATAGATATTGGGTATTGAATTCTCCGAAAATTTACACGCTTGTACACGAAATTTTGGAACGCACACGCTGGAAATGTTTTTTTATGAATACTGTATTTTGCAAAAGAAATATCTCATGCAAAGTTTCTTGAGTACCACCCTCCCCCACCCCCACCCCCTTGCAAAGTAGACGAAATCTATAATTTTATTTTACTTTATTTCTCCATGTGCTGTCTTCTTCACAATTTACTCTGACACTTTGAGCTCTCAGGTGAAGAGTGAAGAGACCATATCAAAATCTACTTAAAACTTACATAATTTTTATATTATGTCAGCATCGCTGACTAGCATCTAGTCCCTGAATTACTCATACTTTACTGAAGAAAAATGTTCTTAAATTATTTTCATAGTGTACAATAAGAAGCTCAGGTACTTGTTTTCATTTTCAAACTGTGGTAATCTGGAGTTGTCACAGTATATTGTAGATTGCATGGTGAGGGGGCACATTTGTTTCAGGGTTTGTATGACTGCATCACCGTGCAAATATGCATGTGTTTGCTGAAGTCGTTTACTTCATCGTACCAGAACACTGAGAAATAATGTGTGTGAGTGAGTTTAGTTTTACGCCGCACTCCGCAGTATACCAGCTCGCAGTTATATGGCGGCGGTTTGTAAATAATCGAGTCTGGACCAGATAATCCAGTGATTAAGAGCATGAGCATCGTTCCGCGCCAGTGAGAACTGAAGACATGTGTCAACCAAGTCAGCGAGCCAGACCGCATATATATAGCCGCCTTCTGTGGCAAACATGGGTTGCTGAAGGCCTATTCTACTCCGGATCTTCACGGGTCGTTAAACATACAGACACCTGTAGACAAAATCCAGGATTCTTTTAGAACTGTATCCCTAGAAATGCAACAAGTCGAGATTCCCTGAGGTTCTGAATCTTCCTTCTCAGTGAAGTTCCATTTCAAATGAAAAGGAAATTTTTTTGACAAAATTATTTATATTCAGAAAGAAATCGCTAGTGTATCCTGACCCCGAGTTGATTTCTCCAGGCCTTACGCTTACAAATCATCTTGCAGTATTGCTGACTAAAACCCTTTACTTTTTTATGGTTCAAACCCATTCAAATTAATGTCCCAATTCAACATAGAGACCACTCTCAGACACAGTATACTGACCGACAGTTGACCGGCCCTTTTTTCACCCACTTTATTCCGAGGGCTAGTGAAACTATTGTATAGCAATTTGATAATAATAACTGACTGGCTAGGCTGTTCCTTTTTGCTACTTAAATGAACTCACTTTATTGTATTTCTACTCTAGATCCTAATGGCTGTAATTAATTTGTTAAGTTGTAGTACTCAAAGTTCGGATCATATTTGTTATCAATTTAACAAGCGCCAGAAGTCGTGCTATTCGGTGCTGACTCAGTAATTGATTTTCGGGAAGGCAATACACGACCTCCAGATTGAATATTCGCTTGAGGGATAATTTATTACACTAATGTAAAGGAAACTTCGACATGTATGGATGCTTTTTATCTCGGCTGTATTAGCTGAAATACCACAAACACGTTTAAAATAAAAAGGAGTCAAGGGAAATCTAGACTTGATTCATTTAGAGCTTTAGCATTGAAGGGAAGGCTAGGGTATAGGGAAAATAGCGTGCTTCAGGGATTGTCAGACAGACTAGCAAGTGATCGTCACTCCGTCCATTACAAACTGTTCCTCCTCTTCAGGTCGAGTATCTTGAAAATACCTATTTTGGATGGGATCTGCATCCCATTTAGGTTCGTTCTGGGTCTAGAATTTCGAAGCTCTCTTAGCGCTAAGATAGTCGTAAGTTAATGTTAATGTATGGCACTCACGACTATTTTAGTACTAAGAGCGCTTCGAAAATCAAGGCCCTGGTATTTTAGATAGTAATTATTAGAATATTTAAAAGTGAAGTTGAGACTTCAAAATACGATCGTGACGCTATGAACAGGGTATAAGTGTCCTTGAGTTCATCAGTGCAAAGTGAATGAGTGAGGTAAGTGAGTGTGTGTGTGAGACAGATGGGGAACTGTGATTAGTTAAGCACCCCTTTTAACAATATTCCGTCAGTATCACGGCGGGGATACAAGAAAGGGGCCCCACACATCGTACCCATGTGGGGAATCGAACTCAGTTCTTCTGCGTGACGAGCGAACGCTTTAACCACTTGACTACCATCCATCAAATACGCTTAAACTTTATCTCAGAGATTATCGTTTCCGCCATTATTTTCATCGTAAGCCCATTTTGAAAGTAATCTCGATCAACCTTATCATCGATCAACCCGTCATTGTAAATGAGACGTTTCTATAAAACTCCGTTTTAAACAAAAATCTATTATGACATATTATTCCTCGTCTCATTGTCATGGTGTATCATCTGTTGTGTTAATGTATTTTTAATGATTTCAAGCGCTGGGCTATTTAAGACCCCTTGTAAACAGTAGGACCCTTGACGAACCATTGCAACATCTGCTAACTGCCTTATCACAATGTCAATATTACTTATGTGTTTGCATAATTGTAGCCGACCGTCCAACGCCGAATACAGTAGTGATGTTTGATATGAACCGATAGGCACCTAAGGAAACGACTTTATATTCCAACCGTTTTAACAAATCAGTCTCATCGCTGGGAACTAAAACGCAAATAGAATAATCGGTTGGTCTACATGCGCTCACAAAACCCTTATATGATTATAAAATAACATTTACTGAAATTAATACTCCGTATTAAACTTTTACATCAGATATTCCCTAAGAAATTAAAATCCGAGAAATTAGCATCCACGTGACTTATAACATATGTAATCGTATACTTTTATCTAGCGTGTTATCGATCATTCCGCCATTTTGGGTTTCCAATCAATTCCCCTTGTCATCGATTAGTTTTGGATGTAGCCACAATGTGTTTCGTCCAGCTGTGCCGAGAAGCAACCGGCTGATATGTTTGATCTATATCATGACACACCTTCGGGGACCAGAACATTTCAGTTCTTGCTAGACTTGACAATCTGACAAAAACAGCGCGTGCTTGGCCGCCACGTCGCGAGTTGGATCACGGGTAGACATTCGTCGTCCGCCGCTTGCGGGTAGGTTTGGAGAGTACCTGTCGGCTTGTCAAGGTAGGACAATTAAATGACGTTTAATAGATTAACAGATGTCTTCTGTCATTATACTACTTAAATATATGTTAGTTACCACTCACGTCAAGTGGTATTTGAGAGAAAGGCTTTGGTAAAATCGCCTATGGCGTGTTTACATTACTCGATATAACGCGTCTGCCCGTAAACACGTTGGCATGCTTCTTCAACGTATCAGTTACACAAAATCATGTTATGTGTTCAACAGAGAGGTATCTGAATTAAAGGCTGTCGCAATGTCATGCAGTGACGAATATGTGTGACATGTGATGGTTCGTTAAGACAGTCTGGAACGAGAGATATTGTTGGTAAACGACTCATGTTGTATTTTTAGCCAAGCAATGCTCTGGGTACAAAGAAATACGTTGAATGCCCGGATATGCGTTTTGCCCGGGTATGCTCAGGGCTTGTGTATGCGTTATGTGCTTGTTTTCGCGTTTTACATCGGCATGTCAGATGTGCCTTGTAAGCGCTAGGTATAGGTGAACATGAGCGAGATTTGATGTGCGATTTCTGTTTTACTTTTTCTCTACCAATCGATAATGTGTTTTGTGTGGAATTCTCGCTGTTCAATATTTCAAACATAACATTTAACTAGTCGAAAAGGACGAAAGTAAATATTCATAATTGATGGAGCTCACTGTCATTATACTTCCCTAATAAATCATTACGATGAAGAAATAGCAAAAAGTCATGTAAATGGTCGACAAAGGTTTAACAAACGTGTAGCAAGCTATTTTCTTCGTGTAAGCCCGATAGGTTGCAAAGCTTTGTATTCAGATAGTATTGAGAGCTTGCCCAACTCATTTAGCAACAATAATGTGTAAGCTCGGGTTATTTTGCATCATGGTAGATACGCCGTTTCAAAATACAATGAAAATATCAATCTGTAATTACCGAGAACACCCATACATTGTCAATGAATGGGATGTATTTAGGGTACATTCTTGATTGCCCGTGAACATTTGGGTCAGAATTAGTTTTCGGCAACGTATGCTTGTCGTAAGAGGCCACTAAAGGGATTAGTTGTTCAGACTCGCTGACTTGGTTGACATATATCATCGTAACCCAACTGTGTAAGTCGATGCCCATGCTGTTAATCAGCGGATTGTTTGGTCCAAACTCGACTTTTAAGTCCGGTGCCATGCACTCGGAATATTGCTGAGTGCGGACTCCGAGTGAAACACCAAGTAAACAGACCAAAATTAAAACAAATTCACACACCCCAGACATTCCGGTCGGGAAAATGCCATTCGACCGATGCTCATGCCGTTGATCACTGGACTGGCTGGTCCAAACTCAGTTATTTACAGACCGCCGTCATATAGCTGGAATACTGCTGAGTACGGCGTTAAAAACCAACCAACACCCACAATCACTCAAGCAAGCACTCACCCGCAAAATGTAGAAAACACAAATTCTCATACCTAAATACATTAATCTTGAATGCGACGTCATTCATTCTTTCAACCCACGGTCTCATTTCACCCAGGGATAATCTACAACATATAATCTCCCTGGTTTTACACAGGCCGGATGGTACAACTACTGACTCCTGTATAAAACAAACCTTGCTCATTCACCTGATAAATGATCTTTGATGTATGACAGGATAGTTTGGTTTAGACAAAATGCACGTAGAGTCTGAAGCCAGCATTGTATGTTTTAACCTGGCAGGTTCAGATCGATATGGAAACCAAAAAAGCATCATTTTATTGATTGCACGCATGACGATATTACTGGCTAACGGAGCGTTAGGTTAGATTATGCATGTATAGTTAAATATTCTAATCAATTTGTTCACCGTAATGAGCATGTTAACTGAAGTTCAAAAGCATTTGCTGCAGAACAGACTGAAGTGGGAAGGTCATATCATCATAGTTTTTAGCTGCATTCCATCATAACAGAACTCCAGTTGCTATTTCTAATTTGTACCAACCGAAACGGTTCGCGACACAGCTACCGGGTTCGTCCAACGAGAGCTGACAGTTACTGCATACTTCCTCATAAACTGAAGTGCAAAAGAAAGTGTTTACATGAGAATTTGATTCATCCAATAGTGGTTAAGGCGTTGAATACTCGGGTTCGACTCTTCACTTGGGTATGATGTGGGAAACGCATTTCTGATGTCCCCCGCCGTGATGGTGCTGGCATATTGCTAAACGCGGCGTAAAACCACATTCACTCACTCACTTAAAATGTCAATCGTGTGAAAACAGACACCAACACAGTGCACGCTTTAGGTCCAGTCGCGAATGCAATACCTTTCTCAAACACATTTCTAACGAATAAATATTTCTTGTTAGTTCAGTTTGTGGCCATCATCAGATGTGGGCGTATAATGTCCCCTCCCGCAGTGTATAAGTACCATCGCCCCAGGTGCTGAAAACCGTGTTCGGGCTCGATGCTTTGCACACTGCGGTCACATAGCTGGATCATGAAAACGGCATATATCATGGCGGGCGACACAAGAATTATAGCAAGGCAGCCCGTCGGCGTGACGAGCGAACGTTTTACCCACTAGGCTACCCCTCCGCCCCCATAACAAGAAAAGGAAAGCACAAACGTCCAACAACACGTTTACGTTAAGGTCAAACGTTTAAATGTCACCAAGGCACTCGTGCAGATATCATACACGTCCTCGTGCAAAATCATGGAAGTAATTAATGATTAAGAACATCACGTGACATGTTTAATAGCAGAACATATACAGTTTGTTTGTCTTTTCTTGTCAAGCATCACACGTATTTTATCACGTCACCTACAACGTTGACATTATCGTGAGTGACGCCGTCACAAGGTAAAATGGCAGGTATCGATCAACTAATATGTCTTTCTTTCAACGAGCACCTTGGTCAATAATTATTAGCGGTCATATGGAACATGAATGACATTAGCAATTAAATTGCCCGAACACCTGTCCACACGGCCTTCATAACTGTAAAGATTCACCAATCGGAGCGTGGACAAATTGTGAATATGAGATAGAAGTTGAGCACAACTGCTGTCGAGTATTTCAGTTTTGTCAAAGCATGTCGGGTTGATATATGAGAGGTAAGACAAAGTTTAAGCATATCGTTTTCTTACCTAATCAGATAGAGCGCTGACAGTTATTGACCAGTAATTATTATCGAAAACGAATATGAGGTTAGGCCACATAAAAATATTTTCTTGTTTCTCGTCACTCTTTCCAAAAGATGTGATACGGAAGGGCATTATTTATTATTACATTGTATTTTGTTTTGTAAGAAAACTGAATTTCTTTGGCAATTTATACATTTTTCATTTCATTTAAAAATCGTGCACATTTTGTGAGTCAAAGGTGAATTTTTTCTGAAGTGTTAAAAAGTAAATTTATCATAGGATCGGGTCAAATTTTTGGGTCGGACGGTAATGAGAAACAAGAATATTTTTATATACGTCATTAGCAAGTTGGAGGCGATGGATAATGCTGGTACACATGAGGCTAGCGCCTTTAAAGAAATATTGACATACACGTGTATTTGTTTATAATGTCCGCCAGTCTGCTAATGACAGATTTTATAACAATCTTCATATTGTTTACCTGCAGTTCTTTTAGACGCTCAGGACAAATTAAAGGATTCCCCATGTTCATCCATTGTAACTTAATGTTTCTGAAAAAAAATTCCTTTACGATTTTTATAATGACACCTTTAAACCTTAGCATCTGGTCAAAATTCCTGAACATTAGAGTGTTGAAACAGGCTCTGTATTACACTGCTTGCTTATACTGCAAGCAGTGTAAGGGATAATACTGACCCTAAGTTTAGACTGGGTGTTGAAAATTACGAAATTATGGTACATTCATACGAAATCATTCTAGACACAACTTTCAACGAGTTCTTAAATGTTTTCTGGTTACGTACATATAATTGTAACTGTAAGCTTTGTCAAAGAGAATGAGAGTTTAGTTTTACGCCGCACTCAGCAATATTCCAGACATGTGGCGGCGGTCTGTAAATAATTGGGTCAGAACCAAACAATCCAGTGATCAACAGCATGGGCGTCGATCAACGTAATCGGGATACTATAAGTCTGACCACCCAACCCTGCTTGTTGCCTCTTACAACAAGCATGGGTTATGGAAGATCAATTCTTGCCCGAATCTTCACGGGTCCGTGGTTAAAGAGGACATGTGGCGTGACTCTGTTGGTGCAGGCTTTTTCAAGTTGCTCGCGGTAGATCGTCCCATGATACAGGTCAACGGAGTTTGAAAACAAATCGTTATCAACGATAACATCAACGATAGCTTTGGGGCGGGTTTTGTTTCGTATGTTCGTGAGTATTGATTTCAGCAAGCGACGATGTCGTGACAATGCACAGTAAGGTGAAGATCTGTCTTGAAGGATGGATTATTTCTTGTATATAAAACATATGACCATACATCCACTACATTTCCACTGAATTGCTGATAATCAATTTTTGGTAATAACAATACTCATGGAAACAAATAAGGGAACACATTGAAGGACCAGTGTTCCTTTATTCTTTTCCAGGTTTTTCACAAGGTATATGTTGCACTGTGAGTGAATACTCTGGACATAAATAAAGGGACACTTGTACTTATTCGTTTCTGTGAGTATATATTGGTTTCACTTTCCTTCGAATAAATCTGAAGAGACATATACATAGATGCAAAGGGACGCAAAAGAGAACAGTATCGAGAAAAAGTTCGTTTAGATATTTTTTATTTGTTAAGCAAGGTTCTGTCTATGTCGCTTCTGAATCTAAGGGTAAATCTATTCGTCACGGCTTTGTGATAGGTTTTGCCATTTTACGACGGGTGATAGTGATGTCGCCAACCTCTACATGGTAAATTCTCATAAAGTGACAGTAAAGTATATCACATTTTAAGAGTTCGCAAGCAATAAACACAAGTGGCCCTCCGCCAGTGGATGACAGGACAGATGTAATAATTTAATATGGAGTGCCTTTCACGCAAAGAAGCTTGAATGGCATCGAGCAATATGTTACATAAGGGGAACATAAGATAGTGGTATTGATGTTGGTACAGTGCAGTGGCTGAGGGTGAAAATACTTGGCGGACTACAGCATGAAACTGTGCACAGTGATGGGGAATATCATGTTAAAACATTTCTGGGAGTGACCGATTTTGGGACCCACATTCTGAAAAACCCAAGCCGTCCAAGATGGCCGCCAGAAATCAAGGATTTCCGGTTCTAACACAAGGTGACTTTTCCCCTCTGGATTAAAGCAGAAAACACAGCACAGTGCTAGGGAATATAATGATAAAACATGTTTCATGGTAGTGGTGGTAGTTTCGGGTGGCTATCATCGTAGTAAACACTGTGAAAGTGGGGCTGATTCAGCATGTAATGAGTGAGGGGGTTTAGTTTTACGCCGCACTCAGTAATAGTACAGCTGTATAGGGGTGGAGTCGCCTCTTACGACAAGCATGGGTTAATGGCGGCCAATATTCTGACCCGGACCTTCATGGGAATGATTTACCTTTAAAGAAAGATGAGGTGGTCGTGTCATAAAACGACAAATGACTATCTGCCTTTGTAATCAGACACACCTACATTGTCAGATTCCGCTGCCCGGTCGATGTTAAAAGCACTCTTATCTGACGGACACCTGTACTGGGGTTGGGACGTTTAATTCGATTACCCCGGATTTGTGGGTAATGAGACGGACCTTGGCACCTTGGTCTCAAGGCCTGTTACCCCTGGGTGTTTGAAGGAGAATAAAGAAGTTAAAGAAGTCATGATTATGAGACTAATGGATAAAACAACCAAATATGTTATTCTTTCATGATGAAAAATGGTTGTACTGTCCTGGAAGATTTAACATATTTTATAGTCACTTCTCTTGAATATAATGCATGGTGACTGCTAGACACATATTCGATGATCCTGCGCACTAAACGCATTTGTGACAAGAGAGGCGGTACAACGAATTGGGCGAGTACACTTGGCTGCTACAGGTAGCGTGACGATTATGCACATGCAATACATGCTAACCGTGACATGACATCAACACCGCATATTCCTTCGAATGATAAGACTACAATTTCAGGCATACGATACTGATATTCCACGCTAACCTTTAGATAAATAGATGATTGGGGCACTGACAAGCATTTTAGATATTCAACAATTTTGTTTAAAAAAACCCAGGAAAATGTCATTTGCTTCGTGAAATGGATCGGTGGTCTTAAACATATTTGCTCAGTATATTGTGTTGATTCAATTCGTTGGGATTGTACCTGTTCCCAAATCGAGTGTGCTATAACAAGTCATGCGTGAAACTCACGGGGAAAAAGAACTTCTCTATATTTATCAGACAACCCGCCTCCCTCTTGTTTCAAGTGGATCGTTCTGTGGGGCGTTCCCAAGTATGCAAATTGGGGTCATTTGTCAGGTTGTGGATCATCTTATATGTGTTTTCCAGTAAGATATCGAAGAACTCTAACTTTTAGCCTCCGAGCTGAGGAATATATTGCCATTTCATACAATTTTGATGTTAGGAATTAACATTACGGATATCCGGGTAGGGTAGGGTAGTAGAGGGGGAGTACCCGGGTAGAAAATTTGGACCTGTCCCAGCTTTCGAAATACCTGCCTGCCCGACCGACCGGGACGCGTAATTTTCAACACGGAATGCAAGATTCACACATTTCCTTACCCGACAATCGGGTAAAAGGTTTGACAAGTATATGAAGATAGTTAGGTAGGTTTTGGTTAGAGGTTGAAGGTTTACATCTAGCCAGCCCTGTGATCTGGCTGATTTCTTGAGAGTTTACCGCCCTACATGTGTGATTTGTGGTGTATCAACACAAATGTAATAAGCTAGAATTTCTGAAAAAAGTAACGAGGTAGGTTTGTTGTTTAACGCCGCACCCAGCAATGTTCCATAAATACCCGACAATACAGCATGATGAGTATCGATCAAGGCAAATGGGATACGAGATACATGTGTCAACCAAGACGGAAGATCTGACCACTAGACCCCGTTAGTCGCCGCTTACATAAGCCATCATAAACTTAGCCATGTTTTGTTATACTATATATGTTAATATTGTACCAAGATTGCTAACTATGGTTGAAGTACAACTGTGTTTTGCAAGTGCCCGAGAATCTGATTTGCACATCCAATTTCGCTGCATATAATTCAGTCAGTAAATGCCTTATTATACGCTAGGTATTAAAATTAGTTTTAAAAAAACCGCTGAGATAATACACGACAGGCATTTTCATGTAAAGATTTAAACATATTTTAAACTTTAAACGTATTTGAATTCAGTAATTTTAGAATTGAGTATTAAACAATAATGTTAAATACCGTAAATAACAAACTCATTCCCCACACATCGCCACTTAAATCGTGAGGTGGATTGCAAATCGTTACTCTCATATTGTGACCTGACATTAAGCAATATCTCTCAGTAATTTGCATCGGTAGTTATTTTTTGCGTAAACATTAAATATTTACTTAAACACAGTATAAAGATACATATACATTCTGTACACCGAGTACTTGTAGAGCTTCAGAATGTCTTGTATTTCTTCTCTCTGCAAGTCCTTGACTTGACTATGTAAAATAGTTAGAAGGATATGACGGCATAAAACGGTTTAGTTTATTTGTTTGTTTATTGTTTAACGCAGTATTATAGCTTAATGACGGTGGTCTTTCAATAATCATGTCTGCACCATAAAATCCAGTGATTGACATCAAACGCATCGAGGACATGTTTCAAACAAGTCATCGAGGTTGACCACCCGATCCAGATTCAGTTAGTCGCCTCTTACGACAATCTTGGCTTGCTGAAGATCAGTTCTATCCCGGATCTTCACAGGTTTAAAACTGTTTGTAGGAGACCAAACATATTTTTATTGACATCAACTTCTTCATTGTTTGTTACGATGTTGGTATAGTACGTATTGTCTCTTAATCAGCCATGAACCTTTGGTGAAAGGACAAGTAATAATAAGGTGGCAAATAACAAAGACCTTGATCTCCATGAACTAAATAAGTAAATAATGTGCATAAGACAGAATCAAAGTATGGATATGCAGCTCTCCTTCTGCTTTCCAGATTTGCCCGCCATGACCTAGATTCCAACAGTGCCTGCGCCAGTACCACGTTTCGCTGAACATGGCGTATGTCAAACCTTTCCTTCGTCGGGCGACAAGACGTCGCCCTGCCGTTCAGGACGGAGGGGAAACTTCAAAATGCTTCGACCAAGAGGAAGGCCAACAAGGAGAAGGTTTCAAGAAGTGTCTTACGACCTTTGATCTAGTGTCGCTCGGCGTGGGGAGCTGCTGTGGAGCTGGGATGTATCTGACCGTAGGCCTTGTTGCCAATGGCGCGGGGATGGGGGGTGCCTTGTCCTTTGTCATAGCCGGATTCGGATCGTTATTATCAGGTAGGTGGAACTTCTTTATGTGGCATTTTAGAAGTTGCTATGATGAAGATGAAGAATCTTGTGGATAGACAACTTCTTTCTTGCAGTGGATGCGACATTTCGGTGTAGATTCTAACACCTTCGTCAAGCAAAAGGTCATCTTTTGCTATGGAAGTTGTCTACCCATAAAAGTTTTCATTCTCAGGTGGGTGGAGTGTTCAATTTAGTAACAACGTATGCGTATGTGATCTTCAAACAAAGAATACAACTCAGCAGGGCAGCTCCTGCCGACATTTTATTAATATTAAGTTACGAAGGTCGACAGATATGTCTTGAACGGGACGTAAGACTGGTGTCGTGAAGGGCACATCTATGGCATTTTAGCAACAAATACACATGCTTTGACTTTTAGAAAATAACTCCATCAGAGTATGTATACTTTCTTTTGTTCGTCAGTTTAGAATTACGTAACTATGACTCATCGTGCCTCTTCAGTCACAGAGCGTTTCTCATAATTGTCGCATTGCCACAGTCACTGACCGCTGCTTAATTTAACGGTGTACTGTTTTGAAACTATACGACCAATGGTTGGTAGTTAAAATAAACCAGTGTTCCAGATGTAATATTGTCTTCGTCAGACAGAATCCGGCTGCCAGGGCATTAGATGCTTGACTGATTTTTAAAGATATTTGAGAGATTTTAACGTTGTTCTAAGTCATTTTAAATGTCAGTCATGGGAATGAAAATCTATATTCTATCTATTTTCTTACTTGCCGTTTTCGTGTATATATCCTGGATTTAGGGTGAGGTCAGATAACAGACATATTTCAATCTCAGAAAAGTTAAACCAGGATTATATTTTTATGGCTGAATCCGCCAGAAAGGCAAATTTCATCATGGTGACAGGCTTTTTAAGCCAGTGTTCAGTCATGGAACTCCTCGCAGTGCACTGCGCTGAACCCATGCACTGAACCCATGCACTGAACAACTTCAAGACTATTAGATTAAGTCTAACACGCAGTTTCCAGTCAATGTGAGAACTAGTGACACGTACGTACCTAAAACATTATACTTTCCTATGATTATTGCCACGTTTGAATTAATGCATTTGTGATGTTTTTGTTTTACAGGGCTGTGCTATGCAGAGTTAGCTGCTCTTTGTCCAAGGACTTCCGGTTCTGCGTACATGTACAGCTACGTGACTGTTGGTGAGCTTGTTGCGTTCGTGATTGGCTGGGGACTCTTGGTGGAGTATGCTATAGGGACAGCAGCGAGCGCGGTGGCACTCAGCGCCGCCGTGGACACCATGAGCAACTACTCCTACGGAAAAGTGATGACAACGTACATCGGTGCATTTCTTGGTAAATATTTGAAATGTTGTATGTAATTCACAATTGGTTTCAATATGTTTTCGTTTCATGAGGTATGAATGTGAAAAATAAAACATATTTAAACTTTACATAAATTTGTTAAATGCATGCACACCTGTGGTGTACGTTTTTACCTCAGTAAACGCGTACACAATTCAATGTGTCAACAATAATAGCTTAAAATCCTACAGATTTAAGAAATAACCAAATAGCACTCAAACATCACCACCACCACCCCTACCCATCCTAAAAAAATCCCTACAAAACAAAAAAAGAAAAGAAAATCAAACAATAAAAAACCAAGAAAAATAACAATGAACAGTAAAAAAACAAGAACAGGACAAGCAGAATGAAAAAAAGAAAATACTGCCAACAGTACGATTAGAACCACATGGTCAGAGCAATGCATCTCAGTTCCATTCATCCGATAGCAATGGTCTTTCTTTAGCCAGTGACATGTTATAGGATCACTGGCCACTGGTTAGTCTGTCGTACAGACCCTGAAGTATAAATATCCAAGAAAGCCCAGCAAGTCTAGAAAATGTGGCAAGTCTATTTTTCCATAGCCTCTGAAAATGAAGATGGAGTCTCCTGGCTCCATTTCATTATATTATTTTTTTTCACTATGAACGTTCTTTCAGTTAAATATGTTCATTTCAGAGACTAGCTGTTAGTCTTGCCACTGGTAATATATTCGTATACTTACATTTAACCATTCTCCAATGGTGTTCCAGGTCGACCTTACTTTGACGTGATCGCTGTACTGGTGTGTCTCACGTTAACCTTGGTGCTGACATCGGGTGTGAAACTCTCTGCGACTTTTAACAATATCCTCAACCTCGCCAACTTCATCGTCTTTCTCGTCTTCTGTGGCTGCTCCATCATCCTCATCCGACCGATGCTCATTGCGGACAATGGCTTTTTCCCGACCGGAATATCTGGGGTGTGTAAATTTGTATTAGTTTTGTTCTGTGTACTTGGTGTTTTACTCCGCGATCAGCAATATTCCGAGTGCATGACGCCGGACTTAATAATCGAGTTTGGACCAAACAAGCCACTGATCAACAGCATGTGCATCGACCTACACAGTTGGGATACGATGACATGTGTCAACTGGGTCAGCGAGCCTGACCACCCGATCCTGTTAGTCACCTCTTACGACAAGCATAGGTTACTGAAGAACATTTGATAAAGGCATGAGCGGAAAGGACAAGCATGGGTTTCTGAAGATCAATTCTAACCGGGATCTGCACGGGTTCCCATGGTCGTCTGGTACATTTGGACACAGCAAACAATTTCATTTATTCTGTTTGTATCAGGTTCGCTGGGGTAGCCTTGTCATTAAGGCTCGACCTAGAACTCACTCACCGTTTGTATCATGGCTTGTCAGGGTGTTTGTTTTGACGAAGGGAACCAGAGATGCCGCCATTCCTAGCTAAATGCTTCAGATACACGACCATGGTATTGTGCTTACAGGGGCGGTAGTGGTAGCCTAGTCGTTAAAGCGTTCGCTTGTCACACCGATGACTCACGTTCGATTCTGGTGTCCTCCGTCTTGATATTGCTGGAATAGTGCTAACAGCGGCGTGAAACATTACTCACTTACTCACTCACCCTTGTTCTTACATACAGCAGGGGCTGTGGGTTAGGCTAGTTGCTAAAGCGTTCGCTTCATACCAAAGACACGGGTTTGATTCCCAAAATGGGTACACTGTTTGACGCTGTTTGTGATGTCCCCACTCACTCACTCCTTTATTCCTCTTCAGACCTTGGCCCAAGTTCCTACCGCGTACTTTGCTTTCATCGGTTTCGACATCGTGGCATCAACGGGGGAGGAGGCGATGAACCCAAGCAAATCCATTCCCCGCTCCATCTGGATCTCGGTCTTCATCAACACCATCGTATACGTAGCTGTTACAATCTTCCTCAACTTCGCCATGCCCTACTTTGCAATGACGTCAAACTCGGCCATGATAGACGTGTTTGCAACTAGGCAGTGGACGTATGTTACCTACATCATCTCAACGGGCGCGATTTGTGCCTTGTTCGCCGCCACCTTCGGTTCGCTGTTTCCACTTCCCAGGGTTCTTTATGCCATGGCGAGAGATGGCCTCATTAGCAAGTAAGCTGACCTTAAATCATTGATTTATGTATACTGAACAGCAAACGAAACGCGTCTTTCGAAAAAAAGACCCCTAAATCTCATACAAAAGAAGTGTTCCGCTGTTTATGTTTATTTGAGAACTTGAGTTGCGTTTCTTTTTCTGTTCAGTATATAACCCCACTCGCTACTCAACACGATTTCCAGGAGCGATGGAGTAGTCTAGTGGTTAAAGCGTTCGCTCGAGACGCCACAGAACCGGGTTCCATTCCCCACATAGGTACAAAATGTGAAACCCATTTGTGCTGTCCCTCCAGTGATATTGCTGGGATATTGCTAAGAGCGGCGTCAAACTAAGCTCACTTACCCTTCGTAGAGCAGCTGCTTCTGACTTGTACGTTCTCTCATGAGACACCAGTATGCGTTGTGATAAATAGATATATTTTTTAAGTATGTGTCAACTTTGAGCACCCCCCCAAAAAAAACAAACAAACAAAAAAACAAAAAACAAACAAAAACAAAACAAAAACAAACAAAAACCAAACCAAACCAAACCAAAAAAAGCCTCCTAAAACAAACAGCTAGTTTATTGTTTGTCTAAACGACGACGGATGAACGTTGTTTCAGACTGAGGTAAAACGATCTTTCTTCAACCATCTGTTCAGAATTATTAGTATACTGTTTTCCTGTTTGAAAACTGAGGGATGCGATTTAAAAGGGCTTTTAGGAATGTATTTGCATCGTAACTGACATGGTAAATGTTTAAGTCTATGAAATTGTGAAAATATACAGATTATATGGTACATCGATGAGTTTTGAACTGACTTCGTGTTTTGTACTTCAAGGGAGATAACTTGTGGAGACAGTAAAACGCATAATGGCTTTCCCCTCTTGGTTCTGCTTCAGTCTGTTGTGTTTTCATTGTACATACTCTGTCCAACTGAGCAAGGATATCATAGACGTCCCTTACTGTACAGTGTATACCCTAATTTGAGTAATGGACTTAGCGGCGTCAGCAACAAGTCGTGTATTTACTTTCAATACGTCTTATATTCTGAGGGGCGAGTAGCCAAGTGATTAAAGCGTCCGTCACGCTGACCACTCAGGTTCGGTTCCCCATATGCGTACAATGTGTGAAGCCCTTTTCCGGTATCCCCGCCGTCATGTTGCCGTAATATTGATAAAAGCGGCGTAAAATCATACACACGTACATTCTTTGTATTTCTTTACATCTGCAGCCATTTTGGATACCTGTGTCCCACACGGAAGACGCCGAAGTTGGCGACAGTTGTGTCTGGGTGTATTGCAGCCGTGGTCGCAGCGTCTGTGGAACTCCGTCTTCTCATTGAGGTGGTGCTGATAGGTGGGTGTCAACAATACAGAGTAATTTGATGATGATCTACAAGTAGAATGAGAACTGAAGCCCTGCATGTAGCCCTTGTTTGTGGCTGCAGTATGGGACACGCGAGGCCCAGGCCTTGATTTTCGAAGCTCTCGTAGCTCTAAGATAGTCGTAAGTGCCATACATTAACATTACCTTACGACTATCAAGAGAACTTCGAAAATCTGGGTCCTTTAATCTTATCTTCGTCCCAAATATCCGAAGCTCTCTTCGCGTTAAGATAGTTGTAAGTTACTGATAGTGTACCGCACTTACGACTGTCTTAGTGCTAACAAACCCTCGAAAATCTGGGTCCAGATTTTTGAGACGGAGTTACGTGTGATCTTGGGTTTGAATCCCGCCCCGACTCGTCCCATAATGTTTCTAGGTTTCTATCCTTGATCCAAGGTTTTAGTGAACCTTTTGCGTATGAGATCAGTATTACTCCAGGTTTTGTCTCATGTTATCACCATGCCGACAATGTATACAATCTGAACCCACGCACTATACTGTATGCATATGAAGCTCAGGGATAGAATGGATCTTCGATAACCTGTGCTTGGTCGCAAGAGGCTCGCTGACTTGTTTGACACATGTTGCCGTATTCCAGTTGTGCAGCTTGGTGTCCATACTGTTTTCATCACTGGATTGTCTGGTCCAGACTCGATAATTTACAGACCGCCGCTATACTGGGTGCACCGTAACACTAAAGTCACTCCCTTCCTCACTGTGAACAATGACAAGTTTCTAAGTATTTTCGACTGTGTGATGTCTCCGCTCAGTTAAACTATACTCAGTGTTTATTTACTCTGTTCTCAAGGTACTCTCCTTGCCTACGTTTTAGTCGCAGTGTGCGTTCTAATCACGAGGTATTCTTTTGAAGAGGACACCTTAAACCTTCCGTCCAAAGACTCACACAACAGTCCCGAGACACCTGGCAAAGACAAGGTGTCAGAACTGCTCCTTAACGGACCCAAAACTGGACCAGATTTAGATGTGACACTGTCCATGAAACTTTCAAAACTGTTCAGTCGCGCCCCCACCCCAGGGGAAACGCTGACCTGCGGGGAACTTGCTGTGATATTAGTGACATTGCTGGGTGCAGAAACATTAGCCAGCCTCGTTCTGGTCACATTCGGACCAGCCATTGCCGAAGGGAATATATTTGTCTGCACGTGCCTGTCACCTTTCATTCTCGTCGTCCTGATTGTGATAGTGATTTTGTGTCGTCTGCCGCAAAACACGTGAGTGTTTTCTCCTTTTTCACTATGGTCACAGATTTGAGAGAAAAGCAGCTTGTGGTAAAAGTTTATTTTCCTGATTTTTACCCAGAAATTATTTATACACAAAGCCTTGCAGCGATTGGTGTTAGATAACGATATGTTGTCACAGATAGATAATAAACTCAAATAACATTCTCAAAAACTGCTTATATCAGGAAATCTCTCTCCAGACTTACGTCCCCAATTTGATGATGCGCATGACCTCATGTAAAACAACAACAGCACCTTTCTGTAAGCGTAACGTTCACCAAAGTAGGGCACATCGGTGAGAATTAAATGTTGTCAGTTTGTTGTCCAGTAACGAAAATGAAAATGGTTATTGCAGTGCTGTATCTGATTTATTTCTCCAGTCGAACTTCCGGTTTCCGTGTGCCTCTGGTTCCACTGCTTCCGGTTTCCGTCACATTCTTCAATGTCTACCTGATGATGTCATTGCGATGGGTCACCTGGTGTATATTTGCTGTGTGGATGATCATAGGTAAGTTTTGTGCATGAAATTATTTTAATTTCTTTTTCAAATTATTTTAATTGCTTTTTATAAAGTACAAATTGGGCATGCGTGACCTGTACATGACTATACAGCTACTGACTTAACTCACTCTCCCACGCAGCCGACTACACACCGGCCCACCCACTTAAATATTTAATGTTCCTTTGCTTCGGTGGAGGCCAGTGCCCCTAGTCTGTCTTTTATTAACTTGCCTGTTTATACAGTTTTATCCCCTCGCCCCCTACCCCACGGGCAGATATTTACATGGCAAAAATATGCAAAAACTGGTTTCACCAGGATATCCCACGGATCGACCCCGTTAGGAACTTCCGTGTAATATACTCCCACGTAGTAAACCACGAGTCGATACAAATTCAAACAGATGCGTGGGGCAGTCAAAGTATCATTGAAGATCCGTGTGTGTCGTAAGAGGCGATTTACCGTATCGATTCGTCAGGTTCGCTGAGATATGTCATCGCATCCCAATTTCGTGGACCGATTCTGATGCTAAATAAAAATGTGAAATGTTTCTCGGGCATTGAAGCGTCACTTTTATTGTGCGCATGACGATTTTGTTATTGCCATTTTTTTTAAAAATTGATTTGGCTGCGTCCCGATCATCCATTTGTCCGCTATAAGAATGAGTGTCTGTAATCTTCGAACGAGTGTGACTGATTCTACAACCCATTAACACCTGCTTAACTTCCGAAGCTGTATTTCTGAGAGAGTAAAAATGAAAATGTGTTCCTCCCGCGTCACTCTTTTTTCAGTAAAATACTTAATACAAATATCCTACCGCCCTCGTCACTTTAGAAGTGCCAAATGCTCATGCTAAATGGATTGTGTGGTCCAGACGCGACTAGTTACAAACCACCGTCATTTGGTTGAAACACTGCTGAGTGAGGCGTTGAACAGCAAAGAAAGCAATGACCCGGGTTCGATTCCCCACAGTGTGTGAAGCCCATTTTTGGTGTCCCCGTTGTGATATTGTTAGAATATTGCTAAAAGCGGCTTGAAACTCAAAGTTACAGATGAAGGCTACTGATGAACAATATGTTAGCACACATGTCCCAACAACAACAGATGGGATAAAGTATTGGCCTAATATGCCATTTAGGGGTCGTTCATGATTTAATGAGTGTGTGTGCTTAGTTTTACACCGCGTTTAGCAATATTCCAGCAATATCACAGCAGTGGACACCACAAAAGGGGCTTCACACATTGTACCCATGTGGGGAATCGAACGCGGGTCTTCGGCGTGACGAGCGAATGCTTTAAAGGCTGGGCTACGGCACCGCCCTCATAACTGAATGGCTAGGGGTGGGGTGATGATAATTGTAAGAGGGTGTCACCCCAGCTAGGGAGGTTGATTTAGCTTACAAATTATGTAAGGATTTTGCCGGGGGTGGGATGGGCAGCTCATATAGGCAGTAACGAGACATTAGACTCAGTCTGTGTTTAAGACTGGGAATACACAGTACGACTATACCTTGGTGCTATTAATTTGCGCTAAAAGCCCCTGTGACCAGGATGTCACACTCTCTGACGCAGTTATGCGTAATCTGAAGGAGCCCTTTGCACGAAGGCTCATATTGTCATTTGGGCTCGTAAGCCGGTCACGGCACTTCGCGACACCTTACGTTGTTTAGTACTTCCGGTGACAAACGTTTCATATCTTTTCGAATGGTCTCTCTCATTTTTATCAGTGACAGTGTTTACCATGGTAGTTGTTGTGTTTTACATTGCTCAGTCCCGGGTTTCACACTCTCTAACGTTGGTTTATACTGTACATCTGATCTACTAGGATGCTTGGTGTTTGTTTCAGGTTTTCTTGTGTACCTGTATTACTCCCAACGAGATGAAGCATCACCGGACCCATCTGCTGATGAAGATAAGCGCCCCCTACTGGAAGCCAAAGACACCAACCAGGATGACGATTGATGAGCGTCATAAATTAATATCGTCATACTTGTGAATGCAATGAAGATGAATGTTAAAATGGCGTCAGTATGGTAAACGTCACCGTAAATGCACATGAACAAAATGTGTGAAACTATCCAGTTTCTGGACATTTAATGTTTTCAGATTTCTGAAAAAATATGTACTAAAGTTATGCAAATTGGGACTGTCACAGCTCTAAAGATCCACTTTTGACTTTTTGCGTAAGCAGAGACACCTGTTAGGTTAGAAGAGAGACCGATGTAGAGGGGCGTGGTGTGGGCGATGTTGGTGTGTAAGTAAAATTGTTTTGCCTCAGTTCAGGTATGAGTGAACAGTATTCACGAATATCTACTGTTTTCTTGTTGAAGTAATTCAGTCCATTCAACAAAACGCTTTCATCTCGCCGCCAGCCAAACACCTGTGTTCAGTGAATGAGTTATGACAGTATTTTAACGCGGCATGTCAACAGAATGCTGCGGTTTTTTTGCTTTGCATTATTTCCACGTAGAGCACGTGAATGTTACGCAACACAGATACACGCGTCAGAAAAACTTGATAGTGTGCCGTCTTTGAAAATGTAACAAGCACACGATTGGCAATTTATTTGAAAGATAAAGAATATTATTTGCTACTGTTGTTAAACATGCTGTTCATGAAATGACGCTAATTGTTATATTTTGAATTTATGCTACATATTTAATCTCCACAACATCGCTTGTGCTTCCTTGTTCTAGAAATATACATACTATATATATGTACTTTTGATCACTCTGTATAGAGATACTGTGATAAGGATGTGTTGGCTGTGGCCGAGGGGAAGTGGTATATAAAGGGAGATAATCATACACGTCGTCTTAACACAAGGGTTGTTTGAAAATAGAATCTCGCAGTTTTTACGCACTTACTTGAGGTTGATATATTTTAACAGAATATACATTCATGTTCGATGACACTAACATTGGTCAATATATATATTGTCATTTTCTTACTGTGGTCTATTTTTCATGACATATTTGCTGGTGAATGTCAAGTGATATCTTGAGATATTTGAGGGACAATCGACGCATCTTATACGTGATTTTCTAGTCTTAGATTATGAATGCATTTGCTCATTATCAAAGTTCAAATGGACCTCCAAATAAGCAATAGAAAACATACGTATGTTTCTTGTCGTGTCTTACTGAGCTTATTGGTTCACTATGGAGTTTTGTATTTTAAATATTGCAACTTTTAGTGGAAGTTATAATTTATTTGCGTGCCTTGGGACATATATTTTGATAGAAATAATTCATAGGCCCCCAAATGAAGACAATCAGAAATCCATAAACATAATGTTATTCTGAAATTACGTTGTGTGTTAATATTTGCTGAAGAATTTCTCCTTCAAAATATTTTGATATTTTAGCTTAAATAGCCCACGAACAAAGGAAGGCGATATACAAGAGCACGTTTGATAAAAACGTTCAGTTATGTCAGGTGTATTTAGATATATACATGTGATACTATTATATCATGTGAATCATTTTTGAATTTCATATAGATTAAAACATAAATCAACAAGAGTGATATAAATGTATAGAGTCGCTTAGCTGAGCTAGTGGATCGTGCCTTACTATGACACTGTGAAGTGCTGGAGCATGTGCCATAGAAGTGCCTTGTGTCATGCGTGTCAATATGAGAGTAGCATGTGTGACATTTTGAGGAAATGCTGAGTGGTTGTCAAAATTTGCTGACGAATTCACGTTTGGGGTGGGGGAGAGGAAGAAATCGCTCGAACCATGTTTTCGTTAGATTTGAATGGCGGTGGGGTAGCCTTGTGGTTAAAGCGTTCGCTCATGACGAAGATCCGGGTTCGATACCCCATATGGGTACGATGCGTAAAGCCCATTACGGGTGTTAGGCCGAGTGGTCAAGATATGTTATGGGTTATTGAGTGTATTCGTAGTGTAACGCGAATATTAGTGTTCATGATGTCGCCCACAGGGTTTCCGTCGTAGACACAATAATTTTAATGAGGTATTCATGATCGCTTACAGAGGCCATTGAATCTGGCACCGGTCCTCCCAGTTGTTTAAACGACTGTTTTTAATAGTTATCAGACCGTTTATTTACATTTAGACCCTGTCCCTATGTGCGCAGATCGAGGGGGGTGTTTAACAGTTGAACGTGTTGTGGAGCTTATCCCAAACAACACAGTTATCTATAACTGTGGTTCTTCGTTTCAGGGGCGCACCTCCACCCGTGTGGTTTAGCATGTACTTCTAATACCCGTTACGGCCAGCATTCCTCAGATTAACCTGGTATGTCGTAATTCAATACTGTTGAAAGCGCAGTTCAGCTTCACTCACTCACTTTTCTAAGCATTGTGTCATGTATTCGCCGTCGCCAATATTCTACCAGGTTTGTGCACATTTTAAACATCAGTGCCTGAGAATAACCAGTCTAGATTTTCGGCCGAAATAGATTCCCATATAAGGGAAGAGTGGTAACAATTATACCTGGAATATCTGGGAATCACTGATATCATTGGGTGTCCGAGAATACGATAAAGGTGTCCCGCCACTCGCAAGGAAGCATGATTTAATTTATTGTTTGTTTAATGCTACAGTCAGCAATCGTACAGCTATACAGTTGGAACTGTCATTATTTTTTCTTCAGGCTAAAGACGGTGAGCTACAGTACATTATTGCTGATGACATATTCCGTGAAGGGCATTCCAAGCTGGGCACTCTTCACAAAACTATCGTTGCGCTACGACTGTCGGACTTCCTATGGTGTAACACAGACTTACGACTGACGTAGCTCTACGACTGTCGGACCTCCTATAGTGTAACACAGGCTTGCGACTCTCGTAGCTCTACGACTGTCGGACCTCCTATAGTGTAACACAGGCGTACGACTATCGTAGCTCTACGACTGTCGGACCTCCTATTGTGTAACACAGGCTTACGACTGACGTAGCTCTACGACTGTCGGACCTCCTATAGTGTAACACAGGCTTACGATTGTCGTAGCTCTACGACTGTCGAACCTCCTATAGTGTAACACAGGCTTACGGCTGTCGTAGCGCTACTATAGCTTTGTTAAACGAGACCCTGATTTTTAGACTTGGTTTGGAAAGAAAGCAGAAGAGATAATGTTGCGCATTTTATTGTCTTTGCTCGACCTATATATATTTTACCTCGTATCAGTTTTTATTTGTCATATCAAAACATGTGTTTATCACACGTCCGCCATCAACAGCAGCCAAATTTTGTTTTAATTAACTATAACTAAGCTTTTGTAAAGTGTCTTACGATGTTTATGTCGACTGGTGTTTTAAGAATCTCTGCTGAAGTTTTACATTTGTTAACTACATACAACGTGTTATTGTGGTCTTGTAACTTGTGATGGTTGTTGAGACATATATTTATTGCGGGTTACATGTATCCGGGTTTGTTATGAAATGCTAAAATAAATATTGGAAGTTAATATGCGTTTCTTTATATGCAGAGTAACGTCGTTTCGCCACCACAGGATCAGATGTTGTGATTGTTTTGTCATACCAACGATACTAATAATATACTGTCAGTGACTTTCACCTCAAATGACAAAAAATATTACGATATACTGCCCACAAATACTTGCTAAACCTCTCTTATATTGACACCAAATGTATGCCATATAGGTCTGACAATATAGCGGCAGCTGTATCTACATATATGCAATAAGACAAAATGTTAAGGATGTCAAAGTCTTCTTTATTGTCTGTCCTCGCATGGATCCACCTGACGAAGGGGCAAGGAATAGCCTAGAAACATTTTGTCTTATTCCTGAATACCTACATTTTGTCTTATTCCTGAATTTTACATGCCTCTCAAGAATCTGCATATTGTGGCCCGATACTAGACCACGCTTAATCTGCCACTTATCAGATGAACTCCGGGCCCTGTTTCACAAAACGCTCGTAGCCTAAGATCTCGTAAGTTTTCTCGTAGCCGTTGTACCTCCTATACTGTAACACAGGAGCTATGGATGCTACGAGAAAAGTTGCGAGATCTTAGGCTTACGAGAGTTTCGTGAAACGGGGCCCTGGTCTTTATAACAAGGACTTCCTTCAGTTGTCCATGTAATGAGACATGGCTGGTCGTATATCGAGTCATAACACAGCAACATTCCCACATACTTAACGGATATGTAAAGAATAACCCTGTATATTATGTCACTAATGTATTGGGCATAACTGATACACTAGCGACACCTGTTGCTAGATGTCACATGACTGGTCACTTGATTACAGTTGGCGTAGTGGATTACACCCCGTTTATTATGCCAATTACCGTGGATTGTGAATTCGAACCAATGACTCACCGTGAATAAGTTTGCATGGTTTGTCATTCCCACACCCATATTCAGAGTTCTGAATCACATTTGACTGACATGCTATACATCACTGTAAAAAGTCCTGTAAATAGCGGTGTTGAACTCATTTTCTGCAAGTTGACACGTTAAGACATGAACGCGTGTGGCTGAAGCGTGAACCGACTTCCACTTATGACTTGTGTTAGTTTTATCATATGAACAACCGCCTTCTTGTAGGGAGAACAGAAGGTCCTTGGTTCGATTCCATGGTCACCAAACCAAAAGACTGTTTAACTTTGTACTTGTTGCTGTGCCGACTCATGGAGATTAGAAGTATAGAGTTAGAACTGAATTTTTGTAACTCATGCTTGTCGTAAGAGGCTACGAACGGGATCTGATATCTATGGTCATGTTGTTAGTCATTAGATTCATATCTTTATATAAATTCCGATGTTCCCCGCGCGATATTGCATGATTATTTTGTGCAGTTGAGCTTTTTATTCATGGAAGCACTTACAACCTCCAATGTCTCCCAAACATCAGGGTCGGTTGGGTAGTATAGTGGTTAAAGCGTTCGCCTGTCACGCCGAAAACCCGGGTTCAATTGCCCACGTAGGTAGAACGTGTGAAGTCCATTTGTGTTGTCTCCCGCCCTGATATTGCTCGAACATTGATAAAAAAAGGGGCGTAAAATCACTCACTCACTCCAAATTGAGAGTTACCCACTTTTCGCCGGCGCATGCTCACCTCGCATACCGGTAAAGAAAATGTAACCATCTCCTACAATGCTTAACTAGTTAAACATATTTTGTACTTTATCATTTCACAAACAGGGTAAAACCTCACTCACTCACTCACCCACCCACCCACCCACTCTTAGTTACCTGTAAAGTACAAAAGCTGCAATCGACAAGGTCAAAACGACAGAAACAACAATCACAAGGAAACATGAAACACTGACATCAGTCAGTCGTCGGTTTGTTTGCTCTACGTATGGCAGAGATTTCGATAGCGAGATATCCAGTGTAATTATAGCATATCCTCAAGGCACATGATATCAAACTTTGGAAACATCCGTTCAGACTCGGAATGCCAAGTGAAAGGAGATATCTGCCCTCCATCTTACTCCCGAAGGGAATGTTTCACCATCCCGAATAAAATACCATCATGGCTACCAGATCTACTGTCTGTCCTTGAGGCTGTGTTATTCAAGTTTATCTTAATTGTAGGCTGTGTGACTACCAATCCCAAAGGGGCGATTGCAATCAGCGTGTTTTTCCCTGTTGTAAACGTCTTAACTTAGATTATAGTGTTAGTTTTTCTTTGTGAATTTTGAAATAAGAATGTTATCTTGGATTATATCTGTAGAATATTCTCCATGTGTGGGATATTACGATATATACTCGTAATGGGAGAATAAACCATTAACACACAAGTGAAGTTTATGGATTAGTGTAATAAATGCAATTAGTGAAACAGTGGATCTATAGTTGCCAATGTCTTTCGAGTGCCACAGATAAGTATATACTGAACCATAAAAGTAATGTCTCACTGATAGTGGTTTCTAAAAGCACACATTGTAATTCACTGTGTTCAGACTTGATAATTATGGATAACACATTTTTGAGAATCACACTTAGAGTTCACACATATAAAATCACAAAAAATGGTATCATTAATATACCCTAAAGTCAGCTTTGTGTTTGGCCTCCACTGGCATTGATGAAAACGTTGCATCATCTGAACATGGAAAGAATTAGCCGGTTGGCTCTTGGTTCCATACCCTGCAAAGTGCTTGACCAAGTCTAGCCGCAGTTGTTGCCCTTGGTTGGAGGTCATTCTGTCTTCATTTTGTCTCATCCCAGAGATGTTCTGTTGGACATAAATCTTATCTGAGCGCAGGCTATTGTAGGATTTGGATGCCATGTTGTCTTAGGAAGTCTAACGTTGCTCTGGCAGTATGGCACGAGCGTTGTCTTGGTAGAAGATCTGATTTCTGTAACGTCCACAATCTGGTACCACATGGGGTCTTATGACCTAGTCATTATAGCGATATCCTCTTATCTCTCGTAATTCGTTCCATGGCGACTGAATCGAAACAATCATGATTTCGGGCGAGTTTGGGACTCGCTTTCATTGGTAGAGTTGTCACGATAACGCGTGTATTTCATTTTTACGAATGTCATGCAAAACCTTTTATCACGTCTGCCCTTTTAGGTGCGTTAGGTCGATATGCGTTTTCGTCAAAAAACACAATGATGTTGGTATTAACTGTGGAAATTGGATTGAAAACCATGTTAACAAAACAATACAATCATAATAAATCTACCACTTTGTAAGAACAATTTGATTTACATCTGGCGTTCAAATCCGACGTTTCTTAAGTGGTTCAGTATATGTTCTCGCTCTTGCAAACTCTGTTACATCAAGAGTAATGAACCCATAGAAATTGCGTCGATATTGCAATCAGTATTTATGGTGAAATTGTACCTGTTCCTCGACGTGGAACTGAAGTATGAGGTTTGATCCCGCGATCAGCAATTTAAAAGGTGGATGCAATATTCTGCTTGTATTTCTTTGATGTCGATTATGGGTATCTCGTGTTTTTCAATTGTTGTTCTTCGTGGGATAGTGGGCAGCTTGTTCGTTGTTGTTGAGCGGCAGTTCGATCCTAGATCTGGTCATACCGAAAAACATGACACGATGTGCTACTCCGAGTAATAGGTTGAAAGAAAACGACTTGATGTCAGTATACTGAGCCTCATCGGTTCTGCAGAATGGCCTTTCATTAGACTGGCAACATGAAACGTGCTTCGTCCGCTTGCACGAACGAGTAAGTATAGTTTTATGCCGCTTATAGCAACATTTCAACAACACCAGAAATGGATTTCACACATTGTACTTATGTGGGGAATCGAATGCACTAGTCTATATGAGTGCATTAACCCGCGACGGTAAACCCAATTTATTATCGTCACAATCCAGTTTTATGTGGTACAGAGTACCTGGTTAACATGCACAAAGGAAGGTATGACGTTTGCTTTGTTGTTCTGAATGTTGTGCATGGTTAATGAACTGAATGTTCTATGTTCTGGATAGAATCTTAACAATGAAACATTTTGGATCCGAACGTAAGGCCATGCGGTGTCTGTACGCTCTCTATGTTCATCAGAACCCATTTACTAAACAACAATAAAAGGCATGTACAACGCCTTAAGCACAATCGTTACGGCATCCGGCGATATCTGCCGAGAAGTGCGGAATGTGGAGCCTTGACCCAACATTCGGATGTAGGTTCTCGGACTAATCCTTCCAAATGCATTATTGTGGCAAGAGGCGATATCTGCCGAGGATGGCGGAATGTCGAAATGAGCAAACGTGACCCAGTCGGATGTACATTTTCATATGAAACTTTTCTGAGTCCAAAAACATTTCAACTTGACAATCGTGACCAGAAAAACAAAACATGAAACGTGTTACTGAATGACATCATAAAAACTAGTCTGGAAAGATTCATATTTATCTAATAAAAGATAAAATAGTCCTCAAAGGAAATAACACCTAAAATACATGTCATATCAGTTCCCGGAGGCTGTTCACATAAACCTGACAGTTGATATAAGCGGTACATCATCCGTGTAATATGTGGGCTATATCAGAAAATGAAAAAAGCAATACACAACCGAATCGGATATCAACCATGATATAAACTGATTTCGTGTAAATGCTATTGTTCAAGGTGGCACATATCAGTGAAACCCCATTAAACAATATTCCAGTTTCATTTTCAGCATCATTCTGGTTGAATTTTGCTTGAAGACAATCGCTGCTTCTGTTTAGGATAATAATCCCATTTCGTTTTTGTATGACACAAATGGTTCATGAAATGTTGGGTATCATGGCGAATCGTTGATTTTCACGGATTTTGCTGGAGAAGGAAAATAATGTCATGACGAGTATATAATAATATATTGTACATATCTACCCCACTCTTCTGTTGAAGGTCAACGAAAAGCAACATACACTGGACAAAAAACTATCAAGCCTTAACTTAACCCAAAGGTTGTGCCAGTTCCTTGAAACACTCTGCTGCTGAATTATGGAACTCTGTTCACTGATGTTCTCCTTCCTTGACTATCTTTAGATATGGCCTACAGACCCATCTGTTCAATAACCACTTACAATTGTTCATTTTCATATTTCTATGCGCTTAAATCATGCGGCGTTGAGTATAGCGCCATCAAAGCGTCCAAAATATACTGACCAGCAGAAGAAACGCAACTCTGGCTTTTTGTCAAGTTTTTAAAATAGAAGACATACACATAAACGCTTATTTTCATGAGATAGCATTGTTTCGAAAGTTGCATTTCTTTTGCTGTTCAATATATTATTTTCACAAATACATAAGTGCTCAAATCGAGCAGCTGTAAATACATCTGAACCAGGAAGGGTAAGGGTGTACGATTTTGCGATCACTCATCATCCATAAGACGTGGGAATGACAGCTTTTTCCTCAGTGTACGTGCTGCGTTTGAGGGTGTGTCATATCATTATATATTCATTTTGCATCACAAGGTTAGTCAGTCATCATGTTTACGATGAGATCCGCACTCTGTGTATTCAGTCGAGAGATGCAGCGTCTGAAGAAGGCAAACGAGGTGCCATTGATGATCTCATCAGGTGTCAGTCCATGCACGTGTCTCAAGATGGCGCCGTCGGCAGCCACGTGGTCAATTTCCGACATGCCGTCTTCGATATAAGTGGCCTCGACCATCATGAATGGGAAGTGGTCTGGTGACAGCTTGTAGGCGACATCCCTTGCATGTAAAATGGTTTCGTCCACTCCGGGAGTCAGCTCCAACTTGACAAATCCGCCATCTGGGAACGTGATGTCAAAGTCCAGCGCACCGACGTTAATATCGATGTGTTTGATTGGTGAGTGGGGTCTCCTATGATTAGAATCAGGGCCACCGATCACTGCATGAGAGCCGAAAGGAACCCTTTCCCTTTCTTGACCTTCGAGCGGAAGTGGTGCAAGCTGAACGCGGCCATCTTGATAAATGATGAAAACCTCGACTTTCTTCGATCCGGGTTCGAGAATGGGAGTAGCTTTCACTCGGATGTAGTCGAAAACCCGAGTATAGGAGGTGTCCGTGAACCAGGTGACGGTCATGTAGGATGGGGAGAACCACCAGAAGTCGTACTTCACTCCCTCTATCGTATAGTATTCATTGGACCAAATCTCGGTCAGTTTCTCACCAGCCTCCTCACGCTGTCGCATCTCAAAACTTTCGACCTTGACCCCGGTTGGAATAGTGACCTTTACCATGTTACCTTTCCCTTCACTCCAGCTGAAATCAGGTATGACCCACATCCCATCGGGCATATCGGAGGTCAAGGTCACAGTAAAACCTTCAGTCCATTTAGCTGCTTGTCCATTTTTGAACATAAATGGGATTTTCAAATCATTGGTGACATTGGTTGCTTTCAGATATAGCTTCGACCCGATATTTGAAGCATACTGCCCCGAACTTGGACCCTCGAGATGAAAGGCGACCTCCAAAATGTAGGATTCCGACCCAGTGTCCTTGACCTGTAGGTCCGCGGCTCCTGATACCGGACTCAAAGAGCTGCCAATAAGATTGGAGTTCACTGTAAAGTCCGTGTAGCGCCATATTGATGGTGAGGCGTGCTGGCAATGACTCAGGTCCTCTACGCTCTCCTTCAGGGAGGTCCTAAAACAAAATGAATGAAGGAATCGGTGGATGGATTACATTTAACTGAAAAACATTTGACTTTAGTAAAACCCACTGACACGGATTACGTTCTGAATCATAATAGCTGTTATTCTAAGATTCCAACCCAATATTTCACATTTCTAGGACGCCTAAGAGGGGCAGATTTGCATAACGAATTACGTTGCCTAGCAGGACTGGACAGCCGTCCGGGTTCGATTCCCCGTATGGGTACAGTGAGTGAAGCCCAGTTTTGGTGTCCCCAGCCGTGATATTGCTGAAATATTGTTAAAAGAGGCTTAAAACCAAACTCACTCGCTCGGGTTTATTGAACTTGCCCTTTTCAACGACACAGATTGATGTCGTGCTCGAGGCTGTGGCGGAAGCAGCTATCACAGATATTACCATGACGTTAATCGCCTTGGGAGCTTAGTTCGTTAACGATATTGCGTTTTTATATCCATGTGATCTGACACTTGTCTTCCTTGCACAAGCAGTCAGCAGAATAGCGATGGTTCTATATGCCTTGTATATGAAAGGATTTGAGATGGCTCACGGCACCAAAGCAACGAAAGCGATTGAGTCGGCGCGAAAATATTACACCCCTTTTAAAGGTGTTAAATCTGATGCAGCACCCTGTGTAAACATGATTGTAATAGTTGCATTTCTGTTTGTTTTGACTGTTGGACTGACTTATAACCGCCATGGTAAAGTACAATGCAGGTCACGGAAGTGCCGTAAACCCATATGGTTCTTAGTGACGTGCCCTAACTTTGGCTGCCAGTGATCCATAGCCTAGGTACGCACTAGTTTTAAAACCATACCTTTGATCCTCTAGTGAGGTGTTTGTCTTTTGTTGACAGTTTTTTTTCTGTTTAAAATTCATTAATATTGAATGCCCTGATTAAATCACGATATCGCTGCAGTAATGCCTATGTGATATATCATCACTCTGTTTTATACTGACTTATTCCCGTGTTGTTGTCTTTCAGGTAATTGACTTTATCATACAATGGGTAGTGTTCTCGGCAGGATATTTTCGGATATTTTCGGTATCCGTTGGGGTCATGTACGGATACCTATGCAAATTGGGGAGGTCATATGCAAATTTTAGGGACTACTTTCACAGTGTAAACAAACACGGCGCCGACGGTCGGCGGTCTGTCCGGATTGATGGCGACAATGCCAGTGCTTTGATCTCAGAAAAGTCATGCCTGGTCATGATAGATGGAGTAGATTACAAAGCGAAGATAGAAATCCATTGGCTTTCGAACATACCAACATCAGTTCCGCGACCGAATGTCAGTGTTAGCAAGAGAACGGCACAGGAACCGAATCCAGGTGCACAAACTCACGCGAACATTAAATCGTCTCTGTCGTTCAAAGTGCTGCTTGAAGGATTCTGAAGTTCCACTGGAGTTCGTGGTTATTTTTGAAACGTAAGCTAAAATGTCTTGACAACCAATCGTGCTTTAACATGAAAACGTACTGGGAACTACTTGACGTAACGCAGTCAAATGGGGGATCAGTAGAAAACTGCGTCACCGGGCTTGTGACGTCATGTATTACTACGCACATATTTGTGACGTCATAGATGTGCGGGCACATCTCAGGAAGTTTAGTTTCGTAATCTGTGGCAAATGAAAATTACATTTTTTTAAATTTTAAAGTAAGAATAACATTGCATAATAAATAGGTTGTCACACTCGTGTGTGTTGGGATGGTTAATATCCTGCACTAGGAATAAACACTATGTATTTAGCCCGCCATGACCCGCCAAATACAATGTTTATTCCCAATGCAAGATATTTACCATCCCAAAACACACCGTGACAGCCTATATTGCCTTTGCACGTGTTTGTGAAGTGTACAACCGACGGGACAGGACACGCGCACCTAGTTTCATCACTATCTGATAGTAAATAGGTAACGTAAGTATTTGATAGTAGATAGGTAAATCATTAACAAAAGAGTATGACATAGTTGTAGACGAGACGCTGCTTCAAACGGTTTCTTATAATTATGGAAATGCTTTTGTATCAGTTCAATGTACGAAGAAATCCCAACGTGGTGTGAAGACATTCACCACGACGGTGAAAAACACGTGCACAGGTCTGATGCTGACAAACCAGTCATAACGCGGGCAAATCTACAACAATGGTGATGTAGTTCCAAAAATCTACTATTCAACTTGGGATGTTTAGTTGATTGTTTAAAGCCGCGTTCAGCAACACTTCAGCTGTAAATAATCGACCCTGGACCGGACAATCCACTTATCAACACTATGAGCATCGATCTGCGGAACTGGGATACGATGAAATGTGTCAACCAAATCAGCGAGTGAGTGAATGAATTTAGTTTTACGCCGCACTCAGAAATATTCCAGCCATATGGCGGTGGTCTGTAAATAATCGAGTCTGGACCAGACAATCCAGTGATCAACATCATGAGCATCGATACGTACAATTGGGATACGATGAAATGTGTCAACCAAATCAGCGAGTCTGTCACCCGATCAAGTTAGTCGCCAGGCATGGGTTAAGGAAGACCAATTTAAACCCGGATCTCTAACGGGTTTATCCTGGGTTAATTCGGGGTATCCGTTACAATCGTCGGGACTTTAAGTGAACAATAACTACTGGTTGAAATTTGGAGTATTTGTTTGCTTACCGCCATGTTCTGTAATATTACACCACATGATGTTGCCTGTACATAACAGTCTAGTCTGGACCACACAATCCAGTGAGTGATGTTGTGAGTACCTATCCCCAGTGTTCAGTGACACACAATCAACCAAGCCATCGAGCATGAACATCCGAACTATTTCATCACCTCGTAGACCCAGCACAGGTTTGAGGCCAACCCGACATCCGAACTATTTCATCACCTCGTAGACCTACCATAGGTTTGAGGCCAACCCAACATCCGAACTATTTCATCACCTTGTAGACCCAGCATAGGTTTGAGGCCAACCCGACATCCGAACTATTTCATCACCTTGTAGACCCAGCATAGGTTTAAGGCCAACCCGACATCCGAACTATTTCATCACCTTGTAGACCCAGCATAGGTTTGAGGCCAACCCGACATCCGAACTATTTCATCACCTCGTAGACCCAGCATAGGTTTGAGGCCAACCCAACATCCGAACTATTTCATCACCTCGTAGACCCAGCATAGGTTTGAGGCCAACCCAACATCCGAACTATTTCATCACCTTGTAGACCCAGCATAGGTTTGAGGCCAACCCGACGTCCGAACTATTTCATCACCTTGTAGACCCAGCATAGGTTTGAGGCCAACGCGACATCCGAACTATTTCATCACCTCGTAGACCCAGCATAGGTTTGAAGCCAACGCGACATCCGAACTATTTCATCACCTTGTAGACCCAGCATAGGTTTGAGACCAACGCGACATCCGAACTATTTCATCACCTTGTAGACCCAGCATAGGTTTGAGGCCAACCCGACGTCCGAACTATTTCATCACCTTGTAGACCCAGCATAGGTTTGAGACCAACGCGACATCCGAACTATTTCATCACCTTGTAGACCCAGCATAGGTTTGAGGCCAACCCGACGTCCGAACTATTTCATCACCTCGTAGACCTAGCATAGGTTTGAGGCCAACTCGACATCCGAACTTGAGCCGATAAGTAGCTGCCCAGACCCGATTATTTGCAGACCGCCACCATAAAGCTGGAATATTGCTTTTACGAGTGCAGCGTAAAACTAAACACACTCACAAAAACAGTATTCCCAGCAAACAATGTAATGAATGAATGGCCATTAACAGCTAAATATCATAGACTGATCTTACAATGTTTACATATATGGACGTGGAGCAGACTGGGGGAGACCTTACCGTACATGACCTTATGAATGGATATTCATATTGGGTTGCGGTTTCAATTGGTGCTTATCAATTTTTAACACATCGGAATTCAACTTGTTTATAGTTTTGTTTCAGTCTTTAGGTTATATAAGAAACATAATGTACATAATGTATAATGAAACTATGAACGTGAATCCAGCTGTACAAGCTTTACATACAGCGCAGAAGATGTTAGGGACCATGACAGCTAAACAGTAGAAAGAGTAAATAATCGGATTCTCTTTAACTTCTTGTGAATGAAATTTGCACGCAACTTACAAACATTATTTGCTACCTCCAGTCTCTGTAGTCTGTCGGTCAGTCATTGAATAATTTTCATTTCTGCCAAATACTTTCTGTTTCGCTGTCGGGTCTTATTTACATTTCAAAGTGTCCTTGAAGGCAATTTGCGGGTCCTGTGAAGTAACGGTGTGGAGAACTGTATGTTCTGAAAATCTCTTTAGAGCCTGGAGCGAATCATTGATCATGTGGGCCGATGGATGAAGTGATGCACGCAAATGCTCCGAAACACTTCAAGTCAGAAATGTATGGTGGGTGCAAGCAATAATACTGTGCCTCTCTGTGGACGCAGTGATTTTTGTAATGCGTTCATTCTCTACATCTGCGCGTACCTGACCCACAATTCCGCATCGCGAAAAATCCTGAATGATGTATGCGTACATGAAGACGGGTTAGGGCTTCCACAGGCACTGAATCACGCCGACGACTCGGGTTCGATTTCCCACATGGGTACAGTGTGTGAAGCCAATCTCTGGTGTCCCCTGTCGTGATATTGCTGGGATATTGCTCAAGGCACATCAAACCACACACACTCACAAACAGGCACTGAAGAACCACTCACCGGGGCTCCGTTTCAATTTCAATTCTTTTGTTTACATGAACAATATTTTCGAAGCAGGTGTCTGTGAACCCCATGCAATACATATATTTATTCAGCTTTTCGCAATACTCGTGGCTATTTATCTATTTGTCAATAACAAAGAATGGCAAAATTGTAAACACAGAAACATTACAATACCTGTAGTTTGGATGAACACCTTTGAGAACAAAGGAAGACGCAAAGTTGTGGTAGAACTTCACTCGGACGTTGTTGTCAAGGGGGCAATGTGTGTCTTCGACTTGAACGGTAATTCCTGCCTTGCGAATGGCAGTGTTAGTTGGGAGGGACTGGTAGCTCTTCTTTTCCCCATCAACACAAACAGCTTTGCAGCGAAAGTCATCAGGGTCTAAATCGGGATCAGAAATCTTCACCATTATCTCATCGAACTCCATGCCATACTTGTCACATTCTCTGACAATGACCTTGAAGGTGTGAACTCCAGCTTCAAGTTCAAGGACGTTTTCGAAAGGTCCCGTACTCTTGAAGTCGTTCCAAACATGACCGTAATTTGTGTCCGGTTGGGTGTACTTCATCCCACAAGACTGACCGTCGATCAACACTTCAAACAGATCCTTTGTGTGGCCGTCATTGGAGTAACGAACGTCCACAACTGAAAAATTGGCAGATTTCTTCAAACAAAATGTCTGCTGGAGCGCCCCCTTGTCAAACTCCCCTCTGAGGAGAGTTTTGTAGTTCGACGCTTTCGATCTCAACATCACGTTACCTTTAGCTGGTCCAAGAGCGATGTCTTCTGCTTCTATCTTAAACACAACAGCTCCGGCATAAAACAAAGCTTGTGATAAGAAAAATGCAGTTTTAACGACACTGTGCGTGGTACGACCCGCCATCTCGGACTCTCAAATTTGCGTCCGGGCGCAACCGCGAGATCTGTGCAACTGGTTTCCTTCAGCAAACAATCACAATTACATATCCCTTCCCTATGGAAACACCTGAGGTAAAGTAATGATTCGCTTGATAAAAATGTTTGTCGTTCGTTTCCTTACCCTTCCCACGGTTTTATTTGCCATTATCAGATCATTGATCACTTCTGTAGAAGCAGAATATATTTATTAATCTTAACGTAATCAGCCTCAAGGTGATACTACCCCGTGCAGTATGTGTAAAGTATTTATGAATATTCAACACCTCCCCTATCTAGCTTGTGTTACAAATTATGCTGCCCTTGTTTACACTGATAGTAAATATCATACCTTTCTGGACTCCGTTTGTAAAAAGACGTAAAAAAACAATAAAAAATGTTCCTTAATGGTCGCCAAGAGCTATTGGCGTGATGTCCTTCACGTTATTGCAAGCAGTAACACCACCTTCAAAGCCTTTGGGGTTTAATATAGGTTTTGCTAACACATTAGGGTTTAAATATCACCACCAAAGCTTTTCTTTATGTTTCCGAGTCGCAGGCAAGTAGATAATTAAGTTCGTTTTCTTGTCCGTTTACGCTCAACTAGTTGTTCACAAACGTGAAATTCCAGAAAGCACGAAAAAGATACGTCAAAAGAAATTTAGTAACGTTCAATGTTATGGCTAATTCCTCAAAAGTAACCAAATGTTTGTTGTTTCCAACAGCTTCACCTGGTACCTCAATACCTTAATGAGTGATGGTGGTTCTTGTTTAAACAGATATAACGGCCGGCGTGTCACCAGGCATGGGTTTCACATATTGCACCAATGTCATAAATCTAACTCAGGCTTTCAGCACCACCATGCTAACACACCTTTCCCGGACATTCATTAAGTGATTTGTTTATTTATCAACGTTGCTGATGTTCGAACTGTTAGGTAATATCTTCCTAGGTGTCATATCTTCCTATGAACCTCTCTTCTAATATGGCCCTTCATGGTGTGATTGTTCAGGATTCATGATTGGTTGCAATCAGATTTAGTTATGCAATCCACGACGTTGTTTCAAATGTGATCATTCGCAAGGCCTAATTCCCGTTTGCTTCGGGAAAACTGGAATCCTATTCTCCAGTGCGATGCGCAAATGTTTCATCTAGACATAACTCAGCCATGCAATGGCCGAATCAATGGCGTCTTCATAGTCCTCTTTGCCAACGGACAAGCTAGTCATTAGATTATTGTGTGTCACATCAACACATGTTCCAGGCAGATGAGGGATATTTGTGTGCCTACATTTGTTTGTATTAGTCAAATTGGATTCAGGTCGATGTAACTCATGATCTGGTTGAATAGAAAGAAGGTTGCGCTTTTCTGCCGTTGTGAGATTTTATGACAACAGGGAAATATGGCCGTATTAGAACATGGGAAGAGAATGTACGCCATTGACTGATACAATGTGTTTGATATTCAAACCCTCAGTCAGTATTCCAGGTATGAGGAGGTAACCTCTAAATGATCGAGCTAGATAAATCAGTGTGTTGATGGTTGTGAAATAGTTTTAGGCGACATATTCGCGCCAATCAGTGGTTGATAGAGTGAACAAGAGTTGCCTGTCTTTGTCCACATTTAGTTTGTCTGGGAACAGCTGGGATTGTGTGGAGTGGAGTAGAGAGATCCACAAAGTACTTATCCGGAATCCAGGACAAATCTCATGGATAACAACTACTTGAATATATTTCTCACGACGTTTCTGGGCTTGTTCTAGCCTCATCATCAGGTTGGACTAAACAGTAAGAGTTAAAGCGGCCTTAACACGACAAACTAAAGTATGTCAAAACATGTTGTTGAAATTCTAAAAGTTTTAAAAGTTGTTCAACTCGCGCTTTCACATGTAAAGCACATGTTGTCAAACTTCCGTGTCGTGAGCATTCATGTCTCTGTCGGTTCGGTCACATGACAATTTCGTTGACTTCGGTTGGTTGTTCTAAACAACACGTTTTTGACAACACCGAAAGTTTGATGGAAAGTTGGTGAGACCGATCCTATTTCTCGACAACAGTTTGACAACTCTGAAACTGGTGTTGTTGGCGAGTTGTTGGAATGTTCATACTCTCAAACTCGAGTTTTGACAACACGTGTTATCAAACGTTATTTTGTCAAGTGATGACCGCTAACTGTTAACTCCGCCCGTGACGTCACAATGCATATAATACTCTATAATGTAGGATTCGTGTCAATCATGGATAGCCAGTTTTTATATAAAGTGTTTAAAAATGAGAATGTGTTCAAAGGAATTGTTTTAAATGTGAATTTACGAATTTATAAGTCTTTGATTCCAAACAGAGTTGGTGCTTTCGATTTCACTTGTATATTATTAGCTAAATTTGTCGCAGAGAGAAATTTAGCTTGTATATTTTTTTTCAAGAAAATTACAACAAAATCGTGAACTGCATTGACTGTAAAATATCAGGAAAGGCTGATATGACGTAATATTCACAACAATTTATACCTTTGATGCTACGGTCGTTAATGGTAAGCCAGGTGCATAAATACGGCTCGCTACGATGCCTATTAGCGGTTGCTAAATGTCAACAACAGCGAACTCAATACAGTTAATTACTGCCGTTTGTAAAACTCCTTTTCAGAGCTGATTTAACTTCAAAATGAGATATGATTAATGGTTTTATGTCATGAGGAGTTGTTTCACAATTATTCAAATATAAAATATATTCAAGCTTGGTACAGCAAAGTTGAATCATAATTTTCCAGTGAGTAATCTCCCAAATCAACCTGTCCAAGGTTTTTATAGTGACCGTGTAACATTCTGCAACCTGTTTGCCAATAGCAATGACATCTTTACTGTATCGCATATTCGTTGTAGTTTGGCATGAAAACCATTTGTAGTCTGACATTTGACAACATCCATGTATCAATAAATGGAAGGCGCTGTTTTCTGTTTTAATGTTTTGTCGGCTAAAATATGATAGAAACTTTTCCATTTTGAATATCTACTAACTTCTTTCAAACAGTCTATAATTGATAGTAATAACTGAATGATTTCGGCCGTGCCATTTCCAATATCTTCGTCGTTAACACTCATTTCGTAAGACCGAGGTGTTACTACTAGGCTCACCATCTTCTCAGCCGTAGCTTCGTGACCATCACTAATCTCTTTACTACCAAAGACTGTATTTATTTGTGATTCTATACCACCGCTCGTACTTGTTGGAGAACATTAATTATTATGTGATTTCGTTCTTACTTCGGTTCACAATTTCGAATAACGAAACTAGACTTTTGAATAGCCAGGATGTTTAGCGTTGGCTTGTCCTGACGAAGACCAAATACGATGGTATTGTGTGAAGTCGATTTCCTGGGTAGCCTGACGTGATAGGAATAAGGACAAACATGGAGAAAAATGACACTTAATAAAGTTAAAAACCTTAATCATATCTCCAAAAGAACTGAATAAGGTCAACACCTTCATGTTCACGCTTTCTCTTGAAATGAAGCTGATCATTATCCATCAACTTCTGTGTCTATTGAGGCTCTTGAAGCTGTACGAACATGAATACATGACACGTTTTAGGCATAACACCTGCTTAATGTTTCAATACAATGGAGAGACATCACGCCCCACAGCTACCGGAATAAAAGAACACAAAGACCTCTGTTTAAATATTTGACGCGAAATCTGTACTTTTAGAACACCTCGTCCAAATCGCGTGTTTCCTAGCAACAAATCATGTTTCTACACACCGGCATCAACCACGGAAAGGAGGAAACTTCAAGAAATCATCTAGATCCGGAGAAAGCAAGAGGCCAGCCATTAACCGGGACCAAGGCATTTACTATTGCAGTGGTTACATCACTGGGCTATTGTAGTTGGCTCGGTCTTACATTGTTATACCGATGATCTCATTGTCTTTACATTGTCTTTGTACGTAAACGTAGTGTCTAAACCCACCTTCCCCTCTCGCTCTCTCTCCTGTCAGTTGTCTCTCTCTAGTGTCCGCTTTGCCTTGAGGAAACATGTTCTCTAAATATTCACCTTATGCACCGTCTCGGCATTCACCTGATGAAGTTGGAAGAACTAAGCTCTGATATGTCGTGTAAAAATAAAAAAGAAGTTTTCTATATTATTTATTTTGTGCCTATTGATCCGAAAAAATGGCTGTAGTTTGCACTATTATAAACCGTTTGTTGGTCAGAGTGTTGCAAAAGATGTTAATCAAACTTGAACGGGCACATTTAGCAATATTCTACAATATCATGGCGGGGGACACCAAAATGATTCCCCATGATAGTCATATGTTCAACTGAACGTTCGGCCTTCGGGATGAGCAAATGTTTTTACCACTGTGCCACTCCCTCTTTATAGAACTCTATTGTAACAAACGTTTATGTAAAGAATAACTGCATTTGTTGAAGCAGTTTCTGAGACTGTTTATTTCCGCAAGTGATAACATCAACGATATTTGACTTTACCTGGGAACAATCCAGGTTTGAATATCTGAACATGGTTGGCACTTAATGCACACCGTGACACATCGGTCTCCATGTTTTGCTTTTTATTTATATTATGATGAGCAGTTTTAATCAACTCTCCCGTTTAACGTCGCAGATTTGGCCCCCGGCATCAATGCAAAGGTTGCTGCTGATTGGCTGATGGAGTTTGTGGAATCCAAGATGAGATAACTGCAGACTGTTACGGGACCTCACACCCCACTAAAGTCCCGATGGCGGTTTGATATTTAAAGGAGGTTTGATCTCCGTAAATAACACTGGGATTGCCACTTTGATTGGCAAGCACCTTGTGTTTTCATGCTTAAACATGTGCTTTTGCTTAGGCTACCTGATTTTAACATGAAATTAGTTAATCTGACTGAACAAGGTGTAACGACCTCATGACGATGTGGTACGGTGGAATTCAGGTATTAACGTTGCACCTTGTGCTCAGATTGTGGTGGCAATGGGGGTGGAATGGCAGTAAAACTACCCGGAAATGTCCTCAATCCGGGTATTCCGGGTATAAACGTATTAGGACAGGATCTGTCTCGGTCTGAGCTGTGCAGAAAGCGGTGCTATTCTTGTTTGCTCCGATTTATTTTTTCGGACCACCATTGGTGGTTTGAGTTGATCACGTGTCAGTCCGGATTGTCTCCCCTTTGCTTTGTCAGTGTCTTGTATCGTTTTGATCCGGAGATCTGGAATGAAAAGAGATTTCTTATTGAAACAAACGACGTATCTGTATCAACAAACAGAAACATAAAAAAATATCTAAATGCAATCTGCCCATTGCTTCAGGAATCAAGTACTTCACATAATTTTGTAAACTTCCAATGCCTTTTTATTTCCATTACCCTATTGAATTCTAATACGACGTACATGTCACCAGTCCTAATTTCGTGCATTAGGTTCTTTTGAGTTGTGCCCACAGCTGCAGCAAGACGTGCAGTTCCTGGGTTTCAATGAAGCATTCAAATGTTTACGACCTGTGTCGCTTTAGACTTTCCACCCAAAATAGGGAATGAGTTGGGTTTTACGCCGCTTTGGGGAATATAAGAGTAATTTCACGGCAGGCACACCAGAAATGGGCTTCATAAGTGGGGAATGAAACTTGAGTTTTCTTCGTGACTAGTGAACGCTCCAACCAAAAGGGTACCCCACTATCCCTACACCCGCAGTAAACTGACATGTGTGACACGGATGAGTTATTGTTCCAAACATCGTTAGACGCACTCAAGCATCACCTACCACGGACTGCTGTGTTCCTTGTCAGGGAAATAGACGTCGGGGCGCTCACTGGTCGTTTGCTGTCGTGCTGAAGGAAAGAACAGATCGCAATCTATAAAGTCTTACCTCGGAACACAACAGGGAGATATTCAAGAGTTGCCTCTTGGTTTCATTTATATCCAACGATAACCTGGTGGTGTCTTGCGAGTACACGCAGTCAACACCCATGGCCAGGCCGAGACAAGAAATGAATTCTTCAGAAATGTTCAGAATCAGGGCTCTGTTCTTCAAAACTCTCTTAGCGCTTATGAAATATATGCGACAAAACCCTTTTCACAATTCAAAGAATTGTATAATAATAGCACAGTCCATTTTAAGATTCCGACCTCATTGTTAGCATATTTATGGATCAGTATTTGTAATGATCACTTTCAAATAGCGATGACACCAGGTGTTTGCGAAATGATGAGCTTATCCTGCTATGAATGGGAGTTCAGATCACGTTCGCAGTTTAACTGCATTGTGGATAGTTAAGGTACAATGGAATATGAAAGTGAAACTGACAGTGTCTTGTAGACAGGAAACTTGAAAAAAATCATTTTCAAAGACCGTATTTCGACAGTGTGTAACTTCTACGGATACATTACTCACTTACTCATTCACTCTGAAACGATTCCTGGTGAGAATGGGTGTTCGTAAAAGGATGTCCAATGTGCCAAGTCGTGGGGTCAAGAACGTTTACGGGATTGTCTGAACCAGACTCATTGTTTACGTACTGACTGCCCTTAACCAGTTGGAACATTGTTAGCAACGTGAAGCAATCACCTAAAAGATATTTAGGTATTTAGATATTTAAGACATTAAAGCTTGTAAGTACTTGTGTGTTTTTCAAACCTTTGCAAGTGTTTCAACAGCCTCGTTCCTGCGCTCGCCGGAAGCCTTCAGTAAACTTGTATCAGACGACTGGCGGTGTCTCCGAGACAGGTTCCGGGCCAGGAAAAGGGCGGTCAGTCCAATTGTTTCCGTCTGCAAATATGAAGTACAGATTCCATAAGTTGTATAAACTTTAATTAATTACATGACTATTGTAAAAATGTTTAACCAGACTTTTAGTCTCAGCTGAAATGCTAAAATTTTCACAGGTTCAACCCATTCTCTGTGTCTGTCAGTGAGGAGTTCTGACTTAGATTCCATAAGTAACAAATCATTAAGCTATATAGATTCCAGTTTGACAATGCTTTAACCAGAGGTGTGCCCCTTTAAGTTGCAATGACCTATATTTCCCAGGTTTGATAACAAAAAATAACTCCGATAAAACATAGTTTTCAGTCAAAATGCGTCACTCCTGAGTTTCACAGGTGATAAATATTGATATTAACCTCGGACGTCACTGTATAGTAAGACACACATGATATCAGATGGTATTGTGAGAGCTTTTGGCACACGGTGGTAATGATCCCTTTATCATGCCATGCCATTCTTAAAATGATTAGAAAAAAACTTGATACATTTTGACCTCCAGATCCCACGTAATGTTCGTTTATTTACAAATTTTGCTTCACGAAAGAGGAACAGGTCCGCTAACTGGGTCTCACTCGGAATAATCTATGATTCCTTCAGTCCCGTTTTATCACCCAAGTAAACGTCTTTAAACCGGCGTTACTCATCGCCTTTGGTCTTACCTTCTTTTTGGCTTGCTCTGGATGGAGGCCCTGGTAATCCTGCTGTATCTTGTCCAAGATGAACGTCTTGGGTTTCGTCTGCTCCGGCGGTTCTGTCGTCTGCTGGGACGCACGCTTCTGTCTGAGAGCCTCCCGTCTCCTGGTAAGGGCTTTCATCTTCCGTGAGAGATGCGCCACTCGGAATCTGTCTGCTGCTATCTGGGCTTTGGCTTGTTTGTTTTCTTCGTGGAGGACCGTGTTCCATCTGAAACACGGAGCAGGATTTACTTTGTGAAAACAGTGGTGGGGAATCAGTTGTTTTGAATATACGTTAAGGGCCTGTGTTTTCAGTTTCATTTGTTTCCAATTGTCAGGCTGTCCTTGGTTTGGTACCACGCTGTCTTAGGTGAAACTGTACAAAGAAACCTACGGCAGTGAGTTTGAATTTCGGTTTTAGGAGATGCATGAATATACTCAGCTATGAACAGTTGCCACACGTAAATAATCTTCAGAACAGATTTTATTTACAGTGTATTAAAGCAAACCGGACATAATCAGTATACATGTTTACACGCATTGTGCATGCGCACAGCGAGTCGATAATTAATACGAAACCAACGAATACAGTAAAGTGGTAACGTTCGAAAACTTAGCTGCCACGACAGGTAAAGAGTCTGGGCTTACACGTTAGCTTTGCTTAAAAAACACAGCAAAGTATTACCAATACAGACACACTGTACTGTAAACATGTTATTCTTCATATCGTAAATTTGAAAGATGTCTTTCTTTCAGTGATGGTTGTTTTTTCATCGACATGTATGTGAATGTTTTGTTACAGGGATAGTGGGATAGTCTTCAGAGGCGTTAAATCCAACTCACTCATGCATCCGTTTGCAATTCTGAAGAATTGGCGAGTCTGGTTTTACCCATTCTCTTCCCACAGAGGTTACTTGTCATATCTTCCTACGAACCTCTGTTCTTATACGGCCATATTTCGCAGTTCTCATAAAATCCCCTAGCGGCAAAAAATGGCAGCAGATTTATCTCCCTTTTTCCTGTCCAATCAGAACACGCATTACATCGACCCAGATTCAACTTGAGAAATGCAAGCAATGTGGAGAAACAGATACGACACGACTGAGTTCTGTCTAGAAGAAACATTTCAGTATCGCGCTCGGGAAGAGGTTCTAGTTTTCACGATGCTTCCGGAAATTACCGAGATCTTTTGAAACAAGGTCGCTGATTGCACAACTAAATCTGATTGCCTCCAATCACGAGTCTTGAACACTCGTACCATGAAAGGGTCGTACTAGAACAGAGGTTAGGTAGGAAGATATGACAAGTAACCACTGTGGGAAGAGAATGGGTTTTACCATGCACGCTAGAAATAGGCTTCACATATTGTTCCTTTTTTGAGAATCGAACTCAGGTTTTCGGCATGACAAGCAATCGCTTTGACCACAAGGCTACCGTACTGCCCCAAATCTGAACACCCTTCTCTGTTACCAATAAGGTACACGTGTGAGAAGGGAGTTTTTTAATAAGATATTCTGAAATATTTAAAACTGTATAAACCGAAGTCACTCATTCACTTATTAAGTATCATGACTGAGAAGAGCCAATACGTCTTCAACCATTGAGAGAAATATAAATATAAAAAAAGTAATAATAATTTGAAAAAAAAAATGTCTGAATGGACGTGTGATTTGAAAACTTGATGTTCAATAGATGGGGAGTAGAGTGGATTGTGTTCGCCAATAAAACTCACTAAACCTCTAAAGATACGGGTCTTCAGCAACGCATGCTTGTACGAGGCTACTAAGGTGATCGGGTGTCGGACCTGCTGACTTCGTTGACACATGTCATTGTATTCCAGTTAAGTAGGTCGATGCTTATTCTGTTGATCACTGGACTGTCTGGTCTGGAGTCAGTTATTTACAGACTACGATCATAGGCCGGTAGCTGGACAAATAAACGACAAATAAGCAAGACTGCTCAATGTACATGGTGTGTAAAACCAACATGCTTCAGTTAATTACTTACTCTTGACCGCCATCTTCTATTTCATTGCTGGGGTTATCGCCCTTGCTTTCGGCCATATCCTTTGCCTTCCTCACGATGTCATCCGTCTTCATCGTCATTAAAACGGTCGTCTTCTACACAGATTGAAGACATCTATTAAAACCTCGCAGGCAACGAAACAAGAGTTACCTCCCTTATATCAGACGAACAAGCTCAAAACACCATTCAATGTAACTGAACGTAAACGCTTTCCATTACCAACATAGCATCCCGAATACATTCCTGCAGTACATCCTGAACTGCCTCTAAAAGTAAGACCCGGTGGAAATGGGGACAGACTCAGGGCTGAATTCCAGTAAGTTCACACAATACCGACATGTCTAAGGTTTTCACCACTTTGGGCTTTCTTCCAAGCTTTCCATGACATGACTGACATGTTCTTAAAGGGGTGTTCCACTGACTGAATGTCCCTGAATGTTACAGCCATTTCATAGTGCACGTTTAGGGACATCAGGCAATGTATATACGACATTATATGAATATCAAACTGACTTCACATAATGGTCAGACGAAAAAATACAGCTTTAACAAGTTAATCGTCGCCTTGAAAGATAGCGCTTTTTGTTAATACTGCAAACGCAACGAATAGATCGAGAATATTCGTAAAAAATAACCCCAAAGGATCAGCGTTAGATCGCCACACTGAAGAGCCGGTTCGATTTTCCTGTTGTGTGAACATATCGACGTCAAGTTGAGTCTGATATGGCTGTGACAATGTCAACTCACTCAGGCAGAAGCTGATGCACAAATGTGTCTTACTGTAAATCCCTCTTTTCCGTAAGGTGCTTCTATGGCCATACGGAGTTGTCTCCCCACCTCACTGCTCTCATCCAGTAGTTTAAGTAGCACTCCACAATCACCTTCCTGTGAACAACAATGTGTTTGGTGTAGAGAAGTCGAAAACACAATACCAGCCCAAGAAAGAATAACCGTTGACACATGATGAGATTTGAAAAAACGTCTATATATAATGTGTGCGTGCCTGCGTGAACGTTTACTGAGCGTAAAATCGGAAGTCCGATCCCCGGCTTAGTCAAGCCAAAACTGCGTAGACCAATGTTTTTTAACGCTGATCACTGGTTTGTCTGGTCCAGCCTCGATTATGTATAGACAGCCGCCATATGGCTTGAATATTGTTGAGAGGGGCGTTAAACGACAAACAAGCAAAGCTGAAGGCGCCAAAAGTGGTCAATATGATGGAAGCGTCTTGTGGGTACCATTCAACTGCCGGATATGTCCGTATACAACAGAAGACTCACACAAGCAAACACACACGTGCATGTGCGTGGATACATGGGTGCTTGTCATCCCACCTGCATATATACAATACACTGGAGAGTACTCACGCGTAGTATATGCTGAATCTGATCTTTTGACATTTGCTGAAAGTGAAAGATACGAGTCAGAAAACTTCGTGATGTGTCTCACCTGTGTTGGGACACGTGCCAACAATATCAAGTTTAAAACTTGCATATAACACATCGCCCATAAAACCTTGTCAAAACACTTCTGAATAATGTAGTCACTAATAAATTTTGTGTCTATCACTATGATGTGCAAGATGTTTTATTTTTATACCCGTGAAGGTCCCGGGGTAGAATAGGCCTTCAGCAACCCATGCTTGCCATAAAAGGCGACTATGCATGTCGTAAGAGGCGACTAACGGGATCGGGTGGTCAGGCTTGCTGACTTGGTTGACGCGTGTCATCGGTTCCCAATTGCTCAGATCGATGCTCATGTTGTTGATCACTGGATTGTCTGGTCCAGACTCGATTATTTACAGACCGCCGCCATATAGCTGTAATATTGCTGAGTGCAGCGTAAAACTCACTCACTCACTTTTTTTTCGCTTAATGAGAAATATGATTTTAGAAATTAAAGTCGTCAGTTGAAATACTAGTATCGGGAAGATTTTACTTTTTTCAACCCTCACTTACTTTGACGGTTTTAGTTCATGCATTCTATTAAATTCAATACAAAAAAAACAGATACCAGACTATTCTTAATTTTCATATAAAAAATAATGGTTCAGTTAACAAATAACATTATGGAATGTGTTACCAAAATAAAGGAATATTGTTTTATGTATATACAGCATCTCTGTTCCGTGGATGCGAAGTTTCGACATGGATTCTAAGATCGTTGTCAAGCAAGTGAGAATTAGAATCTATTTCGAAACGTCGTCTAGAATAAAGAATACAGAATAAAGAAAGTGTATATCTATAAATCTTCTCATAATTTTTAATCTCCTCAACTTCTGGAATACCCACCTTCCCGACATGCTTTGCGAGGACACGTGCCATGTCAGATGGCATCTGCGTGATGGAGCCACTCAGTCGTAGGTTGTCCACAGTGTCAGGATCGTCATCTACAACGTAGTTTCTATTGAAATACTTCTTAACTTAATGTGTAGAATCAAACTAAAATCGTTTCGACTCCGATACCTTGTCTGGCTGAGTAATCATCAGGATATTTGAAATATCATAGACTAAGATAGTGACTTACAGTTCTCCTCATGCTTTTTGTCGAGTTATTTTAACATGATATTGTTGTAAATGTTAAACTACCTATCAGTTCCTTATCTCGAGCGTCCACACTTCTGTTGGAGAGTGGGGTGTTGTAGCGAAGGCCGATGGCAGTGCGAGGGCGGGAAGATGCCCGTGAGGAGGAACCAGAAGTAGAGTGAGATGTGATTGCACGCACGCGCATTGGTTCATATCGTCCACCTTTCGCAATGAACTGATACATGTTTTCTTTGTTCCTCTCACTGAAATGATTAAATACATATTCAACTCTGGAGGAAAGGAACGTAAAAGGATCCTTAAGATCACTGTATTAAATATGGGATGTCATGAAATATGACGTTTAAATGCCATGGTATTTCTCAGCACGACAAAGCCCCAAAATATTAGATATACATCTGTTCACGGGTGGGATGCCGACAAACACATTTCAGAGGCGGATCCAGGAATCCGGAAAAAGAAGTGAATATATACTGAACAGCAAAAGAAACGCAAGTCTGGCGTTTTGTCACTTTACCATGAACATTCCATAAGCATGAACGCTTGTGTTTATGATTTCATTTTTTCTATTTTCTTTTCTTTTGCCGTTCAGTATATTTCAAGGAACCTGACATTTTTTATGATTTATTATCTAATACCGAAAGCAGATAAGATAAAATAGTATGTGCAATCATTAATTTGTCTCTCACGCAGGTCGTGTCAATCATTCTGAATGAATTGTCGGCCATTAACGGAGAAGTGAACGGAATGACCCTCTTCAAATCCAGATAGTGTTAATGTCACGTGTCAAAAATACCCCAACAGGGGTGAAAGAAACACGTATATATCATGTTGACAAGCTCCACGAAGAAATAAACACCACAAATATGAAAAGTAACATAAATTAATTTTATCATACTTCAAGTGTCGCATAACAGATATTAACCCCCAGTGAGCATGTCAATAGTCCATGTATCGAGAGTCATGTGCCATTGACGCCACAGGTGTAAATCTACAGAGTGTATATTGTGTGCGATATACATTATGTGAAGTTTGATTGAAGTTACAGGTTGCTGTCAACACGGAAGTGCCCTGTTAAACTTGGGATTTATTAAAGTGTTTAAGAGCCTGCCCTACTATCACCTCGCCCCTTGTCGGACAATAATGATGAATATTAGATTAATTAAAATGCAAGATACTATCAAACATATGTTATGAGAATGGGAATTGTTTTGAAATTATGGAAACAAAATGGAATCACTCAGTACAGTTACAAATGGCACTCACTCACTCACTCACTCACTCACTCACTCACTCACGCAATCATCGACATTTACTTTTTTACTTCCGGTATTAAGAGAAACCGCTTTGCCTGGCCCCGGTACGATACAATATAGTGAGTGTTACTGGTCGATCAGAATGTGATCGCCCTTTTCGAGAACACCTGGTGTCTTCACTGGTTTTCTGAAATCCATTCATGGAAGTCCGCTATTTTACCTTTTTACGCCAAGTATCCCTGTTTCGGCAGATAATCGAAGACTGTTGCTGAATTATCTAATCCAAGGTTAATAGTACGCATGCTTACCATGCTGTCGGTGGTCTCGTGCGCACAATGCGCGGGTCGCGTGTATACATGTACTTCAAATGCCCCCGTTCTTCCAGACACTGTCTGACAGCCTTGTGTTTGAAGTCATTCCATGCATGTATAGTGTAGCCTCTTTCACGAAGATCGTGTTCGTCGGGGTAATCATTTCGATGCTGTTCTATGAGATTATGAAGATGATCTTTGCTGACTATTTCAAACGCTGACCTGCAGGGAGAAACGAAAAAACGTATGAAAAACAGTTCGGCATATACATAGTGCACCACGTCAAAACGTCGTTAACTCGATTAATAGAGGATACTAAACGACCTTCCGTGTAATACCATTTTATTAAACGAGATACTGATTTGGTATCAAACGAGCGAAAGCGAGTTTGATACTAAATCTTTAACGAGTTTAATGAAAATGGTATTTCACGGAAGCGAGTTTAGTGTTCTGTTTATTACTCGCCAACATAAATTGACAGAAACTGCGGCGAAATCGCCTCAAGTGTGAGGACACTCAGCTTTCAAGTCAAGCAAGGTCTAGTAAAATCGCGACATCAACATTAGCATTGTGACGTCACATCTTTGAACCATTTTGACGTCATACGTCAAGCGGTATTACACTAGTGTAATATTGAAATAATCAAATTTTTATTGTGTTCATTAAAAGTCTGGCAATCTGATTGGTTAACTGGGAACATTTCTTTTGAGTTCATTTCCCAATGAATCTGAAAAAAAATAAGCCACGCCCACCGCACCGGACTACTTTCGGACCTGAGGAATGTCGGGGAATACCCTTACACAGCGAGGGAATTCCCTTGTACTCGGGTACCTTAATGAACTTTGGGTAAACATTGCTGAAGTGATACATTGTGGTTAACATAAACAAAAAACTCAAAATTATTCGTGAACGTTAATAAGGTTGCAACGCCTCGACAAGAGCATGCGCACGTTGGAACATCAGTTCATGGCATCGCAATCCCAGTCACATCACATCCTTTTTCTGCTTGCGTAAATACTACAATCTCAGTTCCACTAACTTCTTATCATCGGGCTTCATTTCCAATTCTCACTTTTCAAACTGTCTCTTTCAGTTCGCAGGTAGTAATTCAAACGTTTGAACTTGAAACTTTGCCGATACCGGGACGCGTCACGTTGAGTTGTTCCACTCTGATTCGCCGACCGATGTTAGCTTGGTTGATTGACAGCTGTTTGGGGGGTGCTCTATGCTGATTGGCTAATGGTTTGGTAGGCTTGTCATTTTATGTAAATGAGTCACCTGAGTCATGTCACGCCATTACCGAATTCTTACACCGAAAATGTTAATCGCTGGTAACAATGATATCTGTTTCGATGAATTTGATTATGTTTAAAGAAAATATTGTTTAAAGGGTATAGTATTTGTTGCTGAATTTAATTATAAGGATTGACTGTGTATTTCTTTCGTTGCATTGAAGTATGAAACTAAAAATCAATGTGCTAACTGTATGAATCCGCGTAGTTAGCACATTGATTTTTAGTTTCATACTTCAATGCAACGAAAGAAATACACAGTCAATCCTTAAGTGAAAATATTCGGAGAGTAGATATTAGTCTCCAGCTGAGATAGTGATAAGAGGACGGTGTGGTCGCCCAGTGGTTAAAGCGTTCGATCGTCACGCCGAAGGCAGACATGGGTTCGATTGGTACAATGTGTAAAGCTCATTTCTGGTGTCCCCCGCCGTGATAAGGATGAAATATTGCTAAAAGCGGTTTAAAACTAAACTCAGCCACTGTTAATAATCCCGGAAGAAAGCACATTAATCGCCATGACGGAGTTTCAACGTAATTGCCCCTGCTCGAGTTACGGTGTGAAATAATATCTGTCTTACAACACCGTGAAGCTGAACTTTGGCAGGAATTACTTCAGGTGAGTTCATAGTATCCTCTTCATGTCGAAACAAACTCAAAACTGCTGAGATTACCGTGGCACCGATACATATATTAAGTGAGTGAGAGAGTTGTATGAGTTTAGTTTTACGCCGATTTTAACAGTTTTCCAGCAATATCACGGCGAGGGACACCAGCACTGTGCTTCACAAATTGTACCCATGTGGGGGAATCATAACGGGTCTGCGGAGTAATGATCAAACGTCTTTTCTCATTGAACATGTAAAAGTATCATGTCTAGATCAATCCATGTTGTCATGAAAAAAATCTTCTTTGGAAATTGCATACTTAAAAACATGAGGGAAAATAGAAAAATAAATAAGCTCTTACATACTCAGAACAACCTAGTTTTGCTTGATCTTTCATAATTTATATTTATCTATAAAATGTGCCCCGATCTATTTTATAAATTAATTATAGGACTATTACCACGTGATCTGGATTCTAAAACCTCATAAAATAAGTTACAAAATTAGTGACGAAGAGCTTGTTTGTTTTTAAAACATTCTTAACTTTCTTTGTCGTCCCTCTCCAGTTGAGATAATACTAAATATACTCAAACAGTGACATGTTGAAAACTTCAAAAAAAGTTAAAAATCAAATAGTATACTACATGCTGCCATAACATAAGACAACATAACATGACGTAACATCAGGTGACGTGATGCGACATGACACGACACGACACGACATAAGGTGACATGACACGACGTGACATGACATGGCTTGACACGACACGACATAAGGTGACGTGGTGCGACGTGACACGACACGACATAACATAAGGTGACATGACACGACACGACATAAGGTGACATGACACGACACGACACGACATAACATAAGGTGACATGACATGACATGACACGACATAAGGTGACGTGATGCGACGTGACAAGACACGACACGACATAACATAAGGTGACATGACATGACGGGACATGACATGGCACGATACGACATAACATAACATAAGGTGACGTGATGCGACGTGACAATAGGTGACATGACATGACGTGACACAATCGTCAGATGTAATCGAGAATGTTCTTTCATTTCTTCAATTCGCATTCTTCTCTGACGTTTGTTAACATCGAGACACTCACTTGTGTATCTTGAAGATGACGGTATGCGAGGCTGTTGTAGCGGTACAGTAACTCCCTGTCTTATCGAGGATGCACTCTTCGCCGAAGAAGCTCCCTGAAACAAAAACACTAGAGGTGAATTCAGATGAACAGTACCATCACTAAACCATGATCCTACCATACCCGACCATGGTCGGACACTCACTCGACAATGAACAGGACCATGAGTGTATATGGTTTTACGACGATTTTAGCCATATTCTAGTACAGTGTGCCTAAAAGTTACTTGCCCACAAAATAATTCATTAGTCCGAAATTTGAATGTAGACACGTGTTTATTATGAACATTTTTATCAGGCCATAATCTTGCATGATTTAAAACTGATATAACTTAACAAGTCGGATAGAGTGATATGTTTACAAAATGACCCCGTTAAAATTCAATAGCTAGTCGGGACAGTGACTGTGGAGAATTGATGGCCCAACTGTATTTCTACTAGTCACCAGCTAGCGGGCCAGTGGCTATTACGTACAGTGCTTCAGTAGTATGACGGCATGACATGTCATAAATGGGCCGCATACCTTGTATTCACAAGGGGAATGGAAGCCGGGACTTCGGTGTGACGAGCGAACACTTTAATCACTAGGCTACCCCATCGCCCTCCGGATCTTGAGAAACTCACCTTCTTCACAAGCTTTTAAAAGGAAATTTGACTTCTGACCAGCTTCCGGGACGTACACCTCTTTATAGAGCTGACACCGACCTGTAATCAGAAAATAAACATTAGTGGCATAAATGTGATGCAAGACATGTCATTAAAATGCATAAGATAAATCGTTGGTATTTTGTCATGGAATAAGACAGTGCGAAGGTGTTTTGATTGAAGATTACGTTTCCCGGTCCACTTACCACTATAGTTTTGTCTAAAAAGATGCAACCTAGCTGCGTTCGAAATAATCGCAGGCCCGGAGGCCCCTTGTCGGTTGTTATCGTATCAGGCCGGCAGTTTCAAATATTTGCAAGCCCTTGCGGCATCCAGTAAATTACATGCATCTGTTATGTATTTTTTTAACGGCAATCTGTCACATATTTTTATTAACGTTTGGGAACCATCCATAAACCGTAACTTAAAGTTATACTTCCCTGGATTTAAGCACACTGCACGTACGAATGTCAACACCAGTCTTTACATATACAAACTTATCTGCGTTCCATATGCATTGCTAACTGAATTTTGCAGAAACGGTTTGAAACTACGTACAGTGCAGTCAATTCTCTATCAGTTGGTTTGACTTTAACAAAATGGACCTGCAGATTTCATTCGGGCCTTGTAGGTTTTAAAGCCTGCAGGTGGCAACAGGCCCTGATGATGTATTTAGCGTAAATGAGTATTAGAAGGAATATTCTAGCCGTTTGTGGACAGTTTTGTAAATGACTGAGTCTGAACCAGACAAGCCGGTGATCAACAACATCAACCTCGATCTTCGTCAATAGGAACCGATGATGTGTGTCTACCTAGTCAGCGAGCCTCACCACATCATCACGTTAGTCGCCTCCTTGACAAGCATGGGTTGCTGAGGACCAGGGCCCGCTTGCACAGAGCAATCTTCGTTACAATCAATCTTAGGCCCCTACAATCAACTTTACAATCATCATACCACTGACTTAATCCACTTACACAAAGACGATCTTAAGACATCATGGATTTAAGATCGGGATCTTAACTAAGGTCGAACTCTTCAAAGTTTTGAGGTAGAAATTCGACTCTTAGGACAAGCATGGGTTGGTGATCACCAGTTTTGATCCAGATATTCACGCACATTTCCAATAAAAAGAAACGGGAGTCACCCTTATCCTGTCAGAATTGGTCGTCCCCAGTATGCAAAGGTATGAAATAAGACGAGCAATAGCTAGGTTCCATTAATGAAGCGTTTCAGTCATGAAACAACGCCACAGTTCAACTGGATCATATGGGTGATATGAGCCATGGATACCCGGCCTAGATTTTCGAAGCTCTCTTAGCGCTAAGACAGTCGTAAGTTAATATCAACATATGGCACTTTCGACCAGCGTAGCGCTATGAAAGATTCGAAAATCTAGTTCCTGGTATACACACCAGGTTATGTTTGTGATGCACACATATTACCCAAAGCAATAAAGGCATTAACGAGATAGTATAGATACAAATGTGTTAACAAGCCCAAAGAGATGGTTTGACCTCCACGTTTCACATCTTTGGTATAATAGCTCATTTTCCGAATGCTTCAGCTCATTAACTGCGTGCACCTGTCTCCACCACATACCCGAATACACGAAGAAGATGAAATCCGACGATTCCCCTTGCCCTATGACTTGACGATTAGGTGCAAAGTCCTGAAAGAAATAATTGAAGATCACTTTATATGATTTTATATTTGCACTTGCCTGTTGTATTAGTTGCCCAAATCTATCAAAACTTGCAAAACCTTCAACTTGGTTGAATGGTGGGGTCGTGTCATCCTGGATATCTCCAGGATATACGTTCCGATGGATCTCCACTATACCCAGGATCATTGGGCCAACCAGTAGATGCATCCAGGGTGTAGCGGAGACTTATCGGAACGTATACCCTGGAGATAGCGAGGATGGGGTCGTGTATGACGTTTCAAAAATTTAACGCGAAATCATGTCGCTCCACTTTTCTGTTTCAATAGCGCCGCAAGATCCCAAACGTTTTCGATCATTTCATGCCTTGGCATGTGTTTTTGCTTGTTCACAATGATTGATATACTATCCAACGAAGGGGCTAGAATAAGCCCAGAAAAAACATTATGAAAAATACACCAAGAAGTTGTTCTCCATGAGATTTATGCTTAAAATCCAAAATTTTCCAAAATGGAAGATATTTCTTATGGTTACAAGAAGAGTTCGTTTCTTTTTGCAATTCAGATCTTAAAAACGCAACAACGCGAAGTGTGATAATACGCGTGTGTTATGTTGAAACCAATCAATAATATATTAGTAAATTTATTGCAAAATTGAAATTGAAAGTTAAGTTATAATACCCCACCTGCCGGTATATCTTATCCAGTATCTTTTCTTTCGACTCTTCGGGCATGCGCGATAGGACACAGTGATCACGTGACATGAATTCTCGTTTTTCTTCATCATACAAGTCTGAGTACTTCTCCACAATGGAATGAAATTTTTGTCTGTCTATCCTAAGAAACTCGCACCTCTCCTTCGTGTAGACCGTAGCAGGGGGTGACATGTCCTCACTTAGTCCCTCGGGCGACACTAAGCCAAGGAACTCCCCCGTACCGTGATTGTAGATGATATTTGGCTGATAGACACTCCTTGTCTCTGCCATTTTCATGTCATACGTCACTTCCACACCTCCCTGTAGTATGTAATAACACGACAAACAGTCCTCGTATGGTCGTTTCACGATGTACTGAAACGCCCCGTACGTTTCAAACGTTATCACGTGACTTAACGCGTCCTTGACATAGTCGTGACCTTTGTGTACGAGTTTCAAACCTTCAACCACACTGCGCATGACCATCAAGTCTGATTTTGTTAGCTGTTCCGGTTCGCAGTTTGGTCGTGCGCGTCCATTACGTGACATTATTCTTCTCGCCTCGTTCGTGATGACGACATTTCCAGAGGCGACAAACAGACGTTTGTTGAATATTGGAGGTGGATCTTTTTCTCTGTATTCCTCCGCGTCCTTGTCTCTCTGGCGTGCGTAGTCTTCGTAGAAGCGTTGTGACTCCATGACGGTGTCCACCATCTTCTGCATGCGCCTGAAATATAGTTCTGAGATTAGATAACAAGGAATAGAAGGAATACGCCTGCGTTCATCAATAAACAATTAAATAGTCCTGTCGTAAAAACAGATATTGTAGCAACAATGGGGCTCATCAACTAAGTTTTTGTAACATGTGTTTCAAAGGCTGTATGTCAAGTTGCCTAATATTACTTGCTGTGTCCTTTACGATACACTAAAATATGTGGACACGACTATCTTATTTTCTCAGCTACCTATACATATTTACATTTGTTTATACAGTTCCTATACGGAGGTGTTATAACATATGGCCTTCGAAACAGATCCAACCTGTGGTTGATAGTATAAGCATATATGCTACACATCTACCAGGGTGCTGTTTTACAAAACAATCTGAGGGCTAAGACGTCTTTAAGCCTATATTAAGGTGTGAGCATCCTGATATCTGAGGGTACACGTGCCGATAATTCTCAGATATACCTTGGATGCATCTAGGGGTCCACCCGATACTTTTATTACCTCCCTTGACTAACTCCGCATCATCTCAGGAGCTGATCACAATGCTGCCGTTACAAACTGTTGCTAGTGTCAACAGTTAGCGGTCACAGCTGCAAAGGTTTGTTCGCAGTGCGACTCAGATTTGGGGGAAATCATACAAACAAACTGATAGGTCCGAAACTTTAACAAAAATGAATGTAAGAACTTCGACCTCTTTCGGAGAACCTTTGAATGGTTTATGATGCAAATTTTTATCGGTTGTATAGCTTAAGAGTGAGTGAGTTTGATTTTACGTCGCTTTTTAACAATATTCCAACAATATCACGGCGGGGAACACCAGCGGTGGGCTTCACACATTGTACCCATGTGGGGAATCGAACCCGGGTCTTCGGCGTGACGAGCGAACGCTTGAACCGCTGGTGTACCCCTCCGCCCCTGGCAATTTAAGAAGCGAAAGACAGATGTGACTGATACGCTCAACTTCCCAGCGTAGACATCTGACCGGATAAAAAGCCTGCCAGATGAGGTAATTAAATTGTCAGGGCGACCCGTAGATGCATCCAGGGTATGGTGCAGGTTTAGCGAAACGTATAGCCTGGAGATATCGAAGATGAAGTGTTAGAGGAGCTACTGTCACCATAGCGCCAAGATCGCTTTTTACAATGGCAACCAGGGAGGTAGGGTAGCCAAGTGGTTCAAGTGTTTGTTAATAACCGGAAGGCCCGGGACAGACCGGCCATATGGGTACAGGGTACAATCATGCGAAACCTCACGGTCATGCAGGGAAAAATATCCAGTACACATATGAATGTCTCCAAGCCTGACTGTTATTGACATGCATTGGCTGTGTTTGACAAAGACGTTTTGTTGATAAGATTTTTCCATATTGTGAATCAGTACGTTATTTTTTAACCGACCAGCGTGATTGGACTGACAATGGGATTTACCCATGTAGACAGACGAACCTAGTCTGGCGAACTAAAAAAACATATTTTTTTCCCAGTCTCTCCTCCTATTAAAGGTACACGTCCATGTCACTGCTAATACGTTTTTGTGTCTGAGTGGGTTAGACCGCTGAGATTGTGTGCTCGCGATCAGGTGCTTGACTCTGAATTGGACTCAAGAAAACTACTAGAATATTAGTCCTTTAATGAGGAAGTACAATCCCAAATATAACATAGTACATACAGGACTGGGTTTTTTCTCACATTATGTCGTGATATGACGTAAACTCTGCTCAAAGTGACATAAACCCAACTCTTTTACACCATACTTACAAATGTAGGATTCAGTGCCACTTCGAGCACTCTTTCAAGTTATATACATTATGATTGATAACATTTGGATTCAGGAGGAAAGGCAGAATTGATGAGAGATATCATACCAGATACATCTGAGGCTGTACCAACGGAGTATGGGTTGGGAGCTGACAAACAATGAAACATGATCGAACCCTCGAACATGGGTTCCTGATCCACCTAAGGGACGCAACTATCCACTGTGTGTTCCAGTGCCTAAGACAACCCGTGCAACCATTACAGTGTGAAATGTTCGCCATTGTTGGTAACAAAATTACATTCAGTGAGACATTCTTTGAAACATCCAACATCCAAGTGCTTAATTATATTCTGACAGCTCAGGGTTACGAAGGATATATTACAGTTTGACTTACCGGAACTCAAAAAGAAATCGTCTTGTTCGCTGCTTTTTCTTATCATGGCGTCCATGTCTAGAACTCATCGTTAACCCTGTTACTCCACACTGATCTAACCGTATGTCCAGTGTATGGAGCTAGCAGCAACAAGAACAGCTCTCGCCTTCTCGTGTCTGTAGTACATTTAACACAACGTCTTAACTCATTGAATACAGCGCGAAATGTCTTCAAAATCATGCACTGGATTTATGAGTCCAGATTTGAAAGGTCATTTATCGACTGAAATGAAATTAATACATCTCAGGGTTATCAGGTATTACAACTTTGAAGCGATACTTATAGCGTAGCGGAAAGATATCCTGGCTCTTAGTAAGACAAACTTGTAAGCCCCCTTGTTGTTCATACAACATAGTGCCCCATAGTGCCCGGGGCATGTCGCAAACTATCCCTTCGAAATGTACAGTCCCCATTTATTGATTTTAATAACTTATTTATGTTATGTAAGGATTATATCGATTGGGTATAATAGAAGTATAGGTTGGGGATAAGGGTGATTATAACACACGCTAATCCCGAGTTACATACCTTAGTTCACTTATCTCATTGCGTTGTATCTCATACTGAACAAATAGAAGCAATGTCATTTCGACAACACTTAATCTGTTATTGATAATGAGGACTTTTATCATTGTTTACTTTAACCATCTTCCTTATTCATATATTTGTGAAAATAATCGCGATCATTATGTATGATTTCATTATTCTTCTCCGCGTTGGACATCGATATATACCACACAATCCACAATGCAAAATTGGTCAGTCTCTTCGGCCTAGGGTTCGAATCCTAGTTTCGCTGAAAAAAAGACGATGCCTCTACGCTTGTTAGCACAGCACCTGTGCTTGTGGGTATCACATGGATGATCAGACGATATGACTGCAGCACTGTCAAAGTGACGTTGGACACCTCTCACATTCCCTAGCGATGTTGATAAATAGGTATAGTACGTTACGCAGGTGCGTGCGTGCATGCGTGCGTGCGACCACATAACACTGGACCTGCAACACCCCAAGTGGTGTACCATATTCAGTGTAAGATACTGGTACTGTTATTCAAGTACCTGACTGGATGAGCTCCGTTTACCTGCCCAGTCTTATTCACAGATACAAAGACCGTACCAGACCGCAAACCATTCTCGCGACCGAGCCTCCAGATTTCTGTTTGACAGAGCTAAAAGTGTTTGCAAGGACCACAAGGAGAGTAGTGTTGCAATATACAACTGATTAGATGCATCAAATAATACTGATTAATATTTATATATATTATCCAGTTGAACGCGTTGGTCTCAAAATCCCTGACCGGTTATTGTACTGAGGACAGAACCAAGTCAACAGGAAACGAGACTTGTGTAATCCATTTTTGACTTGGACATACTTTTTCAACCTAGCTCTCGATCACTGAAATTCTTTTTCTCAGACACAACCGATCGTTTGAGCAGCATTTTCGTTGATATCAGCGTTTCGCAAGTTTTAGTGTAGACAGATGGTTGTTGCAGGGCTGGTAGTACTAGTCTGGACATGTGGCGTTTCTGCGATTCCAACAAACTGAGATAGCATGCTTCGTTTTAACATGGATACCCATGTCTTTAGCCTACCAGTCCTTGCTTTAACCTGTTAATGCCGAGTACCTTCAGGATATAACAAGTGCCATAGTTCAACAGTTACCAGGTTCCAACTGTCGGCTTATGTTTCATCGTACCTGACAAATATTACTCATGTTATCAACTAATCTACGGCACTAAAGTCGTTTCAATTCCAGATTGTGTGAGCTTGGCAACATTTTTCTTGCTTGTTATAGTTATCTTTATATATTTCAAGTCTTAAGCTGTACACCCTGATTCCTTTGAGACAGTTTCAATCTCTTTCGCTAATCTTAAATCAACACCCGACGTCATTCAGCGCTCTTCGGTCGAGTCAAAATATGGCCGCGTGACATGTTTCGAGTGGTGAGAATTACGCGACATCTTCCGGTGGAAGTCAAGGGCGTGTTTATATCTAACTAAGGGCCACTAAAGACGTTCTGGAATGGGGTGTATATTTGAAGATATTTCTAAAGACATTACTACATACGAGACCTAATCTGACAGATTAGGGGTGACACACGAACTGAACGTCACTGAGACTCCTGCCGGTCTGTTGTGAGCATACATGAAGTGACCATTTTATACCTCGGAGACTTTTGACTCACTGGTGATCACGTACAGTATAACTACGCCTTTAACAACAGTGTTTTAAACGAACTGGCGGTTGTAAAGAACTGGGCGTTTGTTCCATGCTACTTGGAGTATATTTTAGTCGTATAACGACCTACGATTAAATCGAACATTAGTGGACCCTTTGAGTTCGTTATAACGGGTATTTAACTGTGGAGCGTCCAACCTAAGAGCAGAGGGTCGACCGATCGATTCTTTGGTGGCATCGAACAAGCTGCTTGTTGTTTCCCTGCCTGGTGCATTGCATTAACTGAATAACACAAGGACTGATTACTTGGAGACAATAATATGTGTAGGGCAGTCGACGTGACGAGCGAACGATTTGACCAATATGCTACCCGACCCCACCAAGATTAGAACAGACCTCACCAAGTCAACTTTAATGTCATTACAGTGTCATATGACGTCTACGCGCTAAGCTCATTGTACAATTCACTTGACATTTTTATGCCTGTAGCTTAAGGGAATCTCTGTGAACGTATACATGGCAGTGGCAGTATTGCAGTAAAAGGTCATTGTACTGCCATACGTATTACTTGTATTGAAAACATTTATACATCTACCATTGGAAGATGTTGCAACTGTAAGGATAGTTGACCGATGACAAGTGACCGATGTCCACACTAACCAACACGATGATTGAGGTTTGTTACACTAGAATACATAATACTGCGGTGATATACCTCTAGGTACATGTGTTGCCCGTTTAACCCAGTCGCAATCTGGTTGAAATGCACCAACTGCAATGTTAATCCTAACCCAAGAAATCGTCCACTCAATGTCAGTGTTCGTCTATACACATATTTCAAATGTTTCACTATCTAATACTCACGATATTTCTTCAGTGCTGTCCACTAGGTACCAGACCAGTGATGAATCAACAATATGATCTGGCATACCCAGACAGTGTAATACAATGACCCTTTAATGTTTTCAGGAAGGAGAGTGATTGAATCCAATAGCTGGCCGACTAAATGCACCCACTGAAGCGACAACATGCATTGTCACAGACAATAGCGCACCTGACTGTGTACCTGTGATTTGTTAAGCTTTAAACACGATTCACCTGATCGTTGCAACGCCGGGAATTGAAGAGAGGGTAGGGGTGGGGTGTCTTTCCTTTGTCGGGTATAAACTTTCATGAAGTGTTGACTGATGTCATTGTGGAAATTCATTGTTGTACTGTAAACAGGTTGTGGAGTTGTGTGAGAGGTCAAGGAAGGCGAACATGGCGTGATGATTGTAGTGTGGACATGGTTTAATGACTGTAGTGTAGACCTTTACACAGCATTCAGTGGCATTCGTCTAGAATAACAGCTAGTCTCTGAAATGAACAAATTTTTACTGAAAAACGTTCATAGTGAAAAAAATAATACTATAATGAAATGGAGTCCCGAGACTTTCTTTATTTTCAAGGAAATTCACCACATGTTGTTACTTACGTTTGACAATATCGTTAATCTTCTGACGGTGGGTAGGGGTGGAGGGGAGTGAGGTAAAGTACCGAAGGCCATTTCATCAACTATGTATCATGCAAGGTATTTGCAACATTCAACACAGTAAATGTCTGTGACTCCAAGTAAAAGTACCTCCTCACTCCACAGTTCAGAAGAAAGCACATTAAAACGTGAAGAGTTAGTAACTATGGTTACCGAAAGAACTGGCTAGAAGGGGTGATAAGGTAATAATGATTTAAGAGGGGTACGGGTGGGGGCAGTGTTCTCGAATTCTAGGTTTCTAGATTAGATTTTGTTTTAGAGCGGTAAGCGGGGGAGGGGTAGATTGATTTTTCGTGGATAAATCAGTATAAACATTTATGCTGAATTATAATGGGGTTGAAGAGTAAGGGTTGGGAGGGGTCATTCATTTTTGCACGTGATAAGCAAGTGTGTGTGTTTGTTGGGGTAGGGGGTCAATACCCAATTATGGGTGGGGTCATACTTCTCCATGAAAATCAACATCTCCAACCCTTCATAAATTATGGACAACCCTAATACCTTGTCTTGGTGTGAGTGAGTGAGTAGGTTTGATTACAAAATTTACGTCTCACTTAGCGTGGGTTCACACGTTGTGCCCATGAGGGGAATCGAACCTGGGTCTTCAGCGTGACAAACGACTTTAACCAACTGGCTACCCTATCGCTCCAAGCAGCTCGCCAGTTTGTGCGAGGATTTTCGCTCATTTATTAATTATTATTGAAGGTACTGATCATACCGATATTTTTCAATGTTCCACTTCAAAGGCACTATCTACTGGCTAGCATATTCAACATCGATATATCGATTTGTCATCGCCATATCAGCGATATCGTATTGTCATTACCTTGAAATCTATATATCGTATATCACTTTATCATCACTGTATCAACATACCACCTTATCACCATTATCTCGATATATCGCATTATCATATATCATAAATCACCTTGTCATCACCATATCGATTTATCGCATTGTAATAACTATATCACTATATCACCTCGTCACCATTATATGAATATATCAAATTGTCGTCTATATACCGTATATCACCTTGCCATCACCAAGTCGATTTATCGCATAGTAATCACTGTATCAACATATCACCTCGTCAGAAAGACATCAGTAAACCACCTACTCATCAATATATGAGTATATCACCTTGTCATCACCTTATCGGTATATCGACTTGACATCGATATGCAAAATATATCACGGCATCTACAGTGACAAAAATGCTATTAAGTTAAAACTCCATGTATCAGAGACACCAGGCTGCACACGTGGATATCAATTTGAGGATACAACTCATTTTCTTTACCTTCCACAAATACAGTAATGTCAGAAAGACTATGTACTTTTACAAACATGGATATGACCTGACATCAACGCTATATGGCCATTGGTCAGTCAGCCCTAATCATGGACCTCGTTCCATCAGTTGACGATTTTATAAAGATTTGAGCAATTTTAAACTTACGTAGAAAGGATAACAGCAATAGTATAACTTTCCACAGACGCCACCGACTTTAATATGCTGACTTCATGTATTTCATTTGGGCAATTGTACATTACGTCTAGATCTAGCACTACGTGTGTTAACCAGCCATATCAACACATTACCTGGAGTGAGTGAGTGAGTATGGTTTTACGCCGATTTAGCAATATTCCAGTAACATCACGACGGGGTATTACATTACTTCCTCAACGAAGAGGATGAAGACATACGTCATCCACTTCCAAATGCAAACATTCAGTCAAGTACAACATGACGGAATATTGATGTTCCTCACCAACAAGGTTGAAGGCATGCCCAATAATCCTTCTACTGAGGGTCTGCACTAACGGAGATATATACTTCGATCTTCCATTTCAAGATATGGATTGTGTAAAACAGTCAACCCAAGTACAACAGGTCGGAATACTAAGGTTTCCGCAATAACGAGGGTAACGACATGCCCCATATACTTCTAAAGAGGGGTTTTGTACACCCACTCAGTCGAATACAACAGCTGAAATAATAAGGTTCCACACTAACGAGGGTGAAAACGAACTCAACCCACTTCTACACACCGAACTTGTGTAAACAAACAGTCAATTACTAAACGTTAATAAATCGTCCAGCAAACAAACACATGGCCGTGATTAATGGAACATGTTTGCGCAATCCAATGGAAGCACGCGTTCTCTTTATAGGATGGTTATAAATCACTTTGCAGCTCACACGCCTCAGGCCCCACTCCACTTCCACCACTCATAGTTGCCATTTAACGTTCTCATTAATTAAAATAATAAATCAAGATAAGATTTGAGAATTCCAAATAACCTTTTAAAACTGTCCTCAGCATTCATGTTTAAATTATGTCAATTGCATTATTATTGATTATCGTATTCAAGAGAGCCCCTGTGTAATGGCAAACAAACAAATATGTTCGTAAGCGGTTTGAAATAAAATGCAAAAATAAATGAGAGTAAAAGGTTTTGGGATAATGACTAAAACGATAAGTCCAGCCTCTCTAAACAAGTTTCCCCGATTTATATGTTGACTGATTATAATACATTTTTCAGCCCAACGGTGAGTTGTATACATACACGACGTGCGACAGAGTAACAATCCATTTATTGAAGACTGATGCCAATACCTAAACAATGGAAACATTCAATATCAAATCCACCGCTTAAGCACGTCAGAAATATTTTAGGCTTTATAACGTCATCGATTCATTGACAAATACTTCGGGTTTTATGACGTCACGTGGTGTATGGTGCCAATTTTACGATTTTGACATGAAGTGATGCAAACACGAATGTTCAATATTTATATTGTCCGCCTCAAATACGTTATAATATGATTGGCATTTAACGTCTTGAACAAGTCCCAACTAGACAAACAAGTGTTACGAGCACCGACCCACGACGTTGTGTTATAACGACCTGACCACTCCACCCTTGAAGTTGCCTAGTACTAAAATAATATATTGATTCCAGAATGCAATTTCAAATGAGAATTCCACAGAGTATCTGCACATTAGCGTCAATGCCGCCAATGTGGCATTCACGATTTTACCAACTCGTCTGAAACGGTGTTATATCCACGGAATATTTCTAGCGCAACGACATTTGCAAGCCTAAAGGGCCTGCGAGTCTCGAGAGGCGCTACTTCCGGTGCTGAGCTGATTCCCTACTCCATTTGCGCGCGCCAGCTTGCGATGTGCGAGACGAGGTCCAGGTTACTTCCGGTACTATATTTCCTTCGACAAACGTATATTCATGAACCAGTTCTGATTCAAAATTGCACCTCCACCAAATATGACTTTACTAGATGGAACAAAGTGTACAACCACGTTTGGCTGTCACAGCTGATGGCAGTCACAGTATACTCATAGAAACGAATAAGTGAACACATGCAGCTACATGTGTCCCTTTATTTCATTCCAGAAATTCACTCATAGTGAATACATACCTTATGAAGAAACTTGGAAAAGAATAAAGGAACAAAGTCGTTTCTGTGAGTATAGCTGACTAGTCTTGGAATGGTCAGATCGGAAATTTGTTATTCCTGAAAACGTTAGCGGTTCCTTACAATCAACTGGCAAAAGAAAGCTATGAAACGTTGTTTGTCAATGGAAGTACTAATGTATCGCGAAGTGCCGTGACCTTCTTACACTAGCCCCATAGGGTTAAGACAGGCGTCCCGTTACGAACACTTTGTGGACTGGACCCATGGCCCTATCCACAAAACGTTTGGCACATTGTCATTTTGAAGTCTTTGGAAAAGTAGTTAAACGTTACGAATAAGCAGGGTGGATCTGTCCCAGGGAACCAGGATACGTCATCATCCTGGATGATCGTTTGTGACGTCATTAAACTTACGTCAAGTACCATAAATGTATTACGTCATGTATGTATTTCTTGCCAATTATGACATCACTGTTTCAAAGCGCCTAGCTATATATGAAAAAGAATTCGTGTTTACTAAATCCATCGTACGGAAGAAAAATGGCGTCAAATCAGTTGTTTTGTGTGTGAGAACTTCTGATGAGCAAGTCAGAAATGACTATTTTTTACATTACATTACACATTCATCTGCTCTGTATTGATGTTGTCTGATCAGTGTAAATTATATAACTGAAATATTGTTAAAAGCGACCAAACCAAAATAGTTCGCTCACCAGTGACACGTTTCACTCAAAACACTATGGGTAAACAGAACTTTTTTAGACTTAAACGAAAGGTTTTCAACATCAAAATAAAATTTAAACTCACTTCATTAGCTTAACAACATCCACTAAAGTCCTTGGTTGACTAAACGTTGGGAACTCCATCATGGCAGCCGAACACCGACGTGTCTTACACACTAATACCTTCCAATAAACATCCACTCTCTCATCTACTCTCTAATAAATACACCGCAATACCATAATACAACCCAATAATGCGGCTCCATGAGGCCGATCTGGGGAATGTATCAAACCCTAAAATCTCATTTCTCTCAGCGTGAATTGTTTGTGTGTTTGTATAACGCCACACTCGACATTCCAAGGCCCCGTTTCTCAAAACTATCTCATTGCTGCGAGAAAAGATCTTATGCTTACGAGAGATTTTAAAAATGGACCCTGCTATTTGGCGGTGGCCTGGAAATCATCTAGACTGGACCAGACAATCCAGTGATCAACATCATAAGCATTGATCTACGCAAATCGGATACGATGACATGTGTCAACCAAATCAGCGACCCTGCCCTCCCGAACTAATACTAGTTACGTTAGTTGAACTAATACTATACATAAAAACAGTAATTAAATGGTTTGCTGTAAAAGATCTCACGAGGTAGAATTTGACTTGAACATTCTGCTTTAGTTAAACCACATAATGAAACACCTCTTGAAAATATCCAGTGATGCCCAAATGACACCTTACACTTTCAGAAGTATAAGAAAGGATGTTTTAGGTGCTTGTAGATATTATTATCATGAAATATATATTATTATCATAATTCATATTATCATAGTTCATTTTGCTTTTACGACTCGTTCCAGCATCTTGTTGATTTTTTTTAAAATACCCCAAACAAAATGTTAATGAACATCTAAGGTATATTTCATTTCTGTACATTTAGAATGGTGTTCATATATTCCAAAAGCCAGGGGGTTTAATTATCATTTTGGTTTCAGTTTCCATTATATATTTTTCAAAAATGTACTTCCAGTTTCCACTCGTTCCCCTCATTTATATAACATGGACTAGTCTCACCTCGATACAACCACCTGTTAGTGGTTAAGATATTTACACCAAGAACAGACATTAAGGATTCCGGAAGACGGGATTTCAACCTTTTAAATCTCAGTTAATGCTTCTTTTTAAAATATGTAAAACATGTATGAAACATTGAAACCCGCAGTGAACTTTCCGTTAAAAATCGAACGATTGATCTGACACATTAATAAATTATAACAAATATTTTGAGATTGCCCCTATGTTTTTCAGCACTTGACCTTGTGTATAACTAACCGGATTTAAGAGGACACGATCTCGGGGGAGTTGGTTGGGGTGGGTGGGTGTCACTTTAAAGGCAGAAGATTCATTGTTTACGATGGTTTCATCCAGCACATACTGTTAACATATACACAGGCTGCATACACCTGTGTTCTATGTAGTTCATCAATCGTAATACCCAGGTTTGATTCGTGCTCACAGCGTATGATATTCTTACTAACATGACATTTGAACTATATTGTTATGTATCCACCGGGTGCAATAAAAGGTTGGCTTTATATTATATTCACTATATGGTCTTATTGTGTGGTTTAATCACATAGGGTTTTGCACGGGTACTCTTGTGCTATGCTTTCAAACGGGAACATGACAGGATATTTTTTCCAATATCTAGCGATCAAAGGACTAAACCAATTCACCGAAGTACTGATTACGTGATCTATAAAGATTTACTTTGTTGGATCGAACCTGGACCAGACAAACCATGGGTTGATATCATGAACAACATCCTATGCGATGACATGTAATGACATAATCGTTGTCTACAAGATAGAGCGTGTGCCAGGAGACATGTAGTTTCATTCCCTTATCGGGAGTTCTTAGATTGCCATGCTGGTAAAGCGTTCGCTCCTCACGCCAAGGATCCGAGCTCGATTCTCCATGAGTGAAATATGTGGAGCCATTTTATTTGTGGTTTCCCACGCTGTGATATAGCTGTAATAGCGACCAGAGAAGATCCGTGTTAGAACTGGTATTCAGCAATCCTTGCTTGTTGTAAAAGGCGATTAACGGAATCGGGTGGTCAGACTCGCTGACTTGGTTGACACATCGTATCCTAATTGCGTAGATCGATACTCATGTTGTTATCACTAGATTGTCTGGTCTAGACTCAATTATTTCGGGACTGCTGAACAATTTTCGAGGCGACGTAAACACAAAAAAACAAGAAAAAAAAACAAGCTAAAACGGCGTAAAATCATACTCACACACTCTCTCACTAATCCCAGGTCGCGTCGTATCAAATGACGTCAAATGATAAAACGTTTTACAATACTTGTGTTTGCACCACAAAACCGGCATTAGTACAGACTACAGACAACCCCAGACACACCTTCACGCACGTCTTCGTGAGAACAATGATTTCGACCTCGACGTCAAGCCCAGTTTCACCCACCCTCGTGCCAAAATAAGCCAGGATACAAGGCGATACAAGCTTGTACAACGAGAGTCTACTGTGAGGTCAATCTAATCCAACTCAAATTAAGTGCTCTTAGCCACAATACAATGCAGCATCATAATGAGACACTGTAAGGGCCCAGTGGTAAACCGGTGGTGAACCTGTTTCCTGATATGGTAGAGAGCTTCTGTATGTGAATACAAAGTAAAACTGTATAGCTTTGTCTTTTGTCTTTTGTCTTTGTAAAGAAAACCCTTGTAAATCGGTCATCGGTAGTAATGCCATACGTCAGCATTGCTGAACATATTTGGTTATTTCTTTGAGGTGAATGTCGGTTGAGTGTGTGTAAACACAATTGCCCTTTGCCGCTGTTTACACTGCCAGTATTGTAATGCTATTGCATATTTTATGTATCTTTCAGATATCTTTTAACGAAACTATTTCCTTATCTACATCTAGCCTTGCTCAGTATTATACATGTATAAGGACAATACGTTTTATGATTCTGTTTTTGTTTGTTTGTTTGAACAACATTTACCTCATGCTAGTCATGAGGGGTAAGTCGAAATAGTTAAGGGTTTTAATCAAGTACAGGTATGTTCGTATCGATGGCTAATGTATTTGAATTATAGAAGGTATTTACGAAACTGGACTACATTTATAGGAAAACTAATAGGACCTATAACCTAAGTTCGTTATATGCACTTCGACTAAATATTCAAAATGAGTCGTTATATCCTCAGGTAGTTACAACCGTTTGGTTTGACATGAAAGTAGTTTTGTCCTTGTTGTTTTCGTTTTGGACTTTTCCTATGCTGTTTTTGTTTATCGTCATTGTGTAGTTGCGATGGCCTGAACCTTCGTTCCAAATAGACTAAGTCATTCTATTCCCGTTTGTTACATGTCTTATTAAATGTCGTGGTGGCTGAGCGGGTAAGTGTGCACTGGTGATCACGTGGCTGAGTGAGTTTAGTTTTACGCCGCGCTCAGAAATATTCCAGCTATATGGCGATAGTTTGTAAATAATCGATTCTGTACCAGACAATTCAGTGATCAACATCATGAGCATCGATCTGCGTAATTGGGAACCGATGGCATGTGTCAACCACGTCAGCGAGGCTGACCACCCGATCCCATTAGTCGCTTCGAACGAGACGCATGGGTTACTGAAGGCCAATATTCTAACCCGTACTTTACTTAGAAATTGTGATCTTAAATATAACATGTGTTACCTTTGACCACTAAACGGCATTGTGTAATCATCTCTTATTACGTTTTTAGGTCCATCAAGGGTGAATATTTACTCGATGTCTATTTGTCTCAAATCTAAGAAAAAATAAACCCAATCGCTCACCTTTGCTGAAGAAGTTTCTGCCACAGTAGGCGCCATGTTGCAAGATCACGTCCAATATCATTTTCAAATGTCACAGCCTTAGACTTTGAGGATGATCTGCCACCAGAGGGCGAACCGTGCACCCTCGGGTCTCTTGGTCTTCGAAGATGGCGTGAATTGCTCATGGTCACTATAGTGAATATTTCTCATCTAAAGTCCCGGATTAGAGCCATACCATCAATCAGCGGAGTAAAATATTTGTATGTTGACCTTATCAGAGATTATTACTACACAACAGACCATCTGCTCGCCAATGACACCTGTATTTTGCCTGGATTAAATGCTCCCATCATGTCAACGTTAAAAGGGTCCACTCGAAATCCTCTGGTCCCTTAGCAAACTAAGACTTCGCATTGCCGATTGGTGCGAATCAATAATAAGAGAAAACACCTGTTCAAGTACAATTGCTATTAAACGAACAATCATACCACGCAGCTATCAAAGGGCAATCAAAGTAACAGCGCTGGTTGATTGTATGATTTCCGCTTCCAATTACAACAACTTCCGCGAACGTCTACAGGAGCGTCCACTAGCTTTCTCCTGTTGTCATAGCTGTGTGATATAACACAATATCGCCCGGCGACCACACCGTGCACGTATAACATTGGGAAACATGGAAGTATCAAAATGCACTTTGATGTCCAACATCCGTGTTAGAGGCACATCTAGGGGCTTGTACATATGGAGCTGTCACAGATGATCGTACTCGGTAAAGTACAACTACAAATTATGCAGATAACTTCTATGTTATTGTAACCGTTTCCTATTGTTGGTACCAAGCAGAAAGCTATGCCGTTTACCCGGAAAAACAAATAGCAAGTATGGCTGATATCAAACATGGACTTCATCGACAAGGTACAGAGGGTATTCTTCAGTTCTTGATGATGACGTAACATGGCTGATTGTCCGTAGAGATAACATCAGTTGGATCGTGCCTTCATGTAATATCCCAGTAATATTTCTCAGTTCAAATGCCAAAGAACGCTGCAACATCAGACAATTCACAATATGTGGGACTTACACGTACAGCAGTTTGTACTGAATTCGTTGCGTGTCGTTTAATGCTGTTCTGTGACGTTTGTTTAGATACTACTGAAGTACCAAATACATTCACCCATAGGTAATAGTTCTTTCACATAAAGAAAACGTTAAATTTCTCGAGTGAATTATTTTCACATTATCCTTTTACCCATATTATGAGCTATTAACACAACACTTTTTATAGTTGTCACGTGAACTGACCAACAGGACCATAGAAAAGGTACATTGTTTCTGACGACTGTTGTGTGATGACATTCTTTTCGGAAAATGTTGACCCAAAGGCAATCAAACGAAATCCGATAACTTTCCAGCACCTGTCAACAGTTCATTGTAGGTATATCCCAATTTGGGAACACCATGCCGCTATGGTCATTCCAACTCGTTGTTGAAGAATCAGATAGTCACTGGAAACACGTAGTGACGGTGTATATGAAGATGCACAGAATTCGGTACTTGTCGCTCCAGTTCTCTAGCCTCAGCGTCGTGGTAATTTCCGGACACATTCAAACCAGTTGAAACCATAACAGGTACTGGACATTAGGCTGATTCCTTTATGTAGTAATCTGATGACCGCTCATTCACCCAACACCATCCGTACATCTCCACTATGATTGCTTCTGTCACATATGCAATAATTTACTGGCATGCTATGTAGTCATAAACCAGCCCTTGGTATAGTTCAACAGGTGCCCCTAGACGTCCCTGGTCGTAAACCGGCTTCCCCGATGGTCCTTGGTGCGTCATTCAAGCTGTGTTCACAGATAGTGATTCAACTGGTGAAGCAGATATTGTCGATCAAACACTTCAGCGGATAGCCTGTGTTATGATAAGTCGTTCAAACTGTGACAGATCTAATCTTTCATCTGTCATATATACAAAGGATGGGTGTATCACAGTAACAGTAACCAAACACAATAGAGTTACATGGGGCACCTTCCTGAGCCTTTGTGAAGGAGTGCTTTTAATGTACGTAGCTTTTAGCAATATTTCAGCAATATCACGGCGGGGGACGCCAGAAAAAGGCTTCACACACTGTACCCATATGGAGAATCGAACCCGGATCTTTGGCGTGACGAGCGAACGATTTAACCACTAGGCTACCCACAGTCCTTCCTGGTCCTTGTGATTAGTTGACACGTTCAGGTAAACTATGGACATGTATCAAACAGTAATATAAGATGCATCGATGAGAGTGATCATATATGAACGATGCTCCATACACAAACCTACGCTTGTAACCCTCGGCATTTGGTACTCTGGATTTAACCCGAATCATGGACATCCAAAATGAACAACACATGTGTTTGTAAAGCTTGGACCACATGTGTGAACAGGCAAAATACTCGGCAGAACATGGGACTTCCTTCAGCTCAAATGTCAACTGACCTAACATTTCTAACTCCGCTTTAATAGTTTCTGTTTTGATATAAGTTACTACTACTTTGAGAGACAAACGATGACATCTTGATTTCAGTTCACTGCCTCCATCCGATCAATGGTAATTTTAAGGTGTCGTCGTTTCAGTCCAACCCTTCTTGTGATAAGTTCTTCAAAATGAAATCACACATTTGGGTAGCAATCACTTGGAGATGTTTGTCACGACGGCCACGGTTGAAAATATTAATTCACAGATGCCATAAGATGCTATGTCGTGGTATGCCTCAAACTTGAAAATCTGCAGCTACGAACATTGTTCTTGATGATGAGAACAAGCAGCACGGCAGCAGCAAAGACGACGTATTCAGGAGCATCAAACAGAACAACACTTTGTATTAGAACCTCTTCATAGAGAGAATTCATAGAGGCGTTATGCCAGTGTGGTTACTGGTCGCAGTTGATATCCGAACTGATACACTTGTCAGGACGATTGTCCTCGGATATAAAATCAGGAACACTTGCGCAATGGTGTTGTTGCGAGCTGTCATTGTTAGCGCTTGGCACATCTTACGCAGAGACACAATATCTGCGGAAATATCTGAAACCTCCATCTCCTGCTTGTTAGTCGTATTCTAATGAGACAAACACAGTATCCAACACTCTGTAATTGGGTACATTCTGTTATGGATATGTAGACTGCTCAATCAATGAAGCACGAAGCGGGAGACAATTGTCGTCTGCTGGGGTGTAAACCAAATTAAGGGTGTCATTGTTCCCTATCTGTCGCTGGTATTATTACTAATTGTGTATCCTGACGATTTATATTCATAATATGGTGATGAAGCCGCATATAATTGGGAAAACACAATGCCTTCTCTTGATGGTCACCATTACGGTATTTGGTTAGGTTCAGATGTACCTCGATGATTGAAAGGTGTAAATATTTGACACTGCAGTTTACGGACGTTGTGAATACTTGATCAAGCGTGACCATGGGAGAGCTAGAGAGAGAGAGAGGGGGGGGGGGGGGGGGGGCAGAGAGACAGACAGAGACAAAGACAGGGACAGAGAGACAGGAGACAGAGGCAGGAAGATAGAGAGAGAGACAGAAAGAGACACAATCACAGAGAGAGAGGGGGTGGAGGAAATCAGAGTTACAGATAGAAAGAGACAGATTCACAAACAGAGAGGCAGTCACAGAGAAATAGTCACAGATGAGGAGAGGAGAGGAGAGTTTTTTTATGAAAAGGATGTAATCAATTTTAGTGGTATTAATTCATGTTCGACACTTTCTAATGAAAATGGTACATCAACAAAGGCAATATCATTGTCGGTTACAACACTGACACTGCCACGGTAGCAAATGTTTTGCCTCATGGTGAAAATCTGTTGTCTCGAACAATTGATAACTCGATATAGCTTCGATATTCCTTTGGAGGTGTATTGGTAATGGGATTGTGAATAAGTTAATATAACGTTATGCCGTTTTTATCTTGCAGTGATGCCACTTCTGCTAGAATTAGGAAAACCGGAAGTGATCATGCAAATGAAGGTTTGTGTGACGTATACGCAGATCGGGGTCATTTCCGGTCAAAGTTCACTGTAGGCCTATACATCTCAGTGTAACACCGCTACTGGATCTATCTTGTTTGGAAAACGTCTAATTTCGGTCTCTCGGTGATACTGACTAACACTGATTTCTGAACGTTGTGTCTTTCCTGAAAATCACAATAGGCCTCCAAGTGCTAGACATTACGATTCTATTTCTGGTGACATGAATGAAGACTAGGTTATAAGGGATCAGTTTAAATACGATCTGTGCAGGAGATGGGACAAGACGACCACCCGTGGCCATCTGATTGAATATCTAGCTGTTTGAAATATGCATACATACCAAATGTGGATGTCATGTCACATCCTGAAACTTAAAACATCCACATAGAGAATACTGAACGATACCCGTGTAATATCGTATCTATGAAGCTAATGAATGGGTTGCTATCTGACGAGATAAATTCTAAGCAGTGAACTCCTAAGAATTCAACTAGTGTGATTACTCAGCTCTCCGCGAGTCAAGCAAGGTCTAAAGTGACCTTCACACGACAAACTAAAGTTTGACAACACAACAACTCGCCACCAACATCAGTTTCAGAGTTGTCCAACTGTTGCCGAAAAATGGGATCGATCTCTTTTTCTCACCAACGTTTCAATCGAATTTTCGGTGTTGTTGTTGTCAAACTCGAGTTTGACGTGTGAAGGGTTGTCATACTCGTGTTGTTCAGAAACAACCAATCGCAGTCAGCCAACTGTCACATGATGTTTTGGTTGTCTGGTCAAGTCGAACAACAAAATGGCATCGGTCAAATAACACGAAAGTTTGACTACATGTGCTTGACGTGCAAAAGCGCGAACTTGACAACTCTTTAAAATACAAGAACGTGTGTTTTCAAACTTTTGTGTGAAGCCCGAGATATTAGCACTGTGATGTCATAACTGTAAATCACTGTGACGTCATACCAACGTCACAAGGCGATGTCATCATGTAATGTGTACGTAATAACATTGTAAAATTTCTAAACAGTGGTATCAGTGCTTTTAGACCACTGCGGCCGTTGGTTAAGGTCAAGCAGGACGTTTGGAAGACGTTAATCACGACGAGGGACACCAGAAATGGACAGAACACACATTGTACCCATTTGGAGAATCTGGCGTGACGAGTGAAAGCCTAAACCACTAGGCTTCCTCATCGCGCTCTAATCACAGCTAAAGCTAAAACTTTCCGTCCGAATGCCCTAGATATGTATAACGTCTTCCATTCCGCTTCTCCACCTGCTTAACATCACTTCGGTAAACAGTTCCGTTCAATATACGAGGGCATGTAAAAAATGGTGTAATTCGGCACTACCAATTGCTGTGTTGCGTCCCTTGGATATGCCAGAATCCGCTAGTCGTTGATTCGATTCCGATTATAAATCACGATCTTAGTTTCAGCGGATTGGTAAAAGTCTACCACTTTTAGTGACCTTCCCTCCAAAACATGCCTCAATACACATAAACACTGTTCATTGAGTGAAACATAAAGCCCTCGCCAAAAGTAAATTTCCACAAGCACGGCGAAGTGTAACAGAGGTACATAACATGGATGATCCGTTACATTCGGCTCCACCTGCTGACTCTACGAAAATAAAGATATGGCCAGCAAGTGCTTTGTGATAAAACTGTGTTAATCTGTAACCATGGTTACATTATCAATCTCTCCCTACTAATCCAAGAATACTCAAAATAACTGATTATATTTGTGTAAACGTAACTTGTCTGACAAGTTTGAGTATGCACTGCGTCTCCTTACACTGACAAATCTGAGTGTTTTGTTAGATAACATCACGTGGTCAGTCACAAATATCGCTCACTTTGCAGTACTGCTCATACAGTGTACTTCGCTTCTATCAAGGTCACGCGGTCATGGCCTGGCTGAGAGCAGTCTAAGTAAACTTTGTCTCAGTATTATTCGTTACACTCCTACACTGAGTCTAACAAACCTTAGCAGGAGGTCGCGTCAGATAACCTCACATTCAAGCCGATACTTGTTAAACTTGCTCTCAGTGTGAAATGGAGATTGTATGCGCTCCGATATTATAATATAAATGTGTTTCGTTATGTTTCATGTATATTTGATTGCTCTATGCAGAGACCATATAATATATATATATAATATAATATTATATGGTCTCTGCTCTATGTTATATGACTCATAAGAATGAATTTTGACTTGACTTGACTTGAGCGACCTACGACCGCCCAGTCAACCACGAGACGGCGGAACGGATTTAACCAATCAGACAACGGCTACTGTTTAGGACTTTCAAATTTTCCCAGCCACTGACACTGATCACTCAACAAACGAAATTCCGCATAATACACGGATATTTGACCTGCAGTATATACACATGGGACTTTCTGATGACATGATTACCATTAGCTAATATTTCCACAATCCGCCATCCTTGAATATTGATAAAAACGCTATTTTATTATTCAGCGACTGTTCATTCACTGTTGTAGCGTGCACCTTGTTCATCACCCGGAAGCAATCATACGGCAAATAGCATTAGGAATCGCTCGGGTACAAACCCTTTCGATGTTAAAGTTCCCTCCGCCCCTAAACATTTATAAGGTTATACGGATTCCATATGTGGGATAAACGTGTTTGACAATAAATACCAAAATCTCGCGAAACGAGACAAAAGTAAACGCTCAGAAAACAAGTTACGTGACAATTGATAAATCCGCTAGATTATATTTAGGTTCAAAGGGAAAACAAGTGCATTTGCAGTTTTCCATGCATTCCCATTTTAAGAGTATCTCTGGAAATTACCTCCCTTAAATGACAAGCATGGTGTTATCTTTAAACTGCACACACTGTGTGTCTCTTTAATCAAAGGGGGTGAATGGAGTAAAACAAATCAAGAGTCCTTGTGGAGGCAAAGATGTAAATTAAATGGGATGGTTGCTTTTGCAGTTTTAGGGCGACTTGGGCCAGTAAAAAACCTACTTGCGCCCTAATTAAATGGGATAAAGGATCTATAGTTACCTCCCTTTGCCCATCGCAGAGGCGAGCTCCGTAACGATGTAGCAAATATCATTTATGAGAACGTCTGAAACTATCAGTGTACGGCCCATGACACTACATAAATTATTATATCATACATTCCATGTATGGCAAGAGTCGTCTGTCTGGAAGCTGTTCGCCTGGAAGTTTCGATTATCAGAATCAGGCAAGTCATAAACCGCATCAATAGGAGTGAGTCTAGTTTTACGCCGCACTCAGCAATATTCCAGCTATATGGGGGCGGTCTGTGAGTAGTCGAGTCTGGACCAGACAATCCAGTGACCAACAAAATGAGCATCGATCTGCGCAATTGGGAACCGATGACATGTGTCAACCAAGTCAGCGAGCCTGACCACCCGATCCCGTTAGTCGCCTCTTACGACAAGCATAGTCGCCTTTTATGGCAAGCATGGGTTACTGAAGGCCTACTATACCCCGGGACATTCACGGGTCGCATCAATAGGAAGCTAAAGTGAGTGCACAGATCCTTTTATATAATATGGGCCAACATATTGTCGAAGATGTGTGGCATTAATATTCAGTTGCAGATTCAAATGGAATTGATTTGTCCTCGCACCCCGTACGCTGTCCTGAGCTAAAACGGGTACGGGACTGGAAATTCTGGTACCTCGATCCCGTGGGGACACTATGCGACAGTACGTGGGGGCTAAGAGGATTCGTGGATATTCAGTACATATATGCTGTCAAAAAAAAGCCCCAAAACATATGAAACTTGTACAGCGGTCATCACAAGTTACGGATATTTCAGTATTGTGTAAACTACAGCATCCAAGGAGCTGCGAAACTTAGTTCTCCGGAGCTCATGGATAGAACATCACGTCCACACCCATGATAAAACTCTTCTTACCTGTTATTACATGAAGTATCCCCGGGGAAGGGATATCCTCCGCTGTACCCGATTATCTCGGTATTGATTTTGTTCGTAAGTCCAATTGGTAACACAACTAAGCTACTTACAGACCTCGGGTTAAATCGTGAGTGGATTTACAATACCATACATTTACTCTCACACACAAAAGATAATTGTCACGAAAGATACATGTATAATTAGAACAGTTAATGTTGAAATATCAAAGTACAACAATATTTATCTGGGGGTATGTTGTGCAATAATAAGTTTTATTTGAGAATGGAGATGAAGGAGTAAGCATTAACTCCGAAACGTTGTGTTCTCATATAAAGAAGTTGATATCCATTAAAATCTTCATTCTTATGTATTTCACTTTTAAATGCCCTTCAAAGACATAAGTTTTATTTGGACTTAAATGCAGCATAGGCCTTGCTTTTATGCAAATGTCCAACACTGATGTCCAGCTTATGCATGTTTGTTTGAGTGCATATGGTACTCTCAGTATTAAGCCTGATCCCCACCATAAGATATACCGTTAATAAAAGTAGGGGATGTTTCATTTTGCTAGCATACCACTAGGCAATGCCAATGCACATGAGAAAAAGTAAATATATATACATTTCCCCTTAATTTGTCTTCATCATGTGTTTCCTACTTGGATTCATCATTTGCACTTTATCAATCTTGTAAATCCAATATCCCTACCTTTCAATACTGTATTAATGTGTACACAGTCGAGCGTTCCCATGCATGATTTGTCTCAAAGGCTACTGACTCATTTAGATGATAATCACCAGAATCGCCCAGATGGATTATTATAGCCATGGCTATATCTCCACTAAACATGTCACTTGTCTTTTACCTGACAGAGAGAGAGAGAGTACCCACGAACAAATGGGCAGGCGCAACGTCGACAACTTCAACAGCAACAACAGCGCTCAAATCATATTATCGCGTTAAAAGTAAAAACGGTTTCCGCAATTTATTGCACTTTAAATTAGCCCATGTCGGAGACAAGTATATATTTGTAGCAACAATCATATCAGAGTGTGGTGGCTACTGGACAAATATCGTCACATTACCTACCTTTTTAACAAGCTAAGGCGGCCATAGGTGCACAGCTCGTCATATCGTTCCACAAACGAGACAGGTACATGATGGTCGATGTATACCTTGTTATTTACGTTTGGCATCATGGAAATCGATGATTATACTACTTTCTTTAACAGACACGAAATCGGCAATCCGTTACCATGGTAACGCGAGTTGTCACGCGGAAAAGCAATTTGTCCAGATTGTGCGTCTTGCTACAAGAACGAGTAAGAAGTGGTATGTCTGTGGAAGATCCTGAGCTGTGGACATCGTGGGGGTTGAGTGGTGGCCAGAGGTGATGAACAGAACGGGCGTCAGTCAATAGTCACATTTGGCATATGACACATTTTTGAGCATGGCCTGACCCCTGCCGCATACAAAACCTTCCAATAATATTTTGGATTTTATCAGAGAAATCCTCACTTGTTTCTGTTTTCAAATGTTCCTTGTAGAATTCGTACCTAGGATGAGTGGTTTTAATCAAAAGCAAATGTTGCCGTACAATGGCAAATAAGAGCGACATCTCTTCTGTCCAATCTTCAGTCGTTTATTTCGGGTTAGCACAGACTCAATCATCGCGTTTATGGAATATTGCACATTATATCAACCACTCGTTTGAACATTGCTTTTTCCAGGACACAGAAGAAACAAGCAGCTTCAATTACCAACAGAAAATAACATCATTAATAATACCCAGGAGCAAAATTCCATTAGCAAATGAGTGTAAATGACGCTACATCGCTACACCTATGTGGCTGTCATTTTCATTCCCGGGTCTTAAAAATAGTACAATATTTGTGAAACTAACAGAGATTTAATAAAGGAATATCCTACCTGCCCATTGTGCCACTATTCCACGTTGGCGAGGAGACGTTTTCAGTTGATACAACTAAGAGAAAGTCTCGGACAATTCTGTCACACTGAGATCTGAGAGTGGCCAGGCATTATGCCTCCTTATTGCCTTATGTATGGATTATCTGATTAGCAGGTTCAGATTATCGGTCTTCTTGTGGATTTATCCAAGTTATATTTAGAAACACTGTTAGTTAACATAAGATTATATACATGTTCAATCAACATGCGTCTATTGATTAGCAGGTCGATCTCATGATAGGTGATTAATTTATTATAGGTTTTGATGTGCCATATTATGATTTCATACACATGGCTGGTTTCAGGACAAAACATATGATGTGATTATGCTGTTGATAACTGATGTGTAAAGAGTGCAGATATTGCTTAAGTGACGAAAACATTTAGGTCACACACGAACAACTCAGATGGAAAATATTCGTGGTTTCGAGATACGAGCATGTTGACAGAAATGGGCGAGTGTGGTTTGTCTTACGCCACGGTCAGCAATACTTCAGACAATATCACCATTACTATTCTGCACCCAGGGGATGTCCGGAATTCTTCCATGTAGGGTCACTATCATGAGTTACCGGCGAGGATCCGGGTTAGAATTGATCTTCAGCAACCCATAAAGAATGTCATAAAACGTGACTTGTTGACTTGGTTGACACGTTATCGTATCCCAGTTGCGTAGGTCGATGTTCATGCTGTTGATCACTGAATTGCCGTATCCAGACTCGATTATTTACAGACCGCTGCATATTACCGTGTTATTGCAAAATGCAGCGATAAAGAACAAACCAACCAATCATGAGATCAAAATATGTACAATACAGCTAAATCAGAGAGGCGTCCGTATAATATCGTATTCGCTGCTACCGCGATGCGCGCATCTGCGCTCATTTACTTTGGAGAGAAATTGGGGATCAAATATATGGTCAAAGATGTACAACAGGTAATAAACTGAAACCAATATCGTGTTGATGATTTTACTGTATACTCAGTTTGACGAACAGAGGGTTTGTAGCACTGAAATTACTTTTACATAATTTTTCATTTTCTAAACTGAGATTCCTTAGCATATTGATTTTAATACTTGAACAATTAATCAATTCTGTGATTACTAATGAATTTCTTGGATCAGTTACGTGGTTGACGTTTAATTTGCACATTACTGCAGTCTATGGTATCTGTCCTGATGAAACACGTGTCCAAAACACAGTGGCTTTACACAGCTTTTAGCACTATTCCAGCAATAACACGGTGGGGGTACGAGGTAGTGGGAGAGGGGAGGGGGACACCTGAAATGGACCTCACACATTGTATAGACGTGCACAACCGAACCAGGTTCTTCGGCGTGACAAGCGAATGCATTAACCTCCAGATTATACCACCGCTGCTAGTCACACCACAGGTAACTTGTAGAGCAAATGGGTGGCGCAGCATAGAGAAAATGACCAGTCTTCTTACATGCGAGCGAAGTTTCGTTCGCATGTATGAAGACTTGTCATATTCTGTATGCTGCGCAAGCCCACTTGCGCTATAGTTTGCCTGTTGTCACACAGAAGGAACCAAGTTTTCCGCCTGACGTAATTTCGGTTTGAACGCAGTAACAGTGAACATCAGTATTGCGGCACCATACCCGTGAACCAGAGACGTACATGTCTGAAGCAGGTTTCACTTTTGCCGAACTTAGAAACTCAAGCTCTCACACATTAATATGAAAAGTTACATGAAACATTTTTCAAAACGCATTGTCACAAACAATAAACTTTTTTACCGCGTTCAAACTGAAATTACGTCAGTAAGAAAAATTTTTTTTTTCTCAGAATAATCATCTTAACAGTGTGTGTTTTTGATTATTTATAATTACGCAGCATTTAACACAGCTCCGTCATAAGGACGGCGGCCTGTAGTTTATAACTATTATCTCAGCGGTCAACGCCTCAGGAGTACGCTCTCAACTGAGTCTGCCCATCCGATTTAATACGCTGCCTGGGTTCCTGAAAAACATTCTTTGAAGTTTTTGATTTGTCATTCATTAACCAACACATACGAGCAAGTAATACATCATATTCTTCAATCCGATCACACGGATATTGGTTTTTCACTTCTACACCTGCCAAAATGCCATCGGTACTGTTGTAAATTATACAGAAAGTAAACGTATCGTTTTGAGATATCTAATTACCAACGTTGAATCACTCGAGCTTAGAGACCTCTTGAAAATTAGATCACCTCTTCATAAGCGCCTAGCAACCACGTTGTCGTCGACATTACTGATGAAGACTTTGTAGGTCCGACATGTTTTTGGCGTGTAGACATTGCAATATAGGGCAGCTACGTGGCGATAGGCTGGAGGGTAGTGGGGTGGGTTTTAGGGCTGACTGGTTCTGCCCTAGAGCTATATGGCGGGGGTCTGTAAATAATTGAACCTGGACAAGACAACTCTGTGTTCTATAACATCATCCTCGATCTCTGTAACTGGGATACGTTCAGGTGTTCCCGTTAGTTGCCTCTTTTGAAAAGCATGGTTTGCTGAATATCAGTTCCAACCCGTACCCAGTTGTTAGATTTTGTCACATTGTCTCATCGTTGTTTTGAGGAAGATATACAGTGAACAAATGATAAACACTGGGTGCATAATCCTGTCATATTTTCCGAGAAGTTACTGTGAATACTGTACGGTCGGAAACGATATAATATAATGTGATATAATACATTGAGCACTGAAAATGGATGGTATATACGCAAAAGTGAGTGAAAGTGTTTTTACGATTTGACGTTACAGTAAAGCCATGTAGTTTATTGTTATAAAGCTGCTCCCATTAAGCCAGGTAAGTTGGCTTTATGTCGCTTAGAACAGTGTTTCAGAGAAAGCCCCTTGTGATAAAAGTCTTCGACTTGGGTAAGTTATATGCTTGAGACCAAGGACATATATCTCTGGCTCAATACAAGAACTCGTAAATCCTGATACTTCTAAGGGAGGTAACTCCTGTCCACATACCACCACCCTCCCTCCTAAAAGTTATGATGTGTGATGAATGGTTTCGAATAACTTACTCTTTCTTTACCATCTGCCTCCGCACCCATTCCAGCAGTTGCGTAGGAATATCGTCAGACACCGGATGTCGCTGGGTTGTTTGAACACGATTTTGCACGTGTTTGCCATCGTCAGGTGGGACACCATGCCTGCCTTTCCTTTTTCTTTGCCAGGACATCGTGTAGACGACACCAGGACGCTTCCAGGCAGTTGTTCAAGAAACCCGATATCGCTGCCTGGCCATTATAAATTCCGAACGATTGTGAATGCGAAACAGCACCAATAAAATCCAAATAAAACAGCTTAATCTTCTAAATTTAGATGTACACAGACATTTTGTTGATCGTGTTAGTGATCTTTCCACATGGTTTACCGTCTCCTCTCGACCACTCACCCCCAATTCTATGCAAACATAGTTCACATAATGTGACTATGAAATATCACCTGCGCGCATAAATCCTTCCTGTGAAGTGTCATCGTCACCAACGACAGAAAATAGACGAAGTGCGTTTGGTTGCTGGCTTTGAATGAACTCTTCATGAATCTCACGTTAACGTCACTATAAAAGTATATCTAAGTGCTTTTACACACATCACGTGACAAGTCCCGATCCAAGCAAACTCCACTTGGTGTCGGACTGTCATAAATTGTTCTGGGGTTCGGTGGGTAGCCTTGAGCGTTTGCTCGTCACGACAAAGATCTGGGTTTGATTCCCCGCATGTACTTGGGTACGATGTGCGATGTGCGATGTGCGAAGCCCATTCCTGGTATCCCCCGTCGTCATGCTAAAAGCGGCGTACGACTAACCGCACTCGCTAACTCAACTGTTCTGGTGGTTCGTGATGTCTTCGTCCTTCTACGGAGTAGGAAGCTGTTCATAATATCAACCATTCGTTTCTGTCATCCTTCTTAGTTGTTTACTGGTCGTAGTCGACACGTGAAGATCTGGTGAAGAATAGGTCTATAGCAACCCATGCATGCCACAAATGGCGACTACCGGGCTCGCTGACTTGGTTCACATGTCATCGGTTCCCAATTGCTTAGATCGAATACTGGATTGTCTGGTCCAGATTCTATTATGTACAGACCGCCGCCATATAGATGGAATACTGGTGAGTGCAGCGTAAAACTGAACTCACTCACTCACCCACTACTGATCGTAGTCAAATAACTCTGGCCTGCATCAACCTTACTCCATCCACTGATGTACAGAACATGCGGGTTTGAGATCGAGCCTGCGGTCATGTACGTGTCCCCAGCGACGTGATCTTCCATATTCTTCCATTGTGAAGAGTGGTTTGTATGCCCCAGACTCGAACCGTAGTTAACATGTGTTTGGGTGAAATCTGTTTAGTCCAAAAACTGATGTATTCCGGGCAAGTATACTCAACAACTTCTCACTTTCATCTTCTCCACGAGGGTAGCCTAATGGTTAAAGCGTATGCTTGTCACACTGAAGATCCGGGTTCATTTTCCCACATGGACACATGAGAAGCATATTTCTGGTATCCCCCGCCAAGGTATTGCTGAGTTGTTGCTAAGAGTGGCTTAAAACTAAACTCACTCACTCACTCATTTACGACTTGCAGATCCGCAAAAGGAATAAATCACCATAACACACAAAGACTTGCTAGATGGCGTTGTTCTGAATTATTATAAACATCAAATGCTCATTCAAATTATTATAAACATCAAGGTGCACGTGAATACCGCGCGTCCACTGACCTCGGTGTGACCTTGTGCCGTTGACATATTTTACCAAGCTGCCAGCATACAAAGAGCACAGAGCGTTTCGGTGGGTGTTAAATGTTGTTTTGATTGTATACCTGCTCCGAAACCCGTGAAGTGCAGAGTTAGAATTGGGCTAGAACTGATTCCCAGTACTTCTCCATTCCAAGCAACTGAGAAGATGGGTGGCGAGGCTCTTTGACGTTGCTAATGCATGTCATTGCATCTGATATCTGTTTTGCTGGCGGTAGAGTAGCTTAATGGTTAAAGCGTCCGGTCGTCCAGATTAGATTCTCTACATGGGTATAATGTGTGAAGCACATTGCTGGTGTCCCCCGCCGTGATATCGCTGGAACATTGCTGGAGACGGCGTAAAACCATACTCAGTCGCTCTTGCGCATATCGATGCTCATGATTTCAACCTCTGGATTGGCTGGTCCGGACATGATCATCTACTGACAGTCGCTAAACAGATGAAATATTGCTGAATGCGTTTAGCAACCAACTAAAGCACAAATCTCTTCAACAACTGACATATATATCGTGTAAGGTTCACTGTAAGGTTCACTGCGTTTAGCAACCAACTAAAGCACAAATCTCTTCAACAACTGACATATATATCGTGTAAGGTTCACTGTGTTCAAACGCAGGTGTGTATTAGACAGATTGATAGCGCCTATAAATACTCGTTTTACAATACAAATTGTAGACCTTCCCATGTATACCAACTGCGCGTGGTTTCGTTTGCTGAACTATTTAGGCTTCACAGCGTTTGGTTTGGACAGTGTCAATTACAGATTTGTTTGACAGAAAGATATACAGATCATAACAGTAAATATATGTCAGAGGCGGATCGTGGAATTTGATGAAGAGGGTCGCGCACCCCACCCATCCTCCTGTGGTTCCGCCTACTCGTGAAGGTCCGGGGTAGAATAGGCGACTAATGAAATCGGGTGGTCAGGCTCGCTGACATGGTTGACACATGCCATCGGTTCCCAATTGCACAGATCGATGTTCATGTTGTTAATCACTGGATTATCTGGTCCAGACTCGATTATTTTCAGACTACCGCCACATAGCTGGAATATTGCTGAGTCTCTAAATAATCGAGTCTGGCCCAAACAATCCAGTGATCAACAACATGAGCATCGATCTGCGCAATTTTGAACCGATGACATGTGCCAACCAAGTCAGCCAGTCTGACCACCCGATCCCGTTAGTCGCCTCTTACGACAAGCATTGTCGCCTTTTATGGCAAGCATGGGTTGCTGAAGGCCTATTCTACCCCGGGACCAAAATTAGATTGGAAGATATACTTAATCGAATTATTTAATAATTACCAAGTAATTAAAATTGGCTAAGTTATTTTCAATAATTAGTGCCAACTTTAAAAAAAGATGGCTTATGTTGAATATGACCACACTTTTCATTAACAGGCACAGCACAATAACCTGAAACAAAGAAGGATGTGCAGTCCGTTTAGTCAGAACAGACCGATGAATTGCAAATTTTTCATTTTACAAAATTGCCAAATATATAATTAGTATAATTACTAATACCCAACAGCTTTCTTATATTTGAAAATTTTCCGGACTCAACCTAAAAGTTGCTAAGAAACTATCATCACTGAAAACGCAAAAGTTGTTATCTGTTGCGGCGGGGTGAAACCGCAGAAACGGAACGGAACAGCCAGTCATGGCGGGGGACATCTCAAAATTTACTCCGGTTCCTCGTCTGTCGTAGTGGTGAAATAGTTTCCTGTTGCACAGGCAAACTGTAGCGCCAATGGGGTTGCGAAGCATAGAGAACATGACCAGTCTTCTTCTATGCGAACGAAGCAAGCAAAGATTGGCCGCACAAACGTACTTTCCTCGCTTCGGAACGAAAAATATTTTTCATGTCAAAAAATGCCTGTGCCGTTGTAAGCCATCCCGTGACCAGTAATCTTGTTCATTGACGTTAGCTACCTTGTTGACACAGTTTTGCCAAGTCTCCACTATTTGAAGGAATTACATCTCAAATGTAAACAAACGCAGCACACTCGCTAAACAATTGCAGCGATATTGGTAGTTTAGCTGTAATAACACAGCGCCCCTATCGGAAGCAATGTCGGTGATACTTGAAACACGCTCGGTCATCTTCGGAGATTTCTCGGCTCCGTTCCGTGACTTGTCGGTCGCGTCCTGAAACTCACATCAAAACATGACGTCAATGGAAGGAGTTCCCGTCTCAGTTAGGTTTGTTTTTAGTTTCTACTGTTTCATTTTTTTTATGATTATCAATCTTTGAGTGAGTGAGTGAGTGAGTTTAGTTTTACGCCGCACTCAGCAATATTACAGCTACATGGCGGCGGTCTCTAAATAATCGAGTCTGGACCAGACAATCCAGTGATCAACAACATGAGCATCGATCTGCGCAATTGGGAACCGATGACATGCGTCAACCAAGTCAGCGAGCCTGACCACCCGATCCCGTTAGTCGCCTCTTACGACAAGCTGAGTCGCCTTTTTATGGCAAGCATGGGTTGCTGAAGGCCTATTCTACCCCGGGACATTCACGGGTCATCAATCTTTGACCACCCGTGAGGTATGAGGTGTTGTCAGAGCTATAGATTATGTTTTTAGGAAAAGATCGTCACTGGAAAGAGCGTCATAAGTCATGCCCTCGGAGGCTTCCGATGTTCATACGTAAACAGACCTTTTTGACTTCCGACTCGTTTACTGACAACACTATTCATGACCTACGTTATGTCTTAACCAATCATATCGAGTTGATGATACCTCTCCGTCCCATAATGCACTATTCTGCTGTCTGTGTCGGTAAATGACTCTAGTATCTAGATGCCACAACCCGTTTCATGTAAATAATTGATAATTTTCCCAGTTAAAGACATAGGCATTTATAAGTTCTTGCTCCATATTCGTTTTCCTCCAGCAAAAAATCAAGCGTATATCTTGTTGTACACTTACGAAGATCCATCCCATCTCTTATAAGGCTGCATTAACAAAAATAAATGTTTCTCAGGCAAAGTGACGAGGGCGGACTTTTTTCTAATTTTTGATAGAAAAACGTGACAAGGGAGGAACACATTATTTCTTTCAGAAATACAGCTTGGGAAGTTTAGCACGCGTTTATGGGGTGTAGATTCAGTCACACTCGTTCTTACAGACACTCATTCTTATAGTGGACAAATGGATGATCGGGATGTGGCCAAGTCAAGTCATTTTTCTATAAATGGCAATAACAAATTGGTAATCGCACAAATAAAAGTGACGCGCCGATGCCCGAGAAACATTTCACGTTTTTTATTTAATCTGACTGCTTCCAGAGGTTCTGGAGACCTGGGTAAAACCTCATAGCACGGTTTGGTATTGAATAATCCTCTGTTCCACAGATTGAAATTCTTTCTATGAATAGTTAAGTAAAACCTGGCCAGACTAATACATCGTTCGGTTTGGCAAAAGTTTTAAAAGCGACATTACCTTCGGTTTTTTCTGTTCAGACTCTGTTTGAGGCGGACCTTGAGTCTTTAACACAACAATTAACTGCTCGGCGAGCTTCAAACTTATGTTGTCGACAGATGATACATAGTGAGGTTTCAGTGCATAATCTCAAACATAAAACAACAATATCGATGTAAATAAAATAATTACAAAGACTTGCTATTAGTTCCTTGTGTGTTAATCACGTGATCAAAGCGGGCCCGTGTAATGTGATGAGCGGGCCCAACACTTTACGCACCTGCCCGGCCCTAATTTCAGAGTCATAAGGTTTCATAGTCTTGACCCGTTCGACAGGGTGATCTTCCGATAATGTCAATGATTTGGGGTTAAATAGTGGTTAAAGAGTTCGCTCGTCACGTCCAAGTCCCGGATGTGATTTTATGCCTCCGCAAAGTGCGTGTTCATCACTGATTACATACAAATCGGGCGACGATTGTATCAAAATTTGAAACAAGCTATAGGTCAGTTGACACACTGATACGCAGTGCAGAGACCACATACCTCTGCACATTGATATATACTTCACAAAAGAAAAATCAAACACTTCACATAATTTCAGCAATTGTTACGTCTTAAAATGGCTTCTTGTTATATTAATGGTAATTACTAACCACGGTTACGGAAAGCCCCGCCCTTCTTGAGTAAATGCCGCTCTACGGGTTTGCGTTTTCACAACGTATTGCGAAACCTTCTTACGCAGATCACGTGGCCACATTTGTTATTGTTATGACATTGTTGAATGAAATACATTTACGACAGAACACTTGTCAAATGCAGCATAGCATATATCACCACATTATAATTCCTGTTTAAACAAGTGTGTCTGAAGAAAAATTCTGAGTGAAATTGATTTTGTTGATTTTATTATGATCATTTGTTATATCACACCAATTGTCCATTACTGTCAGCAGTACTAGGTATTTGATCGCTTTCCGAATATGTTAGATATGGTGGTCCGAGCGTGTGACGTGTAGTTACGGCCGTCCCGAGATATCGGGCGGAAGCTGCAAGGTTAACCTGACCGGAAGTGCTTGTTCACGAGGTCAACGATGCGCAGTTGCGAAGAGGCGTTAGCTCTCTGGCTAGAGGCCCAGGCTCTACGACTAACTCACCCACACGGACATTGACCACCAATTTTTCTTTTACCAGTATAAGACACTTCGGGTAAACGTTGTATGAACAATTGCTGATGCCAGTTTGGGTGTTTCATTGTTCGACTGAAATTGAGGTTTTTTTCCCTTTTCAAACATTTTGCGTTTATATTTCGAAGTTTACTGTTTCGATCATGCTACTAGTTGCGAATACTTCTATGTTTGAAAAGTTTCGTAGACATGTTTCCTGGTTTCTCCAAAACGGTAAATAAATTTGATATGCGATACCTCAGATATTCATCTCGTATCTGTTCAGGTGACGACCCGCGAAGGTCCAGGGTAGAAAAGGCCTTCAGCAACCCATGCTTGGCCGACACATGTCATCACATGAAATTAAAAAGGGGAAAGGCATGGGTGATTTTGAAACTACATGTTTGTTTGAGCATGAACCTGCGACAAGCACAATACAAATAGACTATTTCTATCCAAACGTCATCTTTGTGATTCAGCACCAAAAAGCGGCAATTTTAACTTCTTCCCTTGATTAACGATATGTTTGAAGATATATTCGCCCAAACGTCACCAAAACATATGAAAAGCAAAATGCATGTGTAGGTGAAACGTTTGTGGTATCGATCACTGTAAAAGGCAAACGTTGTGTTCAATTGTGTCCTTCGTTTTCACCTGGAAAAGAGGAGACCATCATGCCACTCCTGAGTGCCTCAAAACGAAACATCGTCAAAGGCCGCCTTTCAGGATTTATCAGGACCGTTACATGCGGGTTGCTCATTTGCGTCATCTCTTTGTCACAGCCGTGGAGACTGCACTTCGCATTCCTGGTTTGAGGAGAAGTTTATACCAAACCATCACGAAAGGGAAACACAATCTTTGAAAATCAAATTTAACCTTTACCAGAACACGTGTCCAGACTGGATCCCAACACCATTTTGATTCTTTATACAACGAGACTGAAATAGTCTGAGGAAGCAGAGAGTGTACAGGGGCAGGACGAGTCAACTGGACACGCTGAATTCATGTGGTAACTAGGGACGCTTCCATTACTCATGCACTGAAGAGTTCAGCCTAAGTAAAGGTTACGGCAAAGAATGGAGTCTAGCTTTATGTTGTTTTGTGCAACGGGCGTATCTTTTTCTCAAGGTGATCGTAACCCTAACCTTAGAGTTTAAGGTTGATCTTAGCTAAGGATTTTTTTAACAACGGAACACTGGAGTCCGGATGCATCCCAACATCATTTTGAATATCGTGTATATTTCAGTCTATATTTCACTGAAGTACTTCCCCGAATCTTTTGATTAACAACATTAAACACTTGAAAGACTATAGCGTGTAAAATGTTTTATCTTCTAGACAATATATGAAGAAAAGAACAGTAATAACACTTGTGTTTTGTGTTTCCGCATAAAATTGCATAACTGTAAAGCCTTGAAATACCCATTGTCATATTATGGCGCAACAGAAACAAGCTAAGAAAAGTTCGCAGTTGCTATGCATTTCGTTGTTGTAGACCCGTGAAGGTCCCGGGGTAGAATAGGCCTTCAGCAACCCATGCTTGCCATAAAAGGTGACTATGCTTGTCGTAAGAGGCGACTAACGGGATCGGGTGGTCAGGCTCGCTGACTTGGTTGACACATGTCATCGGTTCCCCATTGCGCAGATCGATACTCATGTTGTTGATCACTGGATTGTCTGGTCCAGACTCGATTATTTACAGACCGTCGCCATATAGCTGGAATATTGCTGAGTGCGGTATAAAACTAAACTCACTCAATCACTCATGTTTCTTCGGATGGTTCCAACATAGGTCAAGTGATATAAGATATCTTCCGTCAAGACACACTGGCAAAGAGATTGTCAGAACTGACATTCCGCCCTGGTCCATTATATGGTTGAACCATCCATTTCTTTGCCTTCCGCGGTCCCTCCAGATTCATGTGCTGACGCTAGTCAAGATCAACATCCGTGTAAACGCTTAAATTTCAGTCACATGCAAAGGTTTTCACGTGTTTTGCTGATGAGGATGATCTGTATTCCATTGCCGATACACGAGAGTGGACTCCTTGTTTGTCTCTCGCATCACAGTATCAAGGTTCTCGTCTGTGAGGTACAGTTCAAAAGCATTCTGCATATGTTCGACCCTACCTTCTGCTCTAACACCAGCAGGGTGTCGTATGAATTCCTGAAGACCTCTTCTGCGAATTGTCATTTGAGTCATATTCCATTCTTTGCCATTTCTACCGTTAATCACTATTTGTTGGTTGTTGTTGAAGGATAGCATAATTGTCTGCATCCTATGGTGGGTGGCCTGGATCTACATAATTTCTGCGTCCTCTTTCTCGTCCGCGCCCTCTTGTTCTTCGTCCTTTACCTCCTCTTCTTCCTCTTTTCTTTCTCTTATTGTTGTTCTTCCTCCATCTTCTCTGGCCTTGACTGTCCCTTTCTATTTCAATTCTATCTTCATCTGTGCCGGGTACATTACGTACATTTTGGTGTTCTTCTACCACTCTCTTACCTTCATTTGAACCACTATCTGATATACTTCCACCAGGCTCCAAGCCAGACACACGATTCTCACTCTCAGACTTATCATTAGACCAATATCATCATCATCATCACCATCACCATCACCATCACCATCACCAAATCAGATTTGTCCATATCCGAAGGGTCGGCGTCACCGTCAACAATCAGACGTAGAGCAGTTGTGTATCATGCTTGATTTCTCGCTATCTTGGTTTCAAACTGTTTCAAATATAAAACCAATTGATTCTGAAATCAAATCTGTTCCTGTCTGTGTATGTACTGGTAGGATGCAATAAACTGAATGGAGAAGAAAATTGCAGTTAAGCACGTGACAATGCCTGAAAACATGACACACGTTTGGCAACATCTGCTGACCCAAAACAACTTTTATATATATCATATTAAAGATCACATGCAACGTAAAACACAACTTTGCAGATTCTGGTACCTTTCGGCATGCACTTACCGAAACAAATCATAAAAAATGCCAATTCAACCTATAAAGTTGAAAAAACGCGATGAAAAAAAGCCCGCGAAATCGGAGTTCAAACGTTTCACTAAATTCCCCCCAGCGCTGGGGGAAAACTGGTTTCAGCAGATGTGCTGCGCAGCGTCCATAACGCATGCGCAGTGAATAGTTTCGCGGAGCTTGAAACAGTATGCATGCCCAGCGGCTGAGGTTGTGAGCAGTAGTAACAAGTAAATAATCTACTCGTTACGTAAAACAACTTGTTGATTGTGGTAAGCAGTCTCTGTCAAAGAGAAAGCTCAGTGTCTGCTTTATTGACACCTATATGTCTGTCTGCCTGTCTACTAAAGACAACATGCAATACACAGCTTCAATCACTGACCACGTGCAATTTGAACTTAACACCTATCAGACTATACGACATAAAGAAAATAAGTTGATTTAGGACTCGAGCACCGAGTCCCATTTCTGCCACATTATGTAATTAGGCACGTGTGATACACATGACATGTTTTTATGTCTGTGGGTTGCAAAGAAACTATATTCATTTTTTCGGATGACTGGATCTGACGGAAACTGGTGCAAACTCTTGTCAGTTTCAAGTCCTGCTTTGTACTTGGACGAATGACAGATTCCAGCCACGCAGTAGTTTACCATCTCTACTGACATGATTATTTATTGGATTGAGCGCAAATTCAGAGAACATGTATTTTCCAAACCCAACATCTCTATATACATTCTTCATGGATAACGACTTCTTTTAGTGTATATGATTTTGTGTGACAACAGTATATGAATCCATACTGAAACGACGCATCAAGTACACAAAAAGAAGTTGTTATCCATAAAGAATCTTACTTTCATGTGACTGGCTATACTTCTAAAATGCCCATCAAACAGATCATCTTTCTGTACACACACATATCAGCAAATGAAACAGCCAATCGGAAGCCGTCGTTATACTTGAGTGCATATCCACTCGCTATGACTGGGTTCGGTCTCCCGAGGGCTTCGTTTCGGGGGAAGTAAGCCAAAGTACAAAATATTGCACTTTTGAATCGCGATTGTGCGCTTATAATTGTGTTTATTTGTTTCTTTTTAAAGCAGCAATGTATATTATATGTCATGAATAAGTGATAAATGTGTTTTAATTATGTTTGATTTTTCGGTTGCATGTGACCTTTAACATTCTTGTAAGAGAGGTCAACACAATGATACTTTGTATATGTCAATAAGTTTTAAGCCTTGAGCATTTTTCATACCCAGGTGTCACAGCCTGTGGTACGACATTGAACTTTGGGGTGAAACTGATGTGACATATAAGTTTTGGTATCCTACTCTCAGAAGTTTTTGAACAGCTCACACTGACAGAAAGAGACACCCCCTCACGGCATTGAAAATGAATAAAATTGAGTATAGAGCAGTAATTACGTTTGTAGTTCTTGAAGGAAACTCGGCGAAGAACATTGAAGAAAGGCTTTCAGCAGTTTATGGGAAGTCTTCCCCTTCATCTGCTACCATCAAACGATGGGTCAGTGAATTTAAGCATGGTAGAGAGACTCTTGAAGATGACCCCCGTCCAGGTCGCCCAACAACAAGCAGTAGTCAGGAAAACATTGACAGAGTGCATAGACTTGTGCTGGAAATTCATCGAATCACACTCCGCGAGTTAGAGGAGACCACAGGCATTTCACACGTATCCATCGAGACAATTCTTCATGAACATCCCGTCATGTCTAAGGTGTGCGCAAGATGGGTGCCAAGAATGCTTACAGATGAAATGAAGCAAACAAGGGTCACCATAAGCAACTCCATGCTAACCAGATACATCAAGAATCCAGAGGATTTTCACTTTAGGCTAGTAACCTGTGATGAAACCTGGATCCACCACCATGATCCTGAGAGCAAACAAGAATCCATGGCATGGAAACATGTCACTTCTCCCAGGACCAAAAAGTTCAAAACCTCCAGATCAGTGCAGAAGGTAATGGCGACAGTCTTCTGGGATAGCAAAGGCGTCATCCACATTGTGTGTGTGTGAGTTTAGTTTTACGCCGCACTCAGCAATATTACAGCTACATGGCGGCGGTCTGTAAATAATCGAGTCTGGACCAGACAATCCAGTGATCAACAACATGAGCATCGATCTGCGCAGTTGGGAACCGATGACATGTGTCAACCAAGTCAGCTAGTCTGACCACCCGATCCCGTTAGTCGCCTCTTACGACAAGCTGAGTCGCCTTTTATGGCAAGCATGGGTTGCTGAAGGCCTATTCTACCCCGGGTAGACCTTCACGGGTCTCATCCACGATTACTTACCAAAAGGAAGAACAATGAATGGGGAATATTACGCTAACTTGTTGAGGCAAGTGCGACCGTCAATCAAGGAGAAGCGCCGGGGCAAGATCAGACGTGGTATTCTTCTACATCAAGACAATGTTCCAGTACACACCTCTCGCGTTGCAGCCGCTGCTGTCCAGGAATTCGGGTACGCAATCTTGCCGCATCCTCCCTACTCTCCAGACCTGGCACCAAGTGATTACCATTTGTTCCCAAACCTCAAGAAACACTTGCGTGGTTGTAGATTTCAGGATGATAATGAGCTTATTGCTGCTACCGAGGCTTGGTTTGAGGACCAAAATGGCATCTCTACAGAGATGGCATCAGCGACTGGCAGAAAAGATGGAACAAGTGTCTTGAATCACAAGTGGACTATGTTGAAAAATAAATGTGGTTCATACCAATATTTTGCATTTTTCTATGCAAGGCTCAAATCTTATTGACATCGATCTCCCCTCGTAACTTGCAATAAGATAAGTGAAAACCGCCTAATATATCAAACAAATATGATTAGTCATTAAGGTAAAAATAGAGCATGCATACCGCTGGGGACTATATTTGTACTGTTTAGGGTTAGAAAGTTCTGCCACTACATGCAACGTTAGGCTTATTTTTATGGCTTTGGTATGTAGAAAATAGGCTCTGCATGTGCAATCAATGTCACTCACTATCAAACACTTAGGTTCCTAAAATATCGCAATAGCAGTGTAAGAAAGATAGCCCGTCCCAACGCCCGAGACAGCTGAACTGTGTACAAGACGGGTTAAAAAATGTAGTCCGCCTTCATGTCGGCTCAATTTTCAGATCCTGATGGAGATATTGATGACTTGTCTGAAGACTAGGTCTGTAATGTTGTAACCAGGTGATTCCTCTTGGAGAGATTTAACAGTCCAAACTCTGTGTGTGCATATCAAATGATAGGTTACAATAAAACAAATCAGTTTTAAGTCTTTAAATGGTGTTTTATTTATATTTGGAGGACAGGCTAGATTTTGGCAGGACTGGCAAAAGATTTGACCGACCAGTCCTGTAGACAGGCTAGATTTTCTACATCTTTCCTTCACTGGCAATACATATCGGAATGCGGGTACCAGAATCAAATGTAATCCGATCTAATTTGTCATTGCAAAGTTCTGAGAGATTTCCATCGTAGCAATCGCTTGTGGTGGAGTCGTAGTGTCCTGAACTGGAACTATAGAAACTGGAGGCGAGTGTGGTTCAGTCATGAACCACGAATACGTTTACACCGGCGAGATGGAGACAGCGTGTTTGCCGTCGGAGAAACGAACGTTCTGCCCCTAATTGCATATGACAGACAGTTTCGGTAGAAACAGTGTCTCGGAGTAGGGTGAGATATCCACCACACAAAGATCTGATTTAGTAGAGGTTCTGGGGAATTTGACAGCAAATGTGTACATCAAAGAAAGTCCTTGCACGTGAGATGCTTCCGATTATCTGTATATCGCAATGCGCCTTTCTTTCCGGTATGTCGCAATTCGTCTTTCTTTCCGGTATGTCGCAATACCACAAACAGAATCAGTAAAATCTCTGGGGTGCCTGCTTATGATTTATCTTCTTGTTTTAATTCCCGTATTCTTTACCTCGCTGAGAGAATGTTATCTAATCCTAACCATGTTTTATTTTCTGAATATTTTTATTTATTTTTCTTGAATACTCTTCAGTACTGTAGTGAATACTGCACAAAAAATTGGTGGTCAGTTACAACGAGTGCCTATTCAACACTATAGGTGATTACTGCAGAGAGTACCTATTCAACATTGTAGTGAGTACTGCAGAGAGTTCCAGGTCAATACTATAGTGACTGCCACACAGTGAATACTTTGTCAATAATTTGGCAAGTACCACAGTGAGTACTCAGTCCATAGTCGAGACAGTACCTAGACAATACCGTAACGAGTACGTTGTCAGTACTTTAGCTGGTAACAATAGTGAGTACCTAGTCAGCACTATAGCGAGGATCTAGTCAATACTATAGGAAGTATCACAGTAAGTATCTGGACATTACCATGGCGAGTACCACAAGTATCTGTAAAATACTATATAGAGTACCGCAGTGAGTATCTCGTGAATACAAAATTGGGTAACCTAACTGAGTACCTGCTTAATACTATAGGGGGCACCATAGCCAGTGCCCTGTCAGTACTAGTACCTAGTCAATACTGAAGTGGGTACCTATAGTGAGTACCTAGTTAGTACTATTGGGGAGCACTATAGCAAGTTCCCTCTCAATACCAGGGGGTAGTTCCCATTACAGAATAAGAACGAGTTATCTAATTATATAGCTTTACAAGCTATCGGGCTATATATCGGGTACCACGAGTAGGCAATACTATGGCGATTAACCATCGTGAGTACCCAGTCAATTCTAGGGCGACTATCACAGTAAAAATCAAGTCCATACTGCATCGATTAACAGTGGGTACCTAGACAAAGCCATAGCCAGTGTCCTGTTAAAGGTCACATGCAACCAAAAAATCAAACATAATTAAAACACATTTATCACTTATTCATGACATATAATATACATTGCTGCTTTTAAAAAACAAATAAACACAATTATAAGCGTATAATCGCGGTTCAAAAGTGCAATATTTTGTACTTTGGCTTACTTCCCCCGAAACGAAGCCCTCGGGAGACCGAACCCAGTCATAGCGGGTGGATATGCATTCAAGTGTAACGACGGCTTCCGATTGGCTGTTTCATTTGCTGATATGCTGAGGGTTCATTGTGTGTACAGAAAGATGATCTGTTTGATGGGCATTTTAGTCACAAGAAAGTAAGATTCTTTATGGATAACAACTTCTTTTTGTGTACTTGATGCGTCGTTTCAGTATGGATTCATTTACTGTTGTCAAACAAAATCATATACACGAAAAGAAGCCGTTATCCATGAAGAATGTATATAGAGATGTTGGGTTTGGAAAATACATGTTCTCTGAATTTGCACTCGATCCAATAAAAAATCATGTCAGTAGAGATAGTAAACTACTGCGTGGCTGGAATCTGTCATTCGTCCAAGTACAAAGCAGGACTTGAAACTGACAAGAGTTTGCACCAGTTTCCGTCAGATCCAGTCATCCGAAAAAAATGAATGTAGTTTGTTTGCAACCCACAGACATAAAAACGTCATGTGTATCACACGTGCCTAATTACATAATGTGGCAGACACGGGACTCGGGTGCACGAGTCCTAAATCAACTTATTTTCTTTAAGTCGTATAGTCTGATAGGTGTTAAGTTCAAATTGCACGTGGTCAGTGATTGAAGCTGTGTATTGCATGTTGTCTTTAGTAGACAGGCAGACAGACATATAGGTGTCAATAAAGCAGACACTGAGCTTTCTCTGTGACTGAGACTGCTTACCACAATTAGCAAGTTGTTTTACGTAACGAGTAGATTAATTACTTGTTTGTGTACACATCCAAGATTAGACTACTGCTCACGACCTCAGACGCTGGGCATGCATACTGTTTCATGCTCCGCGAACCTATTCACTGCGCATGCGTCATGGACGCAGAGCAGCACAGCGGTTGAAACCAGTTTTCCCCCCAGCGCTGGGGGGAATTTAGTGAAACGTTTGAACTCCGATTTCGCGGGCTTTTTTTTCATCGCGTTTTTTTCAACTTTATAGGTTGAATTGGCATTTTTTATGATTTGTTTCGGTAAGTGCATACCGAGAGGTACCAGAATCTGCAAACTTGTGTTTTACGTTGCATGTGACCTTTAATAGTACCACACCAAGTAGTTGGTCATTACTACAGCCGCAGCTACGTCATGGGGCAACGGCTCGTGTCCAAGACCACCCATGTCCGGGAGCGTCTCGTGTGACGTCACAAAGGCAGGATCGGAACAACGTCGTCAACCATCTTCAGATATCGCTTCAGGTTGTGCATATCAATGCCTGGCAGACTCGTGACTTGCATGGCTGCCCAAGGAGGACACAAACGGTATCGAAATGTGTCATTTAGCAGTTGTGTGTTCTCATACCACTTACATGTATATTTGTTATTGTTAACCCCCTGGATGCTGAGGTCTTTTTTCAGGCGCACATTTTCGTAATGTTTGAAAAGTGAACGTTGTACGAGATTTACGCTCCCGTGGTACTGGATCTGCGGGGTTTGAGAAATAGACACTGATAAAAGTTGTCCAAAACTTTTGTGTGTGTTGAAAAACAGTAAATTTCTCAGTTTTTTATCGTGCACCAATAAAAGCACTCTGCTACGATTTGTTTAATTTTGCATCTTTACGGAAAGTGTGAGCGAAGAAAATACAGCTTGATATCTGAACGACATAAGTGTATATGAAATGGGTGTATGTGCTAATGCATAACGTCATACTCACAAAATCAAAAATGACCTGCAATAAATGTCAAAAATCGATTTTTTTTTCTATGACGTCAAACGTCGACAAAGAGGTCATGCACATATAAAGATAAGGGGGCATAACTCAGCTATGGTTTACATTAGGTCAGTTTAACACAGATCACATGGAGAGAATTTGCTGTGGATACGGACAGTATATTTTCGTTCTGTTTAGTTCACGGTGAACCAAACTATTCCAGTACAAAGTTCCCCAGACTGAGAGGATACCTTTTGGTAGTTTCACAGTTTGTAAGAAAAGATGCCGGTGTACCACATCAAAAAGCAGGTAATGGCGATTTGGATGTCCCTATCCGATACATAATTCAGTTCTTAGATTCCCATATTCTCCTGTTCGTGTAGATGTATTTTGATTAATTTTGCATCATTATTAACGGAGTAACAGCCACATTTTCAAATGTAATGAAATAACTGAAGATAATGCGACATTTTAGTTGACGTCACGGCATGTTTTGTGCATTTTGTGACGTCGGAAAAAGACGACTCTGGTTGCTTATTGGTATATATCTAACCTAATTTCCACTCAATGAGTAAAAAAGATCTCGGCTTCTGTGTCAGAATTCAACACTTTTGAGCCAAAATGTAAAATGAATGGTTTTATCACTGAAATAGTATCCTGGATATATCAACAATTACACGGTTTTACTACATATCTTCTTGTGAGCAACACGCGCACCTGTCTAGCATCAATTTAGCGTAAATCAAAATTGCACAACACCTGAATATTCAATGAGTATTCATTTAGGAAATAGACTTTTCTTCTTATGATTATGAAATTATTTCACTTCATAAGAATGCAATGAAAGGTACAAAGAGATCGCTTTTTCAGTACAGAAGTATTAGAATATGGACGTAGGGCGTGTCCACATTCAGACATGACCTTGTTTATATATTTTAACAATTTTCGTATAAATATTGTTTTAGTTAGATATTCTGCCAGATATATTTAATAGAATTTGAATTGACATTATTATCGAAAAAAAAATTGATAATGAATCACTCTTGACATACTCGCACCTGGTTAATCAATATTCATAATTGTTTTGTCTGTAAATGTCTCGACTTCTGCGGCAGAAGTCAACGCTTTTAGACAAAACATAAAATGAATGGTTTTGCCACTGAAATATTGCCCTCAATATGTCTACAGTTAGACGTATCTGCGTATCTTATTGTGAGTAACACGGACACCTGTCTGGCATCAATTTAGCGTAAATGAAAATTTCACAAGACCTGAATATTCATTGAGTATTCATTTAGGAAATAGACTTTTTCTTCTTATGATTATGTATTTTACTAATTATTTCACTTCATAAGTATGCAATGTAAGGTACAAAGAGATTGCTTTTCCAGTATCGAACTATTAGAATATGGACGTTAGGTTTGTCCAAATTAGGACATGACCTGGTTTATATATTTTTAAGTATTGTTGAGTTAGATATTCTGCCATCAGATATGTTTTAATCAAATTTGAATTGACTTGAAAACGTTTTTGACATACTCGCCCCTGGTCAATCAATATTCATAACTGATTTGTCTTTAAAAACGACCCAGACCAATGCAATGAACTCGACAATTCCTTTAAATATGTGTGCCTCTACATTTCATAAAATGTACAAACATTTTCATTAATATCATCAGTTATATTTTATAAGTTGGAATTAAATCGCTATTTATTAACCTGTTCATATGAAACTGCAATATTCGTTCCAACGTATTGAATATTTGTACATCGCGGGAACTAAAGCACATGTTGCAGTAATGGCTACGTGTGATCTTCCAACACTTGTGTAGAGGCTTAAAATGTCGTTTAGTACACTTACTGAGTCTCCGACGAAGGTTGATGAAAATCTAGGGGGCGTTGTGTAAAGTGGTCTTGGCCGTAAGTCTATGTGCTTGTGCTGATGGGAGTGATGAAGTTACGATCACCTTAACGCTGAAATAGCTTTAAATACTGACTCCCAGTTCTAATTCGGATCTTAACGGGTTTAGTTGTTAACATAATCATTGTTATGCGAATTATACACATCGGGGTGATTTGAGGCCGATAATGACGATGTAATTCACGTAGTGGGGTGAGTGCACAAGGGGGCGGGCGCGCCTTATGTCCTGACACGTTATATGACCATTGAAACTCGTGTGAAAATGAAGTGACCATCCCCTTGTCACGATAGTGTGTTTAAAACCTCCATTAAAAAACTTTTCAAATATTACCGTGGCATGGGCTTTGCCCAGGTTTGGGCGTAGACATACCACTTTGCTGGGGGAACCCAAGAGTGGTCGAGACACATACTCAGTTAAGGGCCAAAATTGCAGTAATTTCGGATCCGACTTGCCGTGGTCATGCCTTCCGTATATTCTTGGTCTTTGTATTAGAAAATCATGTTAATTTCGGATTTCACCTGGTATCCGAAACTTTCGAAAAATTAAGCAACGTTGTCACTTATGATAGCTCGGATCCGAAATTAAACAGTTTGGTGTCCTCAAGGAAGCCGGATCCGACTGATGTTGAATCTCGCGCCCGTCTGGTCATCGGATCCGATTTTAAGGGCCGCGTTGCTGCTATTTTTCATAGTTTTCACGCGTGATGATATGATGTCAAGGGAAGAATGTTAAAAAAAGAGATTCCGTTTGCGTTGCAAATAACTCACTGATGTTACTTGAAATATCACTTTACGCCTGGAGTTGAACCCTTCCAGCGAGTGACCATCTACTATCACACCTGTTTGCGCTGACCATTTCGGCCAAGTGAAGGTAGCAGGTTTGATTCAGAAATGTTGTGGACAAGGCACGCATTTCTATAATTTAAACTGTATGCTTGTAGAGCCAATGTCCTCCGCTGTTTCTGAACGCCGGAAAAGCCACAATGTATTCTTTGGGCAGATTTATTATGTTTTTCTCTCTTTTTTTATTGTTTGCTTCATCAGTATATTTTCCATGTCGAACATGCAGCACACACACCTTTCCCGATATCTCAGGCGAAATTCACTGTTCAGATCCCTTCAGTTGCACCAGTAACAAGCAATCATGGGTTCGAATCTCAGTTCGCCCTTGATGTGAATCGAGGTTTAAATGTGTTCTTAGTCGATGTGGATTTTGGGCTGATAATCCTTGATAACACACTTATATTGCGGCGGTTTGTGAATAATCGAATCTGCACCAGACAACCCAGTGATCAACAGCATGAGCATCGATCTACACAAATGAGATACGATGACATGGGCGAGTTTAGTTTTACGCCGTACTCAGCACTATTCCAGCTATATGGCGGCGGTCTGTAAATAATCGAGTCTAGACCAGACAATGCAGTGATCAACAACATGAGCATCGACCGGCACAATTGGTAACCGATGACATGTGTCAACCAAGTCAGCGAGCCTGACCACCTGATCCCGTTAGTCGCCTCTTACGACAAGCACAGTCGCCATTTATGGCAAGCATGGGTTGCTGAAGGCCTGTTCTACCCCGGACCTTCATGGGTCTACGATGACATGAGTTAACCAAGCCTGTGAGCCTGACCTCGCGATCCTCGTCCTTTACTGACGACCAGTTCTAACTCGGATCCCCAACAGTGTCGGTGATGGACAATTTGAGACCAAGACAGACCAGAGCTTGACCAAAGGTAAAAAAAAATACGTCCATCGCGCAATTCTTTAAAACGAAGACAGTGTCCGACTGCTGTAAACACGTGTGGGCGAAACTGTCTTCGTGTCCAGCAGAAGTGTGGTTGAAAGGATGTCCTCGTGCTGTGTGCAAATGTGGTTGAAAGGGCGATCTCGTGTTGTGTACATATGTGGTTGAAAGGGTGATCTCGTGTTGTGTACATATGCGGTTGAAAGGGTGTCCTCGTGCTTTATGGAATGAGTTGAGTTTGTGTTTTACTGCACTTTTAGCAATTTTTGAGAAATATCGAGGTAGGGAACACCAGAAATGGGCTTCACACATTGTACTATGTGGGGAATCGCACCCCTTGTCTGTCGTGAACTCTTTAAACACAAGGCTACCCCACCGTCCTGTACAGAAATTTGGTTGGACGGGTTTCCAAGTGTTGTGCAGAAAGGTAGTTAAAAACGTGTCCATGAACTGAGGAGACGTGCTTGAAAGAAGGTCATCACTGACATGGAGATCTCACAAGTGCCAGACATTGTTGCAACTCAAAAAATACAATTTATCCAGACGGTGTCCCTGGTTTGTTTAGATCCGTGTCACAACTCGTGATGTACCCATAATGGATGGATGTCCAAACTGAGTTCGTCCAAACTACTGCTTGAGAAGTATTAGATGAGGCAGCGCAGTGAACGCTTTTGTCACAAGCAGGCGAGGCAAGTAACCTGGACGAACACACTTGGTTGCTCTAGGTAGACTGGCGATTAAGCACGTGCAATACATGCTGGCCGTAACGTGAAATCAACACGTGTTCAACACGTGTCTCGTAGAGGGATTTAGTTCCGCAAGACACCATCACGGCACGATTCGCACGAGGAAGTTGAACTTTCAATATTTAGACGACAACCCGTTTCCCCCTTGTTTCAAATGGAATGTTCTGCAGGGTGTTCCCATATATGCACATTGAGGTCATTTGACAGGTCGTGGCTCATCTAAAACTCGTCAAGCAGTGCATTGTGACATGCACGTGTGTGGGAGTTTGTCCACACGAAGACGGTGTCCTGTATTGAGACACGTGGTTAATCGGGTGTCCTTACTAGCAATGTGTTGTACATGTGTGATGGAATGATGACTGTACGCACACGTGGGTGTAACGTCTTGGCACAGTTCACACGTGTTGGGGAGACAACGGCCGACTATAGTATACATATTCTACTGGAAAAAAAGAAACTGTACACTATTTGATCTTATGCCATAATGCAAAAGATAATAAAATGATTTGTGGTGTTTTCCTTAATCACTGTCTAACTGTTGACAGGAACATAACGACATGTATGATTTGACTCGTGACATGCACTTGGAGAGACGTGTTGTTAACGTGAAAAATTCTGTAAAGTGTGTGTCCACCATGTATTGACACTTTTGCAGGTTCGGTGACGACGCATTGACAAGAGCAATTGAAGCACGCTTGGGGTTTTCATTGCCTGAACCAACGCTTGTCCCGTTCAGATACCGTCAATGGCCAATTCTGGGCTTGACGTGAACTTCCTTCCATTTCATGTGGTCAACTAAGTCAGCCAGTCTGACCACTCGTCAGTCGACCGTTACGAGCATTGGTTGATTCTGGTGTGGACACATCCTCGATATCTCCAGGGTATACGTTCCGATAAGTCTCCACCATACCCAGCTTGACGCATCTACGGATCGGCCCGATAATTGTTTTATCTCCCTTTGGTGACTCCGCATTCTGACAGTAGCCAATCAGCTAGGCCGCCCTTACAACCGAGCTTGCCAGTGTCAACAAAGATGGCGGTCAAAGCTGCGATAGTATGGTCGCAATGCGACTTGGATTTTGGGGAAGTCATACAGACAAACTGAAAGGTCCGAAACTTTAAATAAATACATGCGAAAAACCCTCCTACCTCTTTCAGAGAACCTCTGCTTGCTTGAGAGGCTTGTGTTCCAGTATTAAAGAAGTTGTCATCCATATACAGTTATCCTACCTAACCTCTGCTTGGTTTCTCTTGCTAAGTTTAACAGGTTAGATAATTTAAAAAAGCGAAAGCAAGTTGTGATAGGTTCGCTAAACTTCCCAACGTAGACACCTGATTAGATCAAGAGCCAGCCAAGGTAGGTAATAAATTTATCGAGCCGTCCCGTAGATGCGTCCAGGAGTATACCCTGGAAAAATCGAGGATGGTGTGGAGAGAGCTGGCAAGTCAACCCGTGGCAAACGAGTCAATGGAACTGGACAATTCCTATGTCGACTGCAACAACAAATCTGTAAATAGAAAAAAACATGTTATTGCACATCCACAAAACAGCAATTCACCCGAGTTCTTTTTTTACCTCGCTTTGAGCAACATTCTAGCATATCACGAAAGGGACACAAGAAATCACACTTTGCACCTATGTGAATCGAACCCGGACCTTTCTCATGACCTGCAGTCAGGTGGAACACGAGGCTACCCCACCTCCACTACCCGGGTTTTGAGAATACCTTGATGTTCCAGGGGGAGGGGGGGGGGAGTTTGGTTTTACGCCGCTTTTAGCAATATTCCAGCTATATCACGGCGGGGGACACCAGAAAATGGGCCTTACACATTGTACCCACGTGGGGAATCGAACTCGGGTCTTCGGCGTGACGAGCGAACGCTTTAACCACTAGGCTACCCCACCGCCCCTTGATGTTCCAGGTGAAATACTGTTTTAATAGTGGCCGTGAAGTAGCTCGGCATCGTGAACATAATCCCCAAACTTGCAACACATGGCTGTAGTCTTAACCCCTACCACCTGAGTGAGCGAGTTTAGTTTTGGGTCGCTTTGAGGAGTATTCCAGCAATATCACGGCGAGGGCACAATACAAATGGGTTTCACACATTGAACCCATATCGGAAATCGAACCCGGGTCTTTGGCGTAACGAGCGAACGCTTTAACCGCTAGGCTACCCAACCGCAATCTTCAATAATCTCGTACAATATGATCATTTTATATATCTGGCCCTTCATATGGATTTATGATTAAAGTGGGCATACTGACGGAACTATTCCATTACCTCAAGCACTGACACGGCTGGGTAACACACGGACAATTCAGCTGTTCGGCCAATGAAACCTCAATTACCTACCTAAGAAAATGGTGATTAACCATAATATTATCCCAAAGTAAGTCTGTCAAGAAAAGCTTTTAAAATATATCCGAGTGTGGGTCGTTAACTATATGTTAACGAAGAATGAACACCTCGAAATTAACATTATTAGTGAATTCTGCACCAAGGGGCAATAATACTCACGAATCCTATCCGCAAAGCGACCAAATAGGGTCTTCAGCAACCCATACTTGCCATAAAAGGCTACTATGCTTGTCGTAAGAGGCGACTAACGGGATCGGGTGGTCAAGCTCGCTGACTTGGTTGACACATGTCATCGGTTTAACAACACAACAAATGGATGATTTCCCTGCAAACCAAAGTCCTTTCTCAGAGGAACACTAATTCAGCTCGACTGTTTGCTTTTCTTTTTATTACACTGCAAAGCAAATTGAGCGAATCTGTAAATGACGTTTTGACAGAGCAGTGAAGTGTCATCAGCAGGCCCTTTCAGCTGGTGCCCATGGTAGCATCTGGAGTTGCTCATTTGTGACGTCATTCTAACTTTACGTCACAATATGATTTGAATGTTGATGACACAACAAAACAATTGTTTATGTGTAAATACGCAGTGAATAGTCTTGCAGTTTCCGGGAATCTAATACCATTTGATCATGTTTTTCAACCAATCAGATTACAGAACACAGTGACTTTTGGTTTACAATACTCAATAACACCCGGAAATTGGCCAACACATGATGTTTATCTCCTAAATGACCGCCGCCATATAGCTGGAATATTGCTGAGTGCAGCATAAAACTAAACTCACTCACTCACTCAGTATTAATTCCAGCTATATGGCGGCGGTTTATGAATACATTATGTCAGGACCAGACAATCAAGCAATCAACAGCATGAGCACCGACACGTGTTAACCAAGTCTGCGAGCCTGACTATCCGACCCGATAGTTGCCTCTTACGTGAGTGAGTGAGTGAGTGAGTGAGTGAGTGAGTTTAGAGGTCTGCAAATTAAATAAATAAAATAATTAAAGCTGGTCCAGACAATCCAGTAATCAATAGCATGAGCATCGACCGAGGCAACTGGGATACAATGACAAGAGTCAAACAAGTCAGCGAGCCTGACCACCCGATCCTGTTAGTTGCCTCTTGTGACAAGCATGGGTTTTTAAGATCAATTCTAACCCGGATCTTCACGGATCTGTCTGTATGGAAAACATTTCGGGATATGACACAGTAAAAACAGGCGTATTTACATGAAAAAGGAACTAAGGTCAGTACAGGGAGATCGTGGTATGAAAATAGTGTGGGTCCGCAAAAAAATAATGCTTTCAAAAAGTCACTGAAAGGAAGTTTCACACTTGCACTGAGGTCGTGTGAGTGTGGAAAAGAAGGTTGTTGCAATGGGGTATTGTGGCACCGCAAGGAAATAATGGTATCAAAAAGGCACTAAACGGGTTCGATTCGAAGTAGCCCAGTACGAGTGTCCCTGACCGTGGTACTACTGGAATATTGCTGAAAGCGGCGTAAAACTAAACTCATTCCCAAAAGGAGGTTGAGGTCCTTCGGGTGTGGATAGGATGATTGTAGTATCGTAAATTTGTGGCTATTGTAGGGAATAATGGTTTCAAAAGGGCACCAAAAGGAGGTCGAGGTACGCAGTCGGCGTTATCTTACATTTATCAGTTTCCAGAGTTGCGGATACGGAACCGACTGCAGCGGACCTCCCGACTAATCCAGCACGCAAAAGCCTTATATACCTGTCTCGGCTCTCGAGTACCGCGCACTAGCATTGACATATCCATACACACCACATTTTGCTGGTAAATAATTCACTCGGATGCATCATTGGGTACAAAATGTGGATATATTTAACTGCTGATTTCTGTAGATTTGTGTAACGGTGGATTACAGTGAACGGTGACTTACTGTGCAGTTATTCCGACCTGTATGTTGAAACGGTTAATGGTATTTTGGGAAGCAGAAATACATACCGCTTAACCATCACTCGCGGTGCTAGCGACGTGCAAATACATGTTTAGCGCTGACTTACAGCTGTTGCTGTTGGTGTGAGGAGAGTCGGCACAACTCGGGTTAACCCGGAGTCGCATTGTCGGAAACCCTCGGGGGAGTCCGGTCGTTGGGATGGAAGGCCCATTCGTAACTACTCGTCTCTTTCCGTGACCTACCATCCGGCTTGCCGGAATGACACGAGTAGTTACGTGCCCAGAGTTCCATCGCATTATTATCACGTGACACCAAAACATTTTCTCTAGGATACATACTGAGAACAAATCTTGTTTATGAGACCACACTAATAAAATCGCTTCGATATAGATCTCAATACCAGGAAAGGTGTTCGTGTGGGATAACAATAACAACCTTCCTATCCATGGGCCTTGATTTTCGAAGCTCTGTTCTTCCTAAGATAGTTGGAAAGTAATGTTAATATATGACTGCCTTAGTGCTAAGAGAGCTTCCAAAATCTAGGCCATGGAGTTTACCTGGTTTTTGTGGTCTTCGTCGGATGTTGGATACCGTCTCAGCTACTGTCTCAGCTAACTTTTCCAAACGCCCTGTCTTTCTGCGAAGGAAAAAATCACAACAATATCACGTCCCCTTCAGAAATGACCGCACTTGCACATGTTAAACCGTTTGTTTGCTTGGCGTTAATGCGTCCTCAGCAAAAGTCTCGTTATTAGACGCGACCTGTGAATAATCACATCTGGACCTGAGAATCCAGTGATCGACATCATGAGCATCAATCTGAGCAAAAGTGATTCCATTAACTGGATACAGTGCATCTAATGATAGTTGTCTTTGCTGCAATAACAAGACAGAAACAATTCCTCATCTAATTTAAAAAATAACAACCGAGATTGTGTTTATTTACAAAACGTTTGGAGATTATACATGTTCTTTAAGAAATGTACTCATGACTGTAACCTAAATCTTAGTCTAGAGTTTGCAGGGGTTTTTAAGATAAAGAGGATTTGTTTTCAGATGAGACCTTTTGATTGGACCTTCTCAATGGCAAAATTTTAACATTTATATATATGTAAACGCTCAATCATCGGTAATAACTTGAAACATTCCAAAGATTCTTCAGAACAAACATTATGTTGAAAATAACAAGTATTGTGCCGAAAGTCAACAAGATTACTGTTATCAGAAATGGATGCTCTACCATAATCTTTATGAATGAACATTGCACTGTCAGTGCTTGTATGAGTGAGGATGTGTGAGTGAATGAGTTGTCTTTGTCCCTGATTATGAAAAGAAGCAACTGAAATCCCATATATGTATTTTCAAACCTGCATTTGGCCCCTGTTTCCCTGGACTGGAATTAAAAAATGTTTTAAAAACTTAATTGGATAGATAGAGAGACATTAACGTCAGCGAGTGAGTGACTTTAGTATTACGCCGCTGTTAGCGATATTCCAGCAACATTACGGCGGGTGTTTGGTGAATAAATCAACCCACATTGAACTACGGGTCAGACATGAGATAAAACTGGACCTAATTATAGACAAGCAGGTTTTTGGAAGTGTTAGATGGTCAGACCTTCAAGACCATACAGATCAACGTGAATAGACGGCTTTTCCAATTTTTGACAGATTCAAGCAAAATGGTCTCGTGACACATTTCTCAGAGGGCATACTTACAGGCCAAATCTTGAATCGGATTTGAACTTCACTTAGCTCGGGAGAACAACATGAAACGACGAATAATTAACAGACCCTGCACGAATGACATACTTAATTTACTTGGTGGAGGGGCGAGAAGCCCATTTCTGGTGCCCCCCGCCGTGATATTGCAGGAATACTTCTAAAAGCGACACAAAAGTAAACTCACTTGGTTTAGGGATAGCCCAGTGGTTAAGCCTTCCATTGCCGCACCAGCAGACTAACAGCTAGTCTCTGAAATCAACATATTTTACTGAAAAAACGTTCATAGTGAAAAATGAAAACAAATAATATAATGAAATGGAGCCCTCAGACTTTCTTCATTTCATGAAGCTATGGAAATCTAGACTTGCCACATTTTCTAGACTTGCGTGGGCTTTCTTGGATATATATACTTCAGGGTCTGTACGACAGACTACCGCACCAGTTCCATCTCCATATTATATCTTGCAAGAAAAGGGAGGTCAAGAGTTGCCTTGGGTGAAAGACTATAAGCGTTTGGCTGATAAATTAATGTTCAGAGTGCTGATAGAGAACCCAGGGCTTCGGACCTCCCAGTTCTTTCAGGAAATTCAAGGTATATCTACCATCGTCAGAGAACGACATCTGTTCGTAGGTGTGATGAGGTATACATAAACTGCTTCATAAGTCTGTTGTTAAATCAAACAGCGATCATCACGCATTGTTAACTTACATGTACATCTATTGAACCTTGGTACATATTGTGATTAAACATCATATGTTTAAGACCATATGATTAAACTGAAGATTGAAAAGGATGGTATTCTGAAAAATCTGAAATTCCTCTTTCATGTACCTTAAGGCACTGTTTTCTAAGTAGATGGAATTGAAAGAGTCGGTGATAGTTTTGGAAGAAGTATGCTTACTGCTTTCATGTATCTCATCAGGAAAAAGATCGCTGCTAAGTCAAGGGGGAATTTGGGGCGAAAAACAACACAACAAATGGATGGTTTCCCTTCAAACCAAAGTCCCTTTCTCAGAGGAACGCTAATTCAACTTGACTGTGTGATTTTTTTTATTACACTGGAATGCAAATTGAGCGAATCTGTAAACGAAGTTTTGACTTCCAATCTTGTATTTAATTTTAATCAATTCTCCTTTGCAGTTTTACACTACTCTTCTTTTGTAGAAAGCCTACGCCCTGACAAAACATTCTGGCGTTAAAATTCTAGAAGACAACGAAAAGAAATTACCTCCCTCAGTTTTCTTTTACTGGGTCCAGCGGTAGGTTTTGGGCTATCTGATAAAGAAACTATTATCGTTCTCGTCAAAGTGGGGGAATAAAGAAGCATAACTGTTCACAGCGACATAATATCCACAATATTAGTTCCCTTGCATTGTGTTTGTTAAAATAGCCCTTGTTCTGGATGAAAACGTGAAACGTCGAGCTCGGCTTTTAACCGTGCTCAAGCCATTCCCTATGCTTTCTCACCTTCAACCAAACCCTCAGAATCCTGCTATAAGTAAAACACAGAACATATAATTAAATTCGTTTGTGTACTGAGCAGACCGGTGCCATGCCCCTCTCTAGATGTAACTGCTGCATTAACTTGGCCCGATGCTTTGTTGTGAGGACGTCTATTGACGCCTCTGGAGGCTCTGCTGTCTCACTGCAATCGCCAAACATTACGGACGATTCACTGTTCAAGGCCGAGGACTCGAAAGATTTGGTTTCTGATTGGCTGAATGTCTTGGGCAGAATGACTGCAACAGGGGCATCGGGAATATTAACATCTTGTCTGAAATAAACGTATTTTATAGAAAATACACAGTTCCCAAATGAAATGAACCCAGAGACTGTCTTCTTTTCAGAAACTGAAACTGTGGAAATCCACATATTCTAGACTTGCATGGGCTTTCCTGGATATATTTTTTTCAGGTCCTGTTTGACAGACTTGGGCACCAGGCAGCACGGGTTTCGTGATTGACTTTTCACGTGGTTCACGGGGAGTTTGATTTCAGTGGAACGAGTTGGCATGGTTTTACGGCGCTGTTGGCAATATTTCTGTTATCGCCACCTTTGATGCACACGGCGTTATTCATTCATTAAATATTTATCACACTCACATTAGAGTTATAACATATGGAGACAGGTACGATAACATGTGTTTAACGTGTCACCCAGCAGTATTATTTCCAGCTATGGTCTGTGAATACATCAAGTCAGGATCAGACAATCAAGTGATCAACAGTATGTGCACCGAAAGTGGGTTTTACTCATCCATACTCCTGCTATATAGCAGCGGTCTGTAAATTACAAATAACCGAGTCTGGTCCAGGCAATCCAGTAGTCAATAGCATGAGCATCGACCGAGGCAACTGGGATACAATGACAAGAGTCAACCAAGACAGCGAGCCTGACCACCCGATCCTGTTAGTTACCTCTTGTGACAAGCATGGGTTATTAAGATCAATTCTAACCCGGATCTTCACGGATCTGTCTGTATGGAAAACATTTCGGGATATGACACAGTAAAAACAGGCGTATTTACATGAAAAAGGAACTAAGGTGGTCAGTACAGGGAGATCGTGGTATGAAAATAGTGTGGGTCCGCAAGAAAATAATGCTTTCAAAAAGTCACTGAAAGGAAGTTTCACACTTGCACTGAGGTCGTGTGAGTGTGGAAAAGAAGGTTGTTGCAATGGGGTATTGTGGCACCGCAAGGAAATAATGGTATCAAAAAGGCACTAAACGGGTTCGATTCGAAGTAGCCCAGTACGGGTGTCCCTGACCGTGGTACTACTGGAATATTGCTGAAAGTGGCGTAAAACTAAACTCATTCCCAAAAGGAGGTTGATGTCCTTCGGGTGTGGATAGGATGATTGTAGTATCGTAAATTTGTGGCTATTGTAGGGAATAATGGTTTCAAAAGGGCACCAAAAGGAGGTCGAGGTACGCAGTCGGCGTTATCTTACATTTATCAGTTTCCAGAGTTGCGGATACGGAACCGACTGCAGCGGACCTCCCGACTAATGCAGCACGCGAAACCCTTATATACCTGTCTCGGCTCTCGAGTACCGCGCACTAGCATCGACATATCCATACACACCACATTTTGCTGGTAAATAATTCACTCGGATGCATCATTCGGTACAAAATGTGGATATATTTAACTGCTGATTTCTGTAGATTTGTGTAACGGTGGATTACAGTGAACGGTGACTTACTGGGCAGTTATTCCGACCTGTATGTTGAAACGGTTAATGGTATTTTGGGAAGCAGAAATACATACCGCTTTACCATCACTCGTGGTGCTAGCGACGTGCAAATACATGCTTAGCGCTGACTTACAGCTGTTGCTGTTGGTGTGAAGAGACTCGGCACAACTCGGGTTAACCCGGAGTCGCATTGTCGGAAACCCTCGGGGGAGTCCGGTCGGTGGGATGGAAGGCCCATTCGTAACTACTCGTCTCTTTCCGTGACCTACCATCCGGCTTGCCGGAATGACAAGAGTAGTTACGCTCCCAGAGTTCCATTGCATTATTATCACGTGACACCAAAACATTTTCACTAGGATACATACTGAGAACAAATCTTGTTTATGAGACCACACTAATAAAATCGCTTCGATATAGATCTCAATACCAGGAAAGGTTTTCGTGTGGGATAACAATAACAATCTTCCTCTCCATGGGCCTAGATTTTCGAAGCTCTGTTCTTGCTAAGATGGTTGGAAAGTAATGTTAATATATGACTGCCTTAGGGCTAAGAAAGCTTCCAAAATCTAGGCCATGGAGTTTACCTGGTTTTCGTGATCTTCCTCTGATGCTGGATACCGTCTCAGCTACTGTCTCAGCTAACTTTTCCAAACGCCCTGTCTTTCTGCGAAGGAAAAAATCACAACAATATCACGTCCCCTTCAGAAATGACCGCACTTGCACGTGCCTTTCGTTCTTACCAAGTTTGACCCACTTTCAGGTGTCAAATGTGTTTGAAAACTCCTCCCCGACATTTCTGCAATGCTAAAGCCCTAAATGAATCAAACGCCAATCTCATCGGGACTACTTTTCTTTATTTAAATGGAATTATTTGTTTCAGTCTAAATTCATTAACATATATTCCGACAAAAAAGAAAAGGCGTTGCTCTTTTCCGTTGATGTTAAACCGTTTGTTTGCTTGGCGTTAATGCGTCCTCAGCAAAAGTCTCGTTAATAGACGCGACCTGTGAATAATCACATCTGGATCTGAGAATCCAGTGATCGACATCATGAGCATCAATCTGAGCAAAAGTGATTCCATTAACTGGATACAGTGCATCTAATGATAGTTGTCTTTGCTGCAATAACAAGACAGAAACAATTCCTTATCTAATTTAAAAAATAACAACCGAGATTGTGTTTATTTACAAAACGTTTGGAGATTATGCATGTTCTTTAAGACATGTACTCATGGCTGTAATCTAAATCTTAGTCTAGAGTTTGTAGGGGATTTGTTCTCAGATGAGACCTTTTGATTGGATCTCTAAATGGCAAATTTTAACATTTATATAAGTAAACGCTCAACCATTGGTAATAACTTGAAACATTCCAAAGACGTTCTTAAGAACAAACATTATGTTGAAAAAAAAAGTATTGTACCGAAAGTCAACATGATTACTGTTATCAGAAATGGATACTCTACCATAATCTTTATGAATGAACATTGCACTGTCAGTGCTTATATGAGTGAGGATGTGTGAGTGAATGAGTTGTCTTTGTCCCTGATTATGAAAAGAAGCAACTGAAATCCCATATATGTATTTTCAAACCTGCATTTGGCCCCTGCTTCTCTGGACTGGAATTAAAAAATGTTTTAAAAACTTAATTGGATAGATAGAGAGACATTAACGTCAGCGAGTGAGTGACTTTAGTATTACGCCGCTGTTAGCGATATTCCAGCAACATTACGGCGGGTGTTTGGTGAATAAATCAACCCACATTGAACTACGGGTCAGACATGAGATAAAACTGGACCTAATTATAGGCAAGCAGTTTTTTGGAAGTGTTAGATGGTCAGACCTTCAAGACCATACAGATCGACGTGAATAGACGGCTCTTCCTATTTTTGACAGATTCAAGCAAAATGGTCTCGTGATACATTTCTCAGAGGGCATACTTACAGGCCAAATCTTGAATCGGATTTGAACTTCACTTAGCTCGGGAGAACAACATGAAACGACGAATAATCAAGAGACCCTGCACGAATGACATATTTAATTTACTTGGTGGAGGGGCGAGAAGCCCATTTCTGGTGCCCCCCGCCGTGATATTACAGGAATACTTCTAAAAGCGACGTAAAAGTAAACTCACTTGGTTTAGGGATAGCCCAGTGGTTAAGCCTTCCATTGCCGCACCAGTTCCATCTCCATATTATATCTTGCAAGAAAAGGGAGGTCAAGAGTTGCCTTGGGTGAAAGACTATAAGCGTTTGGCTGATAAATTAATGTTCAGAGTGCTGATAGAGAACCCAGGGCTTCGGACCTCCCAGTTCTTTCAGGAAATTCAAGGTATATCTACCATCGTCAGAGAACCACATCTCTTCGTAGGTGTGATGAGGTATACATAAACTGCTTCGTAAGTCTGTTGTTAAATCAAACAGCGATCATCACGCATTGTTAACTTACACGTACATCTATTGAACCTTGGTACATATTGTGATTAAACATCATATGTTTAAGACTAGCCCGATATGATTAAACTGAAGATTAAAAAGGATGGTATACTGAAAAATCTGAAATTCCTCTATAGCTTGGAGGCGTAAGCGTGGGGAAAGTGAGCCGACAGCGCATGGTTGTTCTGTAGCGGTGGGTTGAATCTCGGCCAGAGTTATTTTTAGCTCGCAGACACTGCCAGGAATCCCTGCCACGTGACCTTTGGTGCTTCCTTGTATATTCATACCAATAGTTATGGCAGCAGTTGAGATATGTGGTAGTTTTATCAGCGAAAATGTTATTATCTGGGGGAGACTTAAATTTTAATAATCTGAGGTACACTTAACCTTCCGTAACCCCGCAAAGAGAAGGTGCGCCATTTCTGACCATGAAATAGAATTAAATCCATTTTATCCTGGACTGAGATATGCGTAGTATCTTACCATATAAAACATATTAACAGTCTAATATAGTATGATCACATCTTCTTAAACATTTTTACCAGTTGAAAAATACCCGCAACTCTAAATCTTATTTACCCCAGACCCGTGAAGGTCCCGGGGTAGAATAGGCCTTCAGCAACCCATGCTTGCCATAAAAGGCGCCTATGCTTGTCGTAAGAGGCGACTAACGGGATCGGGTGGTCAGACTAGCTGACTTGGTTGACACATATCACCGGTTCCCCATTGCGCAGATCGATGCTCATGTTGTTGATCACTGGATTGTCTGGTCCAGACTCGATTATTTACAGACCGCCGCCATATAGCTGGAATATTGCTGAGTGCGGCGTAAAACTACACTCACTCACTCACATTTACCCCAGGCAATACGCTGTCAAATTATTCGGAAAAGGCAGATTATGAGCTGTACATGTGTACCTGTTGAAGGTATTGGTATAGTCAGAATCCGGATTGTACTTTTTCTGAATGGGCAGAACCCCTCTATATGGAATCTTTGTTAAAAAGATGTTCGATTGAGGCAGAGAGACTATCTGATCCAAGTTTTTTCCCATTACTCGTATATTCATTCCTTACAGCAAACCTTTCCGGATCCAGGGATTCGGAATCAGGAGAACACTCAATCCCGTCTTCACCTCATCCCATCTTTAGTGATTCGTTTGACATCTTTTCAGAAACATTCACTTCAAATGAGGAAGCTAAACCCTGCATCAGAAACATGAAGTCTGTTGAGTCGTAGCACAAACACATTCTCGCCTATAGTGGTTGATATCATCGACCTAGAGAGCGTTCTAAACTTTCGATTTAACGAGGTCCGGGTAAATTCATAAAGTCAAACTACAAGTCGTAAGACTGCTAAATGCAACCTTTAAAAGAGTTGCATCAATATTAAAAGATGTAGGAACGTCTGAAGCCTTTTGTTTCGTATTGATGTTATTTTAGTGAGTGAGTGAGTGAGTGAGTGAATATTAAACTCACACCAGCAATATTTCAGCAATATCGTGACGACAACATATGTGACACTGAAAATGAAACATATGTATAATATAAAAACCTGTCGTCAAAGGACAGTAAAACAATTTCAATAGCACAATTAGAATTAAAACTAGAAGGAAAAGTTAAAACTAATATCACTATTTGGACAATACAATGTGAAAGCTGGCTATAGATCGCTGACAACTGAAGGTAGATTACCATACTAGGGTCCATGGGGCTTACATTATATTTGCTTCCTGCATCAACCCTAGCTGGATTTACATTATCCCTTCAGCCGTTTGCAATTTAGGAAATCTAGCCATAAATTAAAAAGACGCACATTCTACGATTGAAAACAGTGGAACGTTTTGATGTACTTTGAATGTTTTGGGACTTCACTCTCAGGAGTACAATAATTAATGTTATTTAACGTTTCATTCAATGAAGGTTACAAACAGTCTGGTTAAAGACACATGAATTAAATTTACATGAATTGCACCTTACACAATTTTAACCTGTACGTGAGATGTGGAAGCCACTGAAGCTTTGCTACTAGTCCGTCTCATTGTCCCTGAACCACGCTGTTTTCCCCACTACCAAGCCCTCTGTGCAATGCCGAGGCCTTAAATGAAGCAAGTCTAGATTTCCTCAGGTTCTGAATCTCTGGTTTCTATGGGTCTCCTTCTCATTTTTTATGGGTTAGCTTGTTTTTTTCAAAATTAAATGTATTCAGAGACTAATTATATAAGTCTTACTCTACTTCGCTTCCTCCAGCCGAAGATCAAAGTTCGATTTTGTGACATAGTAATATATGGATTATCAGAGATTTGCTGTAAAACTCTATATCCATGTTGCACTCTAGATTTTCGAAGCTCTCTTTGCGCTAAGACAGTCGTAAGTGCCATACATTAACATTAACATACGACAATCTTAGCGCTAAGAGAGCTTCGAAAATATAGGCCCAGCGTTATTGATCAAAGTGGGTTAAGACCCTCCATCCGTTATTTTCGCAATATGTGTGTCACACCCAAATACATAAATAACGCCATGCACATTGGTTGAATGAGTTTAGTTTTATGCCGCTTTTAGCAATATTCCAGCAATGTCACAGCATGGGACACATTATGTGGGCTTCAGAGATAGTACTCACCTGCAGATTCGAACCCGGGTCATCACCGTGACAAGCGAACGCTTTAACCACTAAGCCACACCATAGTCCCTCATGGAGTGTTCAGGTTACATAAAAATGAAAATAGGAGGTCAAGAAACGCCCTGAGCGAAGGATCCTATAACACGTTGACTGATAAGTTTAATGAATTATAAGAACTGAGAATGAACCCAGGGCATCGGACCTCCCACTGTACACGAGGCTTTAAACACATATATACCACAACCAGGATCTATAAACAGCACCATACATCCTTAATTTGCATAGCAACAAGAACCAAAGAATCCGAGCATTCCAGGAACCATTCTCACTAAATGGAATCGAATTTGGTTACAGTTTATTCCTCACCGGAAAGTGATTGTATTGTCAATTTTTTTATGTTGTTCTTACTGTCCTACTGGTCTTATATCGTATTAAGAGTCTCGACTGAAGATTCTGAGGAATTGTCTGCTTCTCGCGGTGCGTGCTTGAACCTCTGTATCACAGAGATATATTTAGCATCCGCTGGGAATTCCAGTGAAGTAGGGTATGAAACTAAACAGGTAGCTAGCGTCACTAATGTTTTACTTTTGAAAGTTTCAAATGCTTTGATATTGTATTACTTGTATGTTCACATGTGACCTGAAGTTCGAGATGCCATGAAATGTTTGTCCTGGATGCTTGCGGATGCTTGTACATGGCCCCCTGTCACAAAGCACTCAGATCATAAGTCAATGAGGTAATGAGGTAACCTTAAAGAATGGGAGCTGAATTAACTGTGATTGTGGTCAAAGCTACATTGGTGAAACATCACGACCCATCAAAACCCGAGTCAAAGAACATCGCACCTCTGTTACTAACTCGGACAGCAAATCAGCCATCTCGGACCACATCAAAGAAAACCCTAATCATCAAATAGAGTGGTCTGACATCACAATCCTAGCCAACAACCAAACGGACTTCACCAAACGCAAACTCACCGAAGCCATTCACATCAAACGCCACAAGCCCACCATCAACCGTGACCAAGGATACTTCATTCCATCTGCTTATGATGCACTCCTCTACCGAGCCCAATCTATTGTATAAACATCTCATCCTCCTTCATTGTAACCCCACTTTATTTGTACATGTCTGGCTTCCATTCACTATCCTTTGTCTACTACTGGCTTCTCCAGCTTTCTGTTTCCCCAAATATGGCATTATGTTGCTCCGGTTATCAATTGTGTTTTCTTTGTATACTATGTTATCCCATTGTTTGTATTAGTATTTAAATACAAGTTCTGGATTTTATGCATCATTCATGCTTGACAAGGGTACAAGAATCTGCACCGAAACGTCGCTATCACGCAATAAAGAAGTTGTTATCCATACAATTTGTCCTATTTGTACACCTCAACTTCTAAAATGCCACTCAAACAAGTAATGGGAGCTGAGGTTAACCTTAGTAAAGGTTGCTTCCTGAAAGGTGCCCTAGTCTCTGAAATGAACTCTGAAATTTACAGAGGAAATACTGTTCATAATAAAAAAATATATGTACATATAATGAAAAAGTGAGACTTTCTTCAAGATGAGGAATACTGACTCCATTCTCTTATGCCTGCCAGCTGAGTGCGAAATAGCCACTGGCCCTTAAGCATGTGGCTTGTAAAAATGTAGTCAGTCCAGTAAATCTCTACAGTTACTGGCCTTTGAATTTTCATAGGGTTATTTCCTAAACATATCACTCTCTCCAACTTATTATACGGCATAATAAAAACGTTTGTGATATTAGCCACTTAATGATGAAATCGGTTCCGCTGACACAATCTAATCCTCATCTATGCTTGTAACCTTTTGCACAGTTTTCACATACAAATTTCAGGCAAGTGAATTATTTTATGGACAAGTAACTTTCAGGCATAGCTTGTCCAAAAGACCAGCAGTTTGGTTAACTAGCTGGCCTACTGCCAGGCAGGTTACCCAAATCCATCTTCAAACAAATTCAGTACCAAAGTGGTTCCTTTACCCAACTGCATATGAAAGTTGGTTTTCACTGAGTGAGTGAGTGAGTGAGTGAGTGAGTGAGTGAGTGAGTGAGTGAGTGAGTGAGTGAGTGAGTGAGCGAGCGAGCGAGTGAGTGAGTGAGTGGCGTGCAAGCATTATTTCCAGCACTGTCATGGCATGACCATTAGAGATTCCTCATTTAGAATCACTTTGGGAAATACTTTCCGTCTGCAAACAAAACATAACAAACTACACAAGTGAGAACATATGGTTTTATGGTAAAATTCAGCATTGTTTTTTCATTTCATAGAAACAAGCTCATATATTTTCAATTCTTTAACAGAAGTTTACTTTGAACAAAAATATAAATGAAAATATCCTTGAATTCTTCTTTGTTAGGGTTTAAGTACTATGCCAATACAGTTTGCAGCATCAACCACAAACTTCCTCCTGGGAGCCTGTTTGGCCATATTGACTTGGCTGACTATGGTTTTATACTGCTTTTGACAATATTCAAGCAATACCACAGGGGCCAACAGGTTTCTCACATTTTACCCATGTGGGGAATCAATCCCTTGGCCTTGGGGATGACAAGCAAACGCTATAACCATTAAGCTACCCTACTGACCCTGTAAACTCACAAATCAGTTCCAGCTGTACAAAAATATTGGTGCACTGGTGGACATTGTAATCATAAACCATATTTGGTATATACACTATAAAGTTGAAAGGGATTTTGTCAACAAAAGACAATGTTGACTGTTGACCACATCAAAAGAAGATTCCTTTGACAAATGTAATCGTATTTTAAGTCACAATCATTCATATAGATTTTGACCTATCCTGGTCGAATGACATACATGATCAAGTCTTCTTTCCTAAATGCCTTGAACAAACCTCTGTTATCTAAAGGTGATGAACAAGTACACATAAATAGTTTCAGTCCTAAGGGGAAGTCAAAACAAGTCAGTGAGTGAGTATGGTTTTATGCTGTTCTTAGCAATATTCCAGCAAAATCACAGCTGGGGACACCAGAAATTGGCTTCACATCTGGGTCTTAGGCATGTAGAGCAAAAACTGTACCACTCATCTACCCCACAGCCCTGGTAGTAGACTCAGATAAAACTGTATGAAACCCTGTCCAGTGTTGACAAACAAATATCATATAGATGTGTCCACAAAGAAACAGCGACACCATTGTAGGTACAAAGGTTGGATGGGTTCATTCAAGAGGAAACAGTAATACATAGGATAGCTAAAAAAATGCTGAAACTTTTAACAAAATCAAACAAGTCGGCAAACAAGCTCAATAAAATCAGGCTCTCATTCCCAACAGGAATTATAGCTCTTGGCGACTTAACTCCTACACCTTAACATCATCATAGAACTAAAACTGAATTGTGGAATGGCCCAGATGTTTAACTCCAATATGGTAGTGAAGTTAAGATCTGAGGACCAACTGAGGATGGGACAGGTGAACCTAGGGGAGTGAGCGAGTTTAGTTTTGTGCCGCTTTTAGCAATATTCCAGCAGTATCATGGCAAGGGACACCAGAAATGAGCTTCACATATTGCGGGGAATCAAGCCTGGGTCTTCGAGATGAGCAAATACTTTACCAGCTGGACTACCTCACTGCTCCAGTTCCTATGATCCAAACATCTAGAAAATGATGGTAAAGGTCTGCTTATATTACACTGGATAGCAAAATGCAAAGATTTTATTTCAGAAAGTTCGATTAAGCACCATCCCATTTTATTTCCACGTAATAGTATCCCAAATTTTCAATCCTTCTAAATCATCTACATATAGTATCTATCTGATTGTTGTATGTCAAAAGGAAACAATGGGCTCTCAATAATGATTGTTGGTCAACAATACCAGTGGACAATCAAGTATGGTTTTCATCTGCATATTGTATTATTGTTTCTGTATATTAGTATGAGTATGACTCTTTGAACACAAACAAAAATGCATGTTGTCAAATAAAAAAAAAAAATAATAATAGGAAATACGTAAAACTATATTCAATTTGGGTGTATTTGGTCTTTTCTGGCTGTATTTTTCAGTCCGGTGGAAGGCCATGTAGCACCATTGGTTTTACCTTGCTTTCACAACAAAACCTTTGGTGTTATTACTATTAGTTAAGACTGTGAGTGAACAGTGAAAATAATCTTATTGTAACCTACATCAGGGGCAGATACAGGGGAAAAGGGGGCACACACTATTGAGAAAAGAGGGGTGCACACTTCATTTTCACCCGAGTTTCAATGGTCATGTAAGACCCTGCATCCCTCTCTAGAGCTGCCTATGCACCTTCAAAAGTTCTGGCACACCTGGATGACACTCTACATACTGAATATTAGCATTATACAACATACACGCCATATGTGACTGAAGAATGCATCAACAACTGGTGATTCTCATGGCACAAACTTGGAATAGCATCAAGCAAATAAGGAAGTCATCATCTGGAAACATCAATATTTGCCTTCACTCCATCCATCAGGTGCAAACTGACTGTAGAGATGGGAGGTATCACACCCTGATTTAACAGAGGTGGGGTATTCAAAATGAAACTTCAGTTTGAACTGCTGGTCTAACATTTACCTTATCTTGAGTGAGTTTAGTTTTACACCGCACTCAGCAATATTCCAGATATATGATGGTGGTATGTAAATAGTCGAGTTTGGACCAGATAATCCTGTGATCAACAGCATGAGCATCGGTCTGAGCAATTGGGAACCAATGATGTGTCAACCAAGTCAGTGAGTTTTACCTCCCGATTCCGTTAGTCGCCACTTATGACAAGCATAGTCACCTTCTTAAGGAAAGCATGGGTTTCTGAAGGCCTATTCCACCTCGGACTTTCATGGGCAAGAGTGACTGGGCTTTTAGCAATATTCCAGCAATATCCTGGCGTGGGACATCACAATAAGCTTTACATATTGTACACTAGTGGAGAACTGAACTTGGGTGTTCAGTGTTATGAGCGAATGCTTAACCACTTATCAACCTCCACTGCCCCTCATTGGTAACAGGAGAATGTCACAAGCTTTTCTCATCTTCAACTAAGACAAGCTTGAGACAATCTGGCACAAATGGGCCAGATCACGCTGCAGATCAACACTGTACTGACTGAGACAGGCTTGAGATAATCTGGCACAATCAGGCCAGATCAAGCTGGAGATCAACACTGTACTGACTGAGACAAGCTTGAGACAATCTGGCACAATTGGGCCAGATCAAGCTGCAGATCAACACTGTACTGACTGAGACAAGCTTGAGACAATCTGGCACAGGTAAGTCAGTTCAAGCTGCAGATCAGCACTGTACTGACTGAGACAAGCTTGAGACAATCTGGCACAATTGGGCCAGATCAAGCTGCAGATCAACACTGTACTGACTGAGACAAGCTTGAGACAATCTGGCACAATTGGGCCAGATCAAGCTGCAGATCAACACTGTACTGACTGAGACAAGCTTGAGACAATCTGGCACAGGTAAGTCAGTTCAAGCTGCAGATCAACACTGTACTGACTGAGACAAGATTGAGACAATCTGGCACAATCAGGCCAGATCAAGCTGCAGATCAACACTGTACTGACTGAGACAAGCTTGAGACAATCTGGCACAAGTTGGTCAGATCAAGCTAAGATCAACAAAATATTGATGGAGACAAGCTTGAGACAATCTGGCACAGGCAGGTTAGACTGAGATGATCACCACAGCTTTGAGGCATTCTTGAGACAATTGTAGTTTGAAATAAATCCTGCTCATGCACTTTTGAATACTGACACAAAAGTACCAAATACATTTGTCTGGCCAAAGGCGTATCTTCTAACTGAATTCTCCTCTGCTGAGGTATTTTGTGCATCCATGTTGGGACAATATTAATATCACTTTTTAATCGTATCATAAATTTAAGAGAAAGGTACAAGTTGTTGCCAGCTACTTCAACTTCAGATATTTTTTTTCCAGTCACAACTCAAACAAAAGGGAACTAACTCTATTCTGATTTCATAATCCCTGCTCACCAACACTGAGCATTTTGTGACACATAATTTATGTTGTAATTAATAGCAGCTATTGAAACAATCGATTGTTATCAACAATACCATCATGGTTTTATAATTCATATCCAGATGAGACAATCATTAGGCAAACAATTACAATACATCAGTATTTTGATATATCATTATATTCCTGAAATAATGTAACCAAGACTGTCCTCCATTCTGCAAATGACACAATAATCAATATATAAATTACATATATCACACTGATAATAAAATACTTAAATACAATACAAATAATGACTCTTTATTTTGTATATGCATTTTATTACGAGGAGACCCTGCCTGCTATGAAGCCTGTTATGAACGCATTGAGGCTGCATTCCTGACAAGTAGTTTTCACAAACATAAATATTTAAATACTAAATATAAGTTTAAATAGAGATGACAACTCAGTTCTTAAAGCCAAAATATGGGATACCATTCTTGGTCCTGATTCACAAAGCATTTGTAACATTAAGATCTATCGTAAGGAACTGTTCACAATTTATGGCTTGGGAGGTTGATGATGATTTCAACAGGTGGTCATATATTTTGTTCCAGGGAGGTGGGTGGGGTGTCAGCAATTTTGTACATATAAGCATACGAAAATTAGGATTGAAAAACATGGGAGAGGGGTGGGGAAAGTAACTGTAATATGCATAACATGCAGGGGTCACTTGGAACATAAATTCTACGGGAGGACACTCAAAATGTACATGCTTCTAGATCATCATCATCATCATCATCATCATCATCATCATTCCCCCCCATGCCATAAATTAGGAACAGTTGCAAACTTTACTTTTTCATAGGATGACAATAACACAGTGTGACAAAGGTTTTGTGGACACTGTCCCTGAACTTACAAATGGAATCCAGAGCCAATATAACACAGAGATGATATAGGCCTGGGGCCCAATCCACAAGATAATGGTATTATGACCCATCGTAACTTCATCACAGGCGTACAAATGGCACATGTGCTATGAACACTTTGTGGATTGGGGCCAAGGAACATTGAAACACTGCTGAATGAATGTGGGCATAACCACTTTAAGCTATGAATATCACAGCTCGGGACATCAGAATTGGGTTTCAAGCACTGTATCCATGGTGGGAATTGAACCCATGTGACCAAGAAATTCATCTTAACCACAAGGCTACACCACACCACACCACACCGGTGATTTGTGTCACCTTGTAAAAATACAGTTCATTCAAAATATGCATCAACTTGCATGGATAGCAAATTGATCAAAACTAAGCTCAGCATTTGAAGCATCAGCATCAAACTGGATTCTGTCCTCAGAAAACGATTCTGTTGGATCAAAGTCTGAATCAGGCTTCATCTTACAAGCAGAGGTCAATCAGTGCCATATTGCACCATCACCATGGTAACCATGTAACCATAGATACCATCACCCGTGGAAGCGGCCTGCATCCATGCAGCGTAGAAGTTTATTCACAGATGGAGCAAGTGCTTTACTGACTTGTTTTGAATAATTAAGCAGATTCGTTACGCTGCAAGGTTATTGGTGTCACACAAAAAGTCTTTCACCCCATCCATAATCACAAACATGGAAGACTGTTGCCATGGCTACCACGAATGCTTCTAGATCAAAGATATTTGAGACACTGACTTACCCTAGTCAATAATTGCATGATTGTTTTCCATGAATACAAGTCTGGTTATGTGAGACACTCTTTCAAGTCTTTTCAACAAAACTTCTTTGTTCTCACACTGAAAACCATGTATAATTCAGAGACAATTTTAGGCCATGGAACCAATTTCATTAGTCACGTAACAGTTAAAAGTTTGCATATCACAGATCCTCCATTTCCTAAACTTGTGCTTGAAGTTCTGCATTGACAAGCTCCTTGTATTCATCAATGCCGTTCTCTAGTGACACAACATTTTTGTCCTTCACTACCCATAGTTCCTTGCACACTTTCCGGATCAGTCGCTCGTCGTGTGATACCAGTATCACACCTCCCTGGAACCAAAAGAAATAATCATAATGAATGTACAAACTGAGAAAGCAAGCTGTGAAAAATGCTGCACTGAAGTTGTTGTATTATTTGTTGTTTAATGCCATACCAAGCAATATTTCAGGAACATCATCAAGTCTGGACCAGATAATCCTGTGATCAACAGCAGGAGCATCAATCTATGATGGCTTGTTGGTTTGTTGTTTAATATCGCACTCAGCAATATTCCAGCTATATGGCAGAGGTCTGTAAATAATCGAGTCTAGATCTGACTATCCGGTGATCAACATCATGAGCATCGATCTGTGTAAATCTATGAAAGGATACAATGATGTGCATTTCAAGCATATTGCTCCACTGAAGTTTGATTCTGATTACATCCTGATTTTAAGCATGTATTATGCACTCTGTACAAATACGCGTACAGTACTGTAAAACAAAGAAAAACAAGCAGAATGAACAGAATTTTGAACCCATGATCTTATAATACCAGTGTAGGAAACTGAAAGCTTGAGGCAGGTAATTCTATGGAGGGGCTGGCAAAAAATGGATCTTTCCAGCCCAACGGTTGGGCTCATGTTTCATGTGTAATAATGATAATCTTACTTGTAAGACTGCTTTTGTAACACAAGAGTCATCATCAGATGACATATTCCCCGCCCCTCCGATGTTTGAAAGAACAAACCATCTCACAGTTACTCATTGTTTTTTCAGACTAAGTTTGAATTGTTTCCATGGAATTCATGAAAATTATAAATGCCACATATCTGTAATTAGCAAAGTCACAATTTCAAGATCTGTCTCATATATCTGCAAAGATCTGTTGAAAGATGTGAAATGGTTTTCGAATTGTGCTCTGGGAAAGAAGCCAATTCCTCCATTTTGAGACTATGTCTGAAACGTTTCCATGGAAACCAAGAAAATAATACATCACAAAAACCTTTAAAAACCAAAAGGCACCACTTTAAGGTCTGCCACACATATCTGCCAAGTTTTACTGACAGATATTAAGAAGTTTTAGAGTTCTGCTCCTGAAATGAAACACACCTCTCACTTTTCAGACTAGGTCAAAAACGTTTCCATGGAAACCGAGAAAACAATAAATCACAAGATTCTGTACATAGCAAACGGCACCACTATAGGTTCTGATTGATATATCTACCAAGTTTTGCAAAAACATATTGACTGGTTTTTGAGTTCTGCTTCTGAAATGAAGCCCACCCTACCATAAGACTAATCCCAAAATGTTCCATGGAAAAACAAAAAAAATATAAATGCCAAAAATCTGTAAATAGCAAAAGGCACAACCATAGCTCTAACTGCAGCTCTACATCAAACTGCAGCTCTAAGGACCAAACGGCAGCTCTACGGACGAAACTGCAGCTCTACACCAAACTGCAGCTCTACATCTAACTGGAGGTCTAAGGACCAAACTGCAGCTCTACATCTAACTGCAGCTCTAAGGACCAAACTGCAGCTCTACATCTAACTGCAGCTCTAAGGACCAAACTGCAGCTCTACATCTAACTGCAGCTCTAAGGACCAAACTGCAGCTCTACATCTAACTGCAGCTCTAAGGACCAAACTGCAGCTCTACATCTAACTGGAGGTCTAAGGACCAAACTGCAGCTCTACATCTAACTGGAGGTCTATGGACCAAACTGCAGCTCTACATCTAACTGGAGGTCTATGGACCAAACTGCAGCTCTACATCTAACTGCAGTTCTTCGGACCAAACTGCAGCTCTGACCAAACTGCAGCTCTACATCTAACTGGAGGTCTATGGACCAAACTGCAGCTCTACATCTAACTGGAGGTCTATGGACCAAACTGCAGCTCTACATCTAACTGCAGTTCTTCGGACCAAACTGCAGCTCTACGGACACAGTTTGTATATAAGGCAACATCATACCATGCACTAAGATTCGAGGGAGTTTTTCTTTAGGAGAGTATCCTTGGTGAGTTCAAGGACCTGAGCCCATTTCATCTGTTGTGTACAAGGAAGCATGTTCTCACCTTGAATTTCTTCAGGGCCTCCCCAAGAGCTTCTATTGTCTCCATGTCTAAGTGATTTGTCGGTTCGTCCAAGATAAGGAAGTTTGGGCTGAAACATAATTGATATTTTAGACAATACTGCTGTAAAATAGTACAGCTACCTCCTGTAAAATTAGAAATTTCATGTACTTACACAATTGCAAAAACATCTGTCCTGCCAGTTAGTATCTGCAAGTGGCTCTCCACATACACAGAAAAAAAACATATCTCCATATCAGCCCATGATCAAAGTAAAGTGTGACAAATGAACACTTTAACCAATAGCCTATCCCTTTGCACCTATTTGGGAAAAAACACATAATAGCAGAATTTGGTGCTGAAAATATAATAGGACTAGTCTGATAAATGCATAAGTTATCATACAATGGTCAATGAACGACAACATATGAAGGATCCTTGTAGCAGTCGAAGGCTACTGTGAATGAGTGAGTGACTTTAGTTTATGCCACTTTTAGGAATAGTCCAGCAATATGAAAGCAGGGGACACCAGAATGGGCTTCACATATTGTACCCATGTGGGGAATCGAATCCAGGTCTTCAGCATGACAAGTGAACCCAATAACCACTGGGCTATCCCTCTGCCCTGCAAGTGTCAGTACAATACTATGCAGGATTTATGATTGGTGGCTATCACATAGGATTCTGTGCTGATTGGAGGTGGAACAAGATCAGAAAGACAGTGACAAACTCACTTGGTTAAACTCAAGACTGCAAAGGCAACTCGACTCTTCTGTCCTCCTGACAAACTTGACACTGGCCTCATTGCGAGCTCACCCGATACACCATAAGAGCCAAGCTGGTTCCTATAATATTCTGAATTCTTTCCTGGAATGCAAGATTTCATGTTATGAGTGAGTGAGAGAGTGAGATAGTGAGTGAGTGAGTGAGTGGAGTGGAGTGGAGTGGAGTGGAGTGGAGTGGAGTGGAGTGGAGCGGAGCTTAGTTTAGTTTAGTTTAGTTTAGTTTAGTTTAGTTTAGTTTAGTTTAGTTTTATGTTGCTTTTAGCACTATTCCAGCAATATCACAGCGGGGGATATTAGAAATGGACTTCACACATTGTGCCCATGTGGGAAATCAAACCTGGATCTTCAGCGTGACAAATGAATGCCTTAGCCACAAGGCTACCCTACTGTCCATTTCATGTTATGCTTGAACCAATGGTTGTTTCTTTTCACCTTTGTTTTTTTTTTCCATTTCAGCAACATATTCTGTAGATTTCATAGGTTCATTTTACTGACTTATCAGCTGACTGTCAAAAAATAATTCAGTGGTCTTCTTAAGACACCATCTGTTAACCATTAGACAATTACAAAACATGAACACGTGCAAGTACATTTTGGCAAAATGTTATAAGACAGTCAAATGGTAACATCATGGTGCTTATAGTCTATGCACATAAGATGTTGGTTTGTTGGATGTTTAACTCTTCATTCAGCAATATTCCTGCAGCAGTCCATACATAATCAAGTCTGGACCAGAAAAGCCAGTGATTTAAGGCCAAGCATCGATCTATGCAACTGGCATATGAGTTTAGCTTCATGCCATACTCAGTGAGTGAGTTTTTTTACGCCGCACTCAGCAATATTCCAGCTATATGGCAGTGGTCTGTAAATAGTCGAGTATGGACCAGACAATCCAGTGATCAACAACATGAGCATCGATTTGCGCAAATGGGAACCGATGACATGAGTCAACCAAGTCAGTTAGTCTGACCACCCAATCCCGTTAGTCGCCTCTTACGACAAGCTGAGTCGCCTTTTATGGCAAGCATGGGTTGCTGAAGGCCTACTTTACCCCGGGACCTTCACGGGTCTGCCATACTCAGCAACATTCCACCTATATGGCAGTGTTCTCTAAGTAATTGTGAATGAACCAGACAATGTAGTGATCAACAGCAGAAGCATCAATTCATGCAACTGGGATACGATGACTTGTGTCAACCAAGTAAACGAGCCTGACCTAATATCTTACCACAAGCATGGGTTGCTGAAGACCGATTCTAACCCAATTCTTCATGGGTCTGTGTATATGAGGTTGGTTTACCACAACTAGCAAATATGTAACACTAGTAATAAAGTGAATGGTTCTTTTATACCTGGGAATCTCGCTGCCAGCAGCTCTACGGACGTCACATTCATTTCCAGCTGGTCAACATGATGCTGACTGAAGTAACCGATCTTCAGGTTACGATGACCATGACGGATACCACTCACAGGTTCAAGGTCACCCAGAAGGATTTTCAACAATGTTGTTTTACCAGCGCCATTGTCTCCAACCTGAAGCACACAAGAATTTAACTCTCCAGAGGCGTAAGAGATTTTAATGCTACCATGGTTACTGACATACATGTATGTAAATTACAGGGATGTCCCTGATTGAGTGAGCCCAAATTGCTTCCATGGAAACCAAGAAAAAAATAAATCACAAAAGTCTGTAAATAGCAAGCGGCACTACTTTAGGTTCTGATTGATATATCTATCAAGTTTTGCAGGGAAATATTGAACATTTTTTGAGTTATGCTCCAGAAACGAGGCCTGGCCTGCCCTGCCCTGCCCTTCCAATTAGACTATGTCCAAAACATTTCCATGGAAACCACGAAAAATAAAAATGCCAAAATAACTGTAAATAGCAAAAGGCACGACCTTAGCAAAACGTTTTCTGAGTTATGCTCTGGAAATAAAATGATTATGGACGGACGAGGCGCATTAAGTGCCAGGGGGATTAAAAGACTCACAATACAAATCCTGGAATCCATGTTGGCATTGACACATGTCTTGTTGAAGATTGGTTCGTCTTTAGAGTAGTAGAAGGTGAGCTCATCCAGTTGAAGAATAGGGGGAGATAACTTCTCGCAATCAGGAAACCTGAGAACCACAAAAAAAAGGATATAACTTCATGCATACCAAGTTTTTCTGCATGTGAAAAGATTAATATAAGCTTACTGATTCTGCATCATACAAGGTAGAAATCAAGAAAGAAGAAACATTGTTCTGAAAAATAGATGCCATGTGCATTACATTTACTTACTTCAGCACAACTTCTGATTCCTTGGCAACAGGTACTAATTGTGGTCTGGAAAGAACAAAGTGAAAGTAATAAATGATACTGAAATGAGCCAGTGGCAATGATGACGTACCGTACTGTATATTAATATGTAAAAGTAAACTATCCTCAATCCTCAGTCTTTTAATTCCCTGCAATTCATGAGCGAGAGAGATGAGTTTTATGCTACACTCAGCAATATTCCAGATATATGGTGGCGGTCTGTAAATAATTGAGTCTGGACCAGACAATCCAGTGATGAATAGCATGAACATCAATCTATGTAACTGGGGTATGATGATGTGTCAAAAAGTCAGTGAGCCTTACCACCCTATCCAGTTAGTTGCCTCTTACAACAAGCATGGGACACTGAAGATCAAACCTGGATCTTAATAGGCCACCTGCATTCAGATCTTAGTGGACACAATAATGGCACTATGATGGCAAGAAGACACAAGAAATGGACTTCGCTCTTTCTAAGGGTTCATCTTGAACTTTGGCATGACAAGCAATGCTTTAACCACATTCAGTTGTGAGGAAAGTAGAATATCTGAAGGATCCATGTTTCATCATACTTACAGCTTGTCAAGGAGTTTCAGTTTACTCTGGACTTGTGAGGCTCTATTAGCATTGTAGCGGAATCTATCAATAAACACCTAGAGGAGAGAGTATACAGTGATTATAACATACACAGAAACCATATATTTAACACAAAAAAACTGAAAATAAATACTCCAAGCTGTGATTTTGTGCCATCTTTTTTCCGACTCAAAGCAAGAATTCAATTGTTGGAACATCCAAATCAGTACAGTAGATTTTTTCATTATTATTTGTGATTTGTGACAGCATTTCCAGCAATGTTCCTGCAATGTGGCAGCAACTGGCCAACAACCATGTGAGTTGCCAGAAAACCAGCAGTTGATAACATGGACAACACCCTCTACACTGGGTATGTCATACAGTAAACAAACTCAAAAGAGACAAATAATTCTAGTTTGTTTTCACCAAAATTCATCACATACATTTTGACTAAAACAGAGTGAGTGAGTTTAGTTTTACACTGCACTCAGCAATACTCTAGCCATATGTCAGCGGTCTGTAAATAATAGAGTCTGGACAAGATAATCCAGTAATCAACAGTGTGAGCATCTATTTGAGCAAAGTGGAACCGATGACGCGTCAACAAAGTCAGCAAACCTGACCAATCGATCCTGTTAGTCGCCTTTTATGACAAGCATGGGTTACTGAAGGCAATACTCTAATCTAACCCAGACCTTCACTGTTAAATGAAACATAAAGCAAGTGGCTGCGGCGATCATATTTGCCATAAATGTAGTTTACTGAACATTGTTACACACTGTTCTGCCTTGCAATCCTGAATCAAAGATTTCTAACTACCTGTATATGGTCTCTATACTGCTTCTGAGCTTCATATTCTCGTTGTTGGTTTTTCAGTCTCTCCTCCCTTGTTTTGTGAAACACTTCATAGTTGCCACGGTAACAGTCTATTCTTTGTGAGTGTATATGTAAGATATCCGTGGCAACAGCATCAAGAAACAGCCGATCATGAGAAACTACCAAAATTGTCTTTGGCCAGTTCTGGAAAGAATGATTTAAAATTTAATTATACAAATTCATACACAGTTTGTTACCTGAATATCACCATCTATTTTGTTACTGTGGCAGTGTTGTTTACATGCCTGTATTTCATATGAAACTGTAAAAAAATAAGGTATTAACTTTGGAAAGGTTTCTACCAGTAACCCCTGTTTTGGTTTTTTTTTAATTATTATCATTCTGTGCCTAAGAATACATATTTTGACTTGAATTTATAAAAACCCTAACCTCTCAAAATATTTCTAATAACTTGAATTCATGTCAAGTGGTGGTTATGGGCGGAACTCTTACCTTACTGTGATGATCAGAACAAAATAAACATGCTTTCTCTACTGAACAGGAAAATAAACGCAACTGTATACTTAGCTCCTGGTTGACTTTCCTTTCATACAACTTTAAAATTATTTAACTGCCTTTGGGTAGCTGTGGGGTAAAATTGTATAGCTTGGGTCATTCCTTTGTCTCAGACAGCTTACATCTGATTAGTCTGTAGAGATCGGTACTTTCGCACTCGTACATCCGGTTTCATCAGATTGACCATCCAGTGATACTCAAATGTTTCCAGTGTGATGGAGGCACGTGATCAACTTACCCACCAAATCTGACAGGTGACAAGTAGCAGATCTAGACTAGACATGGACTTGACAAGACGTACATACCACAGAAAAGAACCTCTGATCTCCGAATCCATCTACGCTTACTGAGCAAGGTAAGAGATTTTCCCTTTCACTATGCTATCACAACAAAACTAATACTAATGCTTAGCACTTCACAAGCACAGCACACAAGCCAGTGTAGACTGAGACTGACCAGATGTGACGCAGTTGCGATAATCAATTGTAAACCAAAAGTTACTGTGTTCTGTAATCTGATTGGTTGAAAAACATGATTAAATGGTATTAGATTCCCGGAAACTGAAAGACTATTCACTGCGTATTGACACGTAAACAATTGTTTTGTTGTGTCATCAACAGTGGTGACGTCATTCAAATCATATTGTGACGTAAAGTTAGAATGACGTCACAAATGAGCAACTCCAGACGCTACCATGGGAACCAGCTGAAACGGCCAACTGATGACACTTCACTGCTGTGTCCGTATTCGATGTAAACGAGTGCAGACACTAAAACCCCTTTGGTTTACTTTTGTGTTTACAATGTCGATAAACATCATGTGTTGGCCAATTTCCGGGTGTTATTGAGTATTTGAAGCACGGGAATATTTCATTTGAAACCTCCGGCTGACGCCATCGGTTCCAAATGCATTCCCGTGCTTCAACGCGGAGGTTTTAAATGAAATATTCCCGTGCTTCAAATACTCAATAACACCCGGAAATTGGCCAACACATGATGTTTATCTCCTAATTAGATCAGTCAATTTGTAAATGAAACATATTAATAAAACAGATGATCTGCCTACCTGTAAGTAATTCTCTAACCATATAATGGCTTTCATGTCCAACATGTTTGTAGGTTCTGGAAATGGAAAGCATTTGATTGAATAAGTATAGTTTTTTAATAGTGAATGGGCTTCACACATGGCACCATGTGGGGAATTGAAAGGGGTCTTCGATGTGACGAGAGAATTCTTTCATTTGAGTAGTTTGAGGCTATAATTCATAGTGACTACGATAAAATCATAGAGATAGGTATTTCTGGACAAGCCATGAAATTCAATAAAAACATCTTCTCATCCATGTTGTAGAACTTACCATCAAGTAACAATAAGTCTGGTCTGAAAATGGAAAAGGAATCACATTAATCAAATATTCCACTTGATAATTGATCTTGAGAAAAATATATTTCAAAAATATGGTTACAACTGTCGCAAGAATTCAAAGAACATTTAAATGCTTATAAGTACCCCAAGGAGGATCTCTATAAAAAAGAATGATGAAGTGTATACATTTATTATATATGACAAAACATGTCCGCATGATTATTAATTCATAATCAGTTAGGGGCTACATATAGTTTCCAGTCCAAACACATACACAAACGAGTTCACAACTCACTCTGTAAACAGGGCTCTTGCAAGGGCTAATCTCATCCTCCAACCTCCAGAAAACTCTCTGCGAAACAAACAAATAACAGAGCATGGAAACTTCCATTAACTTTACAAACAAAACTAAGCAACAATACCTGTGATACTTTTCCTACATTATGCACAAATGAGGGAAAAACTTGGCTTGACTTGGCTTGACAATAACATGTCTGAACACACAGTGACTTTGGAACCATGTCTTTGTTATGACAACCATCATGCTTTTCACAACCATCCCACTGTCATGATATATAGTGACACAGAAATCACAAAATCACGAGAAAAGTTCTCTCAAAAAGCTGAAAATGTATAGGTATCATTTACTGAAAAGAATGTTTGTTAAAGTATTCTGTACATACTAAAGAATTGTCTTACCATTTTGACATTGATTTTATTGACCAAGTTAGGGGACTGGCATAAGTTTGGGGTAATATAAGGTAGATCTTCAACAAGGCTGTACTGGCTGATCTTAAAAACCTTGTTTTTTCACAGAAATCTTGAATTTAAAAAGGAGTGAGTAAGAGAGTTTAGTTTCGCACTGCTTGTAGCAATATGACAGCTGGTGGACGTCAGAAATGGACTTCATACATAGTGCCCATGCTCAGAATCAAACCTGGGTCTTCAGTGTGGCAAGCCAAAAACCCATCACTTGAATTTTCAAAGTAAGGTAACAAACTTCTGTTGGTAAAACAGTCAGATGCTCTGCACGACCAATGAGAAACAGAGCTCACCTTGTTGGCCTGCTCTGCCCCTCAGAAGAAAATCCAAGACCTGCTAAAATAACAGCGGCTCTCGCAGGTGCTTTGTCTGCTTCAATTTCCTCCAACTCACGGTAAATTTCACTCAGTCTTGCTGAAACATCTTTGCCTGTGCCAGAACTGAAAAAGAAAATTTAATGTCGAAAGTCAGTAATAGTCATGCATCATATTACGTTTCTGAGCCATCATTATGGAGCATAATGTTCATGTCATTTGTAATGGTAATTCATCCGTAGTTCAAGTTATCACAGATCATCGGAATAAAAATACATATGATTCCCTCACAAGTGCATTTTAACTTAAAAACTACAAACCAAATCCTTGCACTGCATTGACTACTTCTACCACCATACCTTTGGAAGTATTTTACAAGTGATTATTAAGAAATATGTACAGTGGGCAAGTAAGTGTCTTCGCTTATGTTCATATTTTGCATATGCTTCTTGTTCAGACAGTTCCTTCACAGTAACTTGGACAAGAGGGGCCTAGGGAGAAAAGTTTCCATCATTCCACTCAGTGCCTAAGCAAGAGATAAGAGCGCTTACCTTGAGATAAGGTAAGTTTAAAAATCTGTTCTATTTTGTTTCAACCAAGACCATTATCAAGCACATATGAGAACACCCAAAACTAAGCTCTTTCATAAAATATGTGATATCATTTCCAGAATGATTGCACACATTCAGCTCAACTGATTGATAAAGAAATCTCTCCCTTTGATAGGGTGTGAGAGACACCAGATGGCCATATGCTAACAGAAAACAAAACCTCATAAATGTTACCCTGGGGTGTTGAGCTGTGCGTTCAACTGACGTTCCTCTTTCAAGAGCCCTTCTCGTCTCTCATCACACTCCAGGACGCTCTGCAGGGCCAGTGTATCATCTCCGACAACCTCCTGCTCCACATGTAGCACTGAGATGTGGGACGGAATCATCAGCTGATAGCTGGAAAAGACAAAGAGAGAATCACCTCAGAGTCTTTCGACAGTAGATATACTAATGAGAGTTAATTAAGCTTCAGAACCTTGAAATGTGGGATTCTTTTAATCATTCAAAATCATCTTTAGAACTCATTTGTTTTAAAATTATTAATAACCAGTGTCTTCTTCAGAGTAAAAATCACAGCTGAACACTTTCATTGGCAGAGTGAGTGAGCAAGCACAATTTAACACCACTTACTCCAGCAATATCGCTTTCCTTGACACCAGAAATGTGCTTCACCCATATGAGGAATAGAACCCACATCACTGCCCCTTCACTAGTGAGAGTGAGTAGAGTTTTACGCCGCACCAAGCAATATTCCAGCTATATGGTGCCAGTCTGTAAATAGTTGAGTCTGGGCCAGACAATCCAGTGATCAACAACATGAGCATCGATCTGCGCAAATGGGAACCGATGACATGTGTCAACCAAGTCAGCGAGTCTGACCACCTGATCCCGTTAGTTGCCTCTTACGACATGCATAGTTGCCTTTTATGCCAAGTATGGGTTGCTGAAGGCCTATTCTACCCCATGACCTTCATGGGTCCCCTTCACTAGCAGAAAAAGTGTAGATGTAATTTGATTGTAACCATTGTCACACAGGTAAGAGCAACTGACACAGTGATAACAAAACCCAAGGATCACAATTGGATGAAATCCAGAAATCCAAACCTCAATCAGCAAATCCTGGTTGCCAAGGGACACAACTCTAAACAACAAATGAAAGAGGAGATAGCAAAGAAGCAGTACCCTACCTGGATATCATCTTGAGTAGTGTCGTCTTTCCGAGGCCATTCCTGCCAACAAATCCATACCGCCGTCCAGCAATCAGATGGATACTTGCTCCTGTCATTAGCACCCTGCAGCAGGTGAAACAAACATTAGATTGTCTGTTTGTCTGTCTGAATACACACATACAGAAATGTACCAAACATTTTCCTAATAGTAAACTAATAATATTTCAAAATTTCATATATTTTCCATAAATATTACTTTGTTCTAGTAACAATGGTCATGTTCCATGATAAATCATCCAAAAGTATTTGTGCACTGTCAGTAGTTTTGAATAAACATCAGTCCGAAGTTCAGATTATATGGGAATCCATTGCCACGACATCCCGTGTGAGAAGTGATGCTGAGCCATGATTGGTTCGCATATTCAAACTATATATGAAGTAACTGACAAAAACATATCACCTTTCCCCAAATGCTATGTCAAAGTTTTCTATACGGATGTCGTAGCTGCGGTTCGTTCCTGAGGCATCAAGTTTTGCATCCTTCCTGTTGATCTGTTGACTTGCACTGGCAGTTTCCAACCTGAAAAACACACATAAACAGCTGGTTTCATTAACCAGGACATTATCAAGTACCTTCTGGGCAGACATGGTACTGATTACTGTCTTGGACCAGTAGGTTTGTTGGTTTAGCTTCTATGTGGTTTTCCAGCTATAAGGCTGTGGTCTGAATATAATTGAATCTTAACCAGACAATCCTGTGATTAACAACATGAGCACAGATCTACACAATTGTTATATAATGTAATGGCATGTGTCAACCAAGTCAACGAGTCTGACCACATGTTCTCGTTAGTCACCTTTCACAAGCATGCGTTGCTGAAAACCATCATGATTGTCCTTGTATCTAACCATATATTCTTCATTGCTCAACATTATGCTTGTTTGCAAAACATGCTATTTTACAGAACAGGTTTATGGAGAGTGACAGGTTGGCAGATTTTGTATTGATGTCTATCCTTATTTTCTTAAGAGCCTTAATCACAACACTCTTGGGTCATTCACTTATAAAACAATCCGATTGTCTTGTCTTACATGGTATCTGAAGTTTTAACTGGATTCTCCGATCGTTTATCCAGCTTCTTCTGTCTGATTGCCTCAGCTTTCTCAAGCTTCTTCTGGTCCACTTTCTACAATACAAGAGGTTCAGTAAATGAAATTGCATTTTGACACAACCAGCAGTGTCCAAGATAAGTTTGTCGTCACATCAAATCTGGGCTAAGCAGATTTATTGTGATATCATGGAACAAGTCAGTTCTGTCATGGTAAGACACAATCACCTTGGTCGTCAATTGAGGCCACTTGCAGAAAGTGACTTTAATGCTATAATGATCATAGCACTCTCACTCTAACAAGCAACATTGACTAATGCAAAGATAAAACATGTAAGCTACAAAAACCCAAAACAACCAAACAAAAACAAACAAAATGCTTCTTGATTCAGTTACTGCCAAAATTATTGGCAGCAGTATGTACACATAAACATAGCTTCTGTAAAAGTATTTAGCAACAGAATATACTCACAGAGCTCATGTCCTTCTTCTTTAGCCATATGCTGCTGTCTTCTTCGCTCATCTCAGTCAAGCCTGAGGATATTGATCCGATGTGGACAGGAGCATCCAGGACACGGTGCTGGCCATTCACTGACATCCCAGAGTCACTGATTTCAAACACAAACACAGACGTAAAGGCACTTCATAAACACTAGTGTTAAGAATTGGTTAAAATTGATGACTGGTTCATTACAACTAATCCACCACTGAAAATATCAAATTTTCTAATTGCTTGTTAATAAACCAAAAATGGAAAGGAAAAATGTGGCTATTTCATATGTTTTGGCCAAATTGCACAAAATGCATTCGCATACTTCAAATCTTTAAAGGGTTGCTAGTATGTTAGGAATTTCCTGAAGTCAATCATGACTTGGAACAAGATTGCAGGGCTAGTGAAATGTAATAGACAAAACCACCTTTGTGAATAATTGCTTGGTCGTTTAGTCAACGTTTGAATTTATCAGACCACCAATCCTGGATTTGACTAACAAGTGACAAAAGGTAGCTTTGTTGGTTATTTCTCAGACGAACAGATTCAACTGACCAAAAAGCCACTTCCTGAAAATGGGATTGGGAATACAAAGCACAAAGTAATATTAAAAGCACATGACAACCAAGAGACACAGCGTATTTGAACTTCAGCGTGACGAGCTGACTCTTTAAACATTAGGCTACACTACCATCCATCACAATACAGTTAAATCGTGATAAGTCTAATTGCTGGGACCAAGTAATAAATTTGACGTATCAAAGCATTTGAGACATAGGCATGTCTATGATAGTAGAAAATAAAGGTTGGATCGACAGGTACTTCAAGTTATGCATAATATTTCCGATGCCAGCAATTGACTCATCGGGATTAGACTGTATATGAAATCAGAACATATCAAATGTTTGATCAAATTATCAGCCTAACATCATTTCCACTGCAACACCATCATTTCTATACATCAATACAAAGAATAAGGCAATATACAGCAAAATAAGCAAACTTCCCACTTAGCCTCAACACTTTGAATCGATCTACAATCAGAGCTGAAGCTCTAACCATCACTCCCATCATTCAAGGCAAATTTAAATACCTGTTCTTAAGTGCCAATATTATTCAGTCTAGATGCAACACATACTTCAGTTCAAACACACATCAATGTCTTTTCCCCTTGCTGCAACAAAGCATTAAAGAGATACTTTATAATTTCATAATACTTGGGTTACCTTGCCAGGAGGCTGTGGAGTTTCTGACAAATTTCCATGACGTCGTCCTCCGTCTTCTCCCCATCAGCTTGCAGAAGCATGACGCCCACAGCATCAAACAGGTCATCTGCCGTAGCAAAGTCATCACAGCAATCCTCCAGCAGGCCTACAAGCAAACAACCATTACAACAATATTTTCATCGAATTAAAAAGGAAACCTACACCAATATATTTAGCACAGTCATCATAAAGGTAAAACACAAAAAATTCATTTAACTAAAATCCAAAATGAAGGAAGCAAGGAATTGACAACAGCAACTGCCCATGATGTATTTGACATTATAATAATCAGACATGAAGGAAACAGGATGGATATCTTTAACATGTTTAAGCCGTATCAATCACTACAGCTCCAAATACATCACAATACATACTGCAGAACAACTTTTTCACCTATAAACAGTCCTACAGAAGTGCATCTTTTTGGAATAAAAGATTTGATTTAATGAGAATAACCAACAGTTGACTGTTGTAAGTAGAAATATGAACTGTGCAGATTACTTGCTATTTTCACGAAACCATGTAAAGTGGTTAAACCTTATTCTGCCAACAGTCTAGTTGGTTTGAATTAATGATATATAATGATGCATGTACTGCATAATCTAGTCATATCTAAAACCCATCCGACACTTTCGGTTTTGGATAATTTACTCTAGTCTATTTTCGCAATTACCCCTTGGGCTTTGGTTCATATAATATTAATCCACTATCTAGCCATTAAGCAAGGCCGTCAGTCGTGACCGTATATTTCTTCTGTTGTTGTTGTTGCTGTTCTCCTTATCCGTAGATCGTTGGGATCTCAAACCAATATTGCACAACAGTTAAAAAGATGATGATTGACAGGAGACCGGTACTGCACGTGTCAATCATCCGTTCTTTCTGATACGAACTAGGGAGTGAGTGTTACTACTCTTTAAAATGGATAGAAATAGATGCATTCACAATGATCAAACGAAATACCTTTGACGTAAGTTGACACCTCCTCGTCAATGTTTGGAAAAGCATGGGTTAGAAGTTCTTCGCAGGCCGCCATGTTGGCAAATAATACACTCTCTAACATTACTACTTATCGCTTTGTGGTATCTGCAATATTCATTTTAATTAAGAAGTCTAAAATAGCAACAAATACCGCTAAATGTATTATAAAAATTATTTATGTGTGAATATTTTTCTCATAATGTTCAACAAATATACATTTATTACTATCAGAGATGGTACAAGATTAGAGAAGATTGAAACAATATTCTAATAAACTAGTTTAAAACTTTAACAAATGAAGAAAACATGCGTGCATTTTTTCCGTAATTTAGCAACTCTATCATAAAACGCACATGTTTGTTAAATAATGAGATTGTCTTTTAATTGTCTCTTTCTCCCATCTTATGATAACTTCATAGAAAGTATTTAATAAATGTTAAATGTGTTTCTGAGAAAATAGCATCGTTAACCGGAAGTGGTCAATGCACTGAAAAGGAAGAAAACAACTTGGTTTTATCGTTGTGAATTTAACGTTCTCCCTTCAACCCGTGATCAGTATGTCAGTTGTCTGATCCTCTGTCCGATAAGGTATTCATTGTAAGTTTGTATATAGGGATATAATTACTGTGTTGTTTAGTGATATATGGTACAGATCTACATGAACTACCTCAAAGTTACAGCCTCAATACTCAAGCAGACGAATTTATTCCCCGTTGGACTGCTTTACAAAGTTCGAGTTCGGTTTACCAACGCTGTGTTTGAGTCAGATGTATGTTAAAGGACCTACCGGAACCCAGTAGTACAACAACATATACATGCTGCGATTTTGTCTTTGGTCTTTTGACAACTTCACTCACTTACGAAAAACTTAGGTTTGTGATTTGTCCCTTTTGGCAGCAAACATGTTGATTTGAGGGTTTGACAAATGTTAGGTCTTTGGAGGTAGATAAAATGATTGATGTGAAGATTCAGGTTATTATGCTGTCATGACATTATGTTGCACACCTGTTGTCAATGCTGATGAGAAAAAATGTTGAAAGATTATTAAGTGGGCGTTTCCATTGTACACCTAGGAGCCCTGTTCCACACTGCTGCCATTGAGATATATTTGGATAATATGTGCTTGCCAAAGGTATGCCTTAAAGAATGTTGTTACTCAAATGAGTGTCATAATTCTGTCAGTCTAAGTAAACTTAGTCTCAGTGTTATTCATTAAACTCCACCACTGAGTCTAACAAACCCTAGTAGAAGGTCGCGTCAGGTAACCTTTGAGCGACCTGTGACCGTCCAATCAAATGTGAGACGGTCATATGGGTTTAACCAATCAGACAACGACTACTACTTAGGAATCAGAGGGACTTACAAAATATTCAGGTCACTGACACAGATGTCTCCGCATATAACACAGTTAATTGACCTGCAGTATATATGCTTGACATGGTTACCATTAGCTAATATTTCCGCAAGATGACATCCTTGAATATTGGTAAAACACTATTTTCAACGACTGTTTACTCACTGCTATCATGGTTGTAACGTGTGCCGTGTGCATCACCCGGAAGTGATCGTATGCTAAATAGCATTCGGAATCGTTCGGATATGAACCTTTTCGAGATAAAAAGTTCAAAAGGTATGTGCGAATGTCCAGTTTCGCGATTTGGAAAGCTGTGTTCTGATATATCAATCTTAAAAGGTTACCTAACGCGACCTCCCCTAAGGTTTTGTTAGACTCAGTAGTGGAGTCTAACGAAAAGTATCGAGGCTAAGTTTACTTAGACTGATAATTCTGTGATCTGGGGATTAAATTATAACATAGCCTTTATACATTTCTTTGCATTAGACACATCAAGACCAAGAGTTTCTTCGTATAATAATGCAGATAGGGTCTGAATTTCTGACAGAAGATGTACATGATGAAACATTGCATATGTAATAATGTATAGAGACTGAAATATTTCAAAATGTTTGTTTATTATTCCAGAAAGTAAGTGGAACTGGAGGTAAACAATGGGCAACCAGCTAACTGGGATTGCTCCGTCCCAGATTCTTCCAGTGGAGCAGTACCTGTCAGATGTCCCTGACTATGAATTTGAGACCAAGTGAGTCACCAAGCCTTTGTCTTTCCTGATTTGAGATCACACCCATTTGTATATGTTTCTAAATGAATTGCTATATTTGGTTGAATTGCTTTTTTTTGTCTTTGATATTGGAATATTTAGGGGTTTGTAGAGTTATTTTGTATCATACCACTACATAAGTATATGTACGATATTGTGAGAATATCTGTTAGTACATTGAATCTGACAGATTTATTAAGTGTCAGCACAATGGAATATTTGATAACATAATAATTGTCTATAATGTCATTGATATAGAAACACCCCAAACAGTCATTCATTCAAGGGCTGTTGTGTGATATATTTACACCATCTTATAATCCCATTTCAGCCAAGGAAGCACAAGGTTTTTCAAAGTTGCAAGGGCACGCTGCAAAGAGGGACTTGCAATTGTTAAAGTCTTTGTTATCCATGATCCATCACTACCCCTGTCAACTCATAGAGATAAGCTAGAGGGTAGGTTTACCCTTGGGTTTTTGGTAGAATATGGCCTGGAAAATAAAGATAACATGTATATGTCAAAGATAAAAATTAATTGTTCTTTAGAGGAAAATTGGTAGGAAAGGGTGAGGCAACTCGTGGTGAGTGATTTTACGATCTCTTCAGGGAATTGAAAGGGATTCAAGATTCCACTTAATTATCAAAAGAAGGGAGATACAGATTAAGCATGAGTCAGAATAAGTATAGAATATGAATTTCATCATAAGAATTACATTTCTGTTTGTTAATAAATGCCTTTGTAATGTTTATGATCCAACATTCTGGATTCAACATTTCCTCATACTGAGTTCGGATTTGATTTCCTTTTCAGAAATAAGTCAGCGGCTGAAAGGAACGTCAAACTGTCTTCCATTTCAAAAAGCAATTGTGAGTTCAAAGCAAATAATTTTTATTTGAGTTTCTTTAATTTGAAATTTGTTGTCATACCATAGTGCAATGATCTTGAAAGGTCACTACTGGCAAGGAGTCACTGAGCCAGCAGGAAGCTGCTTTTTCTCTGTGTGTGTGTCCTGTTGAAATAATGCTTGAATAGTAGTACAACAGTTCAGTCTAATATGAAAATAGGATGTCAATATCTTCAGTGGTGTATCATATAGATCCACTGGTACTTTGATACAGCATTTTGTGTATTAAGGGAGTTGTATATTCTGTGTTTGTCATCTGAAAATGGCTCCCACAGATGTTGCATGTGTGAGATCCAAATAGTGCCATATCAATCCAGTTTTTTGCTCCTTATGTTTGATATTAATGATATGGAAACACATCTGATCATCAGTTACAGTCACAGTTTTCTTCAGAAAGTATTTACCTTGTGATTTGTATCACATATTCGTTTATTTTTTCAAGAATGGTACTAATATCTGCAATAATTCATTCCAGCAATCTGAGAAAGCTGCATTGCTGTTCCGACAGTATGTTAAGGACAGTTTGTATGATAGGATCAGCACCCGGCCGTTCCTCAACAGTATTGAGAAGAAGTGGATTGCATTTCAGATGTTGTGTGCCCTAAATCAGTGCCACAAAGTCAAGGTAGAACTAAATGTGACCTTTTACTTCTTAAAAACATTGGGCAAAGTGGCACTACAATTTACCTTGCCATGACTATGATATCAGGAAATTCTTTTAAAGCAAATAAGATAAGAGGGGTTGGGGTAGCAAAGTGGTGGAATCATATGCTCGACAGGTAGAAGACACAGGTACAATTTCCCACATGGGTACAATGTGTGAAACCCAGTCTTGGTATCCCCTGCTATGATATTGCTGGAATAGTGTTAATATCTGCCTGAAACCAGACTCATTTATATGAACATGTACATGCATATATAATATTAGTGTCAAATACAAGTCACAAGACTTGTGAAAAAAAGGAACTGTTATTCATTTGAGTAGAATGTTTGTCTTGGTCCGTGGTACATACTGTAATGGAGTCACCTGTTTGGTAGATTCCCAGTAAAACTGGCACACTGAATCCTCTGTAACTATATTAATTCACCTGTAATTAAGTGAACGTTCTTGGTCTGAACTGGTCCCAGCAACCATTCCCTTTCATACGAGGTGACCAGATGGATCTTGTGGTCAGGTCGGCTGTTTCCGTTGATGTCTGTTATTAGTAACCCTGTTACGTAGATTGATATTAACGGTGTCAGTCACAGGATTGTATGGTCCAGATTGGAAGACTGCTTTCTTGTGTATACTCATGTATGTAAAAGATGTCCTTTTTGCAGGTTTGCCATGGAGATATTAAGTCTGAAAACATCATGATCACTGGTTGGAATTGGGTCTTGATCACAGACTTCGCCAGCTTCAAGCCAACATACTTACCGGAAGTAAGTGTCAGTGCTAAAACAGATCAAGAAATGCTTGAATTTTGGATTCAGATTGGCTTGGATGTGTCAATTTAAGCAATGATTGCAGGTTAGAAAAAGTTCATAGTAAGTTATTTTGTCATATGAGACAATTAAATCTATTGGATGGATGGTCAGATTTATCCCTGCATAGTAGGATGTCACTTAATACATTGGAATACATTGGTAATAATACATTGGAAGATGTCTAAACCAGAGCTCATTGGGTTTAAGTAAATAATCCAGTTAAGACAATGTACCAGATTGTAGAGCTGATTATAAATGTGCAAGTCACGGATGGGACTGAGATTTTATGCTGGTGTTGACAACTTGCTGCATTGGACAGATGCCGGTTATGACAGCGTCCACTGTATATACAGTGTGGTGTTTAGGGACATTGACAATTAATTACTTTTCCTGACCCTGAAAAATATGACATATGTTACCTGACAGGAGCTTCATAATTTCCCAAGTGAATAACGGCAAGACGATTTATGTCAGGTCATGTGAATGATGCCTCAATGCACCTCTGAGGCAGCTTTGGTTGTGTATTCCCCAGGGAGTTGAGAATACTAATCATGAACCAGAGCAATGTTGATATAGCAAGAAGCGGAATTTGGCGGAATTTGGCACATGATGAATGGTTGTTTTTCACAAATTTATCATATATTAGCAAGCAAACAAACTATTGGAAACCTATTCTTTTGCACAACTGCATTGTTTGACTTTGAAATATTTCAGGACAATCCATCAGACTTCTCGTACTTCTTTGACACGTCCCGACGCAGGACATGTTATATTGCACCAGAGAGGTTTGTGGAGAGTGGCTTGAAGAACACTGACAATGCTGGTCAGTCAGGGAACATCGATCTGACCTCAAGTGAAGTCAAGACTGGTGATCTTAATCCTGCTATGGACATATTTTCCCTTGGGTAGGAATTTCATGTGTGACTGTAGTTTTAGATAGTAAGTGAAATTGTTTTGAGGACTTTGTTCATAGTCATTCATTTAAGAAAGCTTTTTCCCAGATGATTGGATTGATGGTTGAAATATACATCAGAAGAGATTTTTGTGAAATAGTCTCAGTCTCAACATTATGAAAAGTAAAGAGAAAAGGTTTTGAATCAATCCATAGTTTTCTTTTCATATGGTCCTGCTTTTAATATTTCATATTTTTCCTTATCGTGACTCATGCTATATGCATATAGAGTCAGGATTGGTATAAAGTGTAAATCTTATCATAAAAAAATACATTTTTAATGTTTGTTTTTTAAAACGGGTGAGAATATATGAAAGTAAATATGGTCTAAAAAGAAGTTAATTCAAAGGTCTCATTTTTGTTCTACATTCATGACTTTTGAACAAGCAGTTTTCAATATTTAAATTGATTAAATTTCAGAGATAGACAAAGCAACTTGAATAATATCAACACATTTTCTGTGTGTTACAGTTGTGTCATCACAGAGCTGTTCACAGAGGGCACCTCACCATTTGATCTGTCCCAGCTTCTGGCCTATAGAAGCGGAGAGTACAGTCCCTGGAAGATTCTTGAGAAGATCGAAGACCCTAGCATCAGAGTAAGCACTGTTGTCTTGGATAATGTTTCATATTTGTCAGTTTGTTCCAGATTATGATGACATAGGGACAAATGTGTGAGTTTTCCATTTGCACAGTCCATCTTTTTCTGTCAGATTGCCTTACTTTCTCTGTATGTTCTCATAACAGTAGAGATCCGTGAATGTCCCAGGGTAGAATAGGCCTTCAGCAACCCATGTTTGCGATAAAAGACGACTATGCTTGTGGTAAGAGGCGACTAACGGGATTGGGTGGTCAGACTCGCTGACTTGGTTCCCAATTGCACAGATCAATGCTCATGTTGTTGGTCACTGGATTGTCTGGTCCAGACTTGAGTATTTACAGACTGCTGCCACATAGCTGGAATATTGCTGAGTGCGGCATAAAACTAAACCCACTCACTCATTCACTCATAACAGTAGAGGTAATACATTTGGCATAATGCTTCCAGGGTTTGAAGTGTTTCTGTTATGCAGCAAAGGTTAAGCAACAAGAGAATGTCTTTCACATTTATGCACATAGGTCGTAAAGTGTGCACACACATCTTCGCATCTTCATTAACCTGACTATTGATGTATGAACTACCCATAGTCTATGTTAACTATAGCACTTGTATCTCATATTGTAGGGAGTGTCCATGGACACCAACTCCAATGTCCTCATGTGTTATGAAAAGATTGTGAATAATTCATGCCTTGTGAATGTTTTTCATGCTATCCATGATAAATTGTCAGCATTGGGTTTATCATATGCCCCAAACAGGAGCTTGTCCGTCACATGATGCAAAAGGATCCAAACCACCGACTCTCAGCAGAGGAGTATTTGATCAAGCAACGTGGCAAGGCCTTCCCTGAATACTTCTACACATACCTGAAGTTGTACCTGCAGAAGTTTGCTGTGTCTCCCATCATACCGGCTGACGACAGGATCCACTTGTATGTAGCTGATCCGTTGCATCAGTGAATTGTTTCAGTATCAGTCATGCTTCATTTCATTGTGTCAGTGTCAGGACTTGGTTGACACAGGTCATTATATGCCAACTGCTCAGATCGATGCTCATTCTGTTCAGAGAGGAGTTTTGTCACTTCATCCCATTATCAGCAGTGCTTCAATGCGCTGATTTGGCAACAAGGATGTTTCAGCAGATTGTTTTTGCAATGTTTCAATATGCTAGTTACATCATCAGTAATGCTTTAGTGTGTTGGATGCACTTTTAAGTTTCTGTATCAGCATACACATTTTCAGAATGAGCACTGTTTCACTGCCATGTTTCAGTTCATTGTTTCAGTGTCAGGGATGCTTCAGTACATTGTCTGAAATGCTTCAGAGTATTGTGTCAGTGTGAGCAAATGTTATTGCATTGTTTCATTATCTGCAATGGCTCAGTACATTGTGTCATTATCTGCAATGGCTCAGTGCATTGTGTCATCTGAGATGCTTCAGTGCATTGTGTCATTATCTGAGATGCTTCAGTGCATTGTGTCATCTGAGATGCTTCAGTGCATTGTGTCATTATCTGAGATGCTTCAGTGTATTGTGTCATTATCTGAGATGCTTCAGTGCATTGTGTCATTATCTGAGATGCTTCAGTGTATTGTGTCAATATGAGCAAATGTTAATGCATTGTTTCAGCATTAGCAGTGACCTGCCACAGAGTCTAAAGAATCTGAAGATAGATGAGACAAATGTGGAGAGAAACAATGCACTTGTCCTGCTTATCTCCCTTGTTGGCTCCAGTTCACGGGATATACATGTATGTTGATGACTGTCACATCTCCAGGATTATTTCTAGGTTAGATAGACCATCAATATGGTCCACTGTCTATGTATCTGATGCAATACCATTTTTTAAAACATATCTGTGAGAAATACTTACTGAAGAAGTAAGTTGGAATTTTTCAACTGCCACCATGAGTATGTGCATAGCAGTTGTCTCCTGGCGGTAACAAACAACACCAGGGGATATTTGTTCTTGTACCTGTTTTGCCAACATGTGAAACTTGTTTTAAAATACCACTGATGTAGCTATGAGATAACTTGTAAAGGCAAACTTGACTAGAAGTGATACTATGTGTATACTTGTGAGAGGCAGTTAGCATGTTAAAAACATATATCTCAAATGGTGAAAAAATTATAAGTAAAGACGATCATATATCTAGCCAAATCTCTCCATATTGATTCTTAATCTATGCAGTAAACAAGAAGTTGTTATTCATTAAGTCTTAATCATTGCTAGTTACAAAATTTATGAGGTGTTGACCAACATGGTGCTCGACATTAAAGGTTATAAAAGCCAAAATCAATATATTTCGCCTCAGTGGGGTATTCAGGTTAAACTGCTTTATGCTGTGTAATGGGCAAGAACTAGACAAAAACAGTTCAAGCTGGGGTTTGATCAAACACACACAAACATTTGCACATTAAGCTTAAACTTCATTGCTGATAGGTATATTTTATGTTTCTCATTACATGAAAAGGGGGTATAACATTAGTTGGTTAAAAGGGGATTTCATGTTTAGTTGGTTAAGATTGGATTTTGCGTTTAGTTGGTTAAAAGGGGATTTCACATTTGGTTGGTTGAAAGATTTCTCATTTAGTTTGTTAAAACGGGGATTTCACTTTTAGTTGGTTGAAAGGGGATTTCACATTTGGTTGGTTAAGAGAGGATTTCACATTTAGTTCAATAAAAAGGGGATTTCATGCTCATTTGGTTAAAAGGGGATTTTGCATTTAGTTGCTTGAAAGGTAAGTCAAAATTTATGTAGTTTAGTTTGTTTAACTCCCACTGTGAACCATAAGTATTTAGTTTAATTTCCACTGCATACCATCATTATGTAAATGAAATGATCTTTTTTACTTCAAAGTCTGTTTCATCTGACCTATGTTTGGCTGCTTCAGTTCTATGAATCCCGACTGACAGGACTGGATTTATTGCTGAAATTGTCCAAATATGTCAGTGCAGACATCATCCTGGATAGAATCATACCATATATGGTAAGTCTGGGCACTAATACATAGAACTGGAAGTCTTTTCTTGATGTCATTTTGCTCTGAATTACATAATCTGTTCTTTTTCAGAAGAAGTCCTCTTTGGGGTACATGTAAACATTTTTATGTCCATTAAAAATCCCTACGACAGTTGTAACTATTTTTGATAATAAAATATTTACAAAACAAAAAACTCGTTTTTTGTCTTGTGAGACCACCCTTACAAGGCCTCCCAGGCCCCCTACAGCCAAGAGCAGGTAACTCTGGCCGTCTACCTCGCACCTCACTTTTCATGCTGTCGTTTGACTAGAAAGACGTGCGTGGTCCATTTAGATAGTTTGTGCTATCTACCTACGGAATTATGAGTGAGAAAGAGTCAGCTACTGTATGTATGGTTCCTTTTCTTTCGCACAGGCGTTAGTTGGAATTTCTGGGCTGAAATTTTCATTCATAAATTGTAACTTTGCCGGTCGGGTCCTATCTTCCTGTCATGTGGCAGGCAAGATGGCGGCCTTTATGGCTTCTTTTTAGTGCAGGAAGTGTTTCGCTTGCGTCTCACTTATTCCTACGTGTTTCTTATTAGTATGTTTTACATGCTAAGATGTCTTAACACATTTGTTCTTGTTTCAGTCAAAATGGGTAAGTTGGTTTTAAGACTGTTAGTCTTTTTCATAGCATTACGCAATTATGTGTGCACACTTGTTACTTGCATTTATCCGCTTATACTTTGTTGTTTAGCTGGGTTAAATGTATTTTGGCAATTTATTATCGCCTGTGCGTTTATATTTTGCATATTGTGCGTTTTATTGCGTATGTTTTCTGTACATCAGTTACCATTAGTTTGGTTCTGATTGTTACAGTTTTGCCTCAGTGTTACGTACTCCATGGGACAAGTGGGCTCTATCCGATCTCTATAAGCAGGAGCTTGGCATCCGTTCCTCTGATCTTGGCGGTCCGGGATCGTTTGAGAGAGAATAGGGTGCACCCAAGCCTTGGGTTTAGGCTCAGGCACGGGTGCTGTCCCTGTGGGAATGTCAGATCCAAGCTACGGCTCTGGTGTCGTTTTCCCCACTGGCCCTGAGGGTTCTGCACCGAGCACAGGCTCGGGTGCAGTTCCGCTTGCCGGCGCCGGTCCATCGGGTCTCGTACCGTTGGTCACCAGCAACCCAACTGGTGGTTCTGGAGCACCGGCTTTCCTGCCTGCCTCAGTTCCGCTCAGTGTCCGAATCGCACAACTCGGCTCTTTTGGGTCTGTTGTCCTTGTTGATGGGTCCCTCGTGCGTCGGGGTTACCGGCAACCCAACTGGTGGTTATCGAGCACTGGCTTTGCTGCCTGCGTCGGTTCTGCTCAGTGCATCGGAGGTCCCTGCTTCAGCAGCCGATCCCACAAGGTCTCGGCACCCGATCCCACAGGGTCTCGGCACCCTGGTTTTTCGTTGAGCTAGGGGTTGGCCAATTCGGACAACTCGACTCTTCTGGGTCTGTTGTCCTTGTTGACAGGTCCCTCGTCCGTCGGGGTTACCGGCAACCGAACTGGTACTTCTTGAGCACCGGCTGAATCGGTTCCGCTCAGTGCATCGGGGGTCCCTGCTTCGGCGGTCGATCCCACAGGGTCTCGACGCCCTCTTTCTTCAGCGAACCAATGGAGGCCGATTCGGAGCTTTTCGCTCGGATCGTTCCCGGGGCATGTACGCGAATGGATCGCGTTAGCACTGACGCCAGTGGTCATCCCATTGGACGCACCCGATTCCACGGAGTTTCGTCTTCCTGGGAAGCGTTTACTCCATGCAGGGTAGCCGAGATCCAGCTGCTCAGATTACCTTTGCTCTTTAGCGAAGTCGTTATAAAGAAATGCCGCAGGTGGTCGTCCCTTCGGACGCCACCGATCCCGCGGAGTTTCATCTTCCTGGGACAAAAAAACGAGTTTTTTGTTTTGTAAACATTTTATCAAAAATAGTTACAACTGTCATAGGGATTTTTAATGGACATAAATATGCTTATATGTACCCCAAGGAGGACTTTCTTCAAAGAATTCATAACCTCTACAAGTTTGTATAAATTTTACAGACTCATTTTAATGATAGATAGACCTTTCTGTTATGCAATGTTTTTAATTTCAGCTGCACTTTGCCAATGACCCGTTTCCCCGTGTTCGTGCCAAGACCATTGAGACAATTACAGACTGTCTCTCAGACATAAAGAACGTCCCAAGGAGGTAATATCTTTCTGTTTGGTCTTTTCATGTTTGCTAGAAATTATGGAATCTAAATGTCCTGTACATTCATGATATTTGAAGACACTATTGCTTGAAGGTTATCAGGAGATCCTTAATATACTGAGAGAGACACACACGCACAAAAGGTCACAGGAAAATTCAAGTGTTCCTTTTTTCAGTTTCTAGGTTACAGTACCACTCCACTTTTCATAGCTGGTGATGAAAACTGGAAAATATTAAAGGAATGCTTGAATTTTCCTGTGATCCTTTAGTTGATATTTTTAATCATGGTACACCTGTGTCTGATGCTTCAACAACATTTTCATACATCTAATACCATCTTGCTTTTGGCTTTATACAAATCAGAGCAATAACATACCAGAGTTCTCCAAACAGATCAGCAGGCTGGCCCCTCAACATTGTACAGTACCTCTTAAACATGGACACTTTCACAACAGAAGCAATTTGTGGAAAACATTAATCTTTTGACAAAATTCTACTTCAAACTTCAATTTTGGGGGCTTAAAGCATCCTATTCTACAGATTTTGGTGTTATTATTTGATTGTTTGAAACTGAATAACATACCTTCACTGGACTTTGTATTCATGACTAGTTGAAGCCATCACAGACTTTTGAAATGAGGATGCAAACTTTGATTCCTTTTCAGTGACTCCAATGTCTTTCCAGAGTATATTTTCCCTAATCTTGTAAGTATGGACTTTTTACTATGTTGAGATGTATGAATGAGAGAAGGTTTGGTTGGTTTGTTGTATGTTGCTGCATGGTGTAATATTTCAGTGTATGACATATCTTTGTAAACAGTTCAGTGATTGACATAATGAGCACCAGTCTCTCCAACTTACTGTTTCAGACAATGACATGCATCAGCTAAGTCAGCAGGTCTGACTATATGATCACCTATTTAATGCAATGGATCTATTCCACATTGTCAATAGAGGGAAAAGCATATATTATAAAAATGACTTTACTCTTGCTGCTTTGTGGTTCTGAATATTACTTTTATTAACTAGTATATCTGATACATTGTCCATACCTGTCTTTTTCTTGTACAGGTGTATCGTAAAACTTGCAAATAATCTCTTCATTCATCAAGAGAGTTGTTATTTGAACCAAATTTGGTTTAACACAGTTCAGTTTTATTAATGATTATGCCTGACACACCTGTATGTGGTTAGTGCACTTGTACTGAGAACGTTGCAATATTATCACTTCAGTCATTGCTACATTTGTTTTTACATGACTCAGCAGATTCCATACCAGGCCCAATAACTCACTACAGAAAAGAGAGAAAATTTTTATTTTTCCTTATACTGACTCATATCTATTTGCTTTCTCTCTCCTCTCTTCCGAATGGTCAAGCGGAAACTTGAATCCCCTCAATGTCCTTGAAGCAAACGTACAATCACTCACAGTTACCACCCTTCCCTCCAGCCAAAAGGCACCCACTTAGCATGCCTTTGTCCTCCGTCTCTCCTTAATCAATCTTTCTTCAGAGTCCCTTCACGGCTTTTAGCTCAATTCTTTTTTGCTATACAGCTCAAATTCTGTCGTGAATAATTACATCATTCTGCAGTACTGATTGTGTATTGATAGACCCACTTGGTTCACGATGAAGTGGCTCTAGTGAGGGCAGCATATGCTGAAAACATAGCTCACCTGGCTGAAACAGCTCTCAGGTGAGTGAACATTTATATTTGTTAACATGGCTTTGTCGAAGTAATGCATGTTGAGGAAGGGCAGCGATTACCATACTACAAGTTCTAAATGTTCTGAGTAGCTGATGGCATTATCAGTGAGATAATGATGTAACTGAAAAGTTGCACAACAAAATAAAGTTTTTTCTGATTTGACAGGTAGCATAAATTTTATAAATTATTGCAATACCATATGGCTAAAGAAATTTAATAAATTGTCCTCAGAGTTTTAGAGATGACCCAGTTGCAAGAGCTTTCCGAGATTGACATAAAGGAGGATTCTGAAGACTCCCAGTATATGGTGAGGGACCATCTCAAATACAACCAAATTCAAATTTCTAAACAATGATTGGATATGAATACTATTTTGTTTTAATGATATGCTTATAAAGGCACAATTATAGGGTGAGTGAGTTTAGTTTGAGGGGGCGCTCGAAAATATTCCAGCTATATGGCGGTGGTAGTACAACTAATATTAATGACATATAATTAATAGATAATAATCATAAATAAATTATGAGGTCATGTCGTATGAGCACACCTTAAAGCAAGACAGGCTGAGTTGTGCAGCGAACACTAAGCTTGAGTGGATACTTACTGTTTCAGCTTGAGTCAAGCTACGATGTGGAGCTCCAGACCCTGCAGGAAATGATACAACAGAAGGTGGTCACCCTGTTGAGTGACCCAGACAATCTGGTCAAGCAGACTCTCCTCCAGTCAGGCATCACTCGACTTTGTGTCTTCTTTGGCAGACAGAAAGGTAGGGCATACATACACGTAACAAAACTCACTTGTGAAAGAAATCTACATGACGGTAACAGTTCTGAATGGTGGAGCTTTTTTTACTTCGGACCAGTCAGTTTTCTCATTGCTTCACGGAGATTAAGTGTCTGTGGCCGGTCGGCACACTGGATGAAATGCTTGACGAGATATTTCTTGTAGTGGGCCTTGAAAGTTCTCATGATCCCAGCATCCATTGGCTGAATGTGCGATGTGGTGTTTGGGGGCAAGAAATTAACTTTCACGTTGGTCAGTTTGACATTGGCACACTTGTGACTGGCAGCATTATCACGAAGTAAGATCACGTGTCAACCACGTGATTGCATCTGTCTGTCAAATGATCATAGCCAATCACAAAACATATCCGATGTCCGAAATTGTGCTCTTGCCGATAGAATGTCCGAATTCTTGACCAAAATGTTTACACATATGATCAAAATTGGCTTTAGGGTTTTCTCTTTGTTTAGTGTGGCAGTAATTTCACATCTTTTACGCCTAGGGACGGGACTTGCCATTATGACTGACAAGCGTCAGGTGATCTCATTTTGACACGATCACTGTTTTATACAGGAAGTAAGCATGACAGGTATTACTCCCAACTAACCAAAAGTGAGACCTACTAATTGATTAAAATCACACACTAACGACATCTTCAACTCGCAAGTGTCCTTTAACAATTACCACTGCATGGGGCTCATGGTGTGAAGGGATTATCCGAACCTTTTTGATGTACCGCTGGATTAATGAAGCAAAACTATGTGTAATTAGTTAATCTGTAACCGCTGATTAACGTTCGGATACGGAGAGTGAAGCACCGGATTACTGAATCAACAGGTAATGAGTTTACATAGTAAACAAGATTGGTTACAGCTAGCTATTGTTCGGATATCGCGGGAATCGGATTGTCGGGGTCCAGACTAACGCGGCCTGACTGTACTGGTATATTACAATAGACTTTTCAAACTATACATATTGCAATAGTTTTCCTGAGAACTTGTATATTGGGTGTGATTTTTGTGATTATCTTTACTGTTTTAAATCAAAATGTACACATATTTTCATTCACAAGAAACGTACTCCTGTGTTATTCAGTGACAAAATGGCATACTGTAGTACTGTAAATTGTGTACAAAAGGATATAGAATCCATTGCTATGCAACCTAACTTTGAGACTGCTTTTTTCAGAACCATAAAATATGGGTTAAGGGACTTTTAATGTAGGATATGGGACTGACATGCTCAATACAATAAGTTGGATGGGTAATAAACTGTTTCTTTTGATTGTTTTCAGCAAATGATGTCTTGCTTTCTCACATGATCACATTTCTGAATGACAAGGTGAGCATCTCTTGTACTGTAGATTAAGGTGGACAAAAAGCAGACAGGTGTTTAGATGCTTTCAATGATATCTACTTTGTTAACAAAATGAGTCCTGCAGCAAACTGTCATGGTGTAACTGCATTGTCAAAACAATCCAAGGGATAGTGGGGAAGGTTAAACAATTTCTATCACCACACTGTATAGCCAGTATATAATGTGTGCAGCCCATTTCTAAGATGTCATACAAAATCATGGCTGTCTATGTATTCACAATTTGCAGTATTTTGTGATTATGAATGTTATTTTTTTCAGTATGACTGGAAACTACGAGGGTCGTTCTTTGAAAATATTGTGGGTGTGGCAGCCTATGTGGGCTGGCAGAGTTCATCTATCCTGAAGCCTCTGTTAGAACAGGTGGGTCTTGTACAGTGATTGTGTTTTCAGTACACAGACAGTTTAAGTGCTTTTCAAGTCTACATACTAAATATTTATATAATTTTTGTTGATTTTAGCCACTTGTTTGTCCATCTAACATTAATGTTGCAGTTTGTTGAGCAGAGCTGTATTGTGGGTTTCACAAAAAGAGTTAGCTAAACAGTCACACCCACACCCACATTAAGGTCATGACTATCAGATATTCCCCACCTTCCCACATGAATATCTGATGATATTCCCCATCTTGCCATATGATTTTCACATGATATTCCCTGCCTTGCCACATGACTATCTGATGATTTTTCACACCTTGCCACAAGAATAGCAGATGATGCTTCCCACCTTGCCACATGACAATCCGATGATATTCCCCACCTTCCCACATGAATATTTGATGATATTCCCCATCTTGCCATATGATTTTCACATGATATTCCCTTCCTTGCCACATGACTATCAGATGATTTTTCACACCTTGCCACAAGAATAGCAGATGATGCTTCCCACCTTGCCACATGACAATCCGATGATATTCCCCACCTTGCCACATGACTACCTAATGATATTCCCCACCTTGCCACATGACTACCTGATGATATTCCCCACCTTGCCACATGACTACCTGATGATATTCCCCACCTTTCCACATGAATATCAGATGATGCTCCCCATCTTGCCACGTGACTGTCCGATGATATTCCCCAAGTTTCCACATGACTAAGGAATCCCCAGTCTACTATGTGACTATTTGATGCAACTATATGATATTCCTCACAGGGCCTAAGTGATCCAGAGGAGTATGTTGTTCACAAGGCGCTTGGGGCAATCAAGTCTCTGTCAGAACTTGGTCTTCTACAGAAACCCATGCTGCAGGAGTTTGTTCAGGAGATCGTCCCTTTCCTTGCACACCCGGTAAGAGAACTTCAATGACTCAATCACAAAAATACCCCTGAATAATGCATGTACAATTATCAGTGACATCATTGGTGTTGCTTCTATTATCCACTGCTTTGTGTACAGCAGACTTGATCATTTGCAGCCCATATGATAAATATCAAGAATGTCATACTAGTCCATTTGGATGTTTTGTATTGAACAAGTTTTTGTTATGGGAGCAGAGACACAAATTTGAAGAACGAGTTGTTTCTCTGCTCCCATACTATGTTCGAGTTCAGTATGGAATTTGGGGTGCAATAACGGAATTTGACCATGTCATCCGTATAGCATGCCTCTGCTACTACCTTAAGTTTACATGGGTATATGATAAAGCTTGTTATTGTGTAAAAGCCCCAGACGTTCATACCACTCCACAGGGCATCTGGATCAGGCAGGGTGCAGTTGGATTTGTAGCTGCGGTGGCTCGGATCATGAACATTGCGGACCTCCACTGTAACCTCCTCCCGCAGGTGGCGCCCTTCCTTAAACAGCACGTGCTCCAGCTGGATAAGGAGGTAAGACTGTTTGTCAGAGATACCTATCTGAAAATATTTTCATGATATATGCTGGTGAGGACCTGGGTTTAATTTTCCAGTAGGAGTGAGTGAGTGAGGTTTTGTGTTGCTTTTAGCAATATTCCAGCAATATCATGGTGGGGAAGACCAGAAATGGGCTTCACACATTCTACCCATGTGGGGAATCATGGCGTGATGAGCGAATGCTTTAACCACAATGCTACCCCACTGCTTGTGTCTCCTTTAAAAAAATGTGTAATACACAAAGTATGAGACTTGCAGTTCCACAATGAGACATGATACTACTGTTTCTGTTTATGTAAAATTATTATTTAAAACATAACAACAGTTTCTGAACAATAACTTCTTTGTAGCCTATTGTGCTGAACGCGCTAGATGAACCCATCCCACGGAGTGTGTTCGACTATGTGTTGAGGTCGACATCCATCGATGCCATGTTTGAAACCCTCAACAACAGGAAGTACATCAGGAGCATCAGCAGGTCCGGACACAGACCTGGCTATCCCGAACTAGAAGAGAACCTGGCTCAGGTACAGGAGATGGCTGCTCCCAGTCTCACTACTCTCTTCATTATCATGGCAAACAGACAAAGACACAGAACAGTGTTAACATCTCAAAATGATTAATTGTTTCTGAATACTTAAATTACCTATAATACCTTTTGGAGTATGGTTATGTTATTTGTTATAAGTTGTGACTAAATCATGAGGAAATTCCACCTCAGAACAAACTTAATGATTATAGACTGTCTTTCGCATCTGATCAGGAGCTAATAGGCAAGCTTCATATTACCTTACAGTTGATAATACTTTCATGGTTTGTTTCTCATGCAGTCAGTCTCCCAGTCACTCTCCCTCTGTGCTGTATTTGGCATTGATTGCTACATTTGGTTTTCCTGCAGGTTTTTCGTAAACTTACATCACTGGGCATGACTGAGACCCATGAGACAAAACTCCTGGTGAGTGAACCCCCTTGGGATTGAGGTCTATGAAAGATCTTAAGCAATCTATGCTTTTAGCCACAGGTGACCTGCCCCAGATCACTTAAAATGAGAAAATACTGTTTGGCAAACATTATCTGCTTCATGAATGTAAAATACAGTCTTTGTGGGTATTCTTTACAGTGTACAAAATACTTACTTGGGTGTATTTTGTTATATTTCAGGCTATGAAAGACTTCATAACCAAACTGCATCGATCAAGAGCTGGGTGGGTGTTTGTCATCATTTCAATCGCTAGTTACCTCAGGTCATCAACAAGCTATTACTGGTCTTTAGTCAATTATCATGTGTGTCTACGGTTTATGACGCTTGATAATATGATCTATCAGACTCAAAAATATTGTTTCTTATAATGACACTTTAAATCATCAATCCCAAAACTGGACAACAAGGAGAGTTCTATGGATTTACAACTTCTTTAATCTTTAATATAATACATCCGAGGGGAATGCTAAGGTGGAAGCCAGTGATATGGATGACAGGAGAATAATGGGATTAATATAACTGAACCCAAACTGGTGCATTATGTAAGATTTTATATATTGCAGCAGGTTGGGCCTGTTTTTGTCTGGTGCAACAGTATATTACCTAGGGTTGCACTGAGTGCAGATAGGTTTCATGTCCTTGAATTGAGTCTAAAATGATAAGCCATCCGGTCTCCATGCATTTTCAACCAGTCAGACTACACAGGCACTTACTGACGTCTGCTACTTCCCGCCTGTTGCAGGTCCATGGAGAACTCTGCATCCAGCAACATTGAGGAAGGTCAGCGGCCCGGGGTACTGGCACTACAGCATGTCCCCTACACTGGCCGCTTCCTCACTCGCAGACATGCCGACCTACACAAGCCTAAGGAGCAAACCGCGGATGGACAGACTTCACCAGGAACGTAAGTGAACAAACAAAGGTCCAAAGGACCAGATATTATTTGGGGCTTTACTCGAGTGTTTGTCTAAAGAGATAGTTATCTGATAAATCCAAAAGTAACTTGACAGAAATGTCGTTTCTCTCTCACAGTTTGTTTTCACTTGTTTCCATATATCATTGCATCCGTCTGACACACAAAACAAAGCTACATACAACAAATGTTCCATGACAGGTGTGAAAGAGTTGAACATGAACAATGTTCATTTATTCATTTCAGGCGGCGTAAAAAGAAAGTTGTTCATCAGGATTCTTCTGCTGCTATGGTAATTATTTTGACAACAGCTGATAATTTAAGACAGCATGGCCAGACTTTTTATAGTTGTACTTACTCCGTTTTGTACTTTGGATAACTGTTTATTATTCAAAACTGGAATCAACAGGAGATATTAAATCAATGAAATTACAATGCTTTGTAAATCATCGTTCCATCACAAGTTACCATAGTACATTGTACCTCTAACACATAGGGCCCTGCTTATTACTGTTGTACTAGCTGTAAAACTGTAAACTGTATATCAGTGGTCATTGTACAAATGACAGTGTAGCTGTACAGATAAACAGTATGTCACTGGCAATTGTCCAAGTGACTGTGTAGCTGTACAGATGTCACTGGCAATTGTCCAAGTGACTGTGTAGCTGTACAGATAAACTGTATATCAGTGGTAATTGTACAAGTGACAGTGTAGCTGTACAGATAATCTGAATATCACTTTTTATAGTCCAAGTGACAGTGTAGCTGTACAGATAAACTGAATATCACTGGTTATAGTCCAAGTGACAGTGTAGCTGTACAGATAAACTGAAAATCACTGGTTATTGTACAAGTGACAGTGTAGCTGTACAGATAAACTGTATATCACTGGTTATTGTACAAGTGACAGTGTAGCTGTACAGATAAACTGTACATCAGTGGTTATTGTACAAGTGACAGTGTAGCTATACAGATAAACTGTATATCAGTGGTTATTGTACTAGTGACAGTGTAGCTGTACAGATAAACTGAATATCACTGGTTACTGTACAAGTGACAGTGTAGCTGTACAGATAAACTGTATATCACTGGTTATTGTACAAGTGACAAGTGTACCTGTACAGATAAACTGTACATCAGTGGTTATTGTACAAGTGACAGTGTAGCTGTACAGATAAACAGTATGTCACTGGTTATTGTACAAGTGACAGTGTAGCTCTACATTTAAATTGTATATCAGTGGTATTTGTACAAGTGACAGTGTACCTGTACAGATAAACTGAATATCACTGGTTATTGTACAAGTGACAGTGTAGCTGTACAGATAAACTGAATATCACTGGTTATAGTCCAAGTGACAGTGTAGCTGTACAGATAAACTGAATATCACTGGTTATTGTACAAGTGACAGTGTAGCTGTACAGATAAACTGTATATCACTGGTTATTGTACAAGTGACAGTGTAGCTGTAGAGATAAACTGTACATCAGTGGTTATTGTACAAGTGACAGTGTAGCTATACAGATAAACTGTATATCAGTGGTTATTGTACTAGTGACAGTGTAGCTGTACAGATAAACTGAATATCACTGGTTACTGTACAAGTGACAGTGTAGCTCTACATTTAAATTGTATATCAGTGGTATTTGTACAAGTGACGGTGTAGCTGTACAGATAAACTGAATATCACTGGTTATTGTACAAGTGACAGTGTAGCTGTACAGATAAACTGAATATCACTGGTTATAGTCCAAGTGACAGTGTAGCTGTACAGATAAACTGAATATCACTGGTTATTGTACAAGTGACAGTGTAGCTGTACAGATAAACTGTATATCACTGGTTATTGTACAAGTGACAGTGTAGCTGTACAGATAAACTGTACATCAGTGGTTATTGTACAAGTGACAGTGTAGCTATACAGATAAACTGTATATCAGTGGTTATTGTACAAGTGACAGTGTACCTGTACAGATAAACTGTACATCAGTGGTTATTGTACAAGTGACAGTGTAGCTGTACAGATAAACTGAATATCACTGGTTACTGTACATTGACAGTGTAGCTGTACAGATAAACTGTATATCACTGGTTATTGTACAAGTGACAGTGTACCTGTACAGATAAACTGTACATCAGTGGTTATTGTACAAGTGACAGTGTAGCTGTACAGATAAACAGTATGTCACTGGTTATTGTACAAGTGACAGTGTAGCTCTACATTTAAATTGTATATCAGTGGTATTTGTACAAGTGACGGTGTAGCTGTACAGATAAACTGAATATCACTGGTTATTGTACAAGTGACAGTGTAGGTGTACAGATAAACTGTATATCACTGGTTATTGTACAAGTGACAGTGTAGGTGTACAGATAAACTGTCTATCAGTGGTATTTGTACAAGTGACAGTGTAGCTGTACAGATAAACTGTATATCACTGGTTATTGTACAAGTGACAGTGTTGCTGTACAGATAAACTGTATATCACTGTTTATTGTACAAGTCTGGCCGTTGTAGTGATGTTGCATGTTAATGCTTCCAGAATGCTGAATGGAAGAAGATGTTTGGTTCCTCGGAATCAGAGAAGTCTCTCTCCTCATCCCCAAAATCTAAGTCCGGAGGGGACAAATACGACCTTGACAAGCGGTCCACATCAACACTGTCCAGCCAATCAGCATCCAGTAGTATGGTGAACGTGTCCCATGTCTCGTCCAGTGGGGAGGCAGGCCTGAAGCGCTCCACTAGCCAGCAGCCGGCCGACAAGCAGTCCCACCAGAGTGAGCTGAACACCTTGTTATTTGTCAGCTGTGGGTCAATAAGGAGACGGGAACTATTTGTAGACTCATATAGCGGTGGAATGAAGATAGTATTCATAATGGTGATGTTTTCTGAAAAATCATAGAACATGAAGCACACAAAATGGAGTTAACATCTTCTGATGACTCTTTTGATTTGTGTGTTCTGATTAGCATGTTCACAGTTTCAGTCACCACTACCACATTTTTGAGTCCAGGCTTCTAACATGTAACTGGAATATTCCCATGTGGATCAAACAAATGAAAAACAAACTGCAAATAGCTACAATAGCAACAAGATGTTTCTGTTCTTTCAGCTCGATATGCGTCATGTAAGTGGGATCTTCGTGCCCTGGTCCACAAGCGGCGAGAGCAGTACAAGGTGGATGTTCTTACCAAGGACCTCCTCGAGGGCATCGCCTGGGACAGCCGACCACCACCTGACAACTGGAAACCTCGAGGTCTGCTGGTAGCACATCTCCAGGAACACAGGGCTGCAATCAACAGGTGAAACTGCTACAATGCATTGTTGATAGTCTGAGGTAAAACTGTGCCTTGTAAGAGAGAAAGAACAAGCTCTGAGGCATTTAGTCACTGGATTGTGTGATCTAGTCTTGATTATTTATAGTCTGCCATGATACAGTTGGAATACTGGTGGCTCCAACTTTAAACAACCAATAATCTAGAGATAGAGAGACTGTTGTTGAGTTATGTGACAGCCAGGATGTTATTTTGCCTGCAGAATCCAGGTGTGCCATGATCACAGCTACTTTGCCACCTGTTCAAATGATGGCTCAGTGAAGCTGTGGGAGTGCTCCAGACTGGAGGGGAAGAGTGTGGTCAACCGTTCAAAACACACTCTCACCAAGCAAGGTAAGACACTTAGATAACCAATGGCCTGCTTTTCTCAGGGTTCCTCAGACCTCCTTACAGAGATGTATCATAGCTGATCTAGAGTTCAATGAACGAATGTCACTGAAGTAAACTTGTACACAGCAACACACCTGCACGTTGCTACCTGAACCAACCCTTTCTTCCTGTTTACAGGTGGAAGGATCAAGTGTCTGACGTTCTGTGAGGCATCACACGCCGTAGCCTCCGCTTCAGACAATGGCACCATACATGTCAACAGGTAAGTTTCAGCCATATTGTCTTGAGTTCAACAATGAAATCCAAGGTTAGGGATCTTAGTTGTATGCTATGTTGCCAATGCTGGTTATTTCACATCATTTCGGACTCAATGGTGTATTGGTTTTCAACCTATGAGTGTGTCAGTTATGGCAGAATTGTTGTAAAATGGAAGAAAAGACTTTTAAAAAGTAATGGTGATATGGTAAATACTAGCTGTTCACTCTCTTCAGGATAACAACGGATAGAGTCCAACCAGAAGAACAGATCAATGTGGACATCACCAAACATGGTCATGTGGTTGACCTTACTCACTTTGATACAGGTAAGGCTTGTCACATTACACTTCCTGCATCACATGACCTACCTGCTTCTAATGTATAGTTACAGTCACAGTTAGGAAATGTTTCCCCCGCACAGTTTACCTTGAATGTTTGTAATTCCCCCAATCTCCATCTCACAGGTAAGTGCAGCTCCTCCCCTCCTCCCCCACCCCTCCATCTCACAGGTACGTGTAGGTCCCCCACTCTCCATCTCACAGGTAGGTGTTAGCTACTGTCTTGTTGTTATTGTGACATGACATGGATAAATCACTGGACAGAAATATGACTGAATTCTTTGACTCATGTTATGTTCATGTTATGGTTGATATAAAATTTCTCATAATGACCTATAGTCAGTTTTACATTGAGTGCTGACAATATCCATTGAATAAATGGTTTTAAATCAACTGCAGCAGCAATGGCATCAGTGAATGATAATGGTTTAATATATTTTGACCCAGTACTAAACTAGTCCTAACTGTCTCAATGTAGTCAAGACATTCAAGTATACATTGCCTGCCTTAAGGTCAAACAACTGTTGGGAACACATGGACAGTCTATAGCCTTGAGTTGAAACATGTTCCACATTCCTAACCCTCCATTTCAGGAGCTCAGTCAGTGTTAGCATATGCAACAGTGAATGGCCACCTGATTGGTTGGGACCTGCGAGCTAACCGGGCCGTGTGGGAGCTGAAGAACAACCCCCGGGATGGCCTCATCACCAGCTTCGCTGTCAACCATACCCAGTGTTGGCTGGCCCTGGGGACCAGTAGTGGAGCCCAGGTGTGCTGGGACATGCGGTTCCAGCTGCCCATCAACACCATCACCCATCCCGCTAGTAAGTGCTGGTTGTTATCCATGTAGTCCAGATGAATATCAACACTTTTGATTTAATATGAATTTACCTTTTGTCAGTACCTCAGGATGACTTCCATTGTTTTACATTTTGATCCAATTAATTTCCAAGATTTGATGTGTAGCAGTCAGTTAGGGATATCTTGTTCACTTCTGGAAGATATGACATTGTACAGCTATGATGCCATGCTCAATTTGCAGATGCCCGCGTCCGGAAGCTGATCATGCATCCCAAGGATCAGCCATGGATTGTGTCAGCATTCCAGTGGAACAACGAGGTGTCCATGTGGGATGTGGAGACAGGAGCCAGACAGAAGTCTCTGTGGGCCAGTGCAGCTCCCCCACTCTCCATCTCACAGGTAGGTGCAGCTCCCCCACTCTCCATCTCACAGGTAGGTGCAGCTCCCCCACTATCCATCTCACAGGTAGGTGCAGCTCCCCCACTCTCCATCTCACAGGTAGGTGCATCTCCCCTATTCTCCATCTCACAGGTAGGTGCAGCTCCCCTCCCACACTCTCCATCTCACAGGTAGGTGCAGCTCACTCTCCCCTACTCTCCATCTCAATGGTAGGTGCAGCTCCCCCTCCTCCACTCTCCATCTCACAGGTAGGTGCAGCTGCCCCCACTCTCCATCTTACAGGCAGGTGCAGCTCCCCCTTTCTCCATCTCACAGGTAGGTGCAGCTCCCCTACTCTCCATCTCACAGATAGGTGCAGCTCCAATACACTCCACCTCACAGTTAGGTGCAGCTCTGACGCTCTTTTTCTCACAGGTAGGTGCAGCTCCCCACTCTCCATCACACAGGTAGGTGCAGCTCCGACAAACTCCATCTCAGAAGTAGGTGCAGCTCTGACACTCTCTATCTCACAGTTAGGGGCAGCACCCCCTTCCCCACTTTCTATCTCACAGGTAGATGCACACTTGCTTGTCACAGAGGTAGGTTCAGCTGCCCTGTCTTCTTGCACTTTCCAGTTAACATTACCATCATCGCTCCTTTCTTCCTTCTCCACATTTTCCTACAAGCTGTAACACTGTCATTCAGCAGTTAATATCAGATTTTGTCTGCTTCAGAACAACAATCATGCTGTGCATGGGATGCACATTGCAGCCACGGACACCAAACTGTTCCTGTTGACGGGAGGCTCGGACATGAGAGTGAGATTCTGGGACCTGACATACCCGGCCAACTCATTCATCATGAGTCATGGAGCAGTAGACTTGCCCAATGTCTCCTACAGCTACAGGTATGGACAATTGACTTACTCAGTGTGTCCTATAGCTATAGGTGGAAACAATACACTTGCCCAATGTCTCCTACAGCTACAGGTATGGACAATTGACTTACCCAGTGTGTCCTATAACTATAGGTGGGAACAATAGACTTGCCTAATGTCTCCTATAGCTACAGTTAGGAACAGCAGACTTGCCCAATGTATCCTACAGCTACAGATAGGAGCAATAGACTTGCACAATGTCTCCTATAACTACAGGTAAGAACAATATACTTGAAAGATGTTGCCTACAGATGCAAGGTAGGAATAGTAGACTTGCCAAATGTCTCCTACACCTACACATATTAAATTAAGACTTACCTATTGTCTACCATAACAACAGGTAGGGCCAGTTGGCTTGCACAGCATGCTCAACTTACTCAATGTATCCTGTAACTAGAGGAGGTGGTTCTGACAGACTTGTTCAATGTATTCTGTAACTAGAGGAGGTGGTTCTGACAGACTTGCTCAATGTATTCTGTAACTAGAGGAGGTGGTTCTGACAGACTTGCTCAATGTATTCTGTAACTAGAGGAGGTGGTTCTGACAGACTTGTTCAATGTATTCTGTAACTAGAGGAGGTGGTTCTGACAGACTTGCTCAATGTATTCTGTAACTAGAGGAGGTGGTTCTGAGAGACTTGTTCAATGTATCCTGTAACTAGAGGAGGTGGTTCTGACAGACTTGTTCAATGTATTCTGTAACTAGAGGAGGTGGTTCTGACAGACTTGCTCAATGTATTCTGTAACTAGAGGAGGTGGTTCTGACAGACTTGTTCAATGTATTCTGTAACTAGAGGAGGTGGTTCTGACAGACTTGTTCAATGTATCCTGTAACTAGAGGAGGTGGTTCTGACAGACTTGTTCAATGTATCCTGTAACTAGAGGAGGTGGTTCTGACAGACTTGTTCAATGTATTCTGTAACTAGAGGAGGTGGTTCTGACAGACTTGTTCAATGTATCCTGTAACTAGAGGAGGAGGTTCTGACAGACTTGTTCAATGTATCCTGTAACTAGAGGAGGTGGTTCTGACAGACTTGTTCAATGTATCCTGTAACTAGAGGAGGTGGTTCTGACAGACTTGCTCAATGTATCCTGTAACTAGAGGTGGTTCTGACAGACTTGTTCAATGTATCCTGTAACTAGAGGAGGTGGTTCTGACAGACTTGCTCAATGTATCCTGTAACTAGAGGTGGTTCTGACAGACTTGTTCAATGTATCCTGTAACTAGAGGAGGTGGTTCTGACAGACTTGTTCAATGTATCCTGTAACTAGAGGAGGTGGTTCTGACAGACTTGTTCAATGTATCCTGTAACTAGAGGAGGTGGTTCTGATAGACTTGTTCAATGTATCCTGTAACTAGAGGAGGTGGTTCTGACAGACTTGTTCAATGTATCCTGTAACTAGAGGAGGTGGTTCTGATAGACTTGTTCAATGTATCCTGTAACTAGAGGAGGTGGTTTTGACAGACTTGCTCAATGTAACTAGAGGAGGTGGTTCTGACAGACTTGTTCAATGTATCCTGTAACTAGAGGAGGTGGTTCTGACAGACTTGTTCAATGTATCCTGTAACTAGAGGAGGTGGTTCTGACAGACTTGCTCAATGTATCCTGTAACTAGAGGAGGTGGTTCTGACAGACTTGTTCAATGTATCCTGTAACTAGAGGAGGTGGTTCTGACAGACTTGCTCAATGTATCCTGTAACTAGAGGTGGTGGTGATAGACTTTCCCAATGTATCCTAAGAACTACAAGTAGGAGAACTACCCCGTTTGTCCAAATGTCAACAGGTTTAAGATGAAGCGTTCAGACGTGAAAGTTTGATACATGTTACTTGTTTGTCTGAAGGTCTCAGCTGATAGACGGTACGGAGGTGATTCAGGAAGTATGTACAAAGAAACAAGCCAACTCAGATGACATTCCGAGACGTGTTCCTGAGGCTCCTCCCACCGGCCATCACGACATCATCAGCGACGTCAACATCTGTCAGTCATCACAGTGTCTCGTTATCACAGGATCAAGGGATGGAGTTGTCAAAGTGTGGAAATAAATATGTTTGTATCAAAGCCATTGTCAGTACCCCTTTCCACCTTCTAAGACATTATTCAGAATCAAGTCAGACTGAGTTGGATGAAATCTTTAGCACAATATGTTTCCTATTCTTCTGGCCTTGAGCAATATGTCAAATAAAAATCTACATGAAAATATTCATACTGTTCTTACTGCTGACAGTGAAACTATTAGTGTAAAGTATAATACTATTTGATATATTTTGTAAGACTCAAGTCTATTTTTATGAAGTGCTAAACTTGGAAAATTCTACAACTATGTAGCTGAAGTTTTGTAAACCTACTTGCAATAATTCATAAGGGTTGTGTCTGATTAGCATTGTTGATGGTGATTTGATTTCCTGTACAACAGATTTAAAGCAAGAGAAAGGAATGGGAGGGATTACTTTATTTGTTATTTGTAAATCAAATTAGTTATATTAATTTTGCACTATTTTTGATCTAGTGTTTATATGCTGAGTGTATAATCATTCCAGTTTGATGTCCATATGTCCTCCTGTGGTTACTTATCTACCAGATTTAAGTGCAATATTGAATTTCTGTTTTGTACAAAATATACAAACTTAACATTCTTATGAACAAGACTGTGAACTAGTATGAACGCTGTTGTATTGTCCTGGCTGCCATTGTACAAAGCGATCTTAGCGCTAAGGTGACCGCAACTCCCACAGCTCAACATAGACTTAAGGTAGTCTTAGCACTCCAAGTCTGTTGTGACAGTGTTAGACATAACAGGGGACATGATCCACAAAGTGGATGCCTGCTGTAAGCCAGTGTTAAAGTATGGGAGTTAAGATCATCCTATAGCTAAGTTACCTTTGTGGAACAGGGCCCAGGAATGTTTTTGATCAGAGATTGGGCTGTGTCAGTGAATATTCCAAGGTATATATTGCAGGAGGAGAGATGACACACCAGGTTATCTTGACTTTAAATTATGTTTATATGTCTGTGAGATTGAAATGGCAGTGTGTTTCCAAACCTGAATGGTTAATATCATGATGGCTGATTGGTTCGGAAACAGCTTTGTAAGTTGTGAGTTGTTATGTAAAAAGTGTATATATTAAAATAAATAGAAAATAAACAGGGTCTGTTTTCATATTTGACCGAGAGGCAGTTTAATGGAAACAATGGCGTGTTGGGTTTGCCATGTGACATCAGAAATTACAGTATTATTCTTCAACAAATACAATATGATATATGTAACAATCAGAGTATAATACATGTAACAATCACAGATTATACTGTGTCACAGTTACAGTATAATGTGTGTAACAATTACAAGCAATAACAGAAGCAGACCCATCATCAACTTGTCCTGAATGCAGAAAAGGTAGCTTCAAGAAATACATTATAAAGAGTTTGGATATCTCCCTGTCATCATCACACCCTATATATATATAGAATACCGGTTCTTGTACTTTCAGTGTAAATAACCCCACCGAGTAATCTCAACCAGAAAATGTTATAGAGCATTACTACATAATTATTGCAGTTCCATTGAGGTTTGTTGTCTGTTGTATCAAGTGCCTCTCAGATACGTTTCGTCTAAAGAGTGTTCCAGCGATAACTAAATCTGGACCAGACAATCCAGTGACTGACACCATGAGCATCAATCTACACAACTGGGTTAGGATATCAGGCATGCATAAACAAGGTCACCAAGCCAGACCACCAGACCAGGCCACCTTAGACAGGTATGGATGGTTGTATATCAATTCTAACTGTGATCTTCAAGGATCTTCACTGATTAAAAACTGCCCTGACCGCAGATCAAAACATCACTGACTGAGAGGATGAGGATGAGGAGTGGTGCCCATATGACAAAGTCCATGAACCTGACTACCAAATCCAACAGCTTGCCTGAAGCTACCCAGATTCCTGGTGGGCTCTTTCAAAAGACTGTGATATATATTTAACGAGTGAGTTGGGTTTAATGACACCTGCAGCAAAATTCCACCAATATCATTGCAAGAGACACCTCATTGTACCTATGAGGGGAATCAAACCTGGATCTTTAGAATGACAAGTGAGCACCTTAACCACTAGGTTTCCCACCACACTACACATATTTATTTGATACTGTAGATTAAGATTATGTTACTCAGGGCTTTATCGAGACAACTTATTATGGCGGCCGGGACTCAAGCTTTCAATAAACCTTGACAGTCTTGTTTTTTTCAAGAAGAGTAAAAAAACTTCTTTTCAATGAATAAATAGCTTTTTATTCATGGGTATAAATGTAATTCAGCACAATGCTCTTTTTCACTAAGTAGATCCCTCTCAAGTTTAAGGTTTATGTGCATGGATCAGTGTTAGGGCAGCAAAAGTATGACCTGTGGCTTCAGTGGTAGTCACTGTTATTTAGATATAGTGGCTTAATTATTTGTTAATCTGAATAACTTGATGGTTACTAAGATAATAACTTGTGTCTATCTGCCCTTAGTTTGAGACTGACTGCCAAAGTCAGAATGACCCATCGTATTTACAGGTGCGAGAAAATGGACACCTGTCAGTTCTAGACCAATCAAATCACGAGATATTACGTCTCGTTACGTGCTTATTCTTTAGAGGGATCTAAATTCACAACATGAAACCACTGAAATAAAGGGGAAGACGCATTTTTGTCCACCAATTAATTTCTAATAATTAATTCATTAAATGCTTTCCAATATCATATGATCAACAACTGCGTCTCTCTACGTCCCGCTACGTCCTTGCTGCCTGCTCAGGGGGACGCAATAACAATGAACTACGATGGACAATTCAAAGAGGAAGATTACAGAGGTCAGGAAGCAAGTGGAGCTTGTATGACACATATGATGATCTGTTTGTAATTCACAAGATTATACAAACTTTATAATGCAAAACACTAATCTGAGTCAAAAGTAGTCAGGCTGTCACAAAGTTAAGTGGCGGGCGTCCTTGAAACACGTAGCTCGGCCCAGATCACAAATTCACCAAAAAATTGTTAATTCAGAAGTGTCGCAGGGATTATGTCACAGTGTGTCGAAGGACAAGGTAAGACTAATCCATATCCGATGGTCAGTGTTGGTACATACTCCCAAAACTAATTACATGATAAGTAAAAATGATAGGTATTAATTTCTTCACTGCCATAAACTATAAAAATATGTTTGATAGCTTGTGATGCCTAATTTATGAATTTTGCAATTTAACTTGAATAATTTCTCAATATTTGTGATGGCCATCACAATATCACCATTCTTAGTATAACCCATTGTTGTAATACATAAACAACATCATTATCTCGATTATTCATCTTGACTCTTGAAAGCTACGGAACAAATTTACAGACGGACTAACCATGTCCAGAAATTGGTAGATCTTAGCATCAAAGGTGAGTCCTTCCCCATCGCTGGAGGATGTTGGAATCTGGAGAGGAAATTGAAATTGAAACCCATGAGTACAGGTGTGGCTCTCAAAACAAAGTGAAACCACAGGCCTAGGTATGTCTTTCACAAGCTTTGAAATCATTTTGGTATTGCACTATTATACTGACAGCTGAATTGGGAGAAATGTTTTATTTCAAAAAAGAAGTGTGCATGATAACATTCCATTTAAAGTTTTAATAGTCAAGTTGTGGCTTGTACATTTTAAAACATTTAACCCTACTAACGTCTTGCATGCCATGGATGTAGCTGAAATAGCTGCTTCAAAAAAGCTATCTTCCTTCACTCACCTACAATGAAAGAAAACACAGTATGATCATAATCTGCGTCATTGAGATGAAAGCTGTTTTTCAAGTTGGTGAAACAAAATATTGATCTAGTTCACTCACATCCATGAAAACACATTTTGGAATGATTGCCTTTTCATTTGTGTAGTTTTCTTAAGCCGGCATGACCATGACTTGTATAAAGTAAAGAAAAACATACAAAGTGCAGTGGGTGAGTTGGACCTCACTTGCTGTATTACTTCTCTTACATCATGACATGTTAGTTCAATATCTGAGTGAGTGAGGGAGTTGGATGCCACTTGCTGTACTACTTCTCTTCTATCATGGCCTGTTAGTTCAATATCAGTGTAAAGCCTGAAGTGGTACAGGTCAGACAGTTTCCAACGTGGGTGAAACTCACACACGTGGGAAAGGTGCCAAAGCTAAACACACAGCCATGGTAGCCCAAAAATGCAGCCCACACAATCCTGGCATGGCCAAGGAATGCAACTCCAGCATGCTCAAGGGATGCAACTCTGTGCAGCACGCTCAAGGGATGCAACTCTGTGCAGCACCTGTGTCACAGGCATTCACAGATTGTGTTGCGAATTTTTAAGTTAAATCTACTACTAAAGATGGCTTTGAACTTGATCCTCTTAACTTAATTCACTGGGTACTGGTTATCTGAAATTGTGCAGTGAATTAATGTAGAGACACATCTGAACTAATGATCCCTCTGAACGTAATTCACTGAGGACAGATAATATTTAGTTCCTTGTTGTTCACAGGTCATTCTGAACTGGTGTTCCACTCCCTGTACACATCAGACTTCCAATAAAGAACAAACAAATGTTAAGAAAACATCTATTTTTATGCAAAATAATATTACAATTATTTCTTGGTATCTGTTGGCAACAAGCGTGTTGACAGAAATGAAGCATATAATCACAAACGATATAACAATATTTTCAATAACAAAAATAATATAACATCACAATAAATATCACAGACAGAATTATTATTTCAGGCCTCAAAATATCACAACAATGCCTTAATTAAAGAACCTTGATTTTAACATTCAATAAAGATATTTTCATGTGCTCCATGGAATACACAGGTTCACCAGTTAGTCTCATATTCCCTAATATTATCATTGGTTCTGTTTCAAGGTGGTACTATGCCCACATAAGGAACACTGAATATATGTGGAATTATTTCGTAATAAAAGCAACAGTCAATATGTAAAAACTGACAAATTACTGATTGAAACAATATGTTTTGGATGTAACAAGTACTTAGTTTTAGGATAACAGATAAACCAGGATGTGCCAAAATAATCAGCCAGAATGTTGTAAAACTACAGCAAAAATCCAATTACAATATTTGGAGAGTATTGTCATAATAGTTTCTTCATAAGATAAATTTTCAACACATTTTAAAAGTTTTATCCATATTGAAAGGAAAGGAACTTACTTGTTCCTTTAATTATTTTATTTACTTCACTTGGATGGAATTTTTAACAACTCTCCTTTTAATGCTTTTCAACTTTCAATTTTTGGTAATACACCATAATTTTTAATGCCATACATATTTCAAGTAAAATATCTGGTTATAAATGAATTAAAAATCACATCTAACTGAGTTTCGTTTTAAACATATGGCACCAAAACATACAAAGACTTATTACGGTCACACACAAGCTCTGTAAATGCGCCTGAATATTCTTTTTTAACATACAACACTGAATAGGGAAAATATTTCATCTCTTAAAACTTGATCTAAGCCACTTAGGCTAGCTAGACTTCCTGTTTGAGTCTGTAGAATATTTATGATGAAAATTCCTGAAGCAAAGGGTCCTCCATCAAGTAAAAATCAGTGACAACTGAAACTCCCCTTCCTTTACCTTGCCACCATGTTGCCCTGAGAACACTTCAATAACCGTATGAACTCAGACAGCAGGATGGAAAATATGCAGGATGCTGCAGGTTATATTTGTCTTCCTTGAGATTATATCAATACATTCAGGTCATATGTCATCTGACATCATCTTACTGCATACGGTGTATACATGGAGGAATTCAGCAAAGTAACAAATAGAGATCTCTTGAGACTTGACCCATCTGTCTGGTTTGCCAGAATCTCAGTGTTGTTGTGTGGCTCTTCATCAACGTGTGCAAGACCTTGGACTTCCATAGTTACTTCACCCAAACTTCTAATTTTAACATGGCATTAGTCTTCTACTTCCCTAAGTGGTAACTTCGAGGTAGGACTTATTGAGCAAGTAAATACATCTACACATAATTCAGGCTGATCAGCCTGTTACCCATAACACACAAACACTGATGCTCTCCCTGCTGTCTGTGATGGAACAATTCCATGCTACTTTCATCAAACATGGCTACCTGGCATGTGGAAGAGCTAATCAGCCTGTTACACAGGACACACAAACACTGATGCTCTCCCTGCTGTCTGTGATGGAACCACTCAGTACAACTTTCATCAAACATGGCTACCTGAGGTGTGGAAGAGCAAGTTGACATTCATCTTAAATTATGACTGTCAGCTCCATTTTAAAAGGCAGACTTTTCATTTACAGATCTGTTTCCAGCAAGCATTATGTGTTGTCTATACAAGAGCACCACCACTTAATTCAAGTATTTGTTTCAAATGTAAGCGCTACATTGCATATTCACAGTATTTGACAAATTGTGTGAATGTTACATTCCTTTTGCTGTCTTAACAAACACATTTGGGCATTGACATTGTACTTCATATAGCTTATATCAACTCTAATGTAAAAGTAGAAATGAATAAAGTGATATTGTACTTTCTTGGTAAGTATTACATTATTCACATGTAGTGACATCTATTCACATGCAGTGACATCTATTCACACGTGGCAACATCTATTCACATGTGGTGACATGTATTCACATGTGGTAACATCGATTCATATGTGGTGACATGTATTCACATGTGGTAACATCTATTCATATGTGGTGACATCTATTCACATGTGGTAACATTGATTCACATGTGGTAACATCGTTTCACAAGTTTTTATCAAATATGGAAAGTACTCTTGAGATGGATGAAATGACTGCATTCACTCCATTGTTTCAGTCTTGCTGAATCAGCAGTAATTTGGTGCAGCTATCAAGTAAAGCTCTTGTCTTCTTAAAACTTGCTCAAAATATTAAAACTGGTCACAAGACACAAAGTCCAGAACATTGTCAAGTACAAGAGTTCAGATTGTATTAATCCTGACACAAAATCTCTGTCAATAACAAGCTTATACGTGTGTACTTGGATTATTATAAATCGCAAATTGATTACACTCAGTGAATTAACTGATGAAAAAGGCTTAAGTATTTTAGACTGAATATCATCCAAATATACTTTTGTTTGTGGGTAAGCAATCAAGTTGTGAAAATAGCTAATGATTTGGTGATGCAAAAGCACTGAGAAAATTTATGGGGGTGAGGGTGACTCGGGGATTTCAAAAGCAACCTGACCAAGTTTACTGTAATTGGCTGACACTCGTCATCTGACCCATCTCCTCTGAATCTGATTCAGTGATTGGTCAGTTGTTGAAGTGGGCAATACTCTGATGTCAGTGAGTAAATACTGTAGTTTCTTCCAGTTCATCACAAAACTCTAGTGATCAATAATACCAAGTAATACAACAGTCACATTTCTGAATCAGCATGAAATTAATACTGTTTCATCAACGCTAGAAAAACACAACATTTCAATATAAGTTGTATCTGCTTAATGTTGCCATGGTGAAACATGAGTCCATCATCAGCATTACGCTGCGTAACAGAGATGACAAGTAACATGTCTAGTCTCATGCTGATTCCAGATACATGTTAAAATACTGAAATATTGACTGGTACTGAAATTACTTGATCTCGAATATTTCAGTATTATTCTGTGAAAACAGAATTTGGGTCAATCTGCTATGAGATGAGATATCACACAGTGCCTTGACCTAATTATCCAGACCCTCACAGTGTTATCACAGTCTGCATGTCACAGAAACTAGACTGTTACATCATCAATTCCCAGTATCTGCTCGAGGTCTGTTCTTCCGACTCCCTGAACCTTTGGCATGAGTCATCTTCAGTTTCACATCTTCTCCTCCAGACCCTCTTGGGCTCGGACTCTGACTAGATGGCACCATTTGTTTCACTGAACGTCCCTCGGAAACTTTAATGTCCTTTCTTGGCACAGACTCTGGTTTTGATTCAGTCTTTGTTGTTTTTAACGCCATCTTCATGTCTTTCCCAGAGGATTCTGATTTGGGTAAGGAGGGGTTTGCTGTGGTTGGTTTAGATGATTTGTCAGTCTTACTTCCTTTGTCAGCTTCCGTCTTGCCAGGAGAACTGGCTTTAGGTTTCTGATAACTTGTGTTATTGTTTTTATTGACTGGCTTCTCTCCACTTCCTTGTTGAGGCTTTGTTGTGGTATCGGTTTTGGGGATAGTTTTGACGTCAGCAGTTTTACTGGTGTGGGTGCTGTTGTTTGTCTTTGCCGTCTTGTCTGTCCCTGAAGTGCTTCTTCCATTGGTGATGCCAGCCTTGGTTGATGATGAGGCTGTGCTGCCACTGTTGTTGTTATTGTTGTTCCTACTTGGAGTACTCTCAGACTTGGGACTTGTCTTAGCATCTGCACTTTTACTTGTCCTGGGAGCTTTTACATCAGTGCTGTTTGCTGTCCTTGAATTCCCTGAACTGCCATTTCCACTGCCAGTATTTGCAGACATGGCTGATACTGGTGCATTGTTTGCTTTCTCCGTCCCATGATTCCCATTCTCTCCACTGCTTGCTGCTGTGTTGGATGTTGGTTTGGTTGTTTTATCTGTTTTGTCAGTACCAGCAATCCCAGAGTTGGTATTTCCTGTACCGTTTACAGACTTTGTTAAAGAACTTGAAGTGTTTGAGCTGCCAGAGTTTCTACTAGCACGACTCAATTTAGCACTGGTGGTAGTTTTCGCCCCTCCTCCTGTAACTTGTGGATTCAAAATGGTGGAAAATTCTGACTTTCGTGTCTGGTTCTGAGATTGAGTGACGACAGGAGTTTGTGTAATGGCGACACGAGGAACCGACCGACTTGGTGATCGACTCTGTCGAGGATTGTTGACTGACTGCGTAGACCTTGATTTCTCCTGGCTGTTGTCCTTGGCAGGGGAGACACTCCTCGTCTGCCGATGACCCACAGAGTAGGGGCTGGAGCCACAATGTAACACTGCGAATTTCTTCAGGGAACTCAGTGGCATCAATGGCTGGTTCTTACGGCTCTTCTCAAAGCTCTCCAGGCATAAATCTGGAAGATGGAAAGGTCAAATGATTTCCACACTACACAGATTTTTTAAACATATATTTCATTATAATACATAAAGTCAACACCAAACCTGTCGTGAATCAGTGAGTTGGATTTGTTCATGCTTTTAAGAGCATTTCACTTAATGAGGGTCCAACGTCTATGTGATGGGTCTCATATATCTGCTGATATCTGCTGAAAGTCACAGTTATTGTACTGGCAAACCTCCATTATCTGATCGAACTGGATGTTGTTGCTCATGATATTGACCACTGGATTACCGGCTCAGACCTAATCATCCTAACCCACCACCAAAACTGGCTTCTTGACTGTATGCACATGTTAGAGATGTACTGTTGGCTTTATACATGGTTTATGATTGGATAAGATTCATGGTGTTGGCCCAATCAATTCTTAACTACAAAATCATCACCTGTAATATGCCATAGTTGTGTGAGATGTGCAGCGATCAATAAGAAACAAACAGCAGTCATTGTACTCACGGATAGTTTCCTCAACCATGCCTGGGATGACCTCTTTGAGAGCTGAACAGTTGGTGGCCAGGCATGGGTTGATGTTGATCTCAATCAGCCAGATCTACAGAAGGAATATACTCAGTCATGATCAAAGGACACTCTACCTTGGGATACTGATTGCTGAAATCTTTCAGAAATCATAATTGTTTCCCAAATATCTTCCAGCAACACCTTCCTGCCTTTACCTTAATGATGCTGAAACTACCTCTGTTTCTAGACTTTAAAAATAGCCTTGTGAAGAACCAGTCCTGTTGTTCAGTGTTGTGCAGTACAACTCTACAGTTACCCCTTTGTTCTGGCTCATTATCTCCACCCCTATCTCCCACCCTAATACCCCACCCCACCTCTCCCAACAAGTCCTGACTCATAGACTCAACAGTAAATCCTACGTTCCAGCCATATCTCCCACCAACCTATCTCCCACCCCAAATATTCCCTCTCTCCCAACAAGACTTTACACAGTCGCCCCTACCTATCTCTACATCTTTGTTCCAGTCCAACATCTCCAACCAATCTCCCACCTCTTCGGTCACATCCTGACCCCAAGCCGCCAGGCCTGGCTTTACAGTGCCACCTTCCTTCCACCCTAATGTATCCTGACCACTCTTCTACCCTTCATCCCCTGGCCCACCCCTATCATCCATCCCTATTTCTTACCTTTTTGTCCCAGCCTCACAGCCTACCTTCATCTCCTGATCCACCCCTATCATCCTGTCCTGTTTCAGACCAATGTCTCCCAGCCTCATCACCCACCTTCATCTCCTGGTCGACCCCTATCTCCATCCCCATCTCTCAGCCTCTCCACCCACCTTCATCTCCTGGTCCACCCCTATCATCACGCCCTATCTCCCACCCCCATCTCTAAGCCTCACCACCTACCTTCATCTTCTGGTACACCCCTATCTCCCACCCCCATCTCCCAACCTCTCCACACACCTTCATCTCCTGGTCCACCATGAAGTCCAGGCCATACAGATCAAAGTAGCCAACTTTACACTGCAGTTTGTGTTTAACTGAGTTGAAACAGTGGAGCATTATTCTCTGCATCTGCCTCTGTAACAAACACCAACAATGAAACAATGAAACAGTGACAACAATGAAACAATGACATTAAACCACATCAATTAAATAATGACAACAATGACATCAACCTTAAAGTTTCGTATCCTGCTTTCACATACAACAACAAAGCCACTCAGTAACTTTACTCCTTGTTCCCTTCAACTATCAAAGATCAACTTACCATGTACACTGTCACCCAAGTTTATTTTTCTTTGATGACACAGAACAAATGTGGTAATCATAAAGTAAGCATCAGATTTCTTAAAAAGAATCTTTTATTGGTAATAGATCTGACCAATACACCTGCTGTATTTTATTCTTTATAGGTAATTTTTCTGCTTCTCACATGTGTCACAAGGACTCAAGCCACTAATACACCTGGCTTATTTTAATCTTTATAGGTAATATTTCTAGTTCTCACATGTGTCACAAGGACTCAAGCCACTAATACACCTGGCTTATTTTAATCTTTATAGGTAATATCTCTGACATGTGTCACAATACACCTGGCTTATTTTAATCTTTACAGGTAATATTTCTAGTTCTCACAATAGGTAATATCTCTGATATGTGTCACAGAGACTCAAGCCACCAATACACCTGGCTTATTTTAATCTTTATAGGTAATATCTCTGACATGTGTCACAAAGACTCGAGCCACCAATACACCTGGCCCTGTTCTACTCACTGTTAGGGTGTTGTACACCCAGTCCTGTTCTATCCCTTTTTCTGGGGCAACCTTCTCGTTGATGTAGTCATTGAACTTATCCATGCTCCATGCTGTGTCCTCCTTTACATCTCCATAGTTGGGAACTTTCTTCTGGATGAACTGCAGATAAAAGGGGTTGTCACAAGAGTGCTTGTCATTACACCAATTTGCATCAGAAGGCAACAAAACAATATCAGCTATATGTTTGTTATTGCACGATAAACAAGAATGCTTTCCTCAGAATCAATATATTTACTTTAACTTGGTTTGTTATACATGTATTCTGATTGTAACATGAAGTCCAAAAAGTCTCCTTGCACTAAACCTCAGGCATTAAATAGAACTTTTAGCTTTCTAGTAATCAAAGTAATCTTCCAGTACCAAGGAGCAGAAATCTCTGGTGCAATGAAACTGGATAAATGAAATAGTCTGACTGACAGACATAAGGTCATAAACAATTTGGCCGAAAAGAGTTATCTCCCCTACACCATAACTGGCCTGAAGTTGAATTGGGTGGTAAGGTGTGTGTTGTGTTATGTCTACAGTACCTAGTTGGTTACATGGGTGTTGAGATGTGTGGTGAGGTGTGTGCGTATATAAACAGTATACCTTGTCGGTGAGATGGATGCTGAGGTGGGTGCGTATGTAAACAGTATACCTGGTTGGTGAGATGGATGCTGAGGTGGGTGCATATATAAACAGTATACCTGGTTGGTGAGATGGGTGGTGAGTTGGATGCGTATATTATCAGTATACCTGGTTGGTGAGATGGGTGGTGAGGTTGGTGCGTATATAAACAGCATACCTTGTCGGTGAGATGGGTGGTGAGGTGGGTGCGTATATAAACAGTATACCTGTTTGGTGAGATGGGTGGTGAGATGGGTGTTTATATTAGCAGTATACCTCGTTGGTGAGATGGGTGGTGAGGGGGGGTGCGTATATAAGCAGTATACCTGGTTGATGAGATGGGTGGTGAGATGGGTGTTTATATTAGCAGTATACCTCGTTGGTGAGATGGGTGGTGAGGGGGGGTGCGTATATAAACAGTATACCTCGTTGGTGTGGTGGGTGCGTATGTAAACAGTATACCTGGTTGGCGAGATAGGTGGTGAGTTGGGTGCGTATATAAACAGTATACCTGGTTGGTGAGATGGGTGGTGAGGTGGGTGCATATATTGTCAGTGCGTATATAAGCAGTATACCTGGTTGATGAGATGGGTGGTGAGATGGGTGTTTATATTAGCAGTATACCTCGTTGGTGAGATGGGTGGTGAGGGGGGGTGCGTATATAAACAGTATACCTCGTTGGTGTGGTGGGTGCGTATGTAAACAGTATACCTGGTTGGCGAGATAGGTGGTGAGTTGGGTGCGTATATAAACAGTATACCTGGTTGGTGAGATGGGTGGTGAGGTGGGTGCGTATATTGTCAGTGCGTATATAAGCAGTATACCTGGTTGATGAGATGGGTGGTGAGATGGGTGTTTATATTAGCAGTATACCTCGTTGGTGAGATGGGTGGTGAGGGGGGGTGCGTATATAAACAGTATACCTCGTTGGTGTGGTGGGTGCGTATGTAAACAGTATACCTGGTTGGTGAGATGGGTGGTGAGGTGGGTGCGTATATAAACAGCATACCTGGTTGGTGAGATGGGTGGTGAGGGGGGGTGTGCATATAAACAGTATCCCTGGTTGGTGTGGTGGGTGCGTATGTAAACAGTATACCTGGTTGGTGAGATGGGTGGTGAGGTGGGTGAGTATATAAACAGCATACCTGGTTGGTGAGATGGGTGGTGAGGTGGGTGCGTATATTATCAGTATACCTGGTTGGTGAGATGGGTGGTGAGGTGGGTGCGTATATTATCAGTATACCTGGTTGGTGAGATGGGTGGTGAGGTGGGTGCGTATATTATCAGTATACCTGGTTGGTGAGATGGATGGTGAGGTGGGTGCGCATATAAACAGTATACCTGGTTGGTGAGATGGGTGGTGAGGTTGGTGTCCTCCCCTTCATACTTGTGGCAGGACAGTCGGACATACCTCGTTGGTGAGGTGGGTGCGTATATAAACAGCATACCTGGTTGGTGAGATGGGTGGTGAGGGGGGTGCGCATATAAACAGTATCCCTGGTTGGTGAGATGGGTGGTGAGGTGGGTGCGTATATTATCAGTATACCTGGTTGGTGAGATGGGTGGTGAGGTGGGTGCGTATATTATCAGTATACCTGGTTGGTGAGATGGGTGGTGAGGTTGGTGTCCTCCCCATCATACTTGTGGCAGGACAGTCGGACATATCCCTTGTGATACAGAACCAGGTACGGCACTGTGCTGGCAATAAGCATGTAGGCCCTGATGTCAAACTTCCGTTCGTCCAGTAGCAGGGGGTTGTGGATATACCTTGAAAACAATAGCCAGTGGTCCTGAACATTACAAAGGATCGAACACGCAATGTAACAGAGCCACATGCAGGCAAAGAACTGTAATTTACTGAGGCAGGTTCAATATTATCAGTTACTGGCTGTAGATTGTATAGCAGAATGTTTTGTCCGAACACCTCCGATAATATCCTGTAAATGATAGTTAAAAAAACATACCTCCTAATATATCTATTCTTTTCCAGCACATATTTTAAACAAAGTTTCAAATGATTAGGCTTCATCTTCAAACGTAATAATGCAACTATTTCATGTCTCTGACAATCTTAGACTTAGAGTGGAATGGTGACAGAAACTGATAAACCAGACAGCACTTAGGATTAGTTTATTAAGGCATGATTTGGACATTAAGAAGGAAAGATGTTCTATATGTTCCAGTTCCATTAGGATTAGTATATTAAGGTGGCATGATTTGGACATTAAGAAGGGGGGATGTTCTAGATGTTCCAATTCTATTATGATTAGTATATTAAGGTGGCATGATTAGGACATTAAGAAGGGGAGATGTTAGACATGTTAGTCACGGGTTGAGTGGACTGGAGTACAACACTGTGAAAGACCAGCACATACCTCTGTACTATCCGCGACATGAGGGGTCGGGAAGGTTTACTCTGTTGCTGTCTTGCGTCTCGCTCAGACAGAAGTTTGTCAATCTCTTCTTGTGACCGCAGCAAGAATATCCCCTTGCCTTGGTTCATCCCTGTCGGCTTGGAAATCCAGATTTCATTCTCTGGAAATTGAATTCGTCCTTTCAAAAAAACTCAGAATTATCTTCTGTACATTAAAACGAATTATAAATGACAAAAACATTTCTGACAGCCAGTGTTCCCATCCTCAGAACATGACTTCCTTGGGATAATTGGACAGAGATGGTCCAGGCCTCCATGCTACAAGTGTGAGTATGCACAATGGTTGCTCATGTGTTAAATGCCGCACTCAGCAATATTCCAGCCATACGGTGGTGGTCAGTAAATAATCAACTCTCGACCAGTGATCAACAGCATGATCATTGATCTATGCACTTGGGGTATGACAACATGTGTCAACGAGCAAGCCTGACCATCAAATCACGTTAGTCGTCTCTCACCACAAACATGGGTTGCTGACAATCAATTCTAACCTGGATCTTCACAGTTCATCTACAATGTATGACCAGGCTGACCAGTTGGTTATGAGCAAGCATAATCCAATGTGTGCAATTATATTGTACCCAATCTACATCATGTGGTATATTCAAACAGCTACACTATTACCTATATCAATGGATTGGGTGTTCACATGAGTGTTGTTCTCAACTCCCTGGGGAGTATACAACCAATCTGCATCATGTGGCATATTCTACACAGCTACACCATTACCAACATCAAGGGATAGGATGTTCACATGATTGACATTCTCATCTATACAACCAAAGCTGTTTTTGTGGCGCATGCAGGCCACATTTATATCTCATCTCATCTGGTACCCATTCACAGCTGTTTGAACAGAGCCATACTTTTAAACAAAGTCACTTGCCTAAGGAGACATAAATATACTCCATGAGCTTCAGCAATGGGTAGGACCCAGGCCAAGCATGGTCACCTGTCCAACTATCCTCCATGACCATCCTGCCTACTTGATCAGTTTTAGAAACCTGTGAACTGAACCACACACCACTGCATAGTCCAGGCCTGACAATACACTGATGTCATTTACTGAGTAACACAAGAATTGGTACTTTTCTCCCTTTCACAAATGATGCCTTGTTTTGGTTAATTGTAAAAGTAAAATTGTTTCCTCCCATTTCATTACATCAAGAATTCTTTTCTAAATATATCATCCCTTTTCAAAAATTTCAATCTTTAACAACACCCTCACCTTTATACACCTGTAGAAAGGTTTCTCGGTCATCACGGTTGTCTAGCCGATATGTCTCTGGCACAAACTCAGACATTTTCAGACGGGGTAATCTCCCCTTGGTTGACAGCGTGACCCTCTCATACTCCTGAAGGCTGTTGAGTAAGCCCATTTTGTTGGTCAGCATCTGGCAGTTGGCGATGTGGTTCACTAGCTGATCCCCTGAAACATCATCACACAGATCAAGTTGTGGAAACATTTCTGCTGCATCAGCAATATTTCAGTACCAATATCTGTAAATAATAAATTCATGGATTGTTTTAATCCCATTTAGATCAAGTTGTGGAAATGTTTCTGCTGCATCAGCAATATTTCAGCACCTATATCTGTAAATATCTCATTTACATCAAGTTGTGGAAACGTTTCTGCTGCATCAGCAATATTTCAGCACCTATATCTGTAAATGTCTCATTTACATCAAGTTGTGGAAATGTTTCTGCTGCATCAGCAATATTTCAGTACCAATATCTGTAAATAATAAATTCATGGATTGTTTTAATCCCATTTAGATCAAGTTGTGGAAATGTTTCTGCTACATCAGCAATATTTCAGCACCTATATGTGTAAATATCTCATTTACATCAAGTTGTGGAAACGTTTCTGCTGCATCAGCAATATTTCAGCACCTATATCTGTAAATATCTCATTTACATCAAGTTGTGGAAATGTTTCTGCTGCATCAGCAATGTTTCAGCACCAATATCAATGTCAAACTTAAGCCAAGAACTAACATATTAGATGCCTACACTTGGCTACATGGGGATTTAGTCGGACAGGCACTCAGGTGGAAAAAGACCATCAGCAGCAGGTGATTTATTGCCAGGGTGTTAGTCACAAAAAGGCAGTCACATGTATTAAATGACATTTTCATTCTTTAGAAAATCAAAAAGAAAGGCTGTTTTATACAGGTTGTAGTATGAAGTTGTTATATTTGTGGTATTAGGTGCTTCCTGGTATATTACATACTAGACAGACATACTACTCTACATACTCGACAGACATACTAGTCTACATACTAGACAGACATACTACTCTACATACTAGACAGACATACTACTCTACATACTACTCTACATACTAGACAGACATACTACTCTACATACTAGACAGACATACTACTCTACATACTAGACAGACATACTACTCTACATACTAGACAGACATACTAGTCTACATACTAGACAGACATACTACTCTACATACTACTCTACATACTACTCTACATACTACTCTACATACTAGACAGACATACTACTCTACATACTAGACAGACATACTACTCTACATACTAGACAGACATACTACTCTACATACTAGACAGACATACTAGTCTACATACTAGACAGACATACTACTCTACATACTACTCTACATACTACACAGACATACAAGTCTACATACTAGACAGACATACTACTCTACATACTACACAGACATACAAGTCTACATACTAGACAGACATACTACGCTACATACTAGACAGACATACTACTCTACATACTACACAGACATACTAGTCTACATACTAGACAGACATACTACTCTACATACTAGACAGACATACTACTCTACATACTAGACAGACAGACATACTAGTCTACATACTAGACAGACAGACATACTAGTCTACATACTACACAGACATACTAGTCTACATACTAGACAGACATACTACTCTACATACTAGACAGACATACTACTCTACATACTAGACAGACATACTACTCTACATACTAGACAGACATACTACTCTACATACTAGACAGACATACTACTCTACATACTACTCTACATACTACACAGACATACAAGTCTACATACTAGACAGACATACTACTCTACATACTAGACAGACATACTACTCTACATACTAGACAGACATACTACTCTACATACTACTCTACATACTACACAGACATACAAGTCTACATACTAGACAGACATACTACGCTACATACTAGACAGACATACTACTCTACATACTACTCTACATACTACACAGACATACAAGTCTACATACTAGACAGACATACTACTCTACATACTAGACAGACATACTACTCTACATACTACTCTACATACTACACAGACATACAAGTCTACATACTAGACAGACATACTACTCTACATACTAGACAGACATACTACTCTACATACTACTCTACATACTACTCTACATACTAGACAGACATACTACTCTACATACTAGACAGACATACTACTCTACATACTAGACAGACATACTACTCTACATACTAGACAGACATACTACTCTACATACTACACAGACATACAAGTCTACATACTAGACAGACATACTACTCTACATACTAGACAGACATACTACTCTACATACTACTCTACATACTAGACAGACATACTACTCTACATACTAGACAGACATACTAGTCTACATACTAGACAGACATACTACTCTACATACTAGACAGACATACTACTCTACATACTAGACAGACATACTACTCTACATACTAGACAGACATACTAGTCTACATACTAGACAGACATACTACTCTACATACTACTCTACATACTACACAGACATACAAGTCTACATACTAGACAGACATACTACTCTACATACTACACAGACATACAAGTCTACATACTAGACAGACATACTACGCTACATACTAGACAGACATACTACTCTACATACTACACAGACATACTAGTCTACATACTAGACAGACATACTACTCTACATACTAGACAGACATACTACTCTACATACTAGACAGGCATACTACTCTACATACTAGACAGACATACTACTCTACATACTACTCTACATACTACACAGACATACAAGTCTACATACTAGACAGACATACTACTCTACATACTAGACAGACATACTACTCTACATACTAGACAGACATACTACTCTACATACTACTCTACATACTAGACAGACATACAAGTCTACATACTAGACAGACATACTACTCTACATACTACTCTACATACTACACAGACATACAAGTCTACATACTAGACAGACATACTACTCTACATACTAGACAGACATACTACTCTACATACTACTCTACATACTACACAGACATACAAGTCTACATACTAGACAGACATACTAGTCTACATACTAGACAGACATACTACTCTACATACTACTCTACATACTACACAGACATACAAGTCTACATACTAGACAGACATACTACTCTACATACTAGACAGACATAGTACTCTACATACTACTCTACATACTAGACAGACATACTAGACAGACATACTACTCTACATACTAGACAGACATACTACTCTACATACTAGACAGACATACTACTCTACATACTACACAGACATACTACTCTACATACTAGACAGACATACTACTCTACATACTAGACAGACATACTACTCTACATACTAGACAGACATACTACTCTACATACTACACAGACATACTACTCTACATACTAGACAGACATACTACTCTACATACTAGACAGACATACTACTCTACATACTACACAGACATACAAGTCTACATACTAGACAGACATACTACTCTACATACTAGACAGACATACTACTCTACATACTAGACAGACATACTACTCTACATACTACTCTACATACTACTCTACATACTAGACAGACATACTAGTCTACATACTAGACAGACATACTACTCTACATACTAGACAGACATACTACTCTACATACTACTCTACATACTAGACAGACATACTACTCTACATACTAGACAGACATACTACTCTACATACTAGACAGACATACTACTCTACATACTACTCTACATACTACACAGACATACAAGTCTACATACTAGACAGACATACTAGTCTACATACTAGACAGACATACTACTCTACATACTAGACAGACATACTAGTCTACATACTGGACACACATACTAGTCTACATACTGGACAGACATACTAGTCTACATACTGGACAGACATACTAGTCTACATACTGGACAGACATACTAGTCTACATACTGGACAGACATACTAGTCTACATACTGGACACAAATACTAGTCTACATACTAGACAGACAGACATACTAGTCTACATACTAGACAGACAGACATACTAGTCTACATACTAGACAGACATACTAGTCTACATACTAGACAGACATACTAGTCTACATACTAGACAGACATACTAGTCTACATACTAGACAGACAGACATACTAGTCTACATACTAGACAGACATACTAGTCTACATACTAGACAGACATACTAGTCTACATACTAGACAGACATACTAGTCTACATACTAGACAGACATACTAGTCTACATACTGGACACACATACTAGTTTACATACTAGACAGACATGCTCCAGTCCCTCAGATAGATTTGCATTAGATGCCAAAAACAGTGCATGTTATTTCATCTTGGAAAGTCCATTCATCTATCCATCCATGTGTAGAATTAACAATTCAATCATGTCCATAAATGAATATTCTCAACTGACAATATTCTTTGGGTAGTAAACATAAAATACACCATAGTCAGTGGTCAAATTTCAATGACATCTTAAAACAGTCCTATTTCCTGAACTGCTGATATTTGAAACATGGACGACCATTTATTGAAAACTACCCATTCAGAGTTTCAGAGCCTCTGTGTATCCTTCACAAGTCATGACCCTATTAACAAATTGATGGCAATATGTTACACGATGACCAAATGTGACATTGAGACCTACAGTCAGATGATAAATGTCCTTGACCTTCATCTCATGTCCCTGTGCCATCCCCAGAAGGGACACAAAGGAGAAGACATGTTCTGAGAACTCTCTGCCATCTGTCAGTCAACCAGTGGCAAATCTGACACCTGATCACAATTCCATCATTAGACACCATTTATCTTTTCTCAGAACCTTGTAATTTTAGTCAAAAGTTTGTTCAAAACCAGAAACACTTACCCACTCAAAATTATTTTCAAAAACATGATTTCCATTTTTAAATTTGGAAATAATCTTCCATCTCTCTAATATTTACTTAGTGTGCTCTGATCAAATTTGACCAAGCATTATTCAAGATATATATTCATGTCTGTGTCTGGCCTTGAATTCAGCGTTTATTCATGCAGGCTTTTAACCAGGGATTTGCAGTACCATTCACACTTATGAGATCCCATGCCTCCTGTACGATTTCTGACACCGTTTCAAAATTCATAAAATCACACAAGTCTTAGTGTCAAAATGCTGCAATATGACTTCACACCATCTTAACATTATAAACATCCACTGTGTCAAATCTGTGTCCTGAGTAAAACAGGACTTGAAACAAATCCCATGATGCACCATGTAAAATATGAGGATCAGCGTAGTAAGAAAATATTTGACCTCTGCCATTGTAAATGAGCATGAATGTGACTAACTGGGAAAGACACATTAACTCGGTGAGCCTAGTGGCTGCATGAGTTGTATGATCCTCAGGGAGTTGAGATTGATAATACCATGTGCCGATTGAGATTGACATCCAATGATTGATGGAAAAACATCCTTAGAGTGATCTAGAGGTAGTTCAAATATGGTGCTACAGACATGTGGTATAAACTAAGACTATTGGGGCGATGGCTCTTCAAGTAAACAACTAAAACACTGGAAGAACACCCAATCCTTTAAAGGTCAACAAGCCAGTTATACAAGGTTGACCAAACTTAGCGTGATATATGAAGTCAGACGGACATGCTAATAACTGATGGTCATGATGTAAGTCTGTATGTCAGACTGAGTCTGAACAACTGATCTTGACATCACTGAGGCCTGGTCAACTGCTTTGCTGGACATGAATGATGATTGTAAATAAGGGTCAAGGGTGAGATGAATATTGACCAGTCAGCACTGAACACGAGTGAGTGAGTGAGTTTAGTTTTACACCGCACTCAGCAATATTCCAGCTATATGGTGGTGGTCTGTAAATAATCAAGTCTGGACCACGCAATTGGGAACTGATGACATGTGTTGCCTTTTTTCAGAAGATGACCCACATTCACTCCAACAACTCCACAACAACGTTGTGCTGCTAAAAATGATCAGCGTAAATTATTGACAGAGATTATACTTTCAATGCACATGGGACAACTGCATTATCTAGACAGGGTTATCACACAGAGCTTCCAGATATAAAACAGCTGGTTCAAGCCAATAAATTCCCCGTGAAACAAGCTGGGATTCTCAAACTGTCTACAGCAGCGTACAGACTCAACTGTGATTAAGGTTCGTATGACATGACAACAATGTCTCCTTTGACTGTTGTGTACCGGTATTTGGGAGGAGTACGACGTCTCAATATAAAAACAGGATGCCATGGATCAGTTGTCTGCTGTACAGAGAGCATCTTATCTACCCACTCCATGCCTACAGATCTAAGCTCTCCATGCCTGACCACATTTGATCTAAGCAGACATTTTACCTACTCAATGCCTCAACATCTATGCCTTCATGCCAATCGACTCCATGCCTACATATCTATGTACCCAATGCCTGACACATTCCAGCACAACTGCCTGACCCATGCCTACACATTTATCACACCCATGCCTACAAATCCCCCCCCACTCTTAGCAAAAAAACCTTTCTAGACAATGTTACAAGCCCCCCTTCCTTAGCAAAAAAAACTATCTAAACCATGCCTACAAGTCCCGCACCCTAAGCAAACAAATGTTTCTAAACCATGCCTACAAGTCCCCCACCCTAAGCAAAACAAATGTTTCTAAAATATGCCTACAAGTCCCCAACTCTAAGCAAACAAACCTTACTAGACAAATTCACAATGTCTACAAGTCCCCCTTCCTGAGCAAACAAACCTATCTAAATCATGCCTACAAGTCCCCCACCCTAAGCAAACAAATGTTTCTAAACCATGCCTACAAGTCCCCCACCCTAAGCAAACAAACCTATCTAAACCTACAAATCCCACCACCATCACCACCCACTACCACCCACCCTACACTGACAGGTCTATCCAATCCACACTGACAGGCCTTCCCACCTCACACTGACAAGCCAACCCACCTCACATTAATAGGCCTACCCACTCCACACTGACCAATCTACCCATCCCATATAAACAGGCCTACCCACCCCTCATCCCATCCCACTCTTATACCCACGCCTCACTGACAGGCCTACCCACCTCACACTGACCTACCCCACATGGACACATTTATCAAGCCTCCACCTGCACAACCATCTAACCCACCCTTATACCCACCCCACACTGACAGGCTGACCCAACCCACAGAGATACATTTATAAAGCCTCCATCTGCACAACCATCCATCGCACCCTTATACCCATCCTACACTGACAGGCTGACCCAACCCACACACATACATTTATCAAGCCTCCATCTGCACAACCATCCATCCCACCCATATACCCACCCCACACTGACTGGCTGACCCACCCCATACAGATACATTTATAAAGCCTCCACCTGCAAAACTATCTCCTCCATTTGGACACATCTACCCAGCGCATGCTGTGTTTACTCAGCATGTAGCACAGCCAGCCAGGTGTTCCCAGTATTCTCGGCATGCAGCCAGGATCTGACGTACATCGGGCTTTCACCTGTCTCACACAGTACACCTGTTCTCCATATAAGCACACTGCCCATATATGTCTTCAACTGGCTTCATTTAGGACCTGCATATTATAACACAACACATCATGATTACTCATATATTTAATGCATAATACATGTTTCAGTGGAGTAGACTAGTAATGCAAGCATTGCACTAATATATTATGGCTGTGTTTGTTACACCATTAATACCCCAGACCATTATAGCGACTTGTCCCAGCTGACCAGTACCATTTCGGTGATGTGTCACAACCAGCCAGAAGAGTATCAAGTCCTCACCTAAGTACCGTATCAGTGAGTGAGTGAGTTTAGTTTTACGCCGCACTCAGCAATATTACAGCTATATGGCGGCGGTCTGTAAATAATCGAGTCTGGACCAGACAATCCAGTGATCAACAACATGAGCATCGATCTGCGCAATTGGGAACCGATGACATGCGTCAACCAAGTCAGGGAGCCTGACCACCCGATCCCGTTAGTCGCCTCTTACGACAAGCTGAGTCGCCTTTTATGGCAAGCATGGGTTGCTGAAGGCCTATTCTACCCCGGGACCTTCACGGGTCAAGTACTGTATCAGTGAACTGCCTCTTGCAGGACAGACTTGAAGTAAACGTTGTACAGCAGTAGAATATGGACATCCACAGTGACGCTGTTTATGTGCCTTTACCACCTTTGTTGAAGTTAACAGGCAAATATAGCATCACCAATGGCCTGAATATGGGATCTAGTAACCAGCAGGTCCTGACAATTACGGGGGACAACTCTGTGATACTATGTTACAAATTATTCAAATTCTTAATTTTCAATATTTGAATATTTGAATCAGATGTGAAAAACTGGCCCATACACAAGAAACTGTTATCCCTGGACTTGAGTCTAAACTCCAAAGTGCATTTGAAGCAATGAGATGATTTAGTCTTTTTAAATGTGCACCAAATATTTACATTTTCAAAATAAATAATTGATATTCAATGTGTTGAATTGTCAGAAAAATATGAACAAGGAATAATGGTCCCCCTTAAAAAGGAAAGACAGATATAGTTTCATTTGAAAAGATAAAATGTCAAACCTTGGTTTGAACATTCAGCATGCAAGCAGCAAGACAAGCATGAAGAGCCTACGGATTGTTAAATAAGCTTTGAAAGGGGTCAGATCTGGGCGTGGTTGATAGTGGGTTACGGTTTGGGAGAAATGGGGTAGAGGCAACCACGACAGGAATGTGATTGTATGACGAGGGAATATAAGGCTGTATTATGAAATCTGACCCCCCGAGCTACACAATGTAATGTCTCTCTATGCAGCATGGCCACAAAGTAAACACCATGTCGACATCCAACCCCTGGCTATTCAAGACGGTTTCTTTGCTGGTTACAGCCAGGATCAGCTCCACAGGGAAGGCTTTACTGGCATTGGATTTCACAACTTCACAAACCACAAACTCACTGTCAGCAAAATCACCTAGGAAAGGGGTTTTCTGGGGATTGAATATCGGGAGTTAATCTGGTCTTCCAGTTTCAAGGATGTCAAAATTTCATTTCAAGATGACAAGGAAAATGTTTCTCTGGGGATAAATAATTCCACATTAAGTAAACATATTACACAAGGTGGATATTTTTCATAAATATAACCATATCTACATTTCCAAATGTTATATGATCAAAAACCAACATAAACAGATGCAGTTCAATGCTGTCATGCACAATCACGTAAAATATTAAAAATCAGTTCAAGTTATACAATGGCACTACATCCAGATTACACAGAAATCGAGGAGACATTTGGCACACTGCATTTTGAACTTCATCCATAAAAATGACGGCTGCTTCAAGGCAGTGGCCAGGATCTATAACCTTCAACAGACTAATTCGGATCAAGGCATGCTACAAAGGGACACAACTCTGGATAACACCACTCCTCACTTTACAGAGTGAGTGAGTGAGTCTGAGACGGTCTTGAACGGTGTTATGATTATCAGGCTGTGCCAACAGTACATGGAAGGAAAGCTAGAAACCACTTTATACATAGATCTAGTCCTAAAAAATCTGCCATCTAAGGCACATAGTCAATGACAAATCTCTCCTGAATAACAACATCACTCTGTAGCCACATAAAAGTACACATCAGCCATTATGTTCATACTCCTACTGTTATGGGAGATGAAAATGTGAATTATTAATTTTTGGGACATTATAAACACATGTGGGTCATTGGCAATGATTTATCACAGAACGAAAGCAGGGGATATTTGCTACCTGGATAGACACTAAATCATCCCTCTGCTGTGCTATTGTGTAGTAAAGTTGGGTGAAAGTTGCATGATTTACGGTGCATGAAATGTTCATGAAAATGCATGTCGCTGTATTGGACTTGATGCAGAACATGCGACCTGCTTTCTGTAAAGGTTATGCCAATTAATGTGTCATTGCATGTGCACTTGGATGGAAAACAGTGATGGCTAAAAAAAAGACCGGGAAATAGAAGAAAAGTTTCTTCCACAATGAGAGCGACATGCTTGAGATGAATACTGCCAGAAATGTTGGGCTCAGCCAAGTCGAGAAAGGCCAGCTGAATTTGGTTTTAAATTTGTGGCTGTTGACAGACTGACCAAAAAAAATTTCAGAACCCCCCATGTTGTGGAGAATTCTAGGAGATTACATCACTACAGAGTGGGGTAGACACCTGAATATTCTGGTGGGATGTCCAAACGTCAACAATCGGCAGAAATTGTGATGTAATGCTTTAACATCCCATATTTTGTTGACACACACTACATGGTAAGTAAGAAGTACTTAAAGGTCTAGTCTCCCACTACATGGTAAGTAAGAAGTACGTAAAGGTCTAGTCTCTCACTACATGGTAAGTAAGAAGTACGTAAAGGTCTAGTCTCTCACTACATGGTAAGTAAGAAGTACTTAAAGGTCTAGTCTCTCACTACATGGTAAGTAAGAAGTACGTAAAGGACTAGTCTCTCACTACACGGTAAGTAAGAAGTACGTAAAGGTCTAGTCTCTCACTACATGGTAAGTAAGAAGTACTTAAAGGACTAGTCTCTCACTACATGGTAAGTAAGAAGTACGTAAAGGTCTAGTCTCTCAATACATGGTAAGTAAGAAGTACTTAAATGTCTAGTCTCTCACTACATGGTAAGTAAGAAGAACGTAAAGGTCTTGTCTCTCTCTACATGGTAAGTAAGAAGTACATAAAGGTCTAGTCTCTCACTACATGGTAAGTAAGAAGTACTTAAAGGTCTAGTCTCTCACTACATGGTAAGTAAGAAGAACGTAAAGGTCTTGTCTCTCTCTACATGGTAAGTAAGAAGTACTTAAAGGTCTAGTCTCTCACTACATGGTAAGTAAGAAGAACGTAAAGGTCTTGTCTCTCTCTTCAGAATGGTGTGTCATCACAGCCAAACAATGTGAATTGTTCTTCATACCATCAACCACTGTTTTTCCTTTGTCCAAGCCTGAGTTTATCACAGATGCAATATCTTCATTCTTATACTTGCAACAAGACGTTTATCCTGATTGTAGATCTTGCCAAAATACACCGTCTTCCCTCATACTCTGACTAGCATACCATCTCTAAGCACAAGACCCTCAAACATTCTACGATAATTCACATTGTCAAAAACCATCCACATGATTACCCAAGGTTATCACTTTTACTTCAACTGCTGGTGTATGTTGTCAACACAGAAAATACGCTCATGGTCTGGCATACAAAGATGGACTGGATTTGTTAACTAAACACACCCTGTTGACATATTTGTATTGAGTCATATGTAAATGGTGGCTGGTGATACCTCCCTGCTCTCAGATGTAATCTGATGTAAATCCACATATTTTTGGGATGGTGCATGTACAGATGTAGCAACATCTATGTCAGCTGTAATCAAGTCTCTTGTTTATCGTCTGAGTCTATTTAAACATCAGATTTATCAATGAACATGACATGACCTGTCATACCTGAATTTATGAATATTGGTTTATTTGTTTCTCTTTCAAATGAAAACAGTTTGGTTGCTTTGAATTCAAGACCACATGGCTTCTTTCATCAGACTGATGGTAATATTACCTAACAAGTTTAGGATTCTTTCATAACACTTTAACTAATCTAGGATGACACATCCCTCTGTGATAGGAGACACTTGGGTTACTTATGGTTTGTTCAATATTTTAAAGGACCACAACCAATCGTGGTCCTAATTCAGGAAAATCACAACTTACATCAATCATGTCACACAGTATTATATGGAAAGACAGAGGAAACTAGCTACTATTGCTTTCTATTTCAGTGTCTTCACAATAAAAGTTTATTTTCACCAGTTTGGCACTCATAGATCATTTATACTGAACGACTTGACAGCCAATATTTTGACCAGTTTGTCATTTACATATTGATCATACTGGTCAACTGAACAGCCAATATTTTGACCAGTTGGTCTTTTATATATTGATTTCACTGAACAAGTAAGCAGCAACCTTGTGGGTCTAACTGTCCAAACACATTACCTTCTCTGAAAGCAGAGTAGTTGATTCTACTCTTGCATTCCACCCACTTGAGTCGGAAGCGCTCATCATACTTGTCAGCTGTCCTCTTCCATCCCAGCGCCAACAGAGGAGCCTCCACTCTGAAACAAAGGCACCGAATGTTGACAATTTCTGCTGGTTTGTATGAGGCTCCTCTAAACGGACAGAACATGAAGGACCCAACACCACTTTATCTGAGGAGGATGGAATTTCACGTGTACCTCCCTACCCTCAGACTCAAGCCCCTTCCAGATTTATTTTTCCCCAGGCAAACTAGTGGTTCCTAGAAAAGAATATTACTCTGTGATGGCAGTCTGGTTGCATTTAATGCTTCAGATTTCCTAAAGTAATTGCCTGCAGTATCCCATCACACCAATGTTTCTTCTCTCCATACTTTAAGTGTAAATGAGACCTACTATCTGTTTCATATGCCATATCTGCTTTGTTTTCACTGAATTTCTTGATCAGGTCAACTTAATCCAATGATCCACATTGCCAACATGCTGTGACACCCAACGAACAAGTATGTGTATGCTGAAATCATACAGTTTTAGAGTTTTCATAGAGTTTTCATGTGTTCATCACTTTAAATGTGGTGGGGTGGCTTTGTGGTCAAAATGTTATCTCGTCACACACAGAAGGCACAGGTTTGATTCCTAACATCTCCATTTTTCCAGCTCTTGGAACAAGCTTGACCAACGGGAACCAAACTAATGTGGACAGTCAGGGATAGATATTATTGTTTTCAAATTAAAATGCTAAACCAGAACAGTAATCAGTTCATCACACTAGATGTTAAGCAGTTGTGATTCCCCTTCATTTTCACAGAGAATCGAAATAACCTTTTCATTTTTGAGTGAGCAGTTGTTTGTGGTGAAATATACATTTAGAACATTCATGTGTTCATCATTTCCCATGTGTTCCTCATGGAGAAACATATCTCAAAACACTACTTTTCATCCTGACACCATCACCTAAATCTTGGCATCACTGACAATCAGCAAACAAGGGACATCAGGAACTAGGGTAACATTACAGACGACACAGCAATTAATGAGAGGAAAATTGATAAAACGAGGAAAAGACGCACAAGAATCTGGAGGATGAAACACCCCTGACTATCCCGCATCACTTCCTTCTAGCAGGAGGCCATAACTTCCTGGACAAGTGGAGGTTGGGTTCTGAGTAATTGCCTCATCAGATGACAAAGACGTGTACAGTTTTTTTTTTTTTTCCAAATTACATGTCATTCCTGCTCAGTCAAGTCCCAGCTTTGTGTGCTGGGGATATAAATGTGCAGTTGCGGAAGGCTTCGTAGAGCCACGCTGAAGTCTTTATTGTGACAGTACATGTGTTGGACAAGGGACGCAGACATGGGCGGCAATTTCCTGGTGCAGTGTTTCAGAGTTTGTGTGTTGTACGTTGTGTACTGACATGAAGAGAGGAATATGTCTACTGGCTATGATGACAACATTGGGGGCAGATACATTCAGGACAGACTGACACATCTTGCGACAGGACACTGACACATACACACCAACACATGCTCACCCATATGGGCACAGACAGACAGACACAGACTGACATATCTGCCTTCAGGACACCAACAAGTCTTTGAAGGGCATTTAGAAGTGAAATACATAAGAATGAAGATTTTTATGGATATCAACTTCTAAGAAGTTGATATCCATAAAAATCTTAATTCTTAGGACACCAGGACTTGCTCACCATATGGACAGACACAGAGAAAGAAAGAGGGGGAGAGAGAGACAGTGTTCAAACAGATGGACACACTAACATCTGAACAGACAGACAGACAGGTCATTACAACTAACAGCCATACAGACAAACAGTGGTGACACAGACAGACAAACACACAGTTATATAAATAACATTGACAGAACAGACAGGCACACTGACAACAACATTCTCTTCCATCGTCATGGCTACCACCCTCATTAAACTGTTATCAAACCCAACACATGCTGTCCAAAACCTTTATCTTAATCCACCCTACTCCCTATGCACAACAGAAATAGTGTCAGAGACACAGCTATCATGAGAAGACAAAGCTGTCAGGTCATTATGTCACACTCCCGACTGTGTAATCCACTGGCTGCAGTACATGGAGGGGACCACAGGGGATTTGAAGCATTCAAAATTAATTTCAAACAAATACAAATATTAGTCCAGGTAGTATGTCCTCTGCAACACCTGATTCAACTCGTTCACTCTAATGTCTAAATAAGGTATTTGTAGCGAACTGCCCTCCAGTTGAGGGATTAGGACGGAGGAGGGGTAGGGACTGGAGGGGAGGGCAAGCGTGTCATCTCCCCCGCACCCCTTCATCAACCGACCAATGAGAAAATATGCCGCTGACCTATGCCGACCTACATCAAACAAGGTCGGGGTCAACCGAGAACTCACAGTGATGAGGCTCACACTTCATTTGTGGTGTATGTTTACAAAGTAGGAGTATACGCCACCTAACAACTTTTTTAAAGTTGGCGTCGCAAAGGTAGCCAATTCACCTCACGTCTCAACATGGTTGGGCCGAAAAGAGGCTGTGTCATCATGTGATTGGCAACACTGGGGGAATGCGACAGAGGACAAAACTCTTTCATTTCAAAGTAGCCTTTTGAAATAATCTTAACGCCCATCTTTACTTATCTGCATATTCTGTCGGTGACAGTCGCAAAGGTCGGGGGTCGCCAGGCATAATTGTCCGTGCCACATGAAGAGAAGTAGGATGGAGTAACACCTCCTTACAAACTACATCGAGAATTTCACAAATAAGTCCTTGAATATTTACACAAGAGATGAATATTTCAGGGTTATTGTGCTCCCAGCGAAAGGGCTTCTAAACGTATTGAATTATATATTTACTGGGTCTGCTGTCTGTGGTTTACCCTCACTCTTAGTGCTTGCTTAGGATGTACTGAAATAATATCTTTGAGACTAGCAGGCTGTCACATTCGAGCCTTAAAAGAGTCTCTCCCCACCCAAATAGAGCTGTTCGTAGATCTTAGAAAACTCAAAGTTCAGAATTAAACTTAGGATGGCTCATCCTCTCATCAACTTGCACTAAATTTCTGTCCAATTTGAAATATCAGAAAAACCCCTTCCTGTTCTGTAAGTTTTAAGTTAAGATCCAGTAAGATAAGGTCTCTGTCATATCAGGTCTTCATGTGATATACTATGTCATATATCAATATGCTTCTTGACATCTTTAAAATCGCCCCGTAACCTTTTCAAGCCCCACTGGCATAAATTTGTCACTAAACATTGATAAATAATGCTTTGCATGTAAACATATGGTTCCTGACCTCACACACAACAAGTTTACATGAACCAGCAAGAAAATGGGAAAATGGATTTGTTAATAAATTGAGAAGCTAATTAAAAATAATTGATCTTGGCAGTCACATTGAATTGGTGGACATGTCAAATGTTGAATTATAAAGAATGCTAAACAACACACTGATGTTCCTTTGCAAATGCACCAACAAATATCATTAATTCTTTCAAATGACACATTTTCTGTTAGACAAAGACATGCTTGGAAGCAAGCCATGTAGGACACCTAACTTGTCATAAGACATCAACGCTCTGACGTTCCTGCCATTCATTCACTGTTTCCACTAATGAGACATTTCTATTTTTGATCTATGCTGCATATTATATTACTGTAAATTTGCCCGAGGCCCAGCAAATCTTTCATAAAATCCCTGTTGCTTCAACGAGGAATAGTCCTGCCCAAAAGGTACCACAGTCCCATTGACATTTACCATATTCAGATTGTGCTGTGCCCTGTTCAAATTGACAAGGAACGTATCTATCATGTTTCTATACCAGGAATAAGTCACTGGGGATGCTCTAAAGAGCATTTCTGATGCCTCCTGCCATGGACACACCAAAACATTCACTGAAATCTTGACAAGAAATGTACAATTGAATGTTACTGAATGTTACAGTGCAGTATTCTACACAATTCCATGATTTCAATCCAATTTCATGCCTTCCACAAACCATCCTGTCCCATAAACACAAGCAATTCACAAACCATCCCTTAATCACAAACCCTAGCTATTACTATCCACATTAGTCCCTATCACATTTTCTAACACTAACCTCCATTTATTTTCCAACCATCAATCTTTCTTTAATGTCCTCTATCACTCAAACAAAAATATTCTTCTTTACTACACTCCAAACAGAGACATTCCCCACCCCCTACAATACAGTTTGAGGGGTGACAGGTTACTGCAGACACACTAGGAAGCCTAACCTCACTTGGACATCACAAATGCAATAAAATCAACAGTGCTACATTCATGGGGCATTATGTTGATGTATAAAGTGCTCCTCTCTCTACATAAATCATCCCAAGTCAGTCAACTGTAAATAATGTACATCAGCCTAGTGAAGCTGAATCCAAGTTAAGCGTGTCCCAGCTTGAAAACAGTATCCTTGACAGACCGGTTCTACTAACTAGGAGGAAAACTTCTGTCAATGTATCTTTCAATGGGGATCCATTAGTATTCCTATAAAGGTCACATATAACTTCCTCAAAACCCCTCCCTCCACTTTCTTCTAACCACCTCCCACCTTCATCTCCTGCCCCAGACCTCCTATCCCCATCCTCTCTCCCAACCACCTCCCACCATCATCTCCAGCCCCAGACCTCCTACCCCCATCCTCTCTCCCAACCACCTCCCACCATCATCTCCAGCCCCAGACCTCCTACCCCCATCCTCTCTCCCAACCACCTCCCACCATCATCTCCACCCCCAGACTTCCTACCCCTATCCTGTCCCCCAACCACCACCTACCTTCATCTCCAGCCTCAGACCCACTTCCCTATTCCCCAGACCTCTGACCCCTCTACTCTCCCCTAACCACCTCCCACCTTCATCTCCATCCTCAGACCCACTTCCCTATTCCCCAGACCTCTGACCCCTCTACTCTCCCCCAACCACCACCTACCTTCATCTCCAGCCTCAGACCCACTTCCCTATTCCCCAGACCTCTGACCCCTCTACTCTCCCCTAACCACCTCCCACCTTCATCTCCAGCCTCAGACCCACTTCCCTATTCCCCAGACCTCTGACCCCTCTACTCTCCCCCAACCACCACCTACCTTCATCTCCAGCCTCAGACCCACTTCCCTATTCCCCAGACCTCTGACCCCTCTACTCTCCCCTAACAAACCTCCCACCTTCATCTCCAGCCTCAGACCCACTTCCCTATTCCCCAGACCTCTGACCCCTCTACTCTCCCCTAACCACCTCCCACCTTCATCTCCAGCCTCAGACCCACTTCCCTATTCCCCAGACCTCTGACCCCTCTACTCTCCCCTAACCACCTCCCACCTTCATCTCCAGCCTCAGACCCACTTCCCTATTCCCCAGACCTCTGACCCCTCTACTCTCCCCTAACCACCTCCCACCTTCATCTCCAGCCTCAGACCCACTTCCCTATTCCCCAGACCTCTGACCCCTCTACTCTCCCCTAACCACCTCCCACCTTCATCTCCAGCCTCAGACCCACTTCCCTATTCCCCAGACCTCTGACCCCTCTACTCTCCCCCAACCACCACCTACCTTCATCTCCAGCCTCAGACCCACTTCCCTATTCCCCAGACCTCTGACCCCTCTACTCTCCCCTAACAAACCTCCCACCTTCATCTCTAGCCTCAGACCCACTTCCCTATTCCCCAGACCTCTGACCCCTCTACTCTCCCCTAACCACCTCCCACCTTCATCTCCAGCCTCAGACCCACTTCCCTATTCCCCAGACCTCTGACCCCTCTACTCTCCCCTAACCACCTCCCACCTTCATCTCCAGCCTCAGACCCACTTCCCTATTCCCCAGACCTCTGACCCCTCTACTCTCCCCTAACCACCTCCCACCTTCATCTCCAGCCTCAGACCCACTTCCCTATTCCCCAGACCTCTGACCCCTCTACTCTCCCCTAACAAACCTCCCACCTTCATCTCCAGCCTCAGACCCACTTCCCTATTCCCCAGACCTCTGACCCCTCTACTCTCCCCTAACCACCTCCCACCTTCATCTCCAGCCTCAGACCCACTTCCCTATTCCCCAGACCTCTGACCCCTCTACTCTCCCCTAACCACCTCCCACCTTCATCTCCAGCCTCAGACCCACTTCCCTATTCCCCAGACCTCTGACCCCTCTACTCTCCCCTAACCACCTCCCACCTTCATCTCCAGCCTCAGACCCACTTCCCTATTCCCCAGACCTCTGACCCCTCTACTCTCCCCTAACCACCTCCCACCTTCATCTCCAGCCTCAGACCCACTTCCCTATTCCCCAGACCTCTGACCCCTCTACTCTCCCCTAACCACCTCCCACCTTCATCTCCAGCCTCAGACCCACTTCCCTATTCCCCAGACCTCTGACCCCTCTACTCTCCCCTAACCACCTCCCACCTTCATCTCCAGCCTCAGACCCACTTCCCTATTCCCCAGACCTCTGACCCCAATACTCTCCCCTAACCACCTCCCACCTTCATCTCCAGCCTCAGACCCACTTCCCTATTCCCCAGACCTCTGACCCCTCTACTCTCCCCTAACCACCTCCCACCTTCATCTCCAGCCTCAGACCCACTTCCCTATTCCCCAGACCTCTGACCCCAATACTCTCCCCTAACCACCTCCCACCTTCATCTCCAGCCTCAGACCCACTTCCCTATTCCCCAGACCTCTGACCCCTCTACTCTCCCCTAACCACCTCCCACCTTCATCTCCAGCCTCAGACCCACTTCCCTATTCCCCAGACCTCTGACCTCTCTACTCTCCCCTAACCACCTCCCACCTTCATCTCCAGCCTCAGACCCACTTCCCTATTCCCCAGACCTCTGACCCCTCTACTCTCCCCTAACCACCTCCCACCTTCATCTCCAGCCTCAGACCCACTTCCCTATTCCCCAGACCTCTGACCCCTCTACTCTCCCCTAACCACCTCCCACCTTCATCTCCAGCCTCAGACCCACTTCCCTATTCCCCAGACCTCTGACCCCTCTACTCTCCCCTAACAAACCTCCCACCTTCATCTCCAGCCTCAGACCCACTTCCCTATTCCCCAGACCTCTGACCCCTCTACTCTCCCCTAACCACCTCCCACCTTCATCTCCAGCCTCAGACCCACTTCCCTATTCCCCAGACCTCTGACCCCTCTACTCTCCCCTAACCACCTCCCACCTTCATCTCCAGCCTCAGACCCACTTCCCTATTCCCCAGACCTCTGACCCCTCTACTCTCCCCTAACCACCTCCCACCTTCATCTCCAGCCTCAGACCCACTTCCCTATTCCCCAGACCTCTGACCCCTCTACTCTCCCCTAACCACCTCCCACCTTCATCTCCAGCCTCAGACCCACTTCCCTATTCCCCAGACCTCTGACCCCTCTACTCTCCCCTAACCACCTCCCACCTTCATCTCCAGCCTCAGACCCACTTCCCTATTCCCCAGACCTCTGACCCCAATACTCTCCCCTAACCACCTCCCACCTTCATCTCCAGCCTCAGACCCACTTCCCTATTCCCCAGACCTCTGACCCCTCTACTCTCCCCTAACCACCTCCCACCTTCATCTCCAGCCTCAGACCCACTTCCCTATTCCCCAGACCTCTGACCCCAATACTCTCCCCTAACCACCTCCCACCTTCATCTCCAGCCTCAGACCCACTTCCCTATTCCCCAGACCTCTGACCCCTCTACTCTCCCCTAACCACCTCCCACCTTCATCTCCAGCCTCAGACCCACTTCCCTATTCCCCAGACCTCTGACCCCTCTACTCTCCCCTAACCACCTCCCACCTTCATCTCCAGCCTCAGACCCACTTCCCTATTCCCCAGACCTCTGACCCCTCTACTCTCCCCTAACAAACCTCCCACCTTCATCTCCAGCCTCAGACCCACTTCCCTATTCCCCAGACCTCTGACCCCTCTACTCTCCCCTAACCACCTCCCACCTTCATCTCCAGCCTGGCCACACTCGTGCCTGTCATTCACCAGTATAATGGAATAAATGGAGGCATCATCATCATGTACATACAAGGCCACTCCATTTCCACCACCGATGTAGAAACTGGGAGTCATGTTGTTGGCCAGACTGCACGTTGGGAGCTTCGTGGGTTTGCCACCAGGGGTTTTCTTTCCTCCTCCTCTGTGTGGGGGTCCGGTCCCATCACTGTTGTTGCCACGCCCTTCCCCCTTACTGGGGTCAGAATTGCCTGGAAAAGAATATAAAAATGAAGCTCTGTTAGTCTTACTTAGGGTCCTTAGGAATCATCTCGCAGTCATGTCACTTTGCAACCCTAAAACGTTAAGTACATTGTTTGTACATGTTACATAGCAACAATAGTTGTGTCATAATCCTTTCTAAATGTACGGAAAATATTAATCTCTTTGTAATGCAATCCTTACAAGAAGGATGAATTCCTCCAGACAGTTTTGAGAAAAATAACCTAATAAACATAATCAAGGCAAATCGGGATTCAAACTCATAGGGTTCTTGTGTGCCCAAGGGAGGTAATGCTGAACTGGGGAACTGGGGAACATTAAGACGAGCAACCTGTGCCCCCCATCTATGATGAAAAACAGACCAACCTTCACATGTAGTATGACCTACTACAGACAGGAGACAACAGCTGATGTTTTGTGAGGTTCTGTTTAAGGGTATTTATTTATGGTTGTCAAACCCACACACACTTAAACACTGCGGTAGTCAGGTCAAGATCAACGGTCTTGATAACATGGATAAACATTGAAAGTATAAGCTACATGGGTTGGGAAGTCAAAAATCATTTCATATATTTAAAGAATTGTTCCTGATTGTAATGTGCAGATATTGAATTTCTTATCTCAGAATTGGCGTTAGACCCAAATTCTGACAATAGTGCAAATAGATCATGAATTTTTTTGAAATTATGACTGAGGAAAAACATGCATTTGTTCAAATAGGATCTAGTTTGAATGAAAACACAAATATCACGAGCCTGTGAAATATTCCACCATCAGCAGTTCAATGACAATAACTTTCTTTGTCAGATTACGCATATCAAGTGAATTTGGGACACAGAACAAACACCTTGATACATGGTTGCTCCCACAAGCATGTGCCTTAATCCACACTGATAACTCAGTATAAAAGGATATAATACTAAATCTTCATGAAAAACTATGACAAATGAAATGAGATCCAGGCCGTCTTTGGGTCAAATATCAAGGCCTGCTTATCTAGTGATAAATTATTTCATTCAACAAAAGGAGCTTCCCGTGTATAAGCACAAGGTGGTAAAAGTAGCCTTTAAACTTGATTCAAGCGTGGGGAAAGTCTGGCCTAGGCTATAGTTTCTTGGAGGAAAGTTGGGCCATTGGGAAAGTTGGGCCTAGGATATGGTTTCTTGGGGCAAAGTTGGGCCTGTTACAACAGGACTTTTTATTACTTCTTTGGCATGGAAGACCTACACTTTCCAATTAACTGTGGAGAGCTGGTCACTTTGTCTTACCAGGAGAGGCTGATTCTGGGTTTGAAACCCGCATACTTCCTGAGTGTGGGGTGGTGGGCATGGTTTGTCAGCATCAGACACATGTCTAGTGCCTCAAGTTATAATTGTCGGTTTGGTTAGTTGGTTGGTTTGTTGCTTAGCACTGCACTCATGTCTGACTGGTCACTGGATCGTCATATCAGATAAGAGGCATCCCAAGATCACAATGACTGGCATATTGCTTAGGCAGCATGAAACAATAAACAAACAAACTTCCACATTTACCGCACACCGGGAAAATTTTTAGGTATCTTATTTTCGAGGTTTTCAAGGTTAGTAACCTTGAAAATATTATATCCATGAATTTTTCCGAACTTCAAAGCTTTGGGTTAGATTTCCTATCAATAAGCATTTCAACTGCTGGCAACCAATGACTTCCTGACATGCAAATTAACTCTGTAAGTGATGTTTCTGGGCACTTTCTTCTAACCTAAAAATTAAATTTCTCTAAAATATTTATGTACTTTTGGACCCAAACCTCCAAATTTAAATCACCTCGAAAGCTCTGGGGGTCTCAAACCTTGAAATTATAGTACCTTGAAAATTTCCTGGTTTACAGTGGCAATGTTGATGTGTTGTGTGTCAACAACAACAACACACACACACAGATTCAATGATTTGGAAAAATAATCTCATAAATCTCATTTTGCTAGAATACATACACTTTAACTGTTTTGTGCTAAAATCTACACTGCAAACAAGCTAACAGAGGGTTGTTTTGTTTCATTATGGAAAAAATATCATTTATCAATGCTGCCATTAGAATCACTTCTGTCAGAGTTTAATAACCAACCTGGATTTTTTCCTTTCCTTCTAAAAACTTGAACATAACCAAAGAACATCATTTCAACAAAATAGCAAAAAGCACAGTACACACAGGCTATCATTTGCCTGATCAATCCAACCTCACATATCTAGCTGTCCTTGTCAACATACAAATATAAATCACATTCATATCATGAGGCCATTTATCAAACTTGACCCAGAGTTACATACAGCATTCAATCTGAAAGACTCCCAGTTCAAGCTGAAGTTAATGGCGATCTTCTTACAAGAATATAATCTCAAAGCTAGTAATTACCATTGAACCGAGTCACCACTGTGTGTGTTCAAGTACCCAGAAGGCGATCCAGCTTGATAAAATCCTTTGGTTTTTCTAGCCAGTGCTTGAAGTATGCATGCATAATTAGTGCTAAGAGATTACCTACCAGGTTTTGTCGGCATGGAAACATGAATCACAATTGTTGTCAAACTTCTTTAGCAATGAGAGGTTGCAAAACAATCAGGGTGGGTTCCTTCGAATCTTTGAGACAGTATCTCCCCGATATGATGTACACCGTATCACCCTGATGCGATGTATGAATATGTGGTTCAGGCAGGAGGGTGTATTACCACATTACTTCAAGACAAAGTTAGGATCGTTTCAACTACCATAATCACACAAGGGACTACTTCACATGAAAATCTCAGTTTGATCATGTGAATGTTTTTCAGTCTCGTCTTACATTTGGCTTTATTATTGAAAGGGTCTGTGTCAATCCATGTTGCCTTGCAATATGCTCAATACAAAACAACTCGCGCGGAACCTGTGGTCAATAATTCATACCGTCCACGAGTTTGTTTATGCAAACAGCCAACTGAGTCTATAGCAACAACACGAAAGGCAGGGAGAGTCATTGTCCAATCACACCAAGTTAAATACTATCAATTCTATGGTTTTGTACTGGCCTGACTGGTGTAATGATAAAGTAAAATGACTGCCGACACAGAAACAGACTCCTGGTCACCTTTAAAATACAGATAATGAATTCTGATCAAGTGTTAATCACCAGTGAAAGTACTTTCAAAAGTGTTTGCATCAAAACACTGTAGGTGCCTGACGAATGAACAAGGAATAGCCCAGACATGCTGTGACATACAATACAGAAGACATAATCCGTAATATTTACCTGTTTCTGTATGTGCGCTGAGAAGGGGGAATGTTTCACAAAAGTTTGATGGCCTTGGTAGCTTATGTTGAAAGTAAGTTGTTAGTGACATCAAAAAGGAAAATAGAGATCAGAGGCTCCTTTCACTAAAGAACCTTAACTCCTATTCTTTAGCATTGCACTAAGGTTACCTTACTGACTTACCATCAACTTTGTGCTTTGTCAAAGGATGCACTTATAAGAAATCTTTTTAGATAGCTGATTATGTCAAATAATGTTTCTGAAAACCTCAAAATATTGTTATGAAATTAATATGTTTACTGATGCCTATTATTGTCCTCGGTCAAGCAATAGTATTGTTTAAACATGATGATATGCATATAAATATGAATTCAGGTACGAACAGATCCCAGCACTTGTGCTATTTGATGTGGCAATTTATGGTGGTGGTCCAACTAGGCCGATTGAGTGTCACTCCTAATTGATGACCAGTATATTTACAGGCTGCTGTAAGGACCTGCTATTATAAAGCTGGACTATTACTGACTGCAGTATAAAGCTGTGTGAAATGGTGGACAAGGTACCGAATCAAGATTAACACATGAAGATAAAATTATGATTAAAATGACTTTATATGCAGTTTGACTGTCCCTTTCTTGAAGGATCTTGTTCTGCATGAACGCTGTCAGCAGGTAACAAAAATGCAGTCAACAGACATTCCAGAGTCCCTGACGCCCTACTGAGCATGCTACAAGTCACCATAACAGATATACGGAACAGTAAAAGAAATGCAACTCTGATTTTTTGTCAAGTTTTTAAGTAGAAGGAATAAACATGAATGCTTACTTTTATGATATTGCCTTTTTCAAAAATTGAGTTTCTCTTCCTGTTCAGTATATACACAAACAAACTTGGTGTCGGACCAGTGTTAGATTCATCAGTCTCTAAATATATGTACTTTTGTTGGAAACAAAACCTCCAGTTGAATGAAATATGAACTCAGGTGAGATGAGAGCTTCAAGCAGAGCAAAACCTAGACTTGCTTGATTTATTGCTCCAAAGATACTGCTGGGCAGAAGGGAAACAATGTGGGTCTGGGACAGTGAGATAGACGATACAATAGGAACTAAGTCTGCACAACAGTCACACTGGATTCTCCTGTAATATCATCAATCTGGTGCAAATTGACCTGCTATTTAATGGACTGTGAAAGGACAGACTGTTAATTTTACATACTGATAAGAATATATCTTTTCATCTTTAAACATTACATTTGAAGACATCCAAATTGTGTATGTGTTTTTGATTATCAACAAGTAAGTGAGGCAGTCTGGTTTTCATGTAGTAGAATTCAAGATATGGGCTTCACACACTGCACCCCTAATGCGAATCAAACCCAGTGATACCTCACTGCCTCAGTTGTCAAGTGTCGGTTCTGTAGCTCACCTTAACATGATAAAGGAGCAAGTCATACACAGCGTCAAACAAACATCAGCATGTATTGAAACCAGTTCTGATGCTTTTTACTTACGGAATATCTCATACACTAAAATATGAAAAACCAACACCAGTGTGGTTAAACGAACTGTTTTCATGATACATGATAATGTACCATGACTTTTAAACTGTGACATTTCCTTCTGAAAACAATGCCACATGATATAAATCTATGAATGGATGTTTGAAATATGCCATTCATAACATGGCATTTTAACATCAAGCAAACAATCTTTGCACGAAAAGAAAATCAATGTGTGAGGCTTGCTATTGAATTTACACACCAACACCTTTTCAAATCCTACAAAAGCTATCTGTTAACAATGTTAAGAAACCCTATACAAACTCTAGTAGAAACCACCACAAAAACAAAGGCCATTTCACTAACTCAATAACAAAAAATCATTATCTCCTGAAACAAACACTCTAACCCAAAATACAACTCAACACTCAATCAGACATCTTTTTCACCATCAAAATAAACAGCTTGTACAAGATATACACCAATTGATTTCAATTTTCCATTTTCATATAAAAACTTGGAACCAGCAGGCATAAAATTAGCACCAATGGTAAAACAAAGACCTGCACTACCACTGTTTTGCCCTGCCATGACAACGCCAAAGACATGCCAACAATCACAGACCGATTTCCTAAAATCGATATTGACGAGTGTTGCTGGAGGCGGTGCCATTGAAAAACTGTCACTTGAAGAACAGGACACATCAGAAGAGGGAGGAAAAACAAACAGCAGCAAAAGAACCATTTTGTTCAGTGTTGAAAGCAGCAGTTTCATTTTGAAAAGAACGGCCTGTTGCTATGTACTTTGGAAACATGAACACAATAGAGTTGGAACCCATTGTTTCAAACTGGGAGTGGGATCAAGAAAACATATCCAGAAGGTTTTAACCTTGAACACTGGATATAGTCAGTGTTGTATGTCCAGAGAAAGGAGATCTCAATGTACAGAATGAAGCTGAAATTATGAAGGAAAACCAATATACCAATCGGCAAATTGTTGTTCATTGTATTTTGAGAAATAAATAACTTTTTGCTATTCACTGAAGATGTAAAAAGTCAGGAGTGTTAATACATTGGCTGACGTTGTAATAAATACATGAACTCAAGATTAAACTCTTTCAGAAAATCCACGATCAAAGATTCAAAGGAGATTGCTGAGTCTGGCAGCATGAAATATTTATGGTAATGACCACACTATTTCACATGAATAAACAACAGACTTGTTTGCATATAATCTCAAAAGTACGATTCAATAAAAAGATTCTTCTCCATGTGCAAGCATCTGTATCCAAACCAGATTACTCTACAGTAAATACTTAGATGAAAATGAATGCCATGAATGTTGATATATTAAAGAAGAATGTGTTCTTTAACTTCTGCTGAGGTATAAGGTATGCTGGTAAATTTGTAATTATTGATATGAAACAAATGAATGGATTTTGTATTATGAGTTGTGTCAAAAGTGAACGAGCGAGTGTTTGTGTGTGTGTGTGTGTGTGTGTGTGTGTGTGTGTGTGTGTGTGTGTGTGTGTGTGTGTGTGTGTGTGTGTGTGTGTGTGTGTGTGTGAGTGAGTGAATGAGTGAGTGAGTGAGTGAGGGAGTGAGTGAGTGAGTATGGTTGAACCCCACTGCTAGCAATATTCCAGCAATATTACAACAGGGGACACCAGAAATGGAAATGAACCCATGTCTTCAGCATTATAAACGGAAGCTTTAACCATATCAATTTTTAATAATGCTACCGTAAACCGTTCGGTGCTTCGTCTGTATCACAATGATTTGTAAACAGTCAAGTCTGGGCCTGACAAACCAATGTTGATACTATCATATAATTGTATGCAACATCACACATTGAGGTAAAATTATATGATTGTTCACAAAACAACTGAAAATGACCACAAGATCAAATTCAGTCGCTGGTCATGACAAGTAACAGTATGGTTTTAGCTGTAACAAACATTTGCGTCCAACATAAAGCCTTTAACATTGTAGACAGCCTCTGTGGTCCTGGACCTAGATTTTCGAAGCTCTCTTAGTGCCAAGAAACTTGAAAGTGCCATACATTAACATTAACTTACGACTATCTTAGCACTAAGAGAGCTTCGAAAATATAGGCCCTTTATATAGAGTCTGCTCAGAGAGGAGAAATGTTTTATCCCCCAAAAGACATCATTTTGGGCAAAAAAGTGAACCCAGAAATTTAAAATCTTTAAACCTGCAAATATTAGCCTGTGTGATGTAACCGTTACAGATACAATAACTCATTTTACAATTGCTGTGCTGTAAATCAGGACATGAAATGAATAACTAGTCATCACTATATGACATTAAACTTTGTCATCCAGTACATGCAGCCAAGTGCAAATCCCATTATCAGGGAGAAATTATTGAACTCCAATCACAGCTTAATTGTGTGAGAATGAACATACGCTGTATATTCTAAATAGAAATGGATTATTGCGGCAATCAAAATGAGACTGTGGCAAACATATGCCATGTACATATGCAGTGAAACAGGAGTGTCCTCCATTTGCCCATTAGTTCCAAATGAAGAGAGAGGTGATTGATCTTCATGATAATATGCTAGGAAGAATGATCTGGGGTGACTGGTGTATGTCAACAAACGCTGTTTGACTACTTACAAAATGCAGCACTTCTCACACAGGGATGCTGCATTACCTTAAAACAAGTTCTGTACTCTCCATCAACATCATTGTTAGCGGGTTTAATTGTGGGAATATTAAGTGAGTTTAAAAACCCATTGAGTGTCAGAATTATGCACATGATTTCAAAAAGTATATTGATTATTTCACAGCATACAGCATTCGTTTTCAAGGACACTGTACTATGTTGAAGCTGTTAGATGACCTTCCTATCTGCCCTCCTGCCGTGAACTCCTGTCTTAAACTGCAGTAATTGTAGAGCAAAAAATTAACCAGTCCAGAAAAACAAATTTTTAGTTAAATCACATGTCAGAATTGCATTTTCCTTTAAAAACAATCAATCAATCAAATACAGCCCAGACTATCTAATTTTCAGACTAACTGACTTATGTTAAGGAATAAGTAATGACAACTGAGGTCAATTTCATGAAAACAGAATATCTACATGTCATCTGTCATATAGCTCCAAGTGTACTCCCCATCAAATGTTTAGAATCACCAGTGTAAATGTAGCCACTTATTTCAGTCAACTGTTCTAAATAGATTTTGCAAAATATTCTGTTTAAAGGTACTGTTTAAGCATGAAATGATGTATTGTAACATAAATTCATAATGTTGAAAAGGATATAGTCATTAGTTCAGTAAATGATGAAAATCAGTGAAAATTGGCAAACTCTTAACAAAACTTTATACCAAAACGCAGCTTTTCAAATGCACATACCTTTTAGCAATTTGATGCCTGATCCTTGTGCAATTCATCTGCATAAAGTTTCCCTAACTTAGTGGAGAAATTAATTTTTGATGGAACCATATATATACGTAACCTATGATGAGAGCTCTAAGTGAGGCTAAATATTTGATGGGTAGTACATATTTCACAGAATGTAGAGCTATGTCTTTTTTCATGTGGTCAGTGGTCAGAGTGGTGCCTGCAGACATCAAACTGATCCCAGCATCAGTTGTCCCAAGGTGGAATTTCTGTATTGAGGGGGTCCTGATAAACAAGATGGTCTTATTTTGACTCATTTTGACTCAAATTAAACTGACACTTCACTAGTTTAGTTTGAATGTGTTTCATTCACAAAGTGAAAAGGACCAGGGACAAATTCTTTCAACCTAAGAAACCCCTCTCCAAAGATGTTTACAGTAACAAATTTCTGCATGAGCAATTACAGGAAACAGACACTGAAGACTGATAGTTTCAGGGAAATATTATATTAGAAAAGGTGCATAGAAAGAAGACTATTGTAATTGTTTAGATTTGCTAACATGTTGATGTACCTTTTTTGATCTAATTTAGTTTTTATGGTTTGTGAGATCTGCAATTCTGTTTACACAAGCACAAAAACTTCACTTTCTAAAATGCCACTAGAATAAAACAATGGTTGATTGATTTTCTCTGACCATAAATTCAGCAGACTTTGAGAACAAACCAAAAAATGCAACATGAGATTTAAGATGTGATACAAAAACAAGAATTTGGCAAAGTCCTTATCAACAAAAAGAAGATGATTATAAAGTAAAAACACATAATTTCAGTCAGTTTCAGAAAGACGCATTAGTGAAGAAAACAACAACATATCACAAACAAATCACACACCATCCACGCATGCGCGCACACACATGTACACATCAGAGATTCAACACCATGTTGTAGGTTCGTATTTATAACAGCAACAAACTCAGAAGTTAAAATCACAATTTCAAACGGCTTATTATCATTTTTGAAAGGATTCTGAAACAGTGTAAACCATTGTTATAAATTTGCTTTAGATACATTATTTTAAGCCTCTATCCAGCTCACATTGAAGGTGAATGTTCAGTGTATCTGCATCAATAACATCTCCCCCAGAAACTGCAGATAAGTGAAGATGACATCTCAAGTAGCTTCAAGTTGAAAATAAACCACTGGTCAAATAGATACTTGTCAGCTGTGCTATTTACCTGACAAATACTCTATGTATATACTTTAAGGTCAAGTCAATACTTCAGGGAAATTGTCAATTTCTGACACCTGTAATCAATAACTCTCACAGAGAGTTGACAATTATCTTGGAAACACTTTTTAACACAGTTGAGTTCTTAATTTCATCAACAATGAATAACAGGTTATGAATTCATTGAACAATTCAATGATATATATTTATCCATTATGACAGACATCCACAGAGAAACCCAGCTGTGTTCAGACAGTATATTACACACGTCATTAAAACAGTGTGTGTTATTAGGTTTTTGTTCCATGCAAAACAGTCAATAACATGTGGACTAATTCATGTTATTTTGTCACAGGAACAGAATCAATGTTTCAACAAATATATAATTTATATGAAGTCGATATTTATTTTTTTAGAAGACCGACAGTTGTCAAAGTACAATTCCATCTGTTGTCACAAAAATACCATACGTTGTTACTAAAATAACATCTGTTGTCACTACAGTACCATTTGACTGTTGTCACAAAAATACCATCTGTTGTCACTTAAATACCATCTGACTGTTGTTACTAAAATACCATCTGACTGTTGTCACAAAAATACCATCTGTTGTCACTTAAATACCATCTGACTGTTGTTACTAAAATATTATCTGTTACAAAATACCATCTGACTGTTGTCACAAAAATACGATCTGTTGTCACTTAAATACCATCTGACTGTTGTTACTAAAATATCTGTTACAAAATACCATCTGACTGTTGTCACTAAAATACCATCTGACTGTTGCCACCAAAATAACATCTGTTGTCACAAAAATACCATCTGACTGTTGTTACTAAAATATCATCTGACTGCTGTCACTAAAATACCATCTGTTATCACAAAAATATCATCTGTTGTCATGAAAATACCATCTGACTAAAATGCCATCTGTGTTTTAATAAAGACTGTGTCCTAATTACAACACCAGCTGACTATGTATGTTGTAATTAAAATACCATCTGACCATGTCCTAACAAAAATCTTTCTATGTTCTAATTAAAACTCCATCTGACTGTTATATTTGCGATTAAAATACTATCTGACTGTGTTCTACTTAATATACTGTGAGATTACGTCCTAATTTAAATACTTTCTGAATATGTTCTAATTAAAATACTGTCTGGCTGTGTTCTAATTACAATACAGTGAGATTCTCATTAAAATACAAAGTGGTCCAGTTCTAAGTGACAGATATTTGAACCTGTTAGAAACTATACACAATACCATTACAGAAATAGCAAAAGGACAATTTCATGATTTTATGTCTACGGAAATGATCCTGTACCTCATGACCTCAATGCAATCAAAATACCATCTCACTTGGTTACAGTTAATATCCCATCTGACTGGTAGCTATAATCACAGTCCACTTTCCGAACATGTTACTTACAAACAGTTACTATGTACTTCTCTAGATCACTCACAACAATCATGCAATATTCATCTAGTACTCAATGGTGTTTCCAGACACACGCTATTTCTGAAGTGGGAGATAATTGCAACAACATGGGTGACCTGATCAGCAGTTGAGGTGGTCAGAATAGGGCAAGGTAGGGTACACTGGATGGGGTACACAGTGTGGGGTGGTACAGAGTAAGGTTGATGTTTCAATACTTGGAGGGTGTGAAATAGTCTATCTCACAGTCCCTGGACTACATTTTTTCCCCTTCAGTCAAGCCTTTTCTGCAATGCTATAGCCCTAATGAAGCAAATCTAGATTTCCTCAGCTTCAGGTTCTGAGTCTCTAGACCTAGATTTTTCAAGCTCTCATAGCGCCAAGATAGTCATAGACATTAACGTATGACGATCTTAGCGTTAAAAGAGCTTTGAGAATCTAGGCCCTGGTCTCCATGGGGCTCCTCTTCAGTTTGAAATGGGTTTGTTTGTTCCTATCAAATTTTGACATATTCAGAGATTAAGCTTTAGTATTGCCTTTGGCATGAGTTTTGGGCGGTAGAAGACTATTGTCCACACCAATGATTATGGATAAAAGTGTCAGTTTTTGTTTCATTTCAGTCAAACTATGTTTGGAATAAGGATACTGTGTGGTATCAAAACAAACAAAAAAGAATGATAAGGAAGTAGATACTTAAGGCATGAGAGTATTTGAAACAGTTTATTTCTGACAGGACCCATAAAGGTCTCGGGGTAGAATAGGCCTTCAGCAACCCATGCTTGCCATAAAAGGCAACTGTCCTTGTCGTAAGAGGTGACTAACGGGATCGGGTGGTCAGGCTCGCTGACTTGGTTGACACATGTCATCGGTTCCCAATTGCGCAGATCGATGCTCATGTTGTTGATCACTGGATTGTCTGGTCCAGACTCGATTATTTACAGACCGCCGCCATATAGCTGGAATATTGCTGAGTGCAACGTAAAACTAAACTCACTCACTCATTCACTCACTTATTTCTGATAGCCACAATGAACACATGTCCATGAATATCATTTAAAAGATCATTTATGTACGTAGCAGAACAGTGCTTATATAATGAGAAGCGCTGTATTGTCTTGTCCAGACTCAATTATTTACAGATTGTCATCATAAAGCTGCTATGGGGGTCATTAAACAAAGAACAAATAATCTTTTACAAATATGCCCTTCAGGATATATAGCTGAGTGGGTAAGTGTCTGCTCATCATATGCAGTGGGTTTGTATCTCTACATGGTTTTACGTCTGAGACTTATTCTTCGATCATCTATGACATTGAATAAAAACTGTCAAAGCAAAAAACAGACCAGGCTTCTTCAAGCATACAATCAAGATTGTTGAATGTTTCTTTAAACCACAGTCACCCCAAGGATGCCAGTAAGTACAATCTGGACACAAGAATACCATTGCTTGGTACCATGAAAAATAATTCGCCTGGTGTATGGTGAAACAGATGAGCTAATTTGTTTTCATGTACCCATAAACATTTAAATTAGGAAAACAAGCATTTGAATTTTACTAACCTAATTCTTTTGGACTTGACTAAACTATGATTTAATTGCCAAATACAAGAGTCTGTCCACAAAGCAGACAAGTCCTTGCCATGTTCGTCATCGACAAATGCTAGTCCCCTACACTGTAAATCCTGAAGAGACAACTATGTCATGACATAGACTCATATATCCTAATTATACAAACACAGATCCTATGTCATGGCTCCTTGCCAAACTCCTCAAATTGATAACCCATATTTACACCCTTGAAATAATGATCAATAACCACTACACAACAATCTTAATCATGTTATACCACATATATATGGCTCCCCAAAATAGAAGAACAACAAAAACTCAAATATATATTTGAAATTAATACCTACCTTCCAGAAATCAGTGGTTTGTAATAACACAGCCCGAGCAATGTCTAGTATTGAAAAACAACTACCAGTGTCTCACAATCAGTGTCTGAGCCTAAACAGGCTAATACCTGGTTGCTAGGAGCTTACCCCACCTGTCAAATCCTGTATAGGCCTCTATTTGATTGTTAAATCATACAGCCAGGGTAATTAGTAATCCTCAAAGAGTACACACTATACAGCCTGCCTAAGCAGGATCTCCCCACAGGTAAAGGAGGTGTTTCATACAGAATTGCTGGTTACATACGATTATCTGGAAACCCAGAATGTTTGAAAAAAGGACTGAGGTACGCATTTGGGCCTTCTTACGGATCACTAGCTGTGAGAAATTTCAGGCATGAATCTTATTGAATTGAAATTGTTATTATACCTTGTGATTATGTATGCCTGTATGAAATATGCCAAAAGGATTTTCCACATAATATCTGAACAAGAGATTAGTGGTCCAAGGTATTTTTGCTAAATTTCCAAAGGATATTTCTCAGTTAAAGGTTTAAAAGCTATAATTGGACACAAACAAGATTTGAAAGTAGGCCAATGTCTGCTGTCTTGAGACTGGCTATTTCAAAAGTAATGATGATTTGAAAAGAGATTTTATAACCTTAACTGAAATAATGAATGCCAACAGGGATATGTGTCTTCATTTGGGAGGCTGTTCACGGACATGCTGCCACCTCCAGCTGCATACAAACTGCTGTTTTCAACAAATTGTCTTTGTCATTTATTTCCTGTGCAGACTCAGGCAGAAGGAAAGTGGCCCCCACTCTCTGTGGTGATGTAACTGGCACAGTTGCGATTCATATATGTGCACCAACTACACGTCCAGACCATAATCCAATTATGATCTCTGGTCCAGTAGTTCGACTAACACGTCACTTCATACAAAAAGACAGTTAGAATGATCATGTGCTGTTTGAATGCCTAATGCATAGCAGGTGATAAAACACATTGGGACTGTGAATCATGATTGTCCTTTTATCAACCATCGGCATGATCTGTCCTCAGAATTTGATAATCTGACATTCTTGTTCATCCAACAATTTAGTGTGCAACAGACGATGTTGGATTAATGGGACTTGACAGTATTATGCATTATCTGCCTACTCATGACCATCAGTGCTCATAGTAACAGCCATCTCCATAGTAACTATTACAACCATCCAATCCCCAATATCAGTTGTTGTTCATTGTTCAACACAAATGCAGCAATGTTCCAAATGTACATAGAACAAGCATAAATTGCCGAGGACCACTTCTAACAATGGTTTACAGGCTTTCCAAGCATGATGACTTCATGGAAGTGATGCTTTGTAAACCTAATATGCTTGAAAAACTGTCTCAATAAATGCCCCAAAATGAAGTATTCTATACTTGAGATTACTAACAAGATTTATGATGGATAAAAAATTTCTGATTTTTTAACAATTTATGACCATGACATCATAAACAACATAATTCATGTAAACATGTTCAAGAGCGAAAAGGGCTCATTTAAACCTTGTCAGATCATTGAACAATATGAAGATAATCTAGGGTTAGGCATCAAAGTCAAATTTAAAAATTTCATCATTCAGAACACTTCAAGCCACTACCTAAGAGTAAGTCAGGAAAATGTTTCTTAAAACACAAAACAATCGTAAAATATCATAAAATATCACATGAATTCTCAAATAACCCACATTTCAAGTATACATCCAATAACACATGCATTCATACTCTAAATACATCAGAACTAGTTTGTTATAAAATGCATTCACTGTTTTGTCATTACAAGAACATGATCTCATTTAAATCAAGTTGTAACCTGATCATCATAATTACACATTTCAAGTTATAAAAAGAGTGGATAAAACTCAGATGACGGTAATTCTAGATTGAGGTAAAATTGATCTTTGAGTGAAATTACAGTCAAACATGGGGAAATCCAGTCTTGCTGCTAAAAAAATGTCTCTGCATTCTCTAATTAAATCAATTAGCCATGACCATACGTGCCACCCATTCAAAGGCTACAAGGTAAAACTGAATACCCCTTCTGGCCCTACCCTTAAAAACATGGCACAGAAACAATCAATTCTTGGAAAAGAAATGACAATAAAGTTCCATTTGCATGGGATATTAGGGGCTGGCCCTGTTGCCTAAGTACGATACGACAACCCAATTATCGCTGGAAACCTGATGTTAATGTGATTTCACAACCACCTAGTGAACACACCATTTATAGTGCACGCCAGCAGTTTCCAAGGCATGTGGGCTCATACTGCTTTAATTGATTCTGTCTATTCAGAGAGGCCTTTTCGAAGGATCAATCAACTTTCAGCACCACTGTAATTGCAAAAATACCCATAAGTGTTCACATTATTCAGCTGGTATCAGGTTCATATAAGACAAAGTGGAATAAAAATAAGGACAACTTCTGAAAGTATATATTCTTCCAGAAATGTAACAATTTCTGCAATGCATCCTTCAGCCGTAATTCATCATGACCTAAAAACTATGTCTTTCACTATTAGATGAGACCAAGATTTAATTACATCCTTCATGGATTATTACCCTCTCTTAAACAAAGAGAAGAAATAATACTGATAGGGTTGATTTGAGATTCATATCCTAACAAAGATTTGAAAAAGAGGTTTGATAAAGAAACAACAAAAGACAAAAGAGGTTTGATAGAGAAACAACAAAAGACAAACTAGATTACATGACATATTTTTAACCAAGGTAGTCTTAGTTCTAATGTAGCATAAGCTTGTCTGTAAAATCTAAAAATATACTGATCTGCCACAAAAAAATTACGATCTCAATCTTGAAAAAAAACAAAAACAAATAAACAATTTGTCCATCTACTAGTTTTAAAAACAAAATCCATTCACCAGTCAAGAAGTCTAAAACGTTAATTCACAATTTCTTCACATCATTGCTCCTACAGAAATGTACATTAATCAGAATCAAAACTTGTGATTACACCCAATTATTTTCCAACAATGACTAAATCTTGTAATACTCTGATAACTCTAGTCTAATAAGCATGGATATAAAACTGTAAAACTAATGAATATTTACATTTCCTTATTTTTTCTTCCTTGCCAGATCTGCAACCCAGCATTAAACCGGACAGATGTTCGTGCCCCGCTTCTCTGACCTTTAACCCCTTTGTGCTCGCAAGTCTCACATTTTGATTGATTGACATGCCCGCGGATTAATGTAAGATGGGAAACAATAGCTAATTTGGTGAGCTGTCAGTCATCTTCATATTTCTACTCAATAATTAATGTCCACTTGTGATGTCTTGATCAGTGGACAATCTGCCATATTTCCGTGACTCCTGATTTGCTAGTGTGCGTTTCTATTTAATTTTACTCAAACAAATACGTAAAAATGAATAGGAATGCACAGTGACATTAGATGGTGATCAAATGTATGACATACTATGCTGGGATTACACTTTTTCAGCTTGTGGAAGCTGTGGGGTGGCTAAGTGGGTCAAATCATTTCCATGTATTGTCAGCTACATTTCATTTCGAGACGTGAGTAGACGCAATATGTCAGTGATTGTGTGAAAAATGTGGGCTGAAGTTATAAATCTAAACATTTTTTAACATTATAAGTGAAATTACTGTTGTTGATATCAAGAGTGATTGTTACGATATCAAAAATAAAACAAACACAGGTTCGCACATTATGGTCGGTAAAATGTTAATTAGATTCTATTTTCATAGAACATACTTACGTGTAACATACAAGATATAACTGCTACTTGTTTTGTGGTCTGCTTTGAACGCAATTACAGCCTCACAGGGGGTCGTCTTATGTGCAAAACATACCATTTTGACACTGATTTTACGGGTCATGTTCAGATGTCAGCTTATCTATGAGACCAGATTATCTATGGTAATACATGGTACCTTTTCAAGAGGTAAATATTGCTGTTGGATTTTGTTTGACCTAACTTATTTAGACCCGACTTTAAGTTGTGAGATCACATATTCCAAGATTTGAATTATAAGTTTGTGACCCATAAAACTATATCTAACTTTTCTATTCGCCTATCAGCGCCATGTTGGATTAAAATATGAAAATAATGTGTTCCAAATGGGACAGTGAGGGGTTTGAGAAGCACATACACATCTTTTCTTGCATAACTGTCTGTCCCATTCTCTGTACTCCTCCTTCGTAACAAAGATAGATCGTTGAACAACCTTTTTTATTTTTAGGACAAAAACCTTATCTGCAAGAACCTTACAGCATTGGTATGATGTTTTGATTATGATCTACGTTTCATTGAGTATTTCATGTTTACTAGTTTTCACCTTTGAGCCAAATGAGCTACAGCTGTCAATTAAAGTGTCAGTGCGGACAGGGTGAAGTGAAAATACACACATACATTATATTATGGTTTTAACAAACTCAAAGGGATCTCAGTGTTGGTATGTAAAAACAGTGCTCAAAATTAATATCAATCCTTCGGCCAGAAGCTGACTGAAAACCACTCCGACCCTAGGATGTTTTTTTAATGCATGCCCATATGGCTGAAAGCATCATTTCCATGTCCAAATATAGGGCCTACGTATTCTGATCAGGACCCAAAACCTTTTAAGGTTCTGGGTCCTTAGGGAATGCAGCTGTTCAGGTTGAGGGCAAACACTGTGTAATAATCATAGTTTGCTGCACGCATTTCAGCTAAAGTGAAAGCAAGTATGGTTTTACATCGCTTTTAGCAAATAACACTGCAGGAGACTTTTAGCTAAAAAAAATGTGTGCGGAGATTATGCATTCATAGAGGGGCACAGAAGAAACAGTTTGTTCTGTCCATCAGTTCATAACAAGCGATGTCATTATAAAGATAGTTTCATGTATTTGGAGTGTGTTGTTCATTTACCATAATTCGATTCTACAAATCAAGGCATTCTGAAAGTCTATAGTTGAGCATTCTTGGTCCCATGATTTCTTAGAAGACTTTCAAAGTGCTAGCAAACTAAAGAGAAGATTGAAGTCTGTCTTTGAAAACAGTCTTGCTTCCTTTTGAGTTAATCTTTATGGGAAAGTTAACAATTGATGTTTTCTGATTACATTATTATGTGTTTGAAGCATCTACAGTCATTATTTGCAGATGAAATGACTTTTGATGAAAGACATGGCTTCTGTTTGGGTTCAGGTTACAGACATTTTATTTCAATGATACTAACAAAAACATGAATCAATTACAAAATCTCAATATTATTAGAACCTACACATCAATCCTGTTAATCACCTTGATCCTGTTTGTCACCAAGACAATTATGGGTTGCTGAAGACCTGGTCTATCTCAGATCTTTATCTTACCATTACTATGGGTGCTTGGGTGGTACATACAAAGGGGTGTATGAGTACTGATGTCGATAACACCAAGTGTGTGATCATATGAGCTGTATGAGATTGTTTTAATACAAAGTACAAGTCAGTCATGACTGAATGCTGTCTTGCTGATGGTATTCTTATGTGCATAGGTCTGGTACATAACAGTGATGAAAGCATTTGGGAAGAAACTGATATTATTAATTCGAGTATGATAGAACAGTATGTGATAAAAGGTCTTATCTGGAGGTAAATATATGCGATTCACTGTTAATGACTATAATAATAATAAAACAAATTGTAACAAATATAAAAGCATACCTGATTGATTGGTCGAGGCACCATTTTGGCCAGAGTTGTCAGATGACTGATGTCCGTCTGCATCACTGGGTGGAGTCTGCCAGACATCAGACACATCTAAACTGTTGTACTCAGGAAGGGTTTCAGAAGAGGATACAACAAGGTGGTCCTTTGGCTGGTGTTCATGGATGTCTGAAGCATTTCTGATGTCTAATGGTTCTGAGATATCAGCTCTGCCTTCAGCAAGATGGAACTCAAACTCGGAACTTGAATCAGAAAGATGGTCAAAGGTTTCAAATTCATTACTTTTGTCTCCATCTCCAAGAATACTGACCTTGGGAATATATAAACTTGATGATGTATCATTCAACTGTTCAGCAGTGTAGTCACAGGTCTCTGAGTCACATTCAGCTACACAATAACAAGGATCCAAATAAAAGTCTAATGTAGAGGCACTATCAGATACACTCATGAGGTCACAGTTTGGTAAACAAGCATCCACTAGTTGAGATTCTAATTGTGTGTCATCAGACAGCAAAGGCAGCAGTTCTTGTCCATTCTGTTGTATATGACCTTCATAATCTTTGATATTTTCTGGACCTTGACCAGACCCTAATACATCAACCTGACTTGAATTCCAGGCGGTTTTGACGCCACCAAATGGAGTAATTTCACTGGTGTGGTATTCTTCATCAATGCCATGAAATTCAGGGAGAGAGCTACTTCTGTTAGAAGGATTTGGTTTCTGAGGTTCCAGCAGCAAAGTACCAGAACTCCTTGAACTATGGATAGTGTGGATATCAGTATTTGGTTCAGTGTAAGAATCAGCCATTGAATATTCTGCAAAGGAAGGGCTGGAACTCTCTGGACAATACAGCTGATCATATAAGGACCAGTGGCCACCCTGTGGAATTTCTGTTGATTCCTCATCACTGCTACATGAAATATAACCAGATACCTCATCTGGAAGTTCGGAATCGCTTTCAAATTCTCTGTCAGATCCTTCTGCTGCAGATGCAAGAGTGAGAGTTTCTGAATCCACCTCAATGATTTCTCTCTCCAGGTTCTGTTGATTGGCAGAGCATTCTGAGGGTGAAGGACTGTCACCAAGGTCAAAAACACATGTTCTTGGCCTGTCAACATCATCGTCCCCATTAGCAGCTTCATCCTGTTGTTCTGGACTGGAAGAACTTGAGGTAGGGTGGAAGACAGATTTCTTGTTTGGTTTGTATTTTGTACGTTTCCATGGATGCTGAGGACAGTAACTGGAATAAGACACAAAGTGAGTTACATACTGCTATACCTTTGTTGGTGAAAACAGCACTAAAACAGTATTTCAGTAAAATGGTGGTTGTGTGATGTGTGTGAATAAGGAGTGAGTAAATTTGGTTTATAAGGCTTTTAGCAATATTCCAGCAATACCACACCAGAATTAGTTTCCACATGCGAGGACTCGAACCTCGGTTTTCTGCATGACAATGTGAATAATGAAGTCTGGACCAGACAAACGAGTGATTGAAGGCATGGGCAGTGATCTAGGCAACTAGGTCAGCCATGATGTTCCAGATAAGTCCATGTTCATACAACTGAGGTATCGGTATGTAAGTATTGACTGTTCAGGTGTGGAAAGTTATTTTTTGTGGCTGAAATATTGCAACTGAAATATAACTGACTGGAACAACATGTGGAGTGAGAGGTGCTGTTGATTATGTGTTTGTGTAGTTACGTCCATACACAAGTCTTCCTGTACTTGACTAATCCAGGTTCTAAAGCCCTTGATGCCAGAGTCACATCTTAACATGGATACCCTATTCAGACACATTATACAGACTCCAAGACAAGCTGTTGCCAGGCAACAAGTACCAACACTCGACAACATTGGGCATGTTGAGAATTGGAAACCAGATCTGCCACTGATTATCGGAGGACTTGCGGTGAACAATTATCAATTATAATCGAAATATATACATTTGGAACGATTATCAATCATAATCAAACTATATACATTTCTAACGATTATCAATTATAATTGAAATATATACATTTCTAATACTATCACTAATTTTAAGGGTTTTTCCCATTTTATTTTAATAAGGTTTTTTATAACTAATACTCTCATGTAATGAAATGCCTACAAGCAAGAGAGACACTGGAATTGTAATTAAACAATAAAAGAGGCATTTTACAATGCTTACTGTCATCTTCTCATTACTTGAGTATTTTCCTTATTGTTAAATATACATAACCATCTTTCAGGAGTATCCGTAATATTCGTCCAATGTAATGGTTAGTTTATTTCATTCATGTGTGCTATACTAAGGCAACAAAATTTCTTTCAATTGATATATTTGAGCTCAGAAAGACCAATTTCACTCCTTCATGAAATTTTTAGCCAATAAAAAATGTTTAAAAATTTGCTATTGTTCTTGTGTTTTCAAAAAATATTGCATAAGATTTTTTTTTTTATTTGAATGCATCCATTCCTTACTCACCTCTTGCAGATACCCATGAGCCAGGTGTCTATTGACTTGAAGTAGTACTTCTCACTGTGGAAACTTTTGGCTGAGAATCTGTAGCTGTCAAACACCTTCACCTTGCCATTGTTCCAGCGGGCGCCAATGGTCTTCTCTCCCTCCCCAAGCCAGATCTCCACATGTGTCATGTTGTGGCGCTGCTTCTTGGCTAAAAATCCAAACATAAGCAATTATACCTCCTGCATCACCATGGGACATACAAGGAGATTTCCATGATTTCTACCTCTGGCACCATCTGCAATGTTCAAATTTCTTAAAACAGAATTTCAAGTAGTTTTTTGGGGGGATAAAACAGAAATGATTATGCAAATTACTTTTGTGTTGAGGTATTTCAGATGCAGTTGCTTGACAAGATGTGGGTGAGTGAGGGAGATAGGTTTGATTCTACTTTAGCCGAACATTTTGTTAAGTCACATTAGTGAGAAAGTGAGTTTAGTTTTACACCACACTCAGCAACAGTCTAGCTACATGGTTGTCTGAACTTAATAAGTCTGGGCCAGACAATTCAGTGATCAACAGCACAAGCATTGATCTATGCAGATGGGAACTGATGACATGTGTCAACCAAGTCAGTGAGCCTGAACACTCAACAAGCATGGGTTTGTTCCAGATCTGCCACATGAAGCATCTCAGCATCAGACAGGGTCAAACTTCACACAGGTAGCAAACATTTACTGAGTCGGAAGAAAATTAATAATGTAATCTTTAATGTAGATGAGTCAAGTCTACAATCAGCAGATCATTGACTCTATGGGACAGCTCTGCATTTAGAAATTCACCATCATAAACAACATTCACTGTCAGACAAACTTTGAGTGAGTGGAAAGCTGTTATACACTGCAGTCACACTATCACAGCTGTCATATGGCAGCTTTACATAAACTGGGCCACGCACAAAAACTAAAATGTCTGAAGCCGATTTCTAATGTCCCTATCATGATATTGCTGGCAAAGAGTCACGTTCGATTCCCTACATGGGTATAATGTGTGAAGTCCATATCTAGTATCCCCGGAATTGATATTGCTGGCAAAGGCCTAGGTTCGATTCTGCACATGGATGCAAGGTGTGAAGCCCATTTTCAGTGTTCCCGCCATGCTATTGCTCTCAAAGACCCCTGTTCCATACCCCACATGGGTACAATGTGTGAAGTCCACACCGTGATATTTGCAGGAACATTGCTAAAATTGACGTAAAACTAAACTCACTGACTGATTGCAGAGTCTGGTCTTACATTTTGGGTTGGTGTAGATTCCAGACATGAAGACGAGGTCCCCGGGTTTCATCTGTTCTTCCTTCAGGTTGATAGGCAGAGTGTCATACATGTAGGCCTGATTCCATGGTCCGATTTTGAAGCCTAAGTCTTTCCGCATGTCCCGGAGCACCTGTCGGACCAGTCCACAGCAGTCCAGGAATAACGGAGACTGATATTCTGGAGCTGGACGACAGATACATGAATTATTGACTGATTGGGAATAACAAACAAGACGCAAGTTTTGCCTAATAGGTTGCAAAGCTTTATTTACATAATACTGAGTGCTTGCCCAAGTTTTTTTGCACCAATGATGTGTAAGCCATGGCTTTTAATCATAATGGTTGCTAAGCCCCTGACAAAAGTTGATAAATGTCTGTATTAATATCCTCACTTCAATTCACTTACAAAGCCAAGTCATACATTCTTGTCAATATCTCATAAAACATCATCTCTGGTCACATTCAAATCATCGCATCAGGAAAAGGTTCTTGAAAATCAATAAAATCAGCCCCTTTGACACAGTTACTTCACTTCACTCTACACGGAGTAATGTTACAAGTCCAACACATTATTATTCAAAGATGTTCATATAGAGGTAACATTAAGGGGCTGGTATTTTTCCCCTTTATCACTGGATGTCAATCTAAGCGGCACATCATATTATCAATCTCAGCTCCCTGGGGATCATACATCTCTTAAAGCCACTAGGCACACCAAGTAAATGTGCCTGTCTCATCCTTCTCATCCTTACAACATACCCATTCACTGCTGGGTGAAGCACATTGTTGTACTCACAACTAGCTATTGCACGTATTCATGTGGCCACCATCTGTTCATATACCAATGGATTTATGGATTCTTTTAAGTGCACAAGTTGTATACAAAACATGCAACTACTGAGAAAATTTAAGTCTAATCTTTGCTCATATGATTACACCTGTAGAATCATGTCATTGTGCTCATTTCATTTGTGTTGAGTTCAAATCAATCAAAGCACTAAAGTGATCATGACTCCCACATTTTAACACAGTCTTTCTTTAACAACATCACTGAAGTCAAGGAGTTGATATAGTGTCATCTGCAGCTAATTTCAGACTCTAACTGCAGTTGCCCTGTGGCTATTACTGACTACTGAAGAACAGCCCCTTGAACGTATCTAGAAACTCCTTTGCCATATGAAAATGTTTTCAAGGCTTGGTTGCTAAGGAAAGGTAGCTGCAAGTAACATTGGAAATCAGAAACCAAATATACTATCAACTATTGGAATACTTGGAGAACGGTGGAGAACAATTATTGATTGCAATCAAAACATGTACATTTTTAATGTAATCACCTATTTTAATGGTTTTTACCCAGAGTTTTTTCTAATTAATGTTCATAAGTAACACTGTCATGCAATGAAATGCCTGCATGCAAGAAAGACAATGGAATTGTAATTAAACAATAAAAGTGGTTAAAATCTTACAGTGCCTTTCACGGTTGGGCTGTTGGTTGTTCGTGAATATTCACCAAATGTAATATTCAGTTTACTTCAATCAAGTGTGTTACACTAAAACAACAAAATTTTGAACAATTGAAAACGGGCTTTTAACAATCGATACATATTTTTATTCTTTCAATCAAATGGTTTTCGATTATTTTAAACCATCTGAACAGCACTAGCTCTAAGTGTGTAACAAATAACAAATCTCTATGGCTGACTGTGTGAACACGACCCACTGCCAGGGTTTAATAACACACCACTTCAACCAGGCATGACACATAATCAATCTGGATGGAACCTGATCAATCTCATTAAAACAAGATCTCAGTTCTATCTCCTGTTATAAGATTTGAGGACATCCCATTACAGGATACATGAATGCTACTTTCCATCCCACTAATCATTATGTTGTTTGCCAGTGCAGGAAAGTGACAGTCAGAATGTGTTACCTTACCATGCAACCTGGAAAATGTTTTAAGTTTCTTTCTAAAAAAAAACTGCTCTGGGCGTCATGGCTGATTTTGCCTAAATCAGATTTTGTCTAATTTCAGAGGGACAAAGGGATCTTTCATTCAAATATCATTTTTTGTTGTTGTCAGTACTGCCTTAAATGGAAGTAACAATTTTGAAACTAGTGTCATAAAGTTCAAGAAAGCTGGCCTGGCCTGAAAATGTCAAGCAAAGTTTAAAAAAAGTCCCTATAATTGAATGTTTAGAAATGTTTATGTCACAAGCATGCAGGTGTGATTTTAATGAGATTGGTTAGAGCTGGCATATTTTAATTTTAGACATCAAATAAGATACTCAACCCTGTTACTACAAATAAGTATATACTAAGAGCACACACACCACCAACTATTGTTCATGTTGTTATAGCAGCTTACCATCTTTGGGCCAATATTTCCTGGCATAAGGGACCCCAAAGTACTTCTTGGAAGTGTCAATGAACTTTTTTCGGAGAGCATTCAGACGAACTGGGTCCTTTTTCATGCGACGTTTTTTCTTCTTCATTTTTTTGGTCTGGCGGATGTCATCCTGAAACACAAGACGTGACATTCACCTCCAATAATACATCTCGAAACATTCCACATGCCATGACTGAGTGAGTGAATGTGTGAGGGAGTGAATGTGTGGGCGGGTGAGTGAGTGAGTGAGTTTAGAAGTTGGTAGGAGTGCCCATTGTTTAATATAACAAATACAAATACAATATTTAAGTTGATGACAAGCAAAATGAACATGATTAAAATCATTCTTTAAACAAACAAATACACACTCCCAACCCGGTAAACGAAGTGTAAACCAATGGAACACAATGACCTTGTCAGTTGCAAAGCTGGAACACTGGTTAACCTGATCTGACAATCCCAGGTGCCATGACATTGATGATTCATGTATTGTGGGTGGATAAAAATGTTACAATGCATCACGCAAACATCAATCATGGAACGATGAATAATTCAGTAACACGATTACATCACAAAGATGAGTAAGTGAGTGAGTAAAAATTTACAGTCAAATTGGCAGTATTCCAGCCATATCGTGACCACAGCAAGTTGTAAATTCACCATAAATACATGTAAATTATTAAAACCTCTCAACGAAGGACATTTACACTGTACAACCAACTAGATTATCACAGTGTTTCAGAAGTAAAACTAGCAGCTCTCTCTAAAATCAGATTTCAAATTAAAATTCAGATAAGACAGTATGCAAATGGGCTATAGATAACCAACAACTAAAGGTAGATCACCATACTAGGGACAATGGGCACTCTACTTCCTGCATGGGCCCAAGCTGGATGTGTACACCATCCCTTCAGCTGTTAGCAATTTAGACACATCTAGCGATATATTAAAAATACACATAACCTATGATTAAAATCGCAAACATGAAGAGCTCTAATGTCACAGAGAAACAAGATGTACCCAGCAAAGACTTTTATATCATCTTTACGATACAAAGCCATACCTGTGATCACATAAAATAACTGGTGATCATCTTTGTCCTTAGTACTTGGGGCAGAAACTTTTCCATTTTTTAATTACATTTTACATGTATCTGCTGACCCAAAATTTCAAAATTGCTTACAGAGAGAAAACATAAAACATTAGTTCTTTGTCTAAATACCAAATGTAAACTATTCAGTCAACAATGGTGAGGACAACATTCATGATAAAAGCCTTGTAAGGTTAAAACAAAATATCCATAATCATAAAAAAGAATCTACAAACAAACCTATTTTTGAATGTTTAAAACAATTTGGACCTCAAAAAAAATAATTTATAAAGTCCATAATGAAAATTAAATGTAAAGTGGGATTTAAGTGGGTCTATCTTTATTCAGTGAAAGGTCAGGGCATCCAAACCTTCGACAGTTTCAAGGGATACTGCAACCCTGACCTTGACAGGGCTTCTATCAGAAGACCTGAACATCTGGTGTCATTACTATGAGCCTGAGTGTACAATAGTTGTTTTACAGCACACTCAATCTCATCTGTGTCACTGTGCTAAATTTACGTTTAGGTGTAAGGATGTATTTCATCAACAATGTTTGGACGCTGAAAAAGTAAGAAAAACCCTCCAGCAATGGCAATTTTCATTTCCTTCAACACTATACCCTCATTTTATTATCAGCTAACAATAACCAGATCAAATTGACCGGCAATTTTCAACTTAAAAATAGCAGCCATATCCTAACATGATTGTCAAACAAGGACAAAAACAGCAAGCAACATAATCCTATTAATAAATCAGAACATGCACCATGACTGACCCAAACGAACCCTGACAGAATAATTTCCGAAAGTGTAAGTTGACAAATTGTTTAATTTTCATAATGAAAGGCCACAACAATAGGCACTTGGAAACATTCATGCATGAACGATTTCACAGCATGGACCAAGGGCCAACGGCTATGGCTGTCGATTTTCAATCGATAAAAACGTGACACAGCCCTGTCTTAAACACGCTGTATGGTAACCGGTCAGAGATCCAACTGTCATGGCCACCACTACAATGTGAATAATATTCATCTAAATGCTTTGTTAAAGCATCTGCTGCCGTCCATTTGTTGCCATAACAAAGGCCACTGAGGAAAATTTAGCTCATTCGCTTGCTCCTGTACAATTATAGAAGAAGGGCTTATGTCGATAATAGCAGCCATTTATAGCAATTGCCTGGTTCATTTGAATTTTAATAAACAAGTAAATGAAACTTTGGAATGAACTGATCACAAAAACCTTTTGTCCACGAAGAAACATGCTCTATTGACAGGCAACAACTGTGAAGTTGCGTTTGTGAAATGTTGTGGGTGTGCACAGGCATAATGAGTGCACATGAGTAATGACTGACTGACTGAGTTTGCTTTAATGCTGCTTCTGGCAATGGGTTTCACACATTGTACCCATGTGAGGAATCGAACACTGGTCTTACGCATGACAAGCCAACACTTTAACCACAAGGCTACCCTACTGCCCCCTGAGTGATGAGAGGATGAATAATATAAGTGTTACTAAGAATTGAGCACAGCTCACATATCTCCGCTTCCCACTTTGGGACATGGAAATGACTGATATTGATATATAATGTGACAAGGATCAGCAGCTCTACTAAACTACTAAATGTTATATACATGTAAGGTCATAGTTTTGTCATGTACACCTTTATATGAAATGAAGAAATCAACAGGGAATAATGTAACTATTTAGAATCAATCAGAACTATATTTGTACTTACGACATGAACAAAACCACCCATGTAGACACAGAAAATAAATCACATGTTGATGAGATCAAGGAAATAACTAGTCAAGATACAGAGAATAAACCACAAATTGGTACATTTGACATATAGAAAGACCATGATAAGTGAAATGTTAACATAACACTTTAAATAATCATAGTTTGCAAATAAATATCACATGGCATATGTGTGGGTCGTGATTAACTTGTGTACTAAGTTTGGTGAACCTAGCATGTATAGTTTCAGTGATATGCTGCGGCCAGGTAACCATCAATCATATTTTGCACTGTCATGTGGCTTCATGGAAACAACAACAACAACAACAACAACAAAAAAACAAGATTCTGAAATAACTTCAAAATAGCAAAAGGCACATCTATGGGTAATAATTAACATGTGTGTAAAGTGTGGTGAACCTAGCATGTAAACTTTAAGAGATATGATCCAAACAAAGTTTTGGGACAGACAGAGGCATGGACAGAAGGATGGGAGGACGAACAGAATGAACGCTATCCAACCCCATTACTTTGTAGCAGGGGTATGAATATGTTAAATAGAACTACACACGTAAATATGTAGATTTTTGGAATGTTTTAATATATTTTTATACACCGTATAATGTCACATTTTATTATCTTATCTTACAGTAGGTCTTTAAAAGAAAGTAAAATGATTTTAATTGATGTTTAAAGCAACATCTATTTCATCCTCAAGTCAAAAGCAAATTCGACATTTTTTTCATTTTTGTGTAGTTTGATTTTCATTTGATCTGCATTTGATGTTCGGTTGTTTGTTGTTGTGAAACAGAATTATATCTTAATATTTTTGAATATATTCCATAATATTCTTTAATGTGTAATTAAGTAACATTAATATGTTTGTGCACTTATTTGTAAGAAGGCTTTCTGTTATTTGTATGTTTATAGTGGTAAAAGAGTACAGTCAGTACACTTGATAATCTGTTATTTCAAGCTTCTTTAATATTGTATCATGACTAAAGCTGTTTTGAGTCTTTTCTATTTTGATGTCAAGGCATGGGTCTGGGAAATAAAAATAGATCTGAAATACTTTTTGAACGAGGATTTAATGAACAATGGGCATTTGCCTAACCATACCGACACAATGCAATGAAATAAAGAAACTCTCACTCTCTATTATAGGAGACTGCGCAGTGTTGCATAGTGAGAGCGAGTGTTTTACACTGGAGTCATTGATGATGCTTCTATCCTTCAAAATAATCAAGATATCAAAGGCTACACTGATATCATCTAGTCATACCTGCTACCTATACCACTCCCAGTTCCATCCTCCACCAAGCTTCTAACATACCTGACCTAACTGGGGTGGTGTCGTGACCTAGTGGTGAAAGCATTAGCTCATCACGCTGAAGATCAGGGTTCAATTCCCCACATGGGTACCATATTTGAACCACATTTCTAGTGTTCTCTGCCATGATATTGCTGAAATATTGTTAAAAACAGCGTAAAACTACACTAACTAACTCACTGACCTAACCACACCCAATCTCACCAACAGCTTGTCCACGCCCAACCACATCTTCCAGCACCCTGCCACATCCAACCCAATCATACCTGACCAAGCCACACCCAATCCCACCTTGTCACAGACGCCAGTCCTACTCACACACAATCCATTCAAGCACATCCAGAACGTGCTTAACTAGTCAATCATCACTGAAATTCAAACGCAAATGACTCAGTGCCTGCAAAAATATGGGGAAAGTTGACGAACAACTTAATCAGTTCTCACTGGATCGAGAGTTTCAACAGTAGACATTGATTCATTTCATTGATCCAAATTAGTTAATCAACACAAGAGCTGTAGAAAAGACAGAAAAAAAGACACTGTCAGACATGTCGAGTTGTAGTGTAGACGAAAATAGACTCATTGAATATGTAGATTCACTCATAACTGCAGAGCAACTTGTGAGTGAAGGGAAGCCTTTTAATAATGCGTAACACCTGAGGGTGAACCTGCATCTTCCACGGCTGCATCAGAAAAATGTAATGAAACCAGTCATATCTAATCATATTGTAAGGTCTAATCAAATGAGGAGGAGAGCTACTCCTGGTCCTGGTTTAAATGCTGGGTCATTATGCCTGAACCTTCAGATGGCATTGTGAGAAGGAAGTGATTTATTCTTACAAAATGGAGGAAGGGCAATCATGCCACACTACCTGTGAAGTCCTTTGGATCAATGGAAATGTATGCAGTTCTCTGTATTTTTAGAAAAAGTGCCCCAGACATTACATTACAATGACAATGTGAATACTGGTGGGGCAACAGGTTGGTATACAAAACATACTTAGCTGCAAATCTTGTTTAGGTTGCACAATCAGTGGACTGAGGGATTGAAAGTTGTTAAACTCTGCATTTTGTTATATCCCAGTTTCATAGTGGGTGGGTGGGTGGGTGAGTGAGTGAGTGAGTGAGTGAGTGGGTGGGTGGGTGGGTGAGTGAGTGAGTGAGTGAGTGAGTGAGTGAGTGAGTGAGTGAGTGAGTGAGTGAGTGAGTGAGTGAGTGAGTGAGTGAGTGAGTGAGGTTTTATGCTGCTTTTTAGCAATATTCCAGCAATATAACGTCAAGGAACACCAGAAATTGACTTCACACATTTTACCCATGTAGGGAATTGAACCTGGACCACTATGCTACCCACAGAAATGATGGAACTTGAGTAAAAGGAGTGAACAAACCATTTCTTCATCACATATTATTTTCTGAATTCAAGAAAAGAAAATGAAGCAAATAAAAAAAAATACACTAAAAAATACAAAAAAAACTAACTTGTTACGCTTTAATTTCTATCACTCACAAGTATATATGCTTACGCATTTTTCATTATATACACTTTGATATATCTTCACTCTTCTACAGTAAAAGAACACACAGGAAAACATAATCATGTCAGAAAACTAATCTACAAACAGTTACAGCTATACTGCTATTCCTGGCTGTTATCAATTTGAACCCCAAAATTCACAGAAATAAAACTGGTGCGGATTAAAAGAAGGACAGATGTGACTACATGTCAGTGTAACAAAACAACTGCCATTAAGTCAGACATGTACAACAGTATCAAAAAATCTTATAACAAACAGTTCTCCTTGAGCACCAAAGTCCACGAAACAAATAATGCATGAACAGGTTTCATATAAAGACATGTTACATTCATGTTCAGGAATTCGGAAACTGCCCAAATAAACAGAACAAAGATATGTGTCACTGACACATTTTATTATAGCAGTGTACTGGTATTTTTGTACATTCAGCACAGTGGTGAACAGTATATGTCAGTTAGTGAACGTTTGCACACTCATGCTGACATCCTAGTCGCTGTTATGTCACAGATAAGTTACATCCTTCGACTCAACTTCACACATGTCCTTAAATGTTTTTGAAAAGCCTAGGACATGTGATCCTTTAGAGTCACTATAATACTGGTATTTATGTGAGAACTTAGGACAAGAGCATCAGCACCTGGGTCGTCCTAAAATCCACACAATGACGATCTGGTTGTTACAGTCTGTAACCTCTGTTCCACAAAAAGATCCTTGCACTTTATTTCATTGTTAAGCTACTGTTCCCTAACAAAATACAAAAATAAAATATAGTCCCACAATGAAAAATACTGTTTACTCATATTAAGATTGAAATCACACAATACATAACTGTCCATGTCTATAAGAATTGATTTTGTTCAAAAAGGACACTTCAAACATTGTATTCAGCCCATAACTGATCAATCTCATAATGGCCGAAGCAAAATGTGAGTGTCATACATACTATCAGTGTGGTCAATATGATGACAATCGTCCACACACACTTGCATGCAAAGAAGCGATTGATCCAGTTATGCCAAACGAGAAATTCTGAAAATAATTTTAAAGCAACCGTCAGATATGTTTATTCTCAAGCACAATGGCCTGAAAATAGCTCTAGTTGCTATACAATTATTACCACAGGTTATAGATCAGTGTGTTCTCCGTGGTTAGTATGTGGATAGCCCCAATGATCGTAGTTCCAAATCACTATTATTGGTTTGCATTACAAGGGGGCATGTACACATGAAACACCGAGAATAAGCAGGTTTGGTCTTTGTAAACACTCATCATGTTCCCCAAATGCACATTTCACTGTTCCAACTACTGCACTATCCTTCTTGTAATGCAAACAAATACTAGCGGTATGAAACGATGTTCGTTTAATAAACAACTTTTATCCTAAGCTGAATAAAATTCTCAAAATTAAATGTTCATTTGGCAAGGGAAAATTTGAAACTTGAAAGTTCTGCAATACCATCACATCCAACCAGGTACCCATTTTGTGTGCCTGGTAGGTATTCACTTAATGAACAACATTGTTTATTTGTGTTGACACTGCACATCCTACAGGTGTAATGCAATGAGTGGGTGGGTGAGTGAGTGAGTGTGTGTGTGCATGGGTGCATGCACGAGAGAGCAAATGGGTTTGCTTGAGTGCTTGAGAGATTTTAGGCTGTGTTTAGCAATATTCCAGCAACATTGTGGTAGGGGGACACCCAAAATAGGAAACAGAACCCAATTCTTTAGTGATAACAGGTAAAATGTCTGAATACCAGGTAGGGAAACAACAAATACTATCTTTTACCATCTTGTGGTATGATGTTGAAAGCCGAATTTCTGCCCTCCAAGCAGACACAATATCCTCTAGTCCGTGGAGGTGGTCTCTGTGATGACTGACACCACAGGAAGGGTACAACAGGGTACAATAATAAATCATTAGCTTAGAAAACTTGCTGTAAATCATACCAACAGCAATTCATAACAGTGGGGAGAGTGAGTGAATGACAAGAGTATGCATGAACACCACTTTCACTAGCTTTTTTTTTTCCAGCAATATCACAGGAGACACCAGAAATGAACTTCACACATAGTACCCATGTGATGAATAGAATCTGGACCTTGACATGACTAGCGAATGTTTTAACTACTAGGCTACCCCACCGCCTCTAGATAGTTAAAAAAAGAAAAAGGATTTCAGATCAGTTAATTTTCCAGAATATTGATTGATTCTCATCCTGTAAGTTCTCAAAATGTGTTTCAGAAATTGGTGATGGTATGGGCGATTCTGGTATCATAGATAAATCATGAAAATGACCTCAGGCTAATTTTCTCTGGCAAAATCAGTAAGATGACACAGAATCATCGATAACATTCATTGTTTCCACCTCATCTTCATCTTAAAGACTTCTTTCAAAAATGTTATGAGGTACTTAACATCTACATTACCCTTGAATTCAGTGACAGAATAATATTTGCGAGTCAAAAGATGATCCACAAGCTTCAAGAAGGAAAGCTAGAAATTACTCAAGTCATGCTGTGAACAAAAACTCATGATGTAAGAACACAGGTTGAGACACTGACACTAAAGTCTTTGTTCCCAAGTTTTGTGGGTATTTTACTACATCAATATTTGTTGTACAATTTCAATTTTTTTTAAAGAAAGCGATCATCATTGGGCAGAATACTTTCAAAGCAACTCCAAATGTGGACATTTCAATGGAATTTAAGAATATGCAATTTATTTCTATTGAATAATTGACGACTCTCCTTGTGATTCACTGTCTCAACAATTGGCTTGCGTCATCACAGTTATCGGGCAAAAAATACAATCTGAAAGTCCCATTGATTTATTCTTGAACCAAGGTAATCCTGCCCGAGCCATCTTGAGAAACAATTTAGGGGAAAGCGAAACTCATTCAAGCAATCATGCGTTAACTACTATGCACAGCCCTCTAATCTGATGCTGGGGAAAAGACTATCAGCAACAACATGAACCTTTATATTTCAACAGTGTGTTAAATTCAGTTGTGACTTGAGCTGCCATTTCTGGGAGAATGACGTGGTGTGGGAGACTGCTAAGCTAAGGAATTATATGGTTCGGAAGATGAAACAACATTTCACATATTCTTTATAATGGCATCCATATAGTCGTCTTGTTTTCATTGGGTAGGAGTGTTAGCATAGGATGATAAAACCAAGCTATAAATATAGAAAACTGTATTTTCTGCAGTCAGTGCCTACATGCTTTTCCCCTTTGTGGTGGGGTAGTCAAGTGGTTAAAGTGTTAGCTCATCATGCCGAAGACTCAGGTACGAATCCCCACATGGGTACAATGTGTGAAGCCCTTTTCTGGTGTTCCAGACTGTGATGTTGCTGGATTATTACTAAAAGTGGTGTAAAACCAAACTCACTCAGTCAGAATTCTGTTCACAAACATCCTCTTCACATTTATCGTATTTTCACATTTCACAGCAATTCCTATACTGTATATTTACTACAACTAATAAATTTCAGAGATGTTTTTTTTTATCTGTTCTCTCCGCTTCTACATTTAACTGACATCCAGGATTCCCAGGGGCAGCCTTGTCACTAACATAACCATGACTCCCAAACTCACCTTTGTATTAAGATAACTGTGACTCCCATGTTATAACATTGATTTTAGATCATTGTAGAGCTGAGATCATGTTGTGGAACAAGACAAGTGGAAAATCATCATTCTTTCCAGTACTTACACAAAGAAATATTGAACAGACTGTCAGTCTTTTAGAAAATATGTCAGCCTTCACATTCAATTACACTCAGAAATCTTTTTGTAGAGCTACATTGTTTTACATTCATACTGAAGTGTAGGCATCATCAATAGCCAGTAGACGCTACCCCCAAGGCTAGTAAAAACTAAGTTGGGACAGTAAATCTCCACAGTCACTTACATGCCTGTCTAGTGAATTTTCATTTTGTAAATAAATCACTTTCTCCAACTTGTTAAGGCATAACACACTTTTAAATCATGCAAAATTATGGCCTCATAAAAATGATCATTATACTGGCAGCTTTAATCATGAAACCTGTGTCTACACTCGAACAGTGTATGTTAAAATTTTGGGCTTGTGAATTATTTTGTGGGCAAGTAATGTGGAAACTATTTTGCACACTGTCAACAGTGGATGAACTTTCCTTAATGGCACCACTATTTTAAGCACCAAGCAAAGTTATGTGATTTAACTTTAGTCATGCTAATATTTTTCCCTCTAAGTTTACATCAAAGAAAAAACCATTTCAAAATGAAAACACTTATTTTAAGCATGTTCTGGTTGATTGTTTTATCTCAACTTCCATGTTGAAACAGCATTTGTTCAGAAAATCCAAATTTAGTCTTTGATGTACAACTGTTGTCAATGTGTTTTTCTTGTTCATCATGGTGTTCATGCCTGTCAGTTAGGTCAACGTGACATTAGTCTCAAAACACTAAACATATCAAAATATACTACCTTTCTTAAGAAAGTCTGTATTCAGAAACATTCAGTTCAGTTGATCATCTCTGCAATTCTATCACAGACATTTCATAAAGCATTATCACTGTTTCAGGTGAATCCTATCTCTTTAACCCAGACCGTATGTAATTTAATAAATCAGATTTGCCCATTATAAAACCTTTGTCCCTGTCTTTTGTGCCACACTCTGTCGTCTCCTTTATTAACTTAACCTATGATCATGCAAGTGAGGCATAAGCCCATTACCAATGACATTCTTTTTCAGTAAAACTTTTCATATCACATTCATATGCAAATAAGCTATTATGCACTGCTTCCATTCAAAAATGCAATAACCTGTGATCAGTCTGAGTTCAATCCTTACCAGAAGGGTCAAGTTGACCCTACAAGATCTCACCATCTGACAGAATATATAGGTCATGATGACCCACTTTTCATTCCATATTGTTTGACCTGTTATAATTGGTTGTAATGTGGGAGAAGAGAGTTGCCACCTCTATAACCTTAAGAGACAGCATACACAAACAGTGTGTAATGGATCCAGCTTCCACTTGGTTGAGCAGAAAACCATTAATTCAGTTTGCAATTGGAACTTCCACACTGAACATTAACACCCGTTTTTTTCTTTAGGTTTTATATCGATATGAATATGTTTAAGTGACTCACAATTTGGGTTCGACACTTGTTTCTGCTCAAATGCTTTTCATGTTTTGGCCTGGAAGAACATTTCAGCCGTTTGGTTCCAGACCTGGAGACCATCTTTCTAAATAATCCACAGGGATATATAAAAATATCTTAAAACATGATGAAAGTTAACTGTGTAAATCAAGACAGGAAATTATTGGAGGCTTGTGGACAAGTTCTTTCAGGTCCTCTCAGTATATATATGCAACAGTATGAAAGATTTTAAAATGCTAATTCAAGGAAACAAATTTGCTGAAAAAGAAACCATTCAAAAAATTAAATTTCAGGGGGTAGAGAGCACAAACATTGTTTACTCTATGTAGCCATTTTGAAAGGTTACACTTTCAAATACTGAATGAATAGCATTTGGAGGGTTACAACACATACCACTCATGTGAAGTGTATTCAAATTTGAGGAAAATAACACCATAGAACGATTGTTAGCCTGGTACAATCCAAGATGGCTGAGTGTTTTATGGTGTGAAGTCATCTAGAATAGAGAGTGTGGCTGTCACAAGGCTTTGTAATAGGGTCTGTTTGATGATGGAGGGCAGCATTATATCACTGTAATGTAATCTCAGCGCTATGGTAACAAATCATAGGTTTGTGAATTTCACCACCATGCTTGCTAATGCAGTTTGTGAGGTGTAACAAATATATTTTCACATCACTAACAATGTCTAAAGCTCATTGCAGGTAATAGTGCCAGGTAAAACATATGATTAGCATCATTAACAAAAGGTTTAAGCTCAATGAATGATGTTTAAGAATAAAAGAATGTTGATCTTAATAGGATTCTCTTGGCTCAAAAATAACCCAGTGAGGTATAATCTAAATTACATTCATGATATTAGTGTTTCTATCTCAATGAAGGTCTTAGAAGTTAGAATTTCAGAATTAAGAATTACAGTCAACCCCATATTGTCTACAACAAAAGTAACTATCACAGTGGCAAAGTCTGGCTGGTCAGTTGCCACAGTTTGTAGGGGGGTCATGGGTACAAGGGAGATAACAATGTGACAGAAAAGTCAGTATCACATTCAGTGTCAATCAGTTTTGAGTGAGTATGGTTTTACACTGCTTTCAGCAATATTCCAGCAACATCTTGGCAGGGAAACCAGAAATGGGTTCACACATTGTACCATGCGGTTATTCGAACCCATGTCTTCAGCGTGACAAGTCAGCGCTTAAACCACTAGGCTACCCCTCGGTTCTACTTGTTCATGGAACTTAGCGGTATTATCATTTGTAATATGTTTTTATGTGTTCTGGCATACAGGAAAATAACGTTATAACAAGTTTTGTAATTATTTGAATAATTTCAACCTAAAATGTACCCAGACATTAATAATTGTTTTCCTTCAAAACTGATTGTGGGGCAGTGGGGTAGCCTAATGGTTAAATTGTCTGCTCAACACACTGAAGACCTGGGTTTGAATCCCCTACATGGGTACATTGTGTGAAGTGCAACTCAGTCAGTCAGTCAATAAACGATATTATTTACATGGTAGTTCAAACAGTGTATGGGACTGTAAAAGACTTGTAAATACTGTATTTCCTGAGGCACAGCCAAATGAAATACAGAATATACATGGGTTTTATCTTTAGACAACATTCAACATTTGATAGAATGAGACACAAAATGTTTCGCCATGATATTTCCTGAACGGTCATAAATGGAGATAACTCTGGATGGCTTAGTATATGATAAAAAATGAGGTTTTGTTTAATGACAAGTGAAATACAGAAACATTTCAGTTTTTGGATACATTTATTGCTATAAACAAACAAAAAAATTATGGTAACAATTATATTACTCTGTTTATACTCCTACTTGTAATCAACTCTAAAAATCCGAAGTGATCAGCCGCCACATTTCATATGAGGCTAAGGTCATTGGTACAAGACCATGTAGTGTGTCATGTGTATGCTTTGGCTATTAACCAATCAGAATTTGACAAAAGTATCATAAGGGTAATAAGTAACCTTAAACTGTGAAATCATGAAACCATATGGAACTATTCCAGCAATGCCAGAGCCTAGATTTTTTAGGCTCTCTTAGTGCTGAGATAGTCATAAGATAATGTTAATGTATGGCACTCACGACTGTCTTAGCACTAAGAGAGCTTCGAAGATCGAGGCCCAGGAATAACTGAACCCATATTAACCCCAGACATAGAGTCTTAAATCAGTATATACGGCTGCACTGTAATTTTCTCACCATATATTCCCCTAGGAGACCCTGTTCTAATACACAGCCATCAGAGACAGACAGTCGATCCATGCCGTCGAGGACACGACAGAAGACTCACGTGTTAAAACATTCATGTATTTATTGCAAATAATTAATGCAATGCAATTACTTAACACACAGGTAAAAATGGAGTAGCACCTTTGAACTATATCAATGTATGGGATCCTGTGGGGCTGGGATGAACTAGATTGATAACCAACATCTGTCTCTGTCAGGGTAGGATTTAGATCTCTCTAGGTTACGTTCGTAATTAATCTAGCTCATTCAGGTCAGGTAAATTTTTTAAGAGAGAGAATACTAAATGTTTATATCATATCCTAAGCGTTTTTGTGGACAATCAGTTTGAAGTCAGGAACCAGAATGTCCGTAATTTCTTGAAATCATTAATAAATACTACATAGCATTGACTTAATGTGTTTTTCTAATATAATATGAAACAGCACTTAAATAAAAGAATATGTGGTCCACAATGTATGTGAGATGGTGGTTGGTTGAATGTTTGAAAGTTTAAAACAGCGGTCTGACTTCACCAACAGAAGTAGAGTGTCTGTAAATGTTCAAAATGATTCAATTCTTTTTCTCTATTTTACAAGAGTCATCCCTGAAAACATCATATTATCAATTCATTTTCGTTATCTTGCAAGAGTGATTCCATTCCATCAATGACAGCAATGATTCAAGAATGGGCACCACACAGTCTTCCTAAATGGAAAGTTCAACCAATCTGTTGAAATATTCTTGAAAAGTTTGTGTTTGAATTGAAAACACTCTCTGGCAGTATACTTGTTTCAATCTTCTATAATATGTTTACTACCTGACAAAAATAACCTGTGAAGACCTGAGTTAGAAATGGTGTTGAGGAACGTTTGCTTGTCATGAAGAGCGACTAACAGGATCAGGCTTGCTGACACAGTTGACACATGCCATTGTATCACAACTCTGTAGATTGATGCTCATGCTGTTGATCACTGTACTGTTTTATCCAGACTCTGTTATTATGGACTGCCACAATATAGCTGCCAAATTGCTGAGTGCAGCAGTAAAACAACAAAGAAGCAAAGAAACATGACACAAACAAAAATAGCATCTGCCTAACAACTGATCCAATTATTTGATTGAAACAGTAATTCCCTTGGGAACCATGCATGAACCATGACCTGAGTAGTTTTACACTTGTGCACGTTTTAATGTTTTTCTGGCTGTGATAACAATTATAAAGGTTACCAATAGGCATCAGAATCGATGTCATCAGTGTGTGCTTCCTAACAGAAGAACAACATGAGGGCATGAAACTTTTACATTTCACTTGTGTGGTGAGTGGTTATCAATGAATTTCTCAGTGAGGAATTGTTTTCTCTTTGATTTTGTTACTTGCAAACATACAGGAATCAGATCATCATAAATGACTGCTATATTGCAATAGTTCATAGAGAAGTTAGCAAATATGTTTTTTTGTTGCCTCTAGCAATATTCCAGCAATATCATAGCAGGGGACGCCAGAAATGGGCTTCACATATTGCACCCATGTGAGAGGAACTGAACAAGGGGCTTTGGTAAGATAAACAAATGCAAACCACTAGACTGACCAAACGCCCTGGGCACAAATGGTAGGCTCTTCATAAGCATGCGTGCGTGCGTGCGTGCATTTTCTATATTCAGTTCCATCATGAGAGAATGAAAATTTTTTTTTTTTCTCCGTTTGAACTAGCACTGTGGAAATTTACACTCTTATCGTCATGTCAAATCATGTCCAAGGCAAAGTGACCTGATCTACATCATAAATTAATTCAAAGACTATTACCAAAGACTCTAAATTTATAGAATTAATAACATGTTAATTAAAAAAAGCCTTTTCTGTATATACTGCTTTCCTGCCCACTCACATGAAAGTGGATGTCCTAATGACATAGAAATGAATAGATTATTCAGGAAGTAAGAAGCTGACTCATTCAATGTCAAAGTCTTTTCAAAATTATCATAAGCAAACATTCAAAACGTCAGTAATTTCTACTTTGTCTGTTGACATCTGAGTGATTGAGATCTTAATTTTAAACAGACAAAATTTTAGTTAATATCTGAATATTTGACAAAGGTTAATTTTGTTTTAATTCCTGACATATGACTTATCAAATTCCATAAAAATATTTCAACTCCTGTATCACAGGCTCAGCCGAAAGCTGGTCATGAAATGGGTTAATTTTGTATCTATTTTTATCTAACTGAACAAAAGTATGTATTTTATAAAGATACATTTATTGTTTGCACACATCTCTATGAATGGATATGAATGGACACTAAACTTAGGAGTCTCCTTGGATACAAGACACAAACTGTACACATTCCTTGGAATTTCAAAATGAAATTAGATTAAGTTAGAAATTATGATATTCTGTAATAATATGTTCTATAAATTAACTGCCAAGAAATTTCGCTATATACTTCAAACATTCACTTGCAATGTAGGAGAAATTGTGCTCCGATTATAGCATAGCCTAACAGCATTTCTCACCACCAACATTTCCTTGTATTTATTCTCCTGACCTCTGCTTCATACAAAACAAGTTTCAACTCAAACAGTACAAAAACAAGTCTCAGGACCCGTGTGATGTTCTGTACACAGGTTCAAATCAAAGACATCCATTTGTCCATATATTTTCCAACCCAATTCATTAGAAGCCGATAAAATCAAACTGACACAAAAACCAGTTGCAACTCCAGTAGCAGCGAAACTACAAGTTTATGACCTGGGTGGTGTACCATACAAGTTCAAATCAAGTTTGTAACCTGTGACTAAACTTTCAGATATTACTGCCTGGAGCAACATACATAGTCAGTCATGTGGAAAGTATCTTGTTACATGACTGGTAGAAAGTGACAGATTATTGACAGCTGTAAGGAACAAACTATACAGCATATTGTCACAGCAGGTTTGCTATTTTGGGGGTCATATCAAGACCATAAATAATGAGGGCACATTCATGAAGTTTGAGTTGTGTATGGAGTGACACAGAACAATGATAAAGTGATATACAAAAATGCTTAATGTAGATCACAGGTTTGTCGCTCTTTTATAATATGGCAAATGAAGTGAGGAGGTCATTGATGTAGCTTGTCATGATACAAACCTGAGCATGATTGAGTGCACATACACACATAGCTACAGACACTTGCTTTATTCCGTGTCTAGTTTATTCACAACTTAGGTGCATTCAGTCTTAAGGAATATGTCATATCTGAATTTGTTTTAATGAAATGACGACATTGTGTGTTCTGATTGTGAAACTAATGTGTAGAAGCCTTATACCAATTAATCCTAATCTATGACCTGAACTGACATGACTATATGTTTTTTAAGCTGTACAATGCCTTAAATATAAAATTTATCATCAATGAAGACATGTGAGCTGTAATAACTTCATATCTCTGCAGATTTCTACTTGCTACTTTCTACTCCTCTATTAATGTTCTAGCAAATATACAGTTTGAAGTGAACTTGACATAAATGAGCTGGACAAAATATGCTGCTCTGAGAAAAGTTTACTACACAACGCTAATCAAGTCAGTATTTCTCTGTTTAAACATTTCTACCTGTCATTGAGTATTAGTGTTGGGAATTGGTGGAATTTTCATGACAAGTCATTGGATTATCACAACAATCGATCATCGATTAATGATCAATCATATAGTTGGTGCTTAACTTCCAGGCAAACATGTTTGAAAATAAATACACATTCTCACAGCACTTGTTTTGTTTTATTGTGTTTAGCAAACATCCACAAAATAAAACCTGAAATATGTCGTAATGTAAGTATTACACATATGAAATTAACATTGAAAACAGTGTAAATAGCTACTAGCTTACATTGTACAGATATGTAGATACATATCAACCAATAATGATCGATCACAGATATCATCATCAGTTCCTTGATTACTTTTTTCAATCGTCGATGAAATCGATTCATCAGAACACCGCTATTAAGTATATGTATCAGAATTATTATTATCCATTGCTATACTTTGATAGCCAAATATGATCCTGTTATCACAAAAGAATAACCTATTCTCACTGATAACACTCAGTAATTCTGAAAAGGCATTATGACAGATATGAAAGATATTTTTATCTGTTGAACAAAAACAAAATTCAAATAGCTACAGGCCTACCTATATCTGTGTGCAAATACTGTAAAAATGATGATATTCTGAAGCAGTAAAATACTAAGAATATTCTTTTTAATGGAAAACACCAAAACCAGGAAACCTTCATATTATACACCCTGAGACTCATGAAACGTTGCAAGAAAATAATTTCATTGCTAATTGTTAACAACAACACCTGCAGGTTTCGAATCCACACAGGATGATTTCTGAACTGGAATATTGACAAATGAATGAGAGAGTTTAGTATTACGCTGTTCTTAATAATATTCCAGCCATATCATGGCTGGGTGGACACCAGAAATGGTCTTCATACATTCAACCCATGTGGGGAGTCGAACCCAGGTTTTCAGTGTGACGAGAGAATTCCTTAACCGCTAGGCTACCCCACAGCCCCATAAAGACGCTGAAAGTTTTCAGAATTTCAATTCTAATTCTTCCTCCAATTACTGCATCTCTACAAAGGCTGAGCATTTTCGAATGACCAAAATGTCTTCGTAAAGAGGATGGTCCACTGCTTAGCATCACCTAGTTTAATGCCAAAGGGAAATTAGACTAGTGTCACTTCGTTGACAATACAGGTGTGCTTCGTATACAAGTAAATGCAATTTGAGCTCTGGTGACAAGCCACTAAGTACACACTCGCTGGTTGAGACATGGATTAGCAAATCGGCCATGTTGCTGGGGTGCAGTTTAGGTCTAGGTGAAAGGTCACAGCTGACTCTCCTACCCTTCACTCATGTTATCTACAGTTGTGAACGTTTACTTTCTACAACCTTCAGGTTTGTCTCACTGTATTTATTCAATGGCTTACACTCGACAAAATATCTATTTTTTTCAGTTACTGAGTCAAATCAAGTAGACTCATGTTATTATCTTTTACAGCTGTAATAGTTGCTTGATGAGAGTGAGTAAACTGGTGGGTGTGTTAGTGGGTTTTATGCTGCTCTTAGCAATTTTGTGACAACAAAGGACTGAGAAACCAAGGTCATGCATAACAAGAAAATACTAAACTACATGGTTTATTCCAACCTAAAGCAAAGATTAGAAAAAAATGCACATTCAGGAATCATGCTTGATATATGTACCAAGTTTGATGACCCTACCCAGAGTATAGTTTAGGAGACCTGCTCTGGAGGAGATAACATCCTCAAAGGCACAGCCTAAGTCATGTTTCCAGGGAAATTGCAAAATACAAAATTCAGGTACCAAGTTTGATGAAGCTAGTATGTACAGTTTGGGAGATTTGCTCTTGGCAAGATGACATCTTCATAGTCACAGCCAAAGTCATGGGTCCCTGGAAACAGCAAAAAATAGAATTTATATCTGGGTCTAAACCTGATAAAGCACATCTAGGGATGATACTTGACAAGCGTACAATGTTGGATTAAGCTATTAAGAATTGTTTGGAAGAAATGCTTCGGACAAAGTGTGTCAGACACACAGATGGACAGAGGGATGGATGGAACTCATTTCTATATCCCCCCCAACTTTCTTGTTGCATAGAACAAAAAAGCATATTAACCATGAAAGTCATAGCACATCAATTTCTTTTCAAAACATGCTAACCATTAATCAGTGTTACCATATTATCACTACAAATAGGATACATAAAGGATAGTACAATTAAGAACAGGTACGGTCACTAAACTAAGAGAGTTTCTTCACTCCAATCCAGTCTCTAATCAAACTGATATCTCAGACGACAAGTCGTAAGTTCATCTTATAAATGTTTTTGAGATCATTCAGAATTCTTCACAATACCAAAACATTTCAAAATTTATTCCAAAGTCAGACCTTGTAGATGACCAAGGCCTGTTTTGTGTAATAAACTCTGCACTTTCATAAACAGTCATTTAACCATGAGAACTACAAACAAGAAAATACACTTTGGGCATCAAAAAATATTTTTTTTATAAGGAAATGTAATTACTTTAAAAGCTTTACCAAAAACTGTCAGAGAGTATTGAATCTAATAGGAAGATATGTGTCTTCAAGTTCTGCTGTGTTGTGAAGATTCACCAAACAGGGATAAATAACAGGTTCTCTGACACTAAATGTGCTGGTCAGTCATGAATGACCTAGTTTCAATTCTATCACAAAGGCCTTTCTGAACATCAACTATTTGATATGCATGCCTTGTTATCTCTTTAAGGGTTCACTGCAAGTTTGTTTATCTCCAAGATTGAGACACAATGGCTTTATGTTGGTTGTCACCAACAGTCTTATCTGTTATGTCCCCAGACCCACATGGTCGCTTGTTGAAGGGGAAGAATTTATTTCATCACACAGACACACAAATTGAACGTGGTGATAACACATGATGTCTGTAGACCACTCTCATGCAATGTTTATCTTTCTTGAACACATTATTGAAAGGGTGTAAAACTTGGAATACACAAAGTCTCCGTGATTTTGTTACTTTTCACATTTAGAGCCTTTATTCACTGGATTCATGCCATATTAAAATGTTCTCGAAAGGGTTCATTTAACACTGTTGCTTTTAACAATGTGCTCATGAGAATGGGTTCATGCAACATTGAGAGTTAATTCAATGGGCTCATGTAACATGCAACACTAAGGACAAAACCCATGGGTTCATGCAATATTGAGGGTTAATTCAATGGACTCATGTAACATGCAACACTAAGGACAAAACCCATGGGTTCTTGAAAGACTCAGGTTCAATTCAAAGGGTTCCATCAACACTAAAACTCAATTCAATGGGACCATGCAACACTAAGGACAAAAACCATGGGCTCCAGCAATGATAAGGCTTGATTCAATGGGTTCCATAAACACTAAAGCTCAATTCAACGGGACCATGCAACACTAAGGACAAAAACCATGGGTTCAAGCAATGATAAGGCTTGATTCAATGGGTTCACGCAACACATAGGCTTAAATGTATGGGTTCATGCTATACTAAGGCTAAATTCAATGGGTTCACGTATCACTAAGGGTCAGTTTGATGGGTTCATGCAACACTGAAGTTTATTCAGTGGGTAAGTGGAACACCAACCCTTTCTACAACGAGTTCATGTGAAACTGTGGCTTCTTATAATGGAATCAATCCACAAAAGTGTGATTTATTTATCTGATTAATGCTTTCATGGATAATATGGACTGTCATAAAACAGTTTCACTTTAACCAACTAACTGTAGCACAGACAGAATAGCCACTGTTTGAAACCAAGGTTATCACCCACACCAGTATTCCTGAATATTCTGGAATATTTTTTATATCAGTTAACAACAAGCAGTAGGCAGAAGGCAGCAACACATCAACTGCATGAAGTTGCTGACGACAAGTTTTGAGTGTGTCACAGTTACAACGCAAGACAGTAATTGTGAATTTTTACTGTGCTGTTTCATTTAAGCCTGTCATGGATATCATTTATTTTTAAAATAATTCATTTCTGCATCCAATTTTTTCATAACATAGATCTGACAATGATTTCTTTTATACATTCTTACTTACATAAGCACCAAAAATATACTCACAGAAACTAATAATGGAACACAAATAAGTCCTTACAAATAATGAAAGTACAAGTGTTCTTTTATTCTTTTCCATGTTTCTTCACAAGGTTTGTATTGCACTGTGAGTGAAATTCTTGAAATAAATAAAGGAATACTTATCCTTTCATGTGTTCCCTTATATTTGTTTCTATGAGTATTCATATATATATGTCACTCATTTTAAACAGATTTATTTCACAGTAAAATGTATACTATCACAGCTGAAAAAATTGCTTATTTTTTTCTTCAAATCCCATCAAATAATCTAGTTTACCTTCCTACCCTTCCTTTCTTTTCACATGAATTAATCTGCATCTCATTAACCCCTTAAATCTACATAACCTGTAAAATACATCTGAAGTCATCCTTCTGAATTAAGTAGATATATATTCTTTCTCCCTACATTATTCATGTGTTCAGCATCAGTCTAGACAACGCTTAGCAACTACATCCCTGGAAAGTATGCACAATGAATCAGCCAATCAGGGCTCAGCATTCAGTTCCTTGTCCAAGTTGAAAACATGCAAATGTTGCCCAGGACTATATACAAGAGCCAGCAAGCTTCTCGCCTTGGTGTTTGTATAAGGTGGGACAGCATTTGTTCATGACAACCTAGCTACTTCTCCAAACTTCACTGATGAAAATCCTATTTATCCTGCTTCACTAATGAGTTTCAGCCATGATACCTCCGTGGACAGATAAAACCCCAACAGGCTTTGGTGAACATTTTATAAGTATTTGCTATCTTAGTCATGAGTTTATCAATCTAACTACCTTCAGGGCTTATATGAACAAAGCATTATTTGAAGCTGAAATCTCATGTATACAGTATATATATTAAAAGGAGGTGTTTCTGCATCAATTCAAGACTGTCGATTCAACTCAAATATTTAAGTTCAAACATAAAGCCAGGTCAATTTGTCTATTTTGCTATTGCATGCTTCACTTTTACACATTTCCTGACAATTTATAAAAGTTGAAACTAAAATTTTGTATGTTATTCAAATATGTTTCTAAAGACCTAAGTGTATGTGTTTTTAGAAGAAAGAAAAGTTTTCAATGATAAAATCAGTTGTGAAAGTTTTCTCACCCACAGCAATAAAGTTGGCATAAAGAAAATAGAGCTTATTTATAGGTCTACATGAAAACCTTGTTGATAAAAAAACCCCACCAAAACTACTAATTGCTTAGAGTGTATATTTTATGTAGGGAAAAAAGAACAAGATAAAACAGGGCAATTTCAGAGCTATTCATTCTTTTATTTCAGCAAAATGTGCATTTAGAGGATGTGTAAAGCAAGAAAAGCTGTGGCTTTGACAATGTTGAACTCATTTGCAGAAATTCTGCAGAATACAAAAGAAGCAAAATTTCTGAATACTTTGAATGGATTTTATGTGCATTTTCTAAATCCAGTAAACATGTGAAAACAATAAAAATTTGTTAGGCATGTGGCTTGCATTCCTGCATTTAAAAATGCACCTCAATTTTTAAGCTTTCAAGCTTCATAATCATAACAGCATGACAGGCTAGGTTCAGTGCTCTGTGCTTCACACATTGTACTCAGCCACAAACAACAGATATGTCTTCAAAACTTTCTGGAGTTCAGACTGGTTACATCTTGATCCATGCACTACTATCAATTAACAGATAGCCTAAGCATGAAGCTGACATTTTATTGGTTTGTCTGACATAATTAACCATTACGTTTCATTACAAAGGATTCCCTTAGAATTAATAGACATTAGTTTATAAAATAGGTATTATAAATTTTACAGACAGAAATAAAATATAATTGTACGTGAAATGAGGTCACAATTCCAGCTGTCTTCAAAGGAAGTGAAATGTTCTGAAAAAGGGTTTTAGAAATAAAGAGTTGTTTGATTTCTGCACCATATTTGCATATAAGATGAAAGGTTTAAGAGAGAAAAGAAACATATAGTGTCAGTCTGTGTCAAAATGTTTGGGGTCTGTAGGACCCAACGTGACTATTTACATCATTTTAATGTCATCATATGGAATATTACTAGTCGGCCTAACTAGACTGAACGGAATTTTACTAGACTTGTGTTTCTCACTGATAGCCATACAATGTGTAGCTAAAGACCGTATTGTAAAAATATTACAACAGTTTCAAAGAGAAACCAGAAAATCTCTTTTCGAACTGATTTTGAGAGATAACATTAAAACTGAACATAAAACAAATTCAGTGAACTCAGTGAAATGTTTTGTCAGAACATTTTACAGCAAAATGAAAAATATAAATCACTTTGCTAAGCAACATTGCAAGTTCTTTCTTTATACATTATGTACCTCCTTTCATGCTGTTTACCTCAAATGTATCAACAATCACTTTTAAAGAGAATATGACCACTTTAATAACATCTTGAGTTCAAAGAAATATTAAAAATCCTGAAAACTATAAACATGTAAAAAGATACATGAATCATAAGCCAATTGTCAAGCAAGTATTAAAGAATTCCAAGTTATAAAGCAATGAACCCCTATTATTCTCTTGTTCACCATCATTGTATTGTAAGCTGGTGTATTGTAACAAGATCAGCACAGGACGCCCTTTCTATGCAAACTGTAACTTCAACCATGGTAAATACAGAATAACAATAGCATTAAATTTCAGGCTTCACTAGAAACACATAAAAGTGGTCTTGTTCATTTTTTCCTAGAGTAATATATCATGTTTCAAATTTGTAATATCTGTGAGTTTAATATCCATAAACACGAGTGAATGCTGAGAGACCCAACATTTGTTTGATTATGTCGATATTGGTTTCACCAACCATAATGTTTTCCCTATATGTGCAGTTTGGCGACATCCATACCGTTGACAACAGGCAGTGTTTTTAAAATTCTTGCAATAAAGTGCCTGCATGGTCCTGTTAGCTGGTCATTTGTTATTTTGATGAAACTGACAAAGAGATAATTAAGACCACCTTGCTATTATAATGTGTGTTAAGTGTTATGGAGGGAAAACCATACGCATGGTAGAAAGTTGACAGATGTGGAAATTGTTAGGAGCTTATTTTAGATTGGATTCAGATAAATTTATAATTTTTTCTTTCTTTGGGCCCCATGACTGGTTGTTTAAGTGAGTTAGGTTTCACGCAACTACTCAGTTACATCACTCAGCATGTCAGTTTGATGTTGCAGAAAAGCAAATGTTGTGCATGTCGGACTGAATATCACATCGGAGGACACAAGGAATGTTTCACATATCCATGAGGCGAATCATACCTGTATGAGTGAGTATTGTCTTATGCAACTTTTAGCAATATCTCAGCAATATCATGGCCAAGGACATCAGACATGATGTCCATGTGGGGAATTGCACCCGGAGCTGCGACGTGACAAGCAAACGCTTTAACCACTAGGCTACCCCACTACCTCTGTGCATGTCTGAAATATTTGGTTTGGAGGAACACCAGAGTGTATGGTGCTGACACACCTGGTTCCTGGGATTTCTGTAAACCTGAAGAATGACCTTTGTTCTTGTCTGAGTTTGGGACACCCTTACTCCTGAGTATAACTAATGGCATTCCAGCAATCCAAAATTGATCAAAAGAAGGATTAAAAATGATTATTGATTGCAAAAAACATACTGTTGATTAATCAGACATTAGCTTAGCTTAATACACATGGATGAAGTAAAGTATCCATCAAATCTGACGCATATTCATGGACATTTGTGCTGAAAACCGTAAACAAATGCACACTGTAAAGTTTAGCATTTATTGTTTTATTACAATTCCAGTGTCTTTCGTGTATGCATGCATTTCAATGCATGACAGTACCAGTTTTAAAAACATTAACTAGAACAAAAACCTGGGGAAAACCCTTTTACTTGGTGATTTAGAAAAATGGATAAGGCCAAAGAATACCCGATACCTTACGCCATCTTTGAAAGCAAGCGAGTTTACTCTGGTTAGGGGTAGGGGTAGGGGTAGGGGTTGGAACTGAGTCAGGGTTATGTTTAGGGTATGGTTAGAGGTTAAGGTAAGGGTAAGGGTACGGTAAGGGTAAGGTAAGGTAAGGTAAGGTAAGGTAAGGTAAGGTAAGGTAAGGTAAGGTAAGGTAAGGTAAGGTAAGGTAAGGTAAGGTAAGGTAAGGTAAGGTAAGGTAAGGTAAGGTAAGGTAAGGTAAGGTTTTGGGTTAGGGTAAGGTTAAGGGTTAAGGTATTGTTTAGGGTTGGGTTTGGGTTAGGGTGACATGACACTAAGCATTATGGCTGTTAGGTAACAGCATGTGTACCGAAAAATGTATATATTTCGATTCTAATCAATACTTGTTAAACACAAGTGCTCCAATTATCGACAGTGGATTTCGTTTCTGATTCCCAACACAAGGTATAATATTCCTGATCTAATCAACATCAAAGGAACACAGGAACACAGAACACGGAAAGAGAATGAAACTGAGTTTTTATGCTTATTTTAGGTCTATTACCTCACAAATGGGAGAAATCCACAATACATATTTGGAGAATAGAACCCAGGACTGGCATGACACTGACGGCTTTCACTGCTAGGTCATGCCATTGTTCCCCTTGATGCTCTGTAGCTCACCTGAACTAGTGGGTCAAAGTTCTATAAATAACTTGACACTGTTGTAGCTTTATGAAATCTAAAAAAAAAACCCATTACATTTTGTGTTGTGCTCTCATTCTTTAAGATTTAAAAATTAAAACATGATTCCTGAATAAACAGATATGCATAGCAGACATATTTGCGGTCAAATCTAAACCCATGCCTAGTTTATTAGCTCATTATGTTGGGATCATTCATACAGAGTTAGAACGTTGCGCATCATTGTTTCATCCAGTCACACCTAATGTCACATAGTTCTCCCATGGAGTGAATGTATTTTTATGAGTTTCAAATTACTTGTCACGCTGAGAAATCGTTCATATATGTGAGAGTGCATGACAAGTAATCAAGTCTGAACCAGTGCTAGATGTTGTGAGCAGTAACCCATGTCACTTGATTTAGGAACGCTACACTCGGTCACTTAGTCTGACCCATTCCGATGACCACTACAATCTGAACAGGCTGCTTGATCTCAAACAGGGAATATATGACATATGTTACGATGATGTGTAATGTGTAAGCATGTGTTATCACAAGACACCACAAATGAGTGAGTGACTGAGTGTGTGAGAGGGTGAGTAAGGTTTTTTAACATCACAGCTAAATGTCAGCTATATGGCTGCAGTGAGTGAGTGAGTGAGTGAGTGAGTGAGTGAGTGAGTGAGTGAGTGAGTGAGTGAGTGAGTGAGTGAACTGGGCTTAGCACCTCTATGAACAGTATTTCAGTTCAGGATTTGACCCCAAAATCTGAGAGTGTTCAAACATGCACAGAGTTCCTCAAGTCAAATGGGCCGTGTGTGCATTACACAGTGAAAGACCAAGGCCAAGAACATAAAATCAGATTAGCACAAGAGATGTACTATGGATAGTACAGGGGAGTAAACATGACATGTAACATGTAGAATTACCCAAATCATTAATTGATAAGCAGCCTTTGGAGATCAATGTTGTGTTTCTGAGGTTCAACAGGGTAATAACTGGAGATTAAAATCCCACTGCATTGTCACGTCTCATATTATTGCCATCAGGTTTTTCAATAAAAATTCAGAGACATCTTGTTGCTATTTTTCCCTCATGAAGCGTCATTAACGTTTTGGTGATCAAGATATGGTCAAGCTTCTCTTTCACAGTCTCATGGTAACATTCCTCACTCAGTCCAAGACCAGACATGGACACTGGGCTGTTTATCCATAAATAGTGGAAATCTGGAAGGACTTAACTTTCACCACTTGAGCCCAGAAGGAACTGTGAAATTATTGGACATGACAAACAGCATCTTTTTGTTCAGGCCATTACAGCAAAATTGTCATTGCAAATGTATGAAGTAAGCCAAAAACCCAACTAGACATTATTGCCAATGTATCAAATTAACCAAAAACCTAGCTTGATGAAGTGGATTTAACCAAACCAGACAATTTGCAGAACTTTTTTCATAGATGGGTGTAGCTGTTTTAGTGATATCATATGTCAGTGCAGTTGCTTTGAGCTTGTGACAGGACAGTTAAATGTTCAAACAGTAATTGTCAAGTCTAAATGGATCACTCAGTTTGAAAAATGGATTTCAAGATAGGGTGAATTTACTCTGATGTATAGAACATGTTATTTAAATATTTTACCAGATGACCAGGCAGGCAAGTTGTAAATTTAGACCATCTGTCAGAAATCTGTCAGGCGTTTAGACGGGTCTCATTTCATACATTGTCATTCCCTTAAAAAACTGTATCCATTCCAAATCAGAATATGTTTCTTGCAAACTATGGTGAAACAACCATACAAATATACTCTGAACTATTCATCTGTCAGTCAAACAGTGACAAAAACCTTTAACATTGGTATGCTCAGAAATGTCACCGTTTCTCCTCAAAATATACTACCCATCAAAAGTTTAGATTTACTAGTGCAAATGAAGCCTCAAACTTCAATGAATAGTACTGAACAACATTTAGCAAAATATTCCATGCTGTTTAAACGTACTGTTTACACATGATCTGATTATTCGACAACAAATTTGTAACACTGAAAATGTCATGAGTTCAGTAAATGATGAAAATCAGTGAAAATTGGCAAATTCTTTCCAAAACTTTACACCAAAACATAGCTCTTCACACACACGATATTTGCACATGCTCTTTAGCAATTTGATGCATGATTCTCATGCAATGCCTCTGCATAATGTTTGCAGTAGGTTCCCCCAAGTTAGTAGAGAAATTCATTTCGTTGTAAGCACATATATACATACATTACATACAGTGCTTTAAGCGAGGCTAAACTTTTGATGGGTACCATAGAGTACATAATTCTTTAACACACTGACAGGAGGTATTGCTGAATCTGATTTGAGCTGTTTCAATGATAGAAATGTACCTACTTCTTGAGACAATGTGTCTTTCCTCTCTCTTGTTGTATTCATCATGTAGAAGTGACCGCGGTTCAATATTGCCACTCAAATATGAGGCTAGGGAAACAATTTTCATTCTTTACTTAATTGGACAACATTCCAGCTGTTATTCAAAAGCTTTATCATATAATCTTCAGATCCTCAACATAGAAACACAGTTGAACCCTGTATTTTAGGGTCAGTGTGACACAAAAACAAATCAATAATTCAATATTGTGACAGCTAGCTCTCCATAAAAATGACTGGCAATATTGAACAGAGTCGACTGGCATTTCTCATTGGAGGAATGAACACAAAGCACAGAAATTCAAACCTGAAAACTTTATTTGAAACAATCAACATGGCAAATACATTGTGTAAAAATAGTTAGCAATAAACAAAACAAATAAAAATGAAAAATTGTCAAGAAGATTAAACATTACTAAACATCATAAAATGTATATATCAATATCACACAATGAATATACATTTCTCAGACCTCCAAACACGAGGCCATGCTAAACAAAAGAGCATATGAATACAGATACTGAAAAAGGAATGTTTAACTGTCCTTATCAAGTTAAAAAAGAAACACAACTGAAAACCAAACTGAATTGTAAAAGACTTTAGTGTTAGTGAATACAACTATCCTGTTTCCATGGAAACACATTCATATTTTTATCATAACATTTCAAACAAAAACTGTTTGACCCACACAAAATTTCCTCCCATTCAAAATAACTTGTTCATGGATGTTGAGCACATGATAACTGTTTATGAGCATACTGCTGATAAATCTAAAACCACATTCACAGCAAGAAACATAAAACAGTCAAGCTATGACCAGCCAGCCTGACCTTTACCTCATACAATACTCTTCTAAAGCTACGGAATGAGTAAATGTTTATAAAGAAACAAATATTCCCCAGGCACAAGCAATGCGTACATTTGGCTTGTTAGGGAAAGTTTTGTCTATTCAGAGAGAGTATCTGTCAAAGCTTATCGCATGGACAAACGAAAACCAATTAAACCGACAAATGACAGAAAATCCAGCGAAAACTTGTCAAACCTACGTGGCGTGTTTGTAGATCCACGATTGGCTATCCACAACCCAGATCCTGTTGAGAGTCATTAAATCAGCAGAGCAGCGACGATGTCGCCACTAGGTGTAGAATCAACACAGAGCTTCACCTCCGCAATAACCGAGATTCCGTCAAGTCCTTTCTATGTGCGTCACAAGCAGCACACTAAAGCACATCACAAACCCTGTTCATACCCAGATGATATCCTATTTACATTTCCAGCGAGGGGAACATCAATATTTACCAAAACGAATACCAATTATAATGTCCTTGTTTCCAAACATAATCAATAAAATGGATTGAAATTACAAGTGTGGAAAATGAAAAAGAAAATATGGATTGAAAGATTATTGAATAGAAATAAACCTTGATATTTAACTTTACAGAAAAGTAAAAAGTGAGAAATACTTTCACCAGTAAGCATAGATATGGGGTGCCGGGTTTTGCAATTCCCTTTTGTCCTGAAAGTTTATAAAATGACCATTAGAAACTCATGTTAAAACAGGAGCAAATGGATTGTGCATCCCCACCCTGATTCCCATCCCCACCCCAACCCCACACACCTCAAAAAGCTGTATCTGCCCTGAATAAGCTAAAACAATCTGGAAGAGTTACTGTCTACCTAATGTCAAAAATTGTTATCCACAAGGAAAACTTATAAGTCCATCCACAAATTTTGTTAGTTTCAAGTGTTTTATTCAAAACTTTCAAATATATTTACATATTCTTCTTTTTTCACTGAAAGTGTACCAGCCAGTCCAACACTGCTTGACATGTGCTAACAGGAATCCTTGCCAAAAGACAGCCTACATGTTCAAAGGAATTTTACACTCTCCTAATAGCCTTTATTTACAAAATATGTATCTCTTTCAGAGTCTTGTTACACTGCAGCACAACTGTTGTCACCTACATTCTCACCAAAATGAATACAGTGATCACATGTATGTTTTTGCTCCAATGACCACACTTTCATCATGTCACACTGAACATCCTCAGCAGCTGGGAGAGCTCTCTATTGTGTACCACCAAGCTATTATTTTACACATCCCCTCGAACTATATCCAAGAATTTTCACTATTGAATGTCCCCTTTGAAAGTAATATCCCCTTTTAAGTGTCACAAATATCATCTTCAACTCTGATAAGATCATCAGCTGAAACCTGTCTTGCTTTAATTAAACTGTATCATTCCACAACATCAAAGGAAGGCTTATATTTTTTTCCTTTTTGAACCCATTGCCACCACCTCCATTGCACTGAAATGTATTGAGTAAATAGATTAATTGAATAACCCTGGACTGTACAAAATAAAATGAATTTAAAAATTTAAAGTGGATAGGTTACACATTTCAATTATTCAGGGGTTTGGACAGAGTTTGATGCATAATATAGACTGACTCTGTGACAGCAGCTGCCATGGACCACACCCTAACGCCCCCATGCTATGCTTGATGTAGTCATCACCTGCCTGTCTCCTAACTCTCATTTTTTATCCATTAGACACAACAATCTCCAAATTCATCCCTGACCCGGTTCTTGATACAGGGGCTTTCAAGCTGAACTCTTATTAAGCATTTCCGCAGGGCATAACCAGCAATGTGAGATCACTCCACTTTGAAACAAGATGCGCTGAAGGTCCATATGTGTGTTTGATCAAACCTGTCTCCTAAATACGCAACCTACTGGATTCTCACATTAAATATTCATTAAAAATACAAAAGTAAGGTGAAATAAAGTGAAATAATTTTAATTCTTAACAACTCATTCAATTTTGTTTCACATCCAATCAAATTAACTTGGTGTTGTCATTTCAAAATCAGATTAAATTCATATTATGTAAATATATTCTGACTCAGGCAACTTTCAGCCACAACAAAACTTATTTTCAACTAAATATAGTAATGATCAAAGATACAATATATTCACTAATAGAAATATTCAAAATTATGCAGGATTAAATATGATTAAATCTTCAACATCTTTGCATGAATTCATTTCCATTTTTGTCATCTATCAACATAAATGCAAATCATGCGCAGTCACTGGTTTTTATTTGGTATCCAAATATCTGCACAGTAGCAAGATTGTCCTCTTGAAGACCTGCTATAACAGACTTAACATCTATCCTAATCATAATCCTAACTCTCGGGACATACCCCTTGATTTGCAAACACAATAATCTTTCTCAGTCTCACCATAACTTGAATGAATTGTGAAGTGATATAAATCCTGCCCTTTTATCTTAAATAGTCGCCTTTCCTTTTTTATCAACTGCTCACACCTGCAAAACTGGTAACTTTAAAACCCAACTAAAATCTTGAGAAATACATGGGGTCAAACAGACATTTCTACTATAACATACCTGTAGACTATATTCTTGCAATAAATAAACAAACAAACAAACAAACAAACAAACAAACAAACAAACAAATAAAGAAATAAATAAATAAATAAATAAATAAATAAATAAATAAATAAATAAATAAATTTCAAACCCACCAGTTAACACAGCAAGCCTTCAAAAGTAAACATTTAATCTTCAAAATTAAATCTTTTCAAAATTTCATTTGGAACGTATTGCTTTAGCATACCTTTACTACTTGAACAAACCTTTTCTTGAAACGTCAAACACTTTTTCATTATTGACATTCTTTACATTCCAGTCTAATCCATGTTTCCAGCCAATGCAACATAGTTCACTAAAACACAGATTCCCACACAGTCCATCAGTTCGAGTGAAACTGACAAACTACTTGAATACAGTACACAACAAACAATATCTGACTCCACATTGTCAAAAAAAAAACCCCCAGTACTTGACTTGAACTCCCATGTCCTACAAAATACCAACTTTTAAGTGCACTATTTCAACATGTGGTTGTTTCAGGTCATCCAATGAATGTCTAAGCCTCATATCCATCGACAACTCTTAGATCTCTGATGCACCTACAGGTATATAAAAATAAATTGGGGCAGAAACAGCTGACACTGCAGAATAAGAAATATAATAGAGCTTGGGAGTATTAGGGCTTTCTGCTTTACATGTCTCAGATACCTGAATCATCAAACTCCGACATTAAGGGTTACGACAAGGATACCATGACTTGATTATATTACCAACTTTACAAAGAAAGCATGATCCTTCAACTTTCCATTGTAATATTATCCTGAACTTTTGTAATTATTTACCAGGCTTTTTCTGAGTATAAATGCCTTTAAATTTTTTGCTTCAGTTCAATAAAACACTTTCAGAACTTTCAACATGCAGACCCAACAGAAACTCTATTTGCAAGTTACTTTTAGTACATTCCCCAGATCCAGTTAACAATAAACCTCAAAATTATCAGCTTAACACTGATCGATACTTCTGAAATTCAGAATAAAAACTCAATAGGTCTGAGCATATGTTACATTAAAATTACTGTACGGGCCCTAGAGTTTAACAGAAACCCGAAACCTAAGACACAGTTAATTTCTAACAATGTTATAACTCAAACCATCAGATATAATTCATACGAAGTCCAAAAATCAGCAGCAATCTCTTTCTACCACAATGGTAAAATGAAACTCCAAAATAATTGGTACATCATAGGATGTTTTCAAAATCATTTCAAAAGACTCTTTTGGTCCTTTTATCACTGGTCCCTACATTGCTTCTTCTAAAGGCTAACACACAGTGGCTGTGAGCCGACTAAAGCTCTCTGACACAGATATTCCTCGTTCCTGGTTACAAGCTCTAGTCACGCACAAGAAGGTATTTCACAACAGTTTTCTAAGATCCTGTGAGCTTGCCTGGAGTGAGCTGGGCTAAGAACGCTGGAGTTAATACATCGCTGATCAGATGCTTGGTTGCCTAACAGGGTCAAACCAAAGGCATGCTTTCTTGTCTGGGGCCAGTTGAAATTTACCTGACTCATGATTACAGACTAGAAATTTGATTGCATCCTTTACATTTTGTTGATTTTCAGCACAATTATCCTTAGGAAGAGTTGTGTTGAATTCACATGGTGTGCACAGACTGAGTAAAGTCTTTGACAATACACATCATCCATCTTGAAGAATCAACTCACTTCTAATCAACTTCTATTTACAAACTCACAAACTCACTTCACAAATATGTTTACCATTCAAGTAATTATTTTCAAGAAACAATTCAATCAGTGAGTTTACACATATCCAATTTAGGAAGAATAATATTTTCTCATAAACATCAAAACTATTAAAACCAGGCTTCTTGATGCCAGTTTATGCTAATATTATTCCTCTGTGTAAAGATTAGGAATATTTATGGCATACATTTGAACCTTGATGGTGACAATACAATACAGTTGAGAAAGCTTTGAAATAGCAATATCTGGAGGCCTTTATCTGTGCTCAAAATGGCTGCCCTCCACAAGATCACCAGGTGGTTTTATGAGTTGAAATAATAGGCAAAATATTCAACCTTGAATACTATGACAAATACCATTATTACTGGCCTTTGTGATAACGCGAAAAGAGGCTTATTTCAGTGTAATCTTTCTCCCATGTCATACGAGGGCAGCCCAATAAGTACGCCTTGATCAGTGTCCATATCATTATTACCATAAAATCAATCCCATGAGTATTCAGCTATATGAATCCAGACTGATGAACTAGGACTAATTATTTGGGACTCATTAAGATTCGAATGGATGGCTTTCATGCTTCTATCCTAGTGCTGTAGGGAACTAATTGCTAGGGAACTTGGTGGGTGTTTGGGTCATAATTTCATCTTGGTCATTGTGTCCACCAATGGTCAGAGCATACTGCCTTTGTAGTCATTTGTGGGTGGAGTGGCCATTGTGATCACACAGCAAGGGTCTATCACCTTTGTGGTCAGTTTTGGATGGGGTGATCATTGTGTTCACCATCATTGGGGTATATCACCTTTGTGGTCACCAGTGGGTGGGGTGGGCTTTGTGTCCACCATTATCAGGGTATATCACCTTTGTGGTCAGTCATGGGTTGGGCTGGGTTAGTTTTGCATCCACTGCATCAAGATACTGTTGTCCTACTGCATGTTGGTAGCCATTTGGGAAGTACTCTGTCTACAGGTGGCGGTCACTCCAAGTGAATACTGTCTTTGGTAATTCGGGATGGGGTGGGTCAGGGTGGATCAGTGGGAAGGAAGAAGAATGGAGGGCCGAGAACAAAGGTCTGATGGGAGGACAAACCAGCATTGTTTGGTGATCTGAGGATAAACAGACCAAATTGGTAAAATCTTGAAAAGATAATGTAGTTGTTTTGACATAAGCTGAAAGGGTGGAAAGATTAACTAGCATACACAGGACAGAGGATAATCGGATGAAGGGCATCAGGTCAATGCAAGGGTTGGGGACAAAGGTTCTGAGATAACAGCCCAGGTTTCAACAATTGGGATTACAGTTTAATATGACAAAATGGGCTGTGTGAGCTCATCCTTTAATATTGGGGAAAGGTGTGCCATAGATAAGCCAGGGGGGCATTCTAGAATGGGATTTTTTAGATGAGTGTTTCTGAGAGAATTCAAAACGCACTGCTCAAAGAATGATAGAATAACAAATAATTCAATATATACATGACATTGACACAGGATAAGGATTTTAGAAATACCCTTTCAATTGCCCTATATTAAAACTAAAGATTTAATAGTCCCTTGATTAAAATATCACAATACAATATGGCAAGAACCCGCTTAATTTAAAACCACTACATAAAGGCTGAGTTAGTAAATTCAGACATTTTGAATTAGCCAAGGGATAAAGCTTGGATGTTGTCAAGCCTACAGTTGTCACAGAGTATCAAGTGCACAACACAAAGAACGTGAAGGTTGTGGAGTTACCTTACAGAACTTTATACACTGACATGATACAAATAGTACCACAGGTAATACGTCATTCGTTTGGGACAATAACTCCAGGCTAAGTGCTGGCAGGCATTCCAGGGGGTATGTTCAAGTCCTGATCACAATGAGCAAGGGGCAACAAACCTTGAGGGTTGTTGTGTTGAAGACAGTCAGACAATGGTGTGACTATCACCCCAGCCATCTACCTGAACAGAGGAGCTACTTGGCCGTTTCTCAGACATGGCAAATGGAGACCTCACTTACACAGCATAGTGCACATAACTGTGGTGATCAGTTGTTTTGGACAGACTCTTAGTCATACATTTCTATTTAGTTACTAATACGGGTTCATGATCTAGGGCAGGTCACTTGTCAGTTTTGATACTGAAATATACTGAATATATGTCCAACTCTATAATACTAAGTAAAACCTTTGCAAAAAAACTCCTTATTACAGAACATTTGCTTTCTCATCCTTGCACTGTACTTCAATTAAGGTAAAATTCCAACCTTGATTCACACTGTTTAGCAAGAACATTTAATGGACATTTCAGCATTACAAACAATCTATCTAATTTCAGAAAAATTTTGAAATACATAACTACCTTCTTTATCCTTATTACAAGATAACCAATAATGATAACCAAGTTGAAAGTTAAATATTTTGATGGCAAGATGTAAATGACACACATCATTCCTCTGGTTCCTCTGACCCGTACAAGTCAAGAAGACTACCGGAGAACAGTTACCAAGTGCATTAAAATCTAACTAAGCAGGGCTTCTATCAGGTTCCAATCCAGGATGTTCCAGATATGAATGAATGACGATGGGGTGTAATTGGTGGGCCCCATCAGTCACTGCAGGAAGACAGATTGTGATTTACACCTGTCTAGCCCCTGTGTTCTGGGAACCTCACCTCAATAGCATCTCGTTAGCCTCCTTCGTTAGCCTCAGTCCACCTCAAGCCATCGTCAAATCCATCTCTGATTTCTCTGGAATCCTTCCTCAGCTCCCCACTGAAGCAACTGCTACTTGTCATTAAAGAACGAGATGTTACTTACTATATCATTAAAAATGCACACACTCTATTGTCAGATCATGTGAGCAGTTAATAATTATGAGTTCATTAAATAATTAAACGTTCCAAAACTACTTTTGCGTTTTTCAGTAATTTCCAAGCATTCTCTTTGTTAAAGTAAAACATTCTCTTTACATATATTCGAACAAATGGATCACTTCCATATTAGAAAAATTTAGAAAAATTTCACACAGAACATTAACAATGAAGCTATGGAACTGTCCTTATTTGACAAAGGTATGATTGATTGAAATAGCTGGGACAACGAGCCCTTTTAGTCACGGATGTCATGAGTCACAATGTATAATGATATGAACATGAAATATATTAAGTCTGTTTCACAAGGAAATTCATCATCATCACTCAGTAAAGCCATGCTCAGGATATACTCTTAAGAAACATAAATAACAAAGAGAATGTTTTGTATCTGACATGAAATAAACAAAATAAAAACATCATTACAAACAAAAGCTCATACTTACATAAAGGATGGTATTAGGGCTAAAATGGTAAATTTTGAAAACATGAAAATACTTTTTTCTAAGCAAAATGGTCAATCTGAAGCAAAATTTAAACTTTTAAAGTCTAAGAAACTGCTCAATGCAATTGTACTGACAATAAAGGTGCACAAAAGAATTAGCTGCAGTGCAAACAACAGAAAAGCAAAGACAAGCAGCATAGCTGAGACGATTGACTTAGTAGCCAAGACAAGAGAGCTGTGGGGAGCCCGAGGTTTTTGCAGAGAACGATTGTTGAATGACGATAAATGTTGGATAATAAGCTCTGTAGACATCTTTACCTGACAGTATTAGAGTAGTGGAAACCAGTCTAATGCTGTTAGGTAAGATGGCGCCAGAACCTAGACTGTTCTCACCATTCCTGCCGCGACGGGCATCTCCGAGTGCGTAGCGGTGACATACGTACGTAGCCAGGCGAAAGTGAACACGTACGAAAGTTGATGTGCTGTTCTGTTAGGCATGAGGAAGGCCACGAGTGCAAAGCTTGAGTTTATCTCCAGCAACAAATATTTAAGCAGTGGTCGAAGTAGTATACACTAAATTCTCAATGGCAGTATCCCCGTATGAGATCCCTGAACAGACTGCGAGACAAAGGACACAAACTATGTTGATCTGGGATAATCATGTCGAGTAGCTTTCCTCTACAGCGCTCACCGTCATCCATGTGTGACTGAACAATGGAGAAGTCCAACACAACTTCCTCGGGAAAAAATCAATCTTCAAATTCAAATGTAACTCCCTAGAAAAATGTCACTGGCAACAACACAACTCCCAAGCCGAGCAAATCCTCGCTTGAATACCAATCTAACCCAACGACAGGGGAACGACCAACATAGCCAACATGTTCTAACTGACGTATCCCGATCCGCTTTCTAAATTTATACCCAAGAGGCCGTTAATGACAGCTTCCATACGACTAAAAACTGGTTTGTGAGGGCAGTCGACTCTCCCATGTCTCAGTGCACTGCGCGGGCCACTGGGCTCCTATCCCGACCTTCCGACTCGCGACACATCGACCAGAATAACCACAAGTCATTGTGTGGATGCTTAAATCCTGGAACGTAGCAGCCCTCTTTTGCCAATCCCTACTGAACCGCACCTTTAGAGGGTAGTCAAACCAACACTCTCTCACATGAAAAGGAAAACCGGGAGCTATTCGCTCGCTCATCCATTGACTGTTGACAAAGCCTGGCCAAGCAACTCAATCAGCGAGTGGCCTGACCTTTCTACAGTCTGCCTTTACAAAGTTTACAGCCTTGTTCCCTTGAAGGGTCGCTCAACCTGCTTGATGAGCCAAAACCTGTTCCACAGGGACGTGCCTGAATGCCTTAATGCTACTCTTCAGTAGATCACCAGCCACGTAGGTAAAAAAAGTTGTAAAAGGTCACATTGCATAGCGGTCACAAGGATTCAGTAACCAGCTAGTGGTGTATGCCTTTCTGTTCGTCAATATTTGCCAGCCATCTAATCTGGCCTCGTCTGCCTGTAAAGCCAGTGTCCCGACTACTAGTGTTACCTTCCCCCGACCACAGGCCCTCCGCCGCACAGAAACGCTGTGTCAGATCTACGTCAACCCACCATCAAGCCAGCAGACCTAATTTACACAACTACTACACATTCCTATATGAACGGTTACCCAAGCTCTGGGATGTGCACCTATCACGCCAATAAAGGCTGGATTTATAATGGCTGTTACCTGGTTACAGGGATAAACTTTGCTCTGACGATACGATGTGATGGCACTGGTTTCCATAGGAACCATATAAACGGGAGGAGGCATTTGGGGCCATTCCGTTCACTTTTTATCTCTAACACTGAAGCATGGCAGCCTTTTTCAATTACTCGGCACATGAAACTCTCTGTGCTCATCAAGCAAACTCTATAGAATTACAAACTTTTTACATCAATAGTTTGTTTTGACATTTAACAACGCATCAGTTATTCCTTGAAGCTAATCATTAATCCTCTCTTCATTTTGATGAACCATTATTAAGCATGTATCAAACTTTTATGGCCCTCAACACCAGCTTTCACAAAATATGCTATTAAAATTTATTACACCTTGCCAAACAAATAGAAACATGACTGATAATTAAACATGACTTACATATGGTGTGAATGATCAGACCTTCCAATACCATCACCTAACAATATCTGAACTCATGTTAGAATTTTTTACTAAACAAAATAGTTCATAAATCAAATTTAACCAAGGTATGTCAAAATAATATCAGTTAATTAACCATGATGTCATGCACATGTCCACAAACAAGATTAAAACAGCCACACGAGAATATTCTTTACCAGCTTCCTAATGAAAAGCTAAATCTTTAATGGTTTCCACTATGTAAAAACTGTATTGACGATATAAAGAAAGATGGTCTTGTCACATTCCCAGAATAAGCACATTCCGCAAGATCAAATAAATCACATTAATCAATGAAGCACCTGTGCTGCTATGTGTTAACAATGTATGAGATACCAAGTTCCCGACTTGGAGTCGACACCAGCTAAGCCACAATATCAGACAAGAATGCATATGTCAACGTATTCAGTTCAATACACGAATCAAGCCTACTTAATTCTCCTCAGCCAGTGAGATAAATAAATCTGTTTGTTTATCCTGCTTTGATAAGTCATGAATTGAAAACAGCTTTGATGGCAATCAAATTTGCTTTGGGCTTTGCAAGCTTATTGCCAAGGACCTGTGCTCTTTCTTGTCATACAAAATCTGATCAACACTCACTGTGCCTTAATATCTTAAAATTGATTATATATATGACATTTTTTCATGTTCTCATTAGGAGAGTTAATAAGCTAAAGTGCTTCATGTCTTTGACTACAAAACAAGCTTTCAGGAAACTGCAATGCAGTTTAATGTAGGTTGACTTGTTTAATCTCAGATTTTATACAATATTTTATGCTAGTGTCTCAGTCAAGTAAACTACAACACCATGAATGATGATCTTTGTCAGCAAATATTAATTTTATAGAAAAAAAATGACCGTAACATCGGAACATTTCTAAACTGTTGTTAGGGACCATGATACTTCACATTTCACAGTGACCTTCAAAGTATCTTGAGTAAGCTGTCTCCTACTGGGAGATAAGCAGAGGATTAAGTAATGGCAATAAATTATGACCTACCGTTATCAATCAAAACCAAACAGCTACACAGGAATTGCCACAACAGTAAGATAAACCCTCAGTGTAGGTTAAATCTAGGCTGACTTAAAACAACATTTATCCCAGAAACATTGGAATTACTATGTGAATGGATTTGCTGTTCAAATCAGTTACACTTCATGTATGTCAAATTGTATGTGGATAATTTTTTTTTTTTTTAAATGTTCTATGTTTAACAAAATGAATGAGCTGTATATTCATTACATAAATAGTTGAATACTGTGATCCTCGTGGGGATTTATTGAAATACTGTGATAAATTAATCAATAAAATGTATACATTTGAAAATTAATATATTTAGTATAGAGTATATAGGTGTCATTTTTACAGCTAATGACTGTATGTAGCATAACTTTGTGACAGAGAAAAAATGCCATGTCCTCACATCAGACCTGATGGGGAATGACTTTATAAAATTTGGGTTCATGAGAATGGCTGCAATGCTTTTTGCAAATTAGTGTGAAAATGAAAGCATGTGAATCTGATTATGGGACACATTCATACAGGTCTACTTCTCATGTCGAACTGTCAAGTTTAAATCTCATTCATGTTCTTACCTGTCGATCTTTTTGAAATTTTAAGAAGGCTTCTTGGAGGCTTGTTTGTTTTGGTTCCCCCCAGTCTATGACGAATGCATTAGAACGTTTTGAAAGAGTAGACGCTTTCTGTGAGTCATTAGGCATGGTTGGTGGCAAAATGTCACATGTCTTACTCTGAGGTTCAGCCATTTTGTCAACATCAATGACAACTGGTAAGATTTCTCTGGATCGTGGAAGATCAAGACGCATATTCACTTGCAAGGTTGTGTCCACTCTGTTGGACCAAGTCAATGTCTGCGTCATCACATTCCATGCATTTATCAGTAGCACACAGAGTGTGTCATGATTGAGTGAATATCATTGATAGCATATATACCGGGAAGTGCTTTGTTTTGAAGCTGAGCGCCTTGGAAATATGTAAACACTAAGTATGGCGTCGGTTTTTTGTTAACTGTTTCTCCATTGGTTAAAACGTTGAACTAACAGCCAATCCAACATCATATGTTATATCTAGTTTACATTGGTTACAGAACTCCCACTTTGACAATGTTCCAAAAGACTCTTGAATATTTAATCACTGATAGGTGATCAATCGGATATGATCAGTGATCCATGCCATGATCAAAGGACATAAATACCGACTAGACTCAACATGACGAAGCAAGAATCTGAACCACAAATAGAATTCTTCTTGCACATAGCGATTGCTTTCCAATATTTTCAAAGTAATTTAGTTCACTGGATCTCTATTTATAATCATTACTATTTTATGGCAATTAATTGAGAACAAACTATGTTTGGCATTACCACACGGCAAGACGACAACACTAGTTCCATTTAACCAAGAATGAACCCTGGTGACTGATCACAGCGAACAAAAGTAATCAATAACTGAAACGCGACCCGTGAGCAATGTATGGGAGATAACTCCGTAAGGCATGTTACCCCAGTTGAATCATGGTCAGCGTAAATTATGGTCACTTTGTCATGTTGGCTCTACATTAATAAATGATCACAGAAATATAATACTGCTATTCAGAATGCCAGTTGCAAAGACTAATTTTACAGCAAATATGAAACATAACCTATGAACTGCCAACGAAAACACCCATGGACCTCAAGTTCTACAGAAATGTTGATTGGATTTTATTTCTCATTTTAACCCAACAACGAACATAGAAATGTTCACAGGATATAAGACATACATGTAAAACTTCGTTCGCCAGGTAAAGCCACGGGACAAAAGCATTTCTAAAGTGATAAATGTTAGATGATATAGTATTTAACTAATGTAAGTTTCAACGTATGGTGATATAAGGTGGATGGAATCACTACATTGACAGAAAACAGCACTACTCCTGGTCTAACATACATGGATATTCAAAGTGCAATATTAAATAAATATCAATATTAAACAACAACCATTCCGACGCTATCTAAGACAGATTCACGCGCACAACGTATTTGGAGGCCTGCTGTTTCGGTTTGGCTTTCAGCATTTCTCACACTGAGTGCCAAATCGAAACTCACATCGTGCATCATCCAAATAATTATCCGCATATATCTGCAGTTAGATAACGTACGGATTGTGTTAAGCGTATATCAAATGGAAAATACACCATAAACGAAAAGTCATTTATTTCTATCGTTGCTAAACCAAAAGATATCGTTTCTATAGATACACTTCACACCTCCTATGTCATCTACTTGACCAAAACCCACATCCCGATCTCTCATATACTCCCATCATCACCTGAAGATGACAGCGCCCTTTCTCCTTCGTCAGCCCCATCCCTTAATTTCAACGCGGATTCAATTACCACCGTTCTATGTTAGTCGAAATATACTTAAACCTTGTTTCGGTTAAATGAACACTAAAAGAAGTACCAACTTACCTTTCAAGTGACGTTAAAATGTCATATTTTCAGGACAATTTTAATTAGTCATCAGCCTTAAAAAAGATTTCTGAATTCCTTCTTCATGTACTCAGATAGAAGACTGTGAATGTAATTAGAGCAGATAATTCTTCTCTAATCCCCATGACCGTCAAGCCCTCCCTTAAATTCCATCCGAAATGAATCCACCCATATGTACTAAACGCTTAACAATATATCACACGCATGACAGAAATGCCCCCCTTAAATTTACCACTGGTCAAAGCTAATGGAAAGAATGTATTAATGACTTGAGGCACACCATTCGTGGTTTTCAAAGTTCAAAACAGATTTCCTCAATAATCACGTGACTTGTCCACACCAAAACGTGTCAATTTCACGATCACAGTCTCTTTCAAGCCTCCGGAGCCACGCCCACTGTTTCATTAGGAACATCCTGTTATGGCGACGACCGGTCGTGTCTGAAATGTAAAACGTATGTCACTTACTGATGATGTGAAAGGTGTTAATTTCACAAAACAACGGGAACTCGGTTTGGTCATAAATAAGACCATGAATGGAGCCCATCCCCGTGGTACCAACCAGTACACTCGGAAATGGTCAAACTTGGACCTGAGATTGTAACCAGTTGAGAAATCAGAATTAAACGATTCATTTAACACAACGGTTATGTTCATGGCAGTAAACTGTTCATAATCACACATAAACTTCAATATTTAAACACCATATTTATCAGCCATACGAATGCATTATCAAAGCAAATGTAATTTTCTCTAAAAGATGAGTTGGAACAACAACAACATCATCACCACCACCACCATGATGACGATGATGATGATGATGATGATGTTGTACTCACATGAAACTAAACATACATATAGAGTGACAGGGGTACTTCTTGCCCCTTCATCAGGTTAAATCCATACCATACTTTGAGAGGTTCCTATCCAACTTCTACATTCCCACCAAGCATCTGATACATACAGTGCACCACATGTGTGCATATTCAATAAGTATACATGTGAGGTAGTATAAGTTACATAGTTTGGTCGACAGGCTGCATATTTGGGACGTTGTGTTGACTTTACGACTGTGTTTCAAAGGGTACATCACTTAAACAAGAAATATACAGGACTATTATACTCCACACTGTCTTATCACCAAATGAATCTAGTAAAGACTGCTGTGAATACGCATGTTTTGTATTTTTACTTCATCATCAGCTTTCAATCACTGATATAAAACAGAGGAACAAACACATGTTTTAATTTACGGTAATCGAGTTTATTATATGTAGATAATCTATAGACTTGACTGTCAGTTTGATTATAAAATAATATTTAGATTATACTTTTGTTTTTAATAATCTTTCTGTGCTTGGGTTGTGTTACTGACGCATTCAGTGGATGAAATTAGTTGTTATAAAATTTCAAGTTCAAGACAGTTTTAAATCGCAGTGTTCCTTGAAACAGATTCCTATCCTGAACAATCATATTACAGTGAACTGTCACCACTTAATGACTTTATTCCAGGTTTAATGCATGATTACCATGCATGATTACCATGCATGATTACCATGGATGATGACCATGCATTATGCATTAAATTAGACATACAATAAGACATGGAAAAGTGTGTCTTCAATATCATCAAAAAGACTTCACCCATTTCGCGATGTTGGTTGAAAGATGCAGCTATGAAACATATATAATCACATATCAGTGATTTAATTTTATCCGCAATAGTACGATACGTAGAGTATGATTCCAAATTTATCATATAACGTATATGGTTATCATAAAATCCATTAAAATATAAAAATATTGCTAAAATTTAAGCATGACTAAATGAAACTACCTTTGGCTTTCTTAAACAGAAATCGTTTCAGTTTTTGCAAGTTATGTGCAAAATATCTCAGCTCACAATCTACACCTTGTAGTTAAAAAATATAGATTATTAGAGGTGTTCATGGGTTTGAATTTCATTTCAACAGTTTGAATTTTGAATTGAGTATTCTCTAGACCTTCTATGTCGACAGGTGGAGTGCGCCGGCCACTTTGTACCAAACAAGCCCCACCCACCATTCCATTTAAGTTAAGCATGTGGCTATTCATAATATCGCCTCGGGCATGTATTCAAATTATGGCAATTTTATAATAAAGGCTCGCAGCGGGAGACTGTCTATGGTTAAATATAACCATGAAACATATTGCAGAGCTTGCTGCTTTTAGTGGAACTCATTGTCAGTTTTTCAATAAACGGACGTTATAATGAGGAGGCTATGTGGCCCGACATGGTTCCCCGTTATAAAGAATATTTCTTCGGTTAAACAGGTTTAAACGACTATTTCAAAGGTAAGAATTTATATGGCTATGAAGCGATTTAAACGAGTTAGACATGAACGGGCTTAGTCGACACACGGTAGACATGAGGCGAATATGCCTAGGATAAGGTTGAGTTACTTTAACCGAACAGCACTTATCTGCTCAACATGATTAGGCCTTATAGCCTTAACATGGTCTAAAATGATAACTTGTACTATCGATTGAATTTCTCTAATCTACGTTTATGTTTCAGAATTAACAGCCAGAAGAGTCGAGTGTGAAAGTGTCAGCTTCAGTTAATTCAAGTGGAAATTCGAAAGGATATTTTTTTAGTAAACGAAACACGTGTACAACTTACGCACATATGTGTCTTTCAGTTCTACATGTGTAAAACGGTCTGAAATGTATATGTAAAAAGTAAGCCAATATAATAAAACCGTTTTGCCGAAACAAAAACCCAGCAACATATATTGTGAAACAAGCTACATTGTGCAATGATTTGCAATATTGGCAAACCTGTTAAAGCTGTCATATTAAAATTCAATAAAATGCATGATTTTCTCGAAAACATTTTTTTTCTGAATGTAATACGACTGTAACTACATTTAACAATTTAGTTTATAGCATAAGGGAAAAGACGGTACTTAATGTATACAGGGCTGTGATAAAGTATCTACAATATCGGGACATCCACACGTCATAGATGCACATTAACCTACATGGGATACAAGTCCAGAAATATACACACGAAACATATTAACATGCGAGTACTATCAGGTAAGTAGTGTATCTGTGACTATAGTGGCCCAGCCGATGTCTACCTGAGCGAGATATGTCACCACCATCAAACGGAACATATTCTGCCTGTAATTACAGGTAACCGCTGATACCTAGTTCTAAGAACACCAGTCTGTCTGTCAGTATAAACTCAGCACCTACCTAATCACAGTCCAGAGAGGGTACACCGTGTAGCATGCATGTCCGCCACCCAACTTTCACCTGTATGCGAAAGCTCTCTCACCTGGGATGCGCGTCCATATGACAGAAGGAATTTGATTGGTCACAATCTTTCTCTGGCCGCGAGCGTTTTGGCGCGGATATTATTCTATATAGAACCTAGCTGCGCGCGCTGACTATGACTGTTATCAAATACAAAAGTGTTGAAATTATACATGTTTTCTGTTTTGAAAGATTGCTCGATGTAAGATGGTGTGGGGTGTTGCAGCCAATCAGGAGGATTAGAAAAGCATCAGCGTCTAGTACAGTCTTTGTTTATGAAATGGTCTGATGGTTGCTAAGTAGCCAGTCGCATCATGTATTTGTTGAAACGACGTTTGTTCTTAAGGAAAAACGATGAACATATTCAACGGATGCGTTAGTCCTTGATGAAACCAGTCTGACGGGTCTTTAAAGGCAGTGCTCTAACTCTTATACATTAAGCTCGTATTGAAATTGCCAAATAGTAATATGCTTGCATATGTCACGGTACAAGCGACGCATTTATTGGGCTTTTATCTGATGTAATTACGAGAGCTCAGGCGGATTTTCTTATGAACTTAAAAGCTTTCAGAAAGAACAAAAAAAAAAAATAAAAATAAAAAATAGGTACGTGATCAAAACCCATGGGATTAGAAGAAAATATATCTGAAATTCGCACATTTGCCATCAAAAGCATGTTTCCAAATGTTTGTGGGTTTTTAATGTGAATTTTCGCTCCCCGAAACCGCCTGTGTGAATACGTACATTCACGGTAAATTAAAGCTTTAGTTGTTTTTAAACGTAGTATGTTTGGGTTTTTATAATTAAGTTTGACAACCAATCACCAGCGACTGAAGTGGTCCAGTTAGTCCAGTTGGTGTCCAAGCAAGTAGTAAAAGTACTGGAAGTTTACAATCTGGCGATCTACATTTAGTTGTTGGCGATCTACAGTTTTCATATTCTATTGTACTGTTTGTGAATCCACTTTTAGAGATAGATGCTAGTTTCAAATTCTGGTTCTGTGATATTCTATGTTGTTGTCACTGTTCTTTGTCAACAGTTTTTTTCACAATTCAAACGTATTTATCATGCATCTAGAACTTGTAGTCAACGTGTGGCTGCAATACTGTCGATGTAAATTTGAACTCACTCACTCTGAGAAAAAACAACTTTGAATGCTACACAAAAACTCTCTTTGAATACATAAAATTTGTATATTACTACTGTGTTCCTATATATAAAATTCAAAGCAGCATCTTTATAACGTTACCCTAAATCGTCGAAACTAAATCGTTATCACGGGCAGATAACGAAAAGGTATATTCTAAAGATGGAAATTTACCTGTCATTTCTATGTTACCTGGTTACCTGCAGCCACGTCGTTCCGTATCTCGTGATGGGGGGAATCTATGAACTAAGGGACACATCCGTTACAACAATTAGTCGAAGTTGTCGTATAGCGCAAACATACGTCTGGCTAAATTTATAGCAGGACAATATCATGAATATATTCTCTGAATATATTTCATTATGTATCAAGGTATATACAACATTGTATGTACTGAATTAACAATGGTTATTTCAAGTACAAATGTTCTGATTTATGATCAGAATTGTATATTTAGATTACATGTAAATCTTAACCAGGACTAATTTTATGGAAAGAAAGAAAGATTTTAAAGAAAATCCTAACTGAATTCTCCTAATTCTCATAAAGTATATTTGGTTCGGTGTAACTCCGGGTATCTCTGAAATCACATATATTGTGCTGGCATGAGTATATTAGGAGCTGTTTGTGCTCAGTTTAGCATATCGATGTTCAGGGTTATGTGCACCTGAAGGTGGTGAAAAACAAGACACTAATGAGAGAAATACCGACCTAGTTCTTTAGAACTAAAGATTATGTATGTTATTCTTGAGTACCCATTCGCGATTACATGAAACGTGAACACGGCAAGAAAACTATATGCTATCGCCAATTGTTCACTTTGTAACTTAATGGCCGTTGGTGCATTTGTATAGTTTTGTTCTAAAAATACAGCAACATGACCAGAGGTATTGATGAAGGGAATACGGGTATACACACCATGGCCACGGACAAGATCTTCCTCTGTACCTTAAGATTATGGTAAAGTTACTGAAAAGATGTGGCAGACTACTGCCGCATCCCTGAGACAGCATTAGAAGGTCGTAAATGTTAAAACGTTCCGTGCCTGTCGTACGTGTATTCCGTTCTGTCTTAATCTACAGAGATGGCGGCATGTTTTGCCAGATATGTATTTTTTCAAAGACATATTCGACTTCTCTTTGCAACATTTGATTTTGTTAACTTTTGGGATTCATCCGAATATTCGTCATGTTTTGGTGGATTCTATTTCATTCGAGACTTCATTAGGTAACATGGCAGCTGATAAAATGAGCATTGACTTTTAGTAAGTTGTCTCTAGACAGTACGTGTTGGTCAGGGAATATGACTCATCTAAGCTGACCCAACGTTACAGGGTTGGCCAGTAGTAGTAGTTGTAGTAGAAGTTGTAGAAAGTGTAGCAGTAGTGGTGATATTTGTAGTAGTCGTAGTAGTAGTAGTAGTAGTAGTAGTAGTCGTTGTCATCGTCGTTGTGGAAGTGGTAGTAGTAGCAATAGCAGTAGTAGCAGTAGCAGTAGTAGTAGCAGTAGCAATAGCAGCAGTAGCAGCAGTAGCAGCAGTAGCAGCAGTAGCAGCAGTAGCAGCAGTAGCAGCAGTAGTAGCAGTAGCAGTAGCAGTAGCAGTAGCAGTAGCAGTAGCAGTAGCAGCAGCAGCGGCGGCGGCGGCGGCAGCAGCAGCAGCAGCAGCAGTAGCAGTAGCAGTAGCAGCAGCAGCAGCAGCAGCAACAGCAGTAGTAGTAGTAGTAGTTTGGTTTAGTAGTTTTAGTTTAAAAGCAAAGCCATAATGGAAAATAATGGAAATTATGTTTTACGTTCAACAGGATGCATGCTCTTTTGGAAAACATGCATTTTGTTTCCTCAAAACGGTCACCTTCTTTTCACATGATCGTCACTTTTAACAAGTGCAGCCTAAAGTTAATAGTCTTGATTTAAAGAGCTGTGTCATCATATCTGTAGCAATGTTTCCGTTATTTGTAAATTGAAATGATTATGACATCTCGGAAACAGTTACAAGATGAACCGTCTCTAAATGTGGATTGGTCTTCCCATTTAGTTCAGCCTAACATTTCCACAGCTTCACATCTTAGTTTTGAAATAAGCTGGAGCTTAGCTTTTTATTCTCGGTATATCTTCAAACTGTGACTGACACCTGACTGGAAATAAACACATGATACAGATCTCGACCCTTTCCGTGACCATTCGGATTGTCTCGGACTGACCTGAGAACTGACGGATGATGAATTTTGAAATGAACACATACCCACCCATATCCTGTCCGCCAATGAAGGACGCAATGAGACAGGCTGGTTGTGCGTCTGTGTCCTACAGTAATGTCGTTGTCAACAAAACGACAGCTACAACATCGTCACGGGCAAGTGACCTACCACTGTCTGGGAATCCCAGCGTGAGTTTCCACAAGGATGGCTTCCAATAGATGCCATAAAACGAGAACATGGCGCGACGGCTGCCAATGGTGTATTTAGTGCTGTCGGGTGGCGCGGTATGAAAATGACACGCAATTTTATTTATTTTTTTATTTACTCAAATTTGACGCTTCAGACGTTGATGACGACGTCATAACATAGTGTAGTTAATTGGTGGATGGACAGGAGTGGAAGCCAGGAGGGTTATTTACCCAGGCATGACTAGTAAGACAAACAACAGGAATCCAGGTGGGGTGGGGTATATATTGTTTGTCTTACCAATCATGCCTCGGTAAACAACCCTTCTGGCTTCCACTCCTGTCCATCCACCAATTAACTGCTGGCTTCCTTTGTCATACTCTTGTTGTTCCTACATGTACATAAATAGCTCGTTGTACTCCACTGTTTCATTCACCTGATGAAGAAGTAAGAATATACTTCGAAACGTCGTGACTCTTCACAATAAAGAAGTTGTCATCCATAAAATACTCGTGTCTTTATGTGTATCACTTATAAATGCCATTGTTCATTATGTCTCGAATGATTTAAGGCTCAGGCAGACTATATTTATCTGAAATTATTAAATCGAGATAAGAGAACAATAATGACCACAACACGTTCTCGGAGTAGCATTCGCTAAAACGCAACAGGAACATCTGATTTACAAGAGTACTAATCGAAAACAAACGTAGACCAATCACTTCCATGCGGTAAATGCGCCCATATATTACATCAGTATGTAACTAGGTTACACAGGTGTAACGTTATTGTCGTGTTAAGGTCAGGGGACAAAGAACTGAGAACAAGATCGAACGTTCACTGCCCACGGTTAATGGAACATCATTACTAATGGAACGAACTACAAGAGACAGAACGATTTTCATTCATAATAATTTTCAACTGAAAACAGCTCGCGTTGAGAATGAGTTTCGCTTAAAGTAAAAAGTTGGGAACAGTTGTCTTGTTCTCTCCATCATACTACATGTATTGACATTCGATAAAAATGACACTGATCAAAGGTAGAAGGTTGGTACACGTGTCCTGACTGGTTCTCTTTGTCATGTGCGCATCATGTTAGATCAGAACCTAGTCTACTTTGGCTGTTCGGACACAGTGAAGAACAACGCTAGTTGAAACTATTAAAAGCGTATTCAAGCCTGCCATTTATGGAACGTTTTAGCTTAGAAAAACAATTATACTGTCATTTGAATTCATCTCTAATATGAAATGAAAATATGATGATGATGACGACGACGATGGTGATTTTGATGATTCATTAATAAGAATTGGAACAGCTAGCACTACTGTCACAGAAAATGCTCCTTCTGAAAATTGATTATATCAAACGTGTATGGGTTCATTGGTTTGAAGATGACGTGTGTCTTCTTGTCTGAATTTTCGACTGTAATTGCTACGATTTCTAATTGATTCAGTCCTAATTTAGGGAACGTACGATATCTTTCATTATTGATTTGCTTGGTAGAAGGTCAGCGAAGCCTGACCGAGAGTGCACTTGCTGACTGGGCCGGAACGCAGGGCAAGCCTTGAAAGATCACGTGAACATGTACATGATGTGTCTCACTGTCTTGTCTGAGAAGTGGGACGCCCTAGACTGTGTCACAACCTTTGACACCCCCCGACATATGAAACATGTGAGACATGACGTGAAATGCATGTGCATTTGCAACCGACTGTCGGGAGCGATTTAGAATTGTTGCAATTGAGATGAATGTAGTTAAATATTGCGTTCAAGATTGGAAGTGAAATGCTCGCACGTGAATGTGAGTGGCTGCTTGAAATGACCGAACTCATGTTACGTTATTTGCGACAACCCTGATATGCAACACCACATCAACGTCAATTGTCTTGTCGACTGTTCGGACCACATAGGTTGTCTCGACCTGTCTATATAATAAGTTCAATTTATCTCGAAGTTAGATACAGACAACCTCTTTTGTCTCGACTTGTAATGTCGTAATAATACGTATAGTCTACGTGGGTTTTCTCGACTTGTGGATAAAAATATTAGATACAGTCTCCGTCAGTTGTCTGGACGTGGAATATTCGAGTATACGAATATACGTATTCGAGTAACTTTGGGTCAGTTTAGATACATAAAGTCTGCATCTTTTGTCTCGATGTGTAATTTCATGATAATTAGTATACTCCTAAACAATAATTAACACGTGCCAGGACGGTACTTTCTTGTTTTGATCACGTGGAGTGAGTGAGTTTAGTTTTTCGCCGCACTCAGCAATATTCCAGATATATGGCAGCGGTCTGTAAATAATCGAGTCTGGACGAAGACAATTCAGTGATCAACAAAATGAGCATGGATCTGCGCAATTGGGAGCCGATGACATGTGTCAACCAAGTCAGCGAGCCTGACCACTCGATCCCGTTAGTCGCGTCTTACGCCACGTGGCTGGGACTAAATAGGTATCCCTCCTGTGCGTAAACTGGTACTTGTACTCTGAACATATTGTCTGTGCAATTGGTATAATTAACGACTGTCGACAAAATGCATTTCAGTTTATCAGACATGTTGCACTCTTATTGCCGTGTGTAATACTTTCCATTTTTGTAAAGCTGATACTTCTGTCAGTATTTCTTATTATTTATTCTTTATTTCGAGGATTTTCTCAATGTAACGGAACTTTCGAAATAAAATGCGTGATCATTGATCAATTATATAGCCACATGTGGCCTGTGAGATCAGAACCAGATCATACCATTTTCCCACGAAACTAAACTATGCCGTACACCAAATAACAAGACGAACACAAATGAAAGCGAGGCTAGTATCGAAGGTGTAAGCACGTGTGAGTGAAATCTACAACTTGTCAATTGACAACAGTCAATCAAAGTCTAAAGTTCTGATACCTGTCAGGGAACACGTATCAGTAACATTGCATGGCAGAGTCAACTCTTTACTTCATGAAATTGATTAGTAAAACGTGACTCTGACGTTGAGTGACAGGCTTCATGACATGTAGCAACGTAACTGTACACTAGGAATATCAATGAAATACATGTTTCTTTCAATGGCTGCATGTCGTTGGCTCTGCCGACATCTTTGATGGACCAGGATATTACAATGTTCACACGCTCTCGAAAAGCTGGTCTCAATGTTTTTACAAATCGATATGATTTTTTTTTATTTGGTATAGATTTGTATTTGAAACGAATACAATTGATTCGTTTTTGACAAATAATATTCAGCTCTGATAACAACCAACGGGTACTGTAAGTACGTAACAATATTTACTTTTCATATGTTATTTCATTTTGGTGACCGTTTGTTTCAATCCGTGCTATTTCGCTCCTAACAAGCTGTAAAGTACGTTTCCATTTTATTTTGGCGTTTCCGTGTCAGTGAAATACGATGAGTTTATGTAAACAGAAATCTGGAAATAATCCAGAACTGGAAAGACATGCAAACGTCCGTCCACCAAAGCGCCACTCAATGTCAGCACAGCCACCACTAATAATGTTTGTGTTGAGAGTCTTTCACATGCTTTAAAAAACACACCTAGTGATCATTTGTAAGTTATACTATTGACAATAACACTGTCTTAATCGGAATCGTAAGAGGCGACTAACAGGATCGGGTGGTTAGGTTCTCTGCCTTGGTTGACACAAGTCATCGTAGCTGCGCAGATCGATGTCCGTGTTCTTGATCACTGGATTGTCTGGGTCAGACTCGATTATTTACAGACCGTCGCCACATAGATAGAATATTGCTGAGTGAGGCGAGCATGACAAACATGGGTTGAACATCGTCTCCTTTGACAGTTACAAGAGCTGTCAGGGTGGAACAAGAGATCTTCGCCATATGATCCCGCTCCTCACCTCTCGCTCTTAATCTGAAGACACTGGTTCCATTCCAACATGGGAACAATATGAGAGGGGCACTAGTGGTGTCTTTTGCCATCATGAATGACAGGTCAAAAGAAGATGTACATACAATTTTAATCTTTTAAAAATATTTTTTAGTTTAAAAGAATACATACAAACGTTACCAACGTTTTGCTTGACTGAAAACAGTCACGGAAACAATGCAAAACATATAATATGCCTTATAAATACACCACGGTGGTATAACCACTTCTTGTTGGTTTTAGCCTGAGCCACCATCAAAAGGAGAACTTTCTTCTTCCCGGTAATTTTCGCCCAGTTCATTACCATTAAACTTGTTTCAGTTACACATACAAAAGTCGCTTTGGGTTCAGATGAGAACGATGAACGTCCCACCAGCCGTTTGCCATCCCCAGTGCTAAGCGTAACACAAAATAACACATAAATAACACAGTATCACATGATGATTTCTTAAACAAGTTTTTCCGTGTTCGATCAACACCAAAGAAAATTAAATAAAATAAATAAAGAAAGAAAGAAAGAAAATAAATAAATAAATAAATAAATAAATAAATAAACAAACAAACAAACAAAATAATAAAATAAAATAAATTAAAAAAATAAAAAGCGCGTCAGATTTCAGATCCTGTTACAGATCCTGTACAGAGGTTTCAGGACCTATCTGTATGGTCTGTGCACTTATCCCGATTTCAAGTCATTTAATAATTTGTCGTTCTCATTTTTAACCCAAATGGACTATAATAAATGTTAAACACTTGCATGTGTTCACTGCCGTAAAGTTTATAATAGATGCACAAAAACAAGCTGGCTTATCTCAACGTTCAGGTAACGCTACGACGTTCAGCGACAGTCAAGTTAACGACTATAACGACCTCACTAAAACCAGATCTTTTCCTCCTCAATGCAGAGACTTTAAAGGGATTATAGAAATAATATACCTGTCTTTTACGCAATTAGAACAAGGTCGCTCATCAATGTAATGCTCGAGGTTGTACCCTAAATGTTAAGACCGGTCGTTGATTAACTTTACATCACATTTCACGTAAAAGAAATGTTCTCATTGAGATGCCCAGATAGCAATGAATGGCAATCATATAAATTCGCGTTTATTAGAGTTGTAAGTACGCGATCCTAGTGTAGATTTGCTGACGGGAAATAGAACGGTCAAACACTTCCTTGAAAATGAACGAGGAAGCAGAACTGGAGGAAGAACGAGAGAACCAAATAAAATCTCCTTATTTTTAAAATAGCGAGATGCCACGTTTTAATATAATATATGCGTTTACATGCATGTTCATTAAACGACCGATGTTAGAATTTCGTTTTTAAAGGTCCATCAATTGCATCCTTAGAGATATTTTCCTTTCTCCTGTCAGTGATCGACCGTCAGACGTGGCATGATGTCACCTCAGAAACAAAGACGCCTGCACACATCTGTGCCATAGTATTTGCATAGTAACGTGTAACAGACACACCCATGTATGCATCAGAAACGTGGGAAGCAACCATTTGATTGGTCCAAATATACCATGATATTGCATTTGTGAACACTATTGAACGTGGGTCACATACATGAAATTAAGGACCTTTTCGTGTCTGACACAAAGTACATTTTGACCTGATCCATTCAAAAGCATCATATTGCTGAAGAGCCGGCTACAGATTTTCGTATAAAAGCTTATCGGAGCCTGGGAATGACAAATCAGAATTGTTAGCTTTTTATCGTGTCTGGAGCAATGTTAGGGAAGTAGCATGGTGACCTGATATGAAATAAAGATGACGCCGTGTCCACCTGTACAGCGAAGTGTGTGGTGTGTGTGTGTGTGTGTGTGGTGTCCAAGTGTTTGTGTGCGCGTGAATGTATGAATATGTATGCACCTTTAGAGCGACGTGTATGTTTGTGCGTGGATGTATGACTGCTTGTACTTGACGATGACGATGACGATGACGACGACGACGACGATGATACGATATAAGATCTTGCCTTCTGATGATGCTAGGAACGACAGTAACCATTTACACCCACATTTATCACTGACACGCTTTTACTCATATTCATAACATCGGATGACTTCTGTGTGGACAGTTACGACCGGAATGATGAGGTGTCAGTGTACAATTGTGCGCGCAATGTGTATAAGTCTTGTTTCAAACCAGGGCGGTCGGGTAGTCTAGTGGTTAAAGCATTCGATCGTCACGCCGAAGACCCGGGTTCAATTTCCTACATGGGCACAATGTGTAAAGTCTATTTCACGCGTCCTCCGTCGTACTTTTGCTGGAACATTACTAAAAGCAGCGTTATACTAAAACCTCACTCAGTGTTCCCAAGTATTTGTTTTTCATTGTCTTAATCTCTAAGAAGATACAATGGGTCAGGTTTATGCCATTTAGCGGTATTCAAGCAATATGGTCTTGGTGGATACCCAAGTCTGGAATCACGCTCGGACCTTCGGCGTGACGTGCAAAACATTAACCACCAACCCCTTCCCATCGCGTCAGGACCAGTGATTATTGTCACGTGATTTGTTCTCCCAGTTCCCAATGTCACGAAGACTGGGTAATATGAACCCCATATCTATCTATATCCCCTATATCCTCACACGATAATCGATGTTATTATTCCACAGAGTAACGAACTCCGAATATTGAATATTTCATTGGGCTGGAATCCATTTTAAACCCACGATTATAGTCAAGTTGTCTCCCCTTTTTATCGTTAAAAGAATAACGAGTGTCAGTATTATGAACTGATTGTGTGTTTCGTTTCAGTACCGTTCAGCAACCATCTTACTTTGGACAGTTTCTATGACAACCTTAGGCGTATTAAACTGGTTATGCATTGCAGAAACGTTGATTTTAGACACGATAACTAAATGCGATTTTTTTGTTGTCTCACCGGTTTTACAAGATTAGAAGCTTTACTATAGATGTACATGCAGATTGGGCCCTCAAAATAACCCGAAGACTCACTTTTGGAAAGCAATCGAAAAGTGTTTTCAGTGGAGTTGGACAGTATATCGGTATATCGGTATATCGCAATACGCTTTTCAAACGACACGTACTGCAGTATTATGTCTGAGAACGGGTATATTTGGTAAAGAACCTATAAAACTTTTCTTTTCTGTGATTTTCTGTAAGTTTGGAATTAAAATCTCATTTATGAGATTCATTCATGACAATTCGGCGTACTGTAATACTACAAATTGCATAAAACGAATGCAGAATCCCTTACTATGCAGCTTAGTTTATCAGAACCGTAGGATATATGTTTAGGGACTAATGTAGAAAATAGGATCGACATGTACAATTGGTGGTTCTTACTGTCAAACATTTAAGTTCCCGATATATCGCAAAGCGTATCGCAATTCGGGTGCCGGCATCGCAATATATTGCAATACAATTTATTTGCCAAAAAACAGCCCTAGTTTTCAGGATGAACTGTGTCCATTCAAACTCGGTCCACCCCAATCCACAACCTCACAAAATAAACCCGAGTCCTTTCATTTCTTCTTGTAAAACCTTGACTACAAACTAACTGCTAAAGTAAATGTTTAGTATACTGTACATTCATTTAACAGAATGTAGCTCATTGCATTCAGGTGTATTCAGATGTCATTGATTCCTTTAAAAGTGCATTGTCTATTGATATCACCTTCACAAGTATACATAGTTGCACATTTCACTCAAGGTTTGCAAGTTACAAATGCAGTCCAGCTTACCTGTGCGTGCCTGTCACTCGGTGCCTCCTGCTCGTTATCATCATCACACCTGACACAGGTAAATTATAATCCAGGTAGATGCGCGTCCCGACCTTTTCCTCCTTGCGTCTTAAGTAAATCCCCGCCTACACGGAACCGCAAAGGCTTTCATGCAAACCGGTTCCTAACTAATGGCGTTATGGTCTGTGGCTCACAAAGAGGATGTGGTGTTTTCAGCTTGAGAAAAGCTGTAGCCCTCTGTTCACTTGAAGCTGTCTCATAGGGGGCTATAATTAAACCAGTAGTGGTTATGTAAGTCGGTGTTATAATGTCAACAATTCCATACCCTGAGGAGGCGGCTATTTCTCCCATAAGTCTCTCAGTGGTTTTATTGTGCAAGTCTGAAGAGAGACATGTTAGGGTGCCGCGATGGAAATATGGTAGAATTAAGTCATTAACTTTGACCAAAAGGTACTAAACAATGTTGCAATAGACTGGGTGAAGTTTGGGTTGACTGATAACCGACAACTACCTATAAAGTAAAATATATATTTGTTTTGTATTTAACCGTTAACAGCTACATGTTTAGCAACACATGTACAGTGAAACGCGTACAAAAAATCAAAATAATATTACTGTTGCTGTGTTTCAAGTTGCACAAAATGCGAAGGCTCCTTTAGGACACACTAATGGTTAAATCGTCTGCTAATCACGCTGAAAGTCCGGGTTCGATTCAACACACGGGTACCGCGTGTGAGGCCCATATCGGGCGTCCCCCGTCGTGATATTGCTAGAATATTGCTAAAAGCGACACAAAACAATATTTACTCACAGCTAACGCGAAAGCTGCACCTTGCGCAAGAAATGGCAAGGGTGCTATGTAGGGACAACTTAACACCCTTGCCTGATGTAAATACATATAGAACTGACAGCGGGTGGTCGGAATATGGCATAACATATTGGTGCTACACCAAAGAGAGGAATTTTAGACAGTTATTCTGTTGCACAAAGCAGTATGCATGATACTGTAATTTATGGACCATCGATAACAACTACTGTTAAGCTGCTACTCCTACTACTCCAACTGGCACTGATGGTACTGCTGCTGCTGCTGTTGCTGCTGCTGCTGCTGTTGTTGCTGCTGCTACTACTACTACTACTATTACTGCTACTGATGCTACTGATGCTACTGCTGCCGCTGTTGTTGCTGCTGCTACCACCACCACCACCACCACCACCACCACCACTACCACTACCACTACCACTACCACTACCACTACCACTACCACTACCACTACCACTACCACTACTACTACTACTACTACTACTACTACTACTACTACTACTGCTGCTGCTGCTGCTGCTGCTGCTGCTACTGCTGCTACTGCTGCTACTACCACTACTGATACTAGTACACCACTACTACTACTACTACTACTACTACTACTACTACTACTGTATTTAGACTTTCGCATTTTGTGTCGGATTCATTCCTCAGCATCTGCGTGAAAGCGTTTTCTCATCACGAATTTCACAAAAGATAAGTATGATTAAAGCATTTATGGACCAGTTAACTGCAAACGGAAAGAAACGTCATTATATAGTGTTGTCTCATACACGCTTGCATTTTGCCTCATCCTACAACTATGTTCGGCATGTAGAGCTGTTTGGGCTGTATGGGAAAATGAGTTGTCAGCCCATTGTGCTGTCTTCGAGAAATATAATTCAGCATTAACACCAACCCAAGAATGTCGAATGGTTGGTAAATCCTGTTGTTTACCTCGATGAGAACAGTATAATACTGTGTACAGTCAAGTATGTCGAATGGTTGGTAAATCCTGTTGTTTACCTCGATGAGAACAGTATAATACTGTGTACAGTCAAGTATGTCGAATGGTTGGTAAATCCTGTTGTTTACCTCGATGAGAACAGTATAATACTGTGTACAGTCAAGTATGTCGAATGGTTGGTAAATCCTGTTGTTTACCTCGATGAGAACAGTACAATACTGTGTACAGTCAAGTATGTCGAATGGTTGGTAAATCCTGTTGTTTACCTCGATGAGAACAGTACAATACTGTGTACAGTCAAGTATGTCGAATGGTTGGTAAATCCTGTTGTTTACCTCGATGAGAACAGTATAATACTGTGTACAGTCAAGAATGTCGAATGGTTGGTAAATCCTGTTGTTTACCTCGATGAGAACAGTACAATACTGTGTACAGTCAAGTATGTCGAATGGTTGGTAAATCCTGTTGTTTACCTCGATGAGAACAGTACAATACTGTGTACAGTCAAGTATGTCGAATGGTTGGTAAATCCTGTTGTTTACCTCGATGAGAACAGTACAATACTGTGTACAGTCAAGTATGTCGAATGGTTGGTAAATCCTGTTGTTTACCTCGATGAGAACAGTACAATACTGTGTACAGTCAAGTATGTCGACGTTCTGTACGCGTGGCTAACTACATACACCTTAAACATCTCTTAATTCTTTATATATTCTTTATGGTGGGATAGCCTAGTGGTTAAAGCGTTCGCTCTTCACACTGAAGGCCCGGCTTCGTTTCCCCACATGGGTACAATATGGAAAGCCATTTCTGTTGTCCCCCGCAGTGCTATTGTCGGAATATTGCTAAAATCCTCGCAACACTAACTCACACACATAATTAAAAAACAAGCATATAGTGTAAAACTAGACGACATAGAGAATGGATATGCACAGTGCAGTTATTTTATGAACACACATCTTCTACAAGTGACAGCTCTTACAACAGATACTGATTTTTGTACGCTTGCCACATTCTCTATCCCCCTTCGTGTAAGGTAATACTGCCCCTTAAGGGATTATATTCTGGAGAAGTTAATGGAGATACCTTATTGCGAGAGCGCTTGTCTAATATGGCATTTCATCCTGTTATGTTTTAAGATGCTATTGACAAGGTCCATGTGACAACAACAAGCGGTCGGATAAGTATGACTACACAAAAACGATTACGTGTTCTGAAATCTCCTCGTGTGACAAATATTGACCACAACAATGGATGGACGTCCGTACCTGAGGCGAACACTATTTTAACGGTAACTTTGCTGCAGGCGAGTGTTGTCGCCTGGCATGACATAAGACATCTTATATAATTTGCTGTTGTATAATTGCTGATGTATAATTCTATCAGGATTAATACTGGTACTATTAACATAGTATCCCTTTGGTGTTAAACGATTTTTGCACAGAGAAAAGTGCGTGTTTAATTCGATAGACCGGAGCTGTTGTTTTGATTGTTAATCCTGATCAAGATGAAATACCTTTATCAGAACTAAACCATGCATGGATCAAGTCACTATCTGTTGCACAAAGTTGCATGTATCACAATGTATCGCGCTGACCGTCGATAAGAGCTACTATTATGCTACTAATACTGCTACTACTGTTGTTGTTGCTGCCGCCGCTGCTACTACTATTGCTGCTACTACTACTACTGCTGATACTACTGCTACTGCTGCTGCTACTACTACTACTGCTGCTACTACTGCTGCTGCTACTACTGCTGCTGCTACTACTGCTGCTGCTACTACTGCTGCTGCTACTACTGCTGATACTACTACTGCTGATACTACTACTACTACACTACTGCTGCTGCTACTACTGCTGCTGCTACTACTACTACTGCTCCTACTACTGCCGCTACTACTACTACTGCTGATACTACTACTACTACACTACTGCTGCTGCTACTACTGCTGCTGCTACTACTACTACTGCTCCTACTACTGCCGCTACTACTACTACTGCTGATACTACTACTACTACACTACTGCTGCTGCTACTACTGCTGCTGCTACTACTACTACTGCTCCTACTACTGCCGCTACTACTACTACTACTACTGCTGCTACTACTACTACACTTCTTTTGCTGCAGGCGACTGTTGTCGCGTGACATGGCATAATGTATCGTATATAAGTTGTATAACTCTATTATGATAAATACTGGTAGTAATAACATAGTAACCATTTGGTGGTAAGCGATACATTGTGCAGAGAAAAGTTGTAGCCTTGAGTGACAAAGTGCTTTCAATATTAGCAGCAAGGGTTTTGAATCTTATTCGAGATCTAATATCTTATAAAACCTTTATAATGTACATGTATGTCTACATAGGTCGTCAATACTACACAATATTGAATTTGATCCCTGATTATGTTTAGTAGACTATGTGTAAAACATTCCATATTTACTTTAATCCTGGATCGACAACATGAATCATACGGCAGGATATAAATCAATACCATACAAGGAAACTGATTATGTGATGTGAATAATAGAAGCTGGTTAAATTCGAGAAAATATAAATTTGCGGATCGTGTTGTTTTAAACATACAAAAGAGTTTAACCCTCTATTACTAGTATATAAGTGTATACATCATTGGACCCGTGAAGGTCCCGGGGTAGAATAGGCCTTCAGCAACCCATGCTTGCCATAAAAGGCGACTATGTTTGTCGTAAGAGGCGACTAACGGGATCGGGTGGTCAGACTCGCTTACTTGGTTGACACATGTCATCGGTTCCCAATTGCGCAGATCGATGCTCATGTTGTTGATCAGTGGGTTGTCTGGTCCAGACTCGATTATTCACAGACCGCCGCCATATATCTGGGATATTGCTGAGTGCGGCGTAAAACTTAACTCACTCACTCACTCACTATATATCATTGTGTAAATCCCCTAAACGATTATTCTTACATTGTGAAACATAACATTCCTCAGACTACCATATCCTCTTCTTGCGTCATTCACCAATCGACAAACCTGATGTGTCTGAGTGTAGGTTTTAGCTACCAGCTTCCGGTGCGGTCATCTGACACAGTCTAAAGACGCTCGGTAACTTCATTCGGTGGTATTTTTAGCAGCATTTTAGAAGCTGGCAGAACAGCAAAATGATAAAAAGACAGACAGACACGCTTTATGGATAACAACTTCTTTATTGTGTGAGTGCGACGTTTCCATACAGACTCTTGTAACAGGAATATAACATGAAGTGGGGCGGACAAAATCCAACTGATCAAAATTTCTTTGCACAAAATCCTACACCAAGAGGACAAAAACCCATTTGTATACTAGTGTGTTATTGCTAACTTTTTACACCAAGAACCCGGCGAGATAAGTTGATCAGCGTGTTTTGATTAGCAAACCCTGATGTCTTGACTGTCCATGTTATGGCCGTGGACAGTCAGAAGGCACCAGTGATCCATCTGATGTTTGGAATTACACTTTCAAGCACATAATCGGCCATAATCATCCATCAGCATGGAATGGGCGCTCATTCATGGATTCCAGCGAGATGAAGCAGTTGTTCCAGTGGGGAGAAACCACCCAAGACGCAAAAGAAATTCAGAATCCCAGCGCCAAAACGCCTTTTGCGCATTGACCGGAAAGAGAGACGATTGATATTCCAAACTCTCTGTCTGGCAATGGCCACAACGTCAGATTGTGTTAATTTGTTTTATGAAATTGTGTTGAATCATGTTAATAGTGCATATGTGCTTTTGGTCAGTACTGGCTTGGTTGACACATGTCATGGGTTTCCAGTTGCGCAGATCGATGCTCATGCCGTTGATTGCTGGATTGTCTGGACCGCCGCCATATAGCTGGAATATTGCAGAGTGTGGGGTTAAACTAAAATTACCCACTCATCATTATGGTCAATACTGAATATTTATGAGAAAAAAATTCAATTTCCATTTCAAAATAAATTGAATGGCATTTTTCGAAATAAACTGTACGTCATTTTTCACTCTGTTTGGGATTTTGTCCGCGGTGTGCAGATATTTTGTCTTGTTGGATTTTGTCCTACCCTCAACATGAAGTGGAGGCAAACATATACTGAGTATAACAAAGAAATGATATAATTAACAAAGAAAATATGATAATTAACAAAGAACATATGATAATTAACAAAGGACATATGATCATTAACAAAGAAAATATGACAATTAACTAAGAAAATATGACAATTAACTAAGAAAATATGACAATTAACAAAGAACACATGCCTTGCTTCCGCTTCATTCTATGTTCTTGCTTGACAACGGTGCAAGAATCTGCATGGAAATGTCGAATTCACGGAATAAAGAATTTGCTATCCATAAGTTTGTTTGTCTCTGTGTGACATTTTCAGAAGGTGGGAAGTACTGTCAAGTTTACAGATAACAACTTCCTTTATTTTGTGAGTGTGACGTTTCGATTGAGATTCCCTGCTCCACAGATGTACAGGAGTCTGCATCGAAACGTCGCGCTCTCAAAACAAAAGTAGTTGTTATCCAAAAACATGTCTGTATTACAGGTGCTCAGTTGCTAGACTTTAACGTTGCGCGTGCAATACCCTGCAGCCTGATGATATTAAATACAGCTTACATGAAACCCCAGGTACTGCATGGACCTGAGGCCATGGTAATACCATCAACACATAATAACCATCAAGCCCGCAGGTCACGGGATGCCGACATCGAAGCTGTTAGTGTCGTGTTTGAAGCTCTCTGTGAAGTAATTGTTTGATAAACAATGCATTAGGAGTCCAATTCTGAGCCATGTAATTAAATCCCATTTATTCGCTCCTCTAGTACGTAAGATAGGTACATTTTTATGGGTGCCTCTCTTTATGACATAGTTTTCTGACAACTGAGGTTTCAATTTAGGTTTCACTATCAAAGGTTAGGTCATTCTCGAAACTTTATTGTATTTATTTAGAGAAATCTATTCAATATGGCGCTGGGCTGGTAAACATGGTGTTCACCCATGCTATGACCTTTGCATGACGTTTCACACATATTAACTCTTGATGAGTTTGAGAGAAACAAAAAGTACCTTTTTTCGTTGCAAAGGAGACCACAGATTGGACTGACGGGCAGACAAACTTGCACTCTTTTTAGTGTTATGACAACTATGACAACTGAAGGGCATAACAGTAAGTAATTATAATATCAACCTCCCGGCGGAAGAATTACACAACCACGTGTGACTACCTACCTACCTACCTACCTACCTACCTACCTACCGACCGACCGACCGACCGACCGACCGACCGACCGACCGACCTACCTACCTACCTGAGAATTCTTAACAAAGCTTTACACTAAACCACAGGCATGATATTTGCACCATGCGTTTACAAATTTGACGAATGATCCACGGGCAATTCATCAGCATAAGATGTGCAATTGGTTCCCCCAAATGGTGGAGAAGTCATCTTCGATGTAACCATACATATGTTACTATCAGATTGTGAAATGACTAAAGATTTCAATCTTTCTGTGAAATGACTATTCACCCATCCATCCATCTGTATGTATGTATATCTATCTGTCTCTGCTGAAACTATTATTTACATTTACCGGTTATTATAGGCTGAACGCATATTTCTTTCACACAAGTGAAATTTATCTGTAGAGTTCCGTGTTCTAAAGATTAAATTAACGATATGTATTTATCAATTTACCGGTTGCGGTAAACTGAACTCAGTCATTACATTGCCGCATTTGGCTTCTTTTTTCCTTACGTAAACTTTATGTTTAAACAACATCGTTATCATTAAGGAAACGGAACCATAAGATCACACAGTAATAAAATGACCCTATACTTTGTAGCATAAATCACCGACGATCTCGAAACCAGTGTGATATAACAATTGTTGAAATCAAAATTACAAGCTGCAACGAAAAAATCGAGATTAGAAATATATGGTGCTCCTTACAGAAATGAGCCACGTAAATGTAGTTATGTTGAAAACAATGTCACCAACTGATTCCGTTAAAATATATCATGGTAAAACATCTTTACGCGTCAACATTCTTTGTACGTTTAAAAAGGGGTGTGGTGACAGACGAGCATCCCCCCCCCCCACCCCTCTCCCAAGCAGAATCCGCGAATGTGGCGTCTACATGAAACGGTGTGTATCTACAGGCGACGATATCTAAGATTACACGTAACACTTCGCATGACAACTCTGTTTGTGACTTGTCTATGTTCTTAAGACGGTTATTTCCCGTTGGCGCATGTTCATATCATCTGAAATTGACTAACCCAAAGCCGTGTCTGTTTCATTCACAGTTATAGCCAGGGGCGTAGTTTAGTTCACTGCTCATCGGGTTACAGGCAAACTGTAGACGTCGCGGGACACAACTCAAAGTGAAAAGCTCTTTTATCATATTCAGTTACTAAACTACTGTAATCGTTGCATTGATATAGGTTCTGCAGGCATGGTTGCCGATATTAGCTGTGTTATAGAATTTAGTTTGCAAGGTTGACATAATTTATGATGAGACTATAAAACTGTGAAATGACCCCGTGATCCTTGAGTAGGTGGGTCTTCTTAACGGGTCACGTTGACCTCGGAACAATGACGATGTAAGGTGTGTACGACCGAAGAATGGCTTACGGTGTAGACATGGAGGCCCATAAAGATATCACATTTGATATAGCACATTTACATGTAACACATCCTCATAACTTTCTGTAGCTTTGAACATTTTACGATTTTGTATTAACGCGATTACGAACCGGGAAGTGAAATAAACATAGCATTCGCGTTTATTATTCAAGAGCATACACATTCATGTCTCAGCTGATTAAAAGAAAATGGGGTTTGTATTTAATTGAAGCAAATAATTAGCGTCACTTTCTAACTGGGCATTCACACACAGAAGATGGTGTACTCTACACGAGAAGGATATCCTTTGTTTAAAATGCAGTGTTTTGCATCGAGATAATTAGTTTTAATGGCGGGGTTTCATTAATGACGCTTCCAATAAATGGTTTATGCATTTGTAACCTCTGGAGTATATGTGATCCTTAAGATGGTATTTTATAGTGAATTTTCTGACAAAAGATCCATTGTTCAATGATTAAGAAGAAAACAATATTTACTCACGCAAGAATTGTGTTTCAAAGACCCGTGGAGGTCCGGGGTAGAATAGGCCTTCAGCAACCCATGCTTGCCATAAAAGGCGACTGTGCTTGTCGTAAGGCGATCGGGTGGTCAGACTCGCTGACTTGGTTGATACATGTCATCGGTTCCCAATTGCGCAGATCGATGCTCATGCTGTTGATCTTTAGATTGTCTGGTCCAGACACGATTATTTACAGACCACCGACATGTACCTGGAACATTTTTGATCTGTTGGCCTAAAGACGTTCATTGTCATGGAAACGATTCTGTATCCTAGCCAGTAAAATTTGTACATGGAAGGCCATTCACTTATATCACCTAATTCTCACATGGAATGATTACACTAAACAAATTTTCTTCTTATTACAATGCAACGTCTGTTAATTCAAGAATATAAACTGACAGAAATCCAAATATGAACTACACTTTAAACAAGCTAGATTCAACTATGAACTAAAACGTTAACATGAGTGAGCATTGTTTTATGCCCCTTAGTAGCAATCTGTCACCGACATAACAGCGAGGGACACCAGCAATGGGCTTCAAACACTGTACCCATTTGGGTAATCAAACCTGGGCCTATGGCGTGACTGGTGAAAGCTTCACCACTTGGCTACCGCACCGCCCCACTTTAACATGAAACTTTTCATCCATTTCATTGTTGATTTCGATGCATACGTCAAAGAAATATCTATTTTCTGACACTATCAGAAATAGATAACAATGTGACAAAACGGTGTTCTCACTTAAGCTTTAAGGGTATTTTTGTATGAATATACATCAGGATTTCCCAATGCATCATTAATTTTTTTGTCGATTCTTGGAGCATGTAATTTGTTTTCTTTTCCAGACTAATACATGTTTCCTGACGCTTTGGTACGAAAAATTTTGTTCTTTAGTAAGTGTGTTTTCCCCATGACGACAACTAAATATTTAGCATTAGTCAAACAAGATACAATGAGCGACAGTGCGTTTATTTGTTTATTACTATGGCAATGTGCTAATTGTTCCACGTGCTTTAGAGACATCAAACAGATATACGTTCAAAGAGACAGCAAATCAATGACTCCAATTTGGTGTTGCGTCATGCACAGACGTCTTCATATGTGTTTCCTTGGAGATTCAAACTTGACATTTCATAAAATATTTCGTTACTTAGTGCTTTGTTTGTTTTTTTCTCTATGAAGTCAGTATGCATCTGGTCGTGATCCTCTGAAAACAGGACCTGATTTTCATAAAACTTCACACTTAAAAGTAGTGTAATTGTTTACATATGCAGGTAATTGTTTATACTAGTATATGCTTGATTTGGCCATACTAGTCCAAGTAATTCTGGACATATCACGGCGAAAAAACATGATCGTAAGGTCCATTGACACATCAATGATGATCATATACTCTTAAAAAAGTAGGGGATAACGAACTTTCAATTTGGATAGGAAATGTAAACGTTAACGAACATTTCAAGGACAGGCATCTTATGAACGCACCACCATTTCCCTCTATTACTACCCCCAAACACTACGTATGATATGCACGGGCACAATGCAGTAGCCCCATACACGTGCATGGGGTCCCATTCTTGATTTTGACGTTTTTTCAAGAAGGTCGAGAAATCACTTAGAACATTAACTTTGACACTCATCTTGCATCACACATTTGTTAGTGTTTGTTTCTAGTCGTTTGTTTTAAAATGAACATCGCATCGTGCAAATTATATGCCATACACCAATCATCTTTCAAAAGCGACTACATTCCAAATATCTATGGTTGTAAAGAAATGCAAATGGTGATGCACTCACAAAACATACAATAATATCATATCAACATTCATTGACTCCGACAAATCTCCTAAATATTTTAATCGTAAATAAAACAAAATAAGATCCCCTAATTTTTTTGTGAAGAGTAAACATATTTTATCACCATGGAATAACCATTTTAACATGACTGTACACTGTCTTTGGCCAAGAAAGCTATTGTGCACCGTCTTGCAGAATTCAAAGGTTTGCTGTGATTCAGTTAGGAGATAAACATCATGTGTTGGCCAATTTCCGGGTGTTATTGAGTATTTGAAGCACGGGAATGCATTTGGAACCGACGGCCTCAGCCGGAGGTTTCAAATGAAATATTATTATTACATATAAATATACAACATCATTGTGAAAGAACACGGAGCTTTGGCTATCCTCAGGAACAAATTCCGTGTAAAGGAAAAGATCGCTGTGAATAGTTTTTATGAATGATTCACTGAAAATCTGTGGTGACACCATGTGTTCGCAATAAAGCAGATATCATTTTCATACGTAATAACTCCATATTTGTCTCTAACTTAATCAATTTTATTTTTTACAGCTATTAATTGCTTCACATTTACTTCTGAATGTTGCAAAGAATAATAACCAACAATTACGACTGTGGCAAATTTGATAAGACAATTCTGTTTGTTTAAGAACACACTCTTTTATGTCATGGTTTGGTATCTGGTTGTGGTTTTAAAACATCCCTTAACTCAATATGTCTTCTTTTTCGGCCATATTGTAACTGGCATGCTGGTTACCGGTTATCGATGTATGTGCTTATATGTAACATTCAATAGTAAGTGTTCTAGTAACTGCCTGCTGTGATATTATTGGAATATTGCTAAAAGCGTCGTAAACCCATACTGACTGACAAGGTATATCAGAGAGCAGTTCAATTTTGGCCTTGCTTAACGGCTTTCAATCATTTTGACCACCCGATTACCTACCCGTCTATTTGTCTTTGCTGCTACATCACAGACTAACTGGTCATTGCATGACATGGAACATGATTTGTGGGTTCATGTATCAGCGGACAAGGAGTATTGTCACCTTGTAGTGAGTGACATATATGTATCTATCTGTCTTCTGTTGCTTGTTCCAGTTTCACTGTTGCTTCTACCAGTGTTGTTCCAAATGCTGCAATTGTTGCTTCTACTAGCATTGTTCAAATTGCTGTTATTATTACTTCTACTAGTGTTGTTCCAATTGCTGCTATGATGCTTCTACCAGTGTTGTTCCAGTTGCTGCTATCGTTGCTTCTACTAATTTTGTTCCAATTGCTGTTATTATTGTTGCTTCTACTAGTGTTGTTTCAATTGCTGCTATTGATGCTTCTACTAGTGTTGTTCCAAATGCTGCTATCGTTGCTTCTACTAGTGTCGTTACAATTGTGGCTGTCGTTGCTTCTACTAGCGTTGTTCCAATTGCTGTTATTATTACTTCTACTAGTGTTGTTCCAGTTGCTGCTATTGATGCTTCAACTAGTGTTGTTCCAAATGCTGCTATTGTTTCTTCTACGAGTGTTGTTCCAGGAGCTTCAATTGTTGCTTCTGCTGGTGTTGTTCCAGTTGCTTCTTCTAGTGCTGTTCTAATTGCTGATATTGTTGTTTCTACTAGTGTTGTTCCAGTTGCTGCTATTGTTGCTTCTACTAGTGTTGTTCTAATTGTTGTTATTGTTGATTCGACTAGTGTTGTTACAATTGCGACTATTGTTTCTTCTACGAGTGTTGTTCCAGGAGCTTCAATTGTTGCTTCTACCAGTGTTGTTCTAATTGCTGCTATTGTTGCTTCTACTGGTGTTGTTCCAACTGGCGGTACTGTTGCTTCTACTAGTTCTGTTCCAGTTGCTGCTATTGTTGCTTCTACTAGTGTTGTTCCAATTGCGGTTATTGTTTGTTCCATTGAGTTTGTTCCAATTGGTGAAACTGTTGCTTCTACTAGTGTTGTTCCAATTGGTGCCACTGTTGCTTCTACTAATTCTGTTCCAGTTGCTGCAATTGTTGCTTCTACTAGTGTTGTTCCTATTGCTGTTATTGATTCTTCTACTAGTGTTCCAATTGCTGACATTGTTTCCTGTATTGGCGTTGTTCCAATCGGTGCCACTGTTGCTTCTACTAGTGTTGTTCTAATTGCTGTTATTGTTGCTTCTACTAGTGTTGTTCCAATTGCTGGCATTGTTTCTTCTATTGGTGTTCCAATCGGTGCCACTTTTGCTTCTACTAGTGTTGTTCTAATTGCTGTTATTGTTGCTTCCACTAGTGTTGTTCCAGTTGCTGCTATTGTTGCTTCCACTAGTGTTGTTCCAGTTGGTGGTACTGTTGCTCCTACTAATTCTGTTCCAAATGCTGTGTTGTTCCAATTGCTGTTATTGATTCTTTTCCTAGTGTTGTTCCAATTGATGGTATTGTTTCTTCTATTGGTGTTGTTCTAAATGGTGCTGCTGTTGCTTCCACTAGTGTTGTTCCAATTGCGGTTATTGATTCTTTTCCTAGTGTTGTTCCAATTGATGGTATTGTTTCTTCTATTGGTGTTGTTCTAAATGGTGCTGCTGTTGCTTCCACTAGTGTTGTTCCAATTGCGGTTATTGATTCTTTTCCTAGTGTTGTTCCAATTGATGGTATTGTTCCTTCTATTGGTGTTGTTCCAAATGGTGCTGATCTTGCTTCTACTAGTGTTGTTACAATTGCTGTTGTTGTTTCTTCTACTAGTGTTGTTACAATAGCTGCTATTGTTACTTTCGCTTCAACTGCCGCTCGTCTATTGTTACTAGTATGCCTCTATTAGTGGTTACTATTATGCTTTGTTACTGCTATACCGCAACCACAGTTTCTACTGTTGTTGCTATGGCTACCACTGTTATTGCTATGTTGTTGCTACGGCTTCCATTGTTACTACTATATTGTTGCCCTGGCTACCCCCGTTATTGCTATATTGTTGCTACCGCTTCCATGGTTACTACAATTTTCTTGCTATTGCTACCGCTGTATTACCATACCACACCACACCACACCACACCACAAAACACCACACCACACCACACCACACCACACCACACCACACCACACCACACCACACCACACCACACCACACCACACCACACCACACCACACCACACCACACCACACCACACCACACCACACCACACCACACCACACCACACCACACCACACCATACCATACTGTTGCTATTATTACTATATTGCTGCCATGGGTACCACTGATATCACTACTTTGTTTATTCTAACTACCACGTGCATTTAGAACCAAGCTGTTACTATTACACTGTTGTTACGGTTACCACTGTTACTACAGTGTTGCTGATGCCACTGTTATTACTGTGCTGTTGCTATGGTAGCACTGTTACTTCTGTGCTGCTGCCACCGCTACCACTCTTACTACTGTGTTGTTCCTGTGGCCACTACTGTTACTACAGCGTTTTTGCTACTACTGGTGCTATTGTCTTGTTGCTATGGCAACCACTGTTACTACCGTTTTCGTTGCCGCTTCCATTGTTACGACAATATTGTTGCTACCACGACGACTGTTACTCCTGCGTTGCTACTACCACCACTGTTACTACCAGTATTGCTTCACCCCGCTGCTAATGTAAGTGCTTGTCTGCTATCGCTGCTATCAAGAAGACATTCCAAGCGGGAAGAGCAGGTACTGAAAGCCAGTTGAACATTCAAAGTTATCCTTCAGCAGTTATTACAATTAAATAGCGAAAATCTCTTTTAAATTACAATTTTATGATGTCAGTTATGCATTTTCACCTTACAGTGGACACGTTTTGACATGTTTTTTGACAGCGGCGCAATGTATTCAACTACACACATTGCTCAATAGTATCACCCAGGTCGCCATCTTGCACCCAGTGCCCCGTCAGTTGTATGGTTATACATGCTGGTACTTGTTGGGACATGTCGCCTGCATGACGACGGGGACATGGCGTGGGAGCAAGACGGCGTTTGTTGACACTGTCAACGTTCATGCTCCTCGGAACCTAACGAAGTCAGCGCGTGTATACATGTTGAAACATTGATGAACTTGGCAACGTCACGATGGCAACCCTGATTGCTGTGAGAGAAGTTTGAAGACGTGTTATATTGTGTGCGCGTGCGTGTGCGTGTGCATGTGCGTGTGCGCGTGCGTGTGGTGTCTGAGTCAGTGAGTGAGTAAGTGGATGGGTCCAACGCTGCTTTCAACATTATTCCATAGATAGGACTGTTTGATCTGAATCTGAGATGTTAGCATGAAATGACGCATGTCTTGCTCGAGGGCAAACCGAGATTCGAAACCAGGATCATAGGTTCCTGGCGTGCTAAAGGGGCGCAATTCTACATGCCAAAATGCGGAGTCTAAGACATCTGGTCTAAGTGAATAATCTGAGTTGTTCTATTGTCATGTGCAATGTCAGAATTTATATTATAATCTTTGTTACGAATAAAAATGATTTATGAAAATGGAGAAAACTGCCCCAGCATATCATGATCTTTTAGATAACTTCATCAATAATATATGAACCTATATCGAAGCAAATGAGTTTGAATCATTCGCACATAACTGTTGCTTTTAGTGAATGAGTGAGTGAGTGAGTGAGTGAGTGAGTGAGTGAGTTTGGTTTTACGTCACTTTTAGCAATATTCCAGCAACATCACGGCGGGGGACACCAAAAATGGGTTTCGCACATTGTACCCATGTGGAGAATAGAACCCGGGTCTTCGGCATGACGAGCGAGACATTTAGCCACTAGGCTACCTCGTTATGATAAACATGTAATGGAACTGTTTGTAACAGCTGCGTTCATTACTTATTTACTACATTGTAGTTATGAAGTGAGTGAGTAAGTTTAGTTTCACGCTGCTTTACTCAGCAATATTCCAGCTATAAGGCGGCGGTCTGTAAATAATCGAGTCTGTACCAGACAATCCAGGTGTTCAACAGCATAAGCACCGATCTGCGCAACTGGGAACCGATAGCATGTGTCAGCCAGCCTAACCACCCGTTAGTCGCCCTCAGTGACAAATATCGGTCGCGGGAAGCCTATACTATCCCGGATCTTCACGGATCTGTTATGAAGCGGTTACTATATAAATGATGAAGAATACTGAAAATGCATGTTTTATAGTCAAAACAATGTAATCTGGAACAACTGGTATTATCGTTAAGGTCAGTTTCACATGAAAAGTCGAAACTATCTCATTCACTATTTATGCAACGGATGGCGATCATATAACATAGCATAATGCCACAGAGCACAAATAAGTAAAGAGGAACAGCGTTATGTTTTGGTTTTTTTTATATGTACCCCCATGAGTAACGTAGTTTTAGTTCACTTTGTGTTCGTAAATCGACTTGATAAAGTACCATTGATCTTGTAAAGGACACATTCCCTTTTACATGATAGCACACACCTTGTATGAATCGATCTCTACGTATACAATGAAGTTTCTGAAATGCAATCTCGGCCAAAATTACCATAAATATAATTTATAGAATTGAATAATTCTTTTGATGTTACGGATAGAAATGTTCCTCCCTACACAGCAGGGCAAAAGAACATATACAGACGCATTCTGGATTTGACTGCTTTTTACATGTTTAACTGAAACATGACATACTGAAAATAGTCAGTGAAATATTTCAAACCAAAGTCTAAATACAACTATGATACTTCGGTTCCTTGCTTGTTTTCAAGGGCGGTGTGAAAACCCAATAGTCAAAGCGTTCGCTCTTCACGTTTTCGATTAACTGATCTGAAATCTTTTTTTTTAACCGTTTAGGGGCGGTAGACCCAGGTTCTAGTCCTCACATGTATACAATGTGTGAAGCCCATTTCTGGTGTTCCCCGTGTGATATTGGTAAAATATTGCTAAAAGCGGCGTAAAACTGAACTCACTCTTTGTTTATAGCCACTGTCAATTTTTGTAGATATTTTCTGTTGCCCGATTGTGTAATATCAGACAGCTTCTTCTGGACTGTTCGTAACTACGAATACTATTTGTGTTCGTAACTACGAATACTATTTGTGCTCGTAACTACGAATACTATTTGTGCTCGTAACTACGAATACTATTTGTGCTCGTAACTACGAATACTATTTGTGCTCGTAACTATGAATACTATTTGTGTTCGTAACTACGAATACTATTTGTGCTCGTAACTACGAATACTATTTGTGCTCGTAACTACGAATACTAATGAGTTCTTACATGATCATTCTTTTTGTGCTTTCGTTATTTCAAGACAGCATCTTGAACAATGCTTGGAGAGTGAGTGAGTGAGTTTAGTTTTATGTCGCACTCAGCAATATTCCAGCTATATGGCGGTGGTCTGTAAATAACCAGACAATCCAGTGACCACCCGATCCCGTTAGTCGCCTCTTACGACAAGAATAGTCGCCTTTTATAACAAGCATGGGTTGCTGAAGACCTATTCTACCCCGGGTAGACCTTCACGGGTCCGATGTTTGGAGACACGTATGAGCAAAGCGATCAGCAGTTTGCACTTAGGTCGAATTGACACATAAAACAGCTACAGTAAGCTGCGTTTATGACTAACACGCTCATATCAAACTGTCAGATAAACGAACAGTTGTTCGGATATCCAGGAAACTTGCGCTACAGAACGCCGACCAGGCCTCTAATATTGGTTGCCATCTACAGACGAAACTCACATTCACACACAAACGCGGGAAAAGGGGTTGTAGCCTCGTGGTTGAAACTTTCTCTCTTTACACAAAAGAGCCGTGTTCGATTCACCACTTGGAAAGAATATGTGAAACATTCTTGATGCCCTCCGCCGTTCAATTGCTGGAATATAGCTAAAAGCTGCATAAAACAATACTCACTCACTCACTCGCTACTGTGCATAACTCGCAGATGCTATCGCCCAAAAGGTATAAACAATACTCCTAACACTATAGCTACAACCTGTCATTTCGCGTCATAGATGGACCAGATGAAAGAAAAATACACTGGCATGTTATGCAGCACGGGAGAAATCAATCGGCAATGACGCCAAGCGTCAAGATCATACCACGATCAGCTGACCGTGTGTGACATCTGTTAAGGTTGTTTCATCTCTGTCACCAGGTGTGTGCCCGGCGGCATATTGAAATGAGTGAGTGAGTTGAGTTTTACGCCGCTATTAGCAATACTCCAGCCACATGGCGGCGGTCTGCAAAAAATCGAGTTTGGACCAGACAACCCACTGATCAACAACATGGGCATCGATCCGCGAAATTGGGAACCGATGACATGTGTCAACCAAGTCAGCGAGCCTGACCACCCGATTCCGTTAGTCGCCTCTTACGACAAGCATAGTCGCCCTTTTATACCAAACACGGGATGCTGAAGGCCTATTCTACCACGGACCGTAACGGGTCTCATACTGAAATGAGACATATTATACGTGAAAAAAGTGTCATTTTACCATTTTCTACGTATATTGACAGCCGCGTACAAGATTCATTAGACGCTATTTCACAAACGACATTAGATTAAAAATTTCATGTTATGTTCACAATGGCACGGACAAGGAACGGGAAGGAATACAAACTATAGATCTGCGTGATACATTACCTGGTTGAGATGATATAGACTTCTACAAACCATTTAGGGCGGTGGGGTAGTACAGTGGTTAAAGTGTTGGCTCGTCACACTGAAGACCCGGGTTCGATTCCTCACATGGGTGCAGTGTTTAAAGCCCATTTCCGATGTCCCCCGCCGTGATATTGATGGACTAGAGGCGTAAAACTAAACTCACTCACTCACGCTACAAATCAACTTAATCTTACGTTACCCAAAAAGCCTTTCTCACTATGGATGATACTAGATGTATGCTATATTTTAATTATACAACAGACAAAGACAAATGTCCTGCCAAAAACTCTATGATGAGTCTATTGAGAAACTGTTGGTGTGCGCTTCGTCTTGAAATTCTTTCCGTTTCTGGATTCGCATTTTTGTTAGTTCAAGGCGAATTACTCTAAATTTACTTTTTATCTGCCCAGGAAATGTCGGTATTTCTATATCAAGGATTGATTGAGGAAGTACAGTTTTGTGTCGCACTCACCGATGTTCATTCATGTTCCTGAACATCAAATACACCATGAACATGCATTTACTGAACTGGATGTTAGAAGTAGTCGAGTAATGATTTTGAATGTTCAGAAATACATTTGACGATTGCAAACAATCGGTTCTCACAAAAGACTTTATAGAGTGGAAATAACCGTCATGTATTCAGCAATTATTTACCGAAAAAACAAACGAAAGACAATTCAGGTGATAGTCTCATTTTGTCTGATCTCCAAGGTTGGCACACGTTATAAAGACTGAACTAAGGTTTTCTTTATGAAAGACAGAAACCAGTGTTAGGTAATCTGGGGTAACGGGTCGCTTTATGGACCCATGCTCGATAAACTCAATTAGGTTACTGGGGCAAATAGACCCGAGGCACGTAAATTATCATACCGTGTTATCTATGTTTAACGGTATCTTATAAGAACGAACCTGTTATCTTCGATATGGATGTCGTTACGTATCATCATGGTAACCACAGTTACGGGATCAACCGTTGAAGAGAATCTGTTCATTCAACTGAGGATCGTGATTTACTTTGATATGTCAACGGGTTGACGTTATCTCGGATGTGTTTATTATTTTTGGTGGGATTAACGATTATAGTTTAATATGACATATATGCATTTCTAATCTACATAAGACATATGCATTTAGAAAATAGATGTTACATGTATGCATTTATTACCCATATGGTAGAACAGAACACGAGTCATATATTATTTTTTAATCTAGGAGGGTGAAAATATCGGGATTCATATTTTTCATTCCGAGCTCCGTTGTTTCTGTATTTTGTCGTCTGTGACGTCATTATACAATCGAACGTGACGTCAATGAAGAGGGCCTTCACACTTGTTCAACGTGTTTTACTGGACAAATCTACATTAATAACATGGATAACTAGGAAATAATTAGACTCGAGCAAGTGTGTCATACGACTTACACCACACTCGTTCCGTATAAGCGATATGACACACTTGGTCTTGTAATACATAATCTCTATGTAGAACCTTGGTAAAAACACATGCATTTAGAACCTAGATGTTACCTACATGTATTTAGAACCTAGGTAAAACATGTATTTAGAACCGATTTGTAACGTACATACATTTAGAACCAAGCTGAAAAGAGACTGTACAATCATTTAAAACCTAGATATAACAAACACACGTTTAAGAATTTGATATAACTTAGATTCATTTTGAATCCAGAAGTATCAGTATTTGACAAGACCCGCATGCATTTTGAATCCCAGCTAAATGTGATATTCAAGCACACGGAACTTAGATATTAAATATATGCGCACACTGTACACACATTTAACATCTATATATTATATAGGAGCATTAGGAATCTACTTGTATGATTCTGGAATACAGATATGAAGCGGTTTTGAACTGTTCCAGGTATATCACGACCTGTCTGATTGATTTGAGGTCAAGCCCAGAGTGATCCTGGTGTGCAGAAACCCAAGTCTAAAAAAACCCAGAGGCAAGGATATTGTACACACGCAAACACGTATCGTGAGCGCAGAGCATTGTATGTGTCCATTAGAACCTGTTCGTGGCCATGTTTTCAGGACGAACTGACTTATATGAAGTAATTGGGATTGGTTTAACGCTAGTTTGAACAATATGTCAGCTATTATCTATCGCACTGTCCAGTACGTCCATTTTAGAGCAGACACCGAAAATCTTCCATGTGTACACTCACGCCTTTGATGTATGGAAATGCTCAATTAGCAAAGGTAATTCATCAGGTGAGATGAAAGAACGCCGTGTTTTATTACCATACCTGTTTGATTCGCTGTCAGGTGCGTCCAGACTTATCTCCTCGGTCAACACAAGAGCAATGACCAATAAGCTATCTGTCGGAGGACAAATCCTGCGTAAGGGTCAATCTCGCAGTCGTATTGGCCCTTAATCTGAATAGTTTTTATTCGGTTGTTGAAACGTTATTGTTATCTTTCACCGAGAAACACATTTTTCATATATAATATTGTAACACACCTCATAAAAACCCTCACCAGATTTCGCTTGCCATGGCAATGGAGAGTTTGCAGCAGTGCGTGTTAATAGTGAGGGATTAATGGAAATAGCCATTAGGTCACAGTGACCAAAGGGCACGTGCAGGTTTATTGCACGTGAATTCATTGTATCGGACAATTTCTCAACAAATGAATTAGTGAACCGTTGTTTCGAGGTCTGATTGAATGAGAAATTGTGGATTTGGATACTGCACATAAACCTCTAACTAAATATTTTGAAAGATCAAAACTGCGAAAGACTGACACAAGTAGATTTGGCGAGATGTCAAAAGATTAGGGGATTAGTAAAGAGAAGACTGGGGGTCAATTTGGTGTTCTTCATCAGCTTCATCTCGCTCGGAATAATTTGTCGTATTACTAGAACACAACACTCGTTCTTTTTCCCATTGAACGAATACGATATTATTGTCTAATAGAAACATAAATGTTTCAAGAAAATGTTTCATTTCTACAGAAATGGTCTGTACTGCAATTTTACACATACGTATTACATTTAACTGTTTTTTCGCACTGCATTAATTTTCATTAATCTAGCCTTACCGACTGTCTGTCCTGAGCCACGGCATGTGCTTATTTTACCCCCAAAGAACTCCGAATCCCTAGCTACTTTAATATACACGGGCTATTGTAAAAGCGTGGCCAGTATATTCTTTTTCGCTGTAACATTCGCTCTATCTGCATGTTCATTGTACCATTTCAACAAGTTTTGATATATATCGATGTATGTTGAAAGCGAAGAATTTACATGAGACGAAGAACGAAAAGAAGTGAGAAAGTGAAAAGAGTGGTTCTTTTCTTTGGAGGTGAGGTTTGGGGTTTCGAATTAAATATTCTGTTTTGTTTCATGATGTAGCGGTCACGATATGGCTGTAATATTGCCGATGTGGCGTTAAATATTAACTCACACTTAACTCATGATGTGGCGTGTATCTGAAATTCACTCACTTAGTCGCGTTGTGTATGACAACGTCATTGTTATCCAGTTTAAGTTTTTCCCGTCTACTTGTTCAGTGTCGTTTGTTTACATGTACTACTTGAACACAAACCCTTTGAATGAACTAATTTGTCAATAAATTTCAAATGTAAACGCTTGCTAAAATGCCCCTCATGACTCAGAACGATGAAGTGCAAATTTATTCAAGGGCACAGTGCAAATACTGTGTTACTTAATCCATTGGAATCGCGTCATTCACAGGGATAGGGGATGGGAGGGTTTTTTGTTAAGACTAGAAACCAAATGAGATGAAGGAAGCAATCGAGTGATACGCAATGGCTGGAAGATCTAGATTATCGCTCGACCTAATTCGCATTGAATTATCTTTATACCTCAGACACCAGTTTTCAACCAGCAAATATGATATCGTTATACAAAAGTGTCTTAGCGCCAAGTGTCTTAACTCCCATACTTTAACATGGACTTACGATAACCGCAGTGATAAGGTGATAGTAACTCCAATACTCTGAGACAGACTTAAGATCATCGTAGTGCTAAGGTGATCGCAACTCCCATACTTTGACATAGACTTACGATCATCGTAGTGCTAAGGTAATCGTGACTCCCATACTTTAACAAAGACATACGATCATCGTAGTGCTAAGGTGATAGTAACTCCAATACTCTGAGACAGACTTACGATCCTCGTAGTGCTAAGGTAATCGTAACTCCCATACTTTGACATAGACTTACGATCATCGTAGTGCTAAGGTAATCGTGACTCCCATACTTTAACAAAGACATATGATCATCGTAGTGCTAAGGTGATAGTAACTCCAATACTCTGAGACAGACTTACGATCATCGTAGGGCTAAGGTGATCGTAACTCCCATACTTTAACAAAGACATACGATCATCGTAGTGCTAAGGTGATAGTAACTCCCATACTTTGACACAGACTTACGATCCTCGTAGTGCTAAGGTGATCGTAACTCCCTCACTTTGACACAGACGTACGATTACCGTAGTGCTAAGGTGATAGTAACTCCAATACTTTGACACAGACTTACGATCATCGTAGGGCTAAGGTGATCGTAACTCCCATACTATAACGTAGATTTAACGTTGTCGCAGTGGTAATCGCTTTGTGTAAGTGGGTACAGCTTGGTTGAGCTTATCCCGCAAAAGAAGCACTTAGGAGCCAAAAATCCGTTGTCGTTCATATGTTACACTGACTTATGTATATAAAAGTAGCGATCTGACATTCAAATGTTTTTGTAATGAAGTTCCAGGTATGACAAATATGACTGCAGTGAGAAGTATTTCATTAAATGATAGTTTTCTGAAATAATGCAAATCAGGGCCAGATAATCAAGTGATTGCATCAAGAGCATCGATGGGGCAATTTGAGTGTTACAACATCTATCAAGCCTGATCATCAAACCTCGTCAGTCGCCTTTTTGGCAAGCATGGGTTTCTCAAGAATCAATTCTAATCAGAATTCGCACGACATTTGGGGAAATTCTGCTGAGCTGAGCTGAGTATTTCGTGTGGCAGTACATGCACATCCTGATGATCCACGAATGCAGTATCTCAAATGAAGCAGAGCATAAACCATATTTTTCATAGTTTCACGTGCAGCACGCAATCCCATAAACTGAACGGTCTAGATCTATTTGATCTACTGACGATCACTTACTTCCCCAAATCATTTAGCCGAGCTTTAACTCATATTATTACCAGTCTGTGTAAATCATCCATCCTATGGGTTGAACAAAACTGAATGTAAATTTCCACTATCCAACGAAATTTGCGTAAATCAGTGTGTGATTGAGTTTAGTTCTACGCCGCCTTTAGCAATATTCCAGCAATATCACGACGTGGGACATCGGAAATGGGCTTCGCACATTGTAGCCATGTTGGGAATAGAACACGGTCCTTCGACGTGACGAGTGAATGCTTTCACCACAAGGCTACCTCATCCCTCCATGTAAACCACAACCCATTATGCGACTTCGAATGTACCAGGAATGTGTTCACGGAAAGTTGGGCATACCTTCTGTACAGGCAACACCTGTCACAAACACATGCAAAGTCAAATAAAACAAATCTCTGTACAGTTTTCCTGATGTATCTAATGCTTAAGAAGCAAGTGAGATATTCACCGGAAAATACACAGGAACGTTATTTGCAAGGCAAAATAGGGAATTGCATCATGCATATTTTTTGTCACTGATGAACCATCTCCCCACAACAGACCGCCGCCACATGGCTGGAAAATTGATGAGTGCGGCGTAAAACTAAACTCACCCACTCACTATTCTCAATTTATGGCGGAGAGTTGAGGAAATATTTGACACGATTATAACGTTTAACGATGTTCGGTAGGTTGATTATGTCGGTACAAAGTACATTGGTTTGAATTTTAATAGGTCTTTATGTGTACTGTTTCTGTGGCGGTCAAATTGCACATTTGAGGAAATATTTTTGTTCCTCACGAATTATCTCAGGATAATGATAATAATAACAATATTATAAAGAAAAAACATAATTGCAGTTTTAGGTCATATTGCTTTTGGAATTTAACGGACTGAATAATTAATGGTGTTCGATAAGTTAAATAAATTCTACAACCGGTGGTTTAAAATGTGCTTCCACATTGCCCTTTGAAGTTCAGTAATTAACAAACGTCATAATTGCATATTCGAGTATCGTCTCGTCGTTGTTATAAATAACATCAAAGAAAAAAACCCGTTATGTTGTATTTATTTTGTATCTGGGTGATCCAGGAACTTAATTCACCATCATGCGCCACCACTCCTCTCATCAACCTGTTCTTTGTACTGCCGAGCGCTAAGATCTGTGTATATAGACTGATGAAACCAGTCCATTTACTGGGCCCAGTCTGCTACCACTTGGTAAATAGTAAAACTAGCAATTAGACTTAATACACTATAGATAACAATGTAATGAATTTGAATAGATTTTCTTACATATACTGCACTAATTATAAACTGTTTGAATGGAAGGAATTTTGAACATCTGATCAGTGTTAGGCTTCTGAAATACTAACATTATTCATTGCCAAAGTTGTCTGATATCTATTTATGGCATTTTAACCATAATTTCGTGATAAATTGACCTGAGGTACCTTTTAAGCATTATGGCTGATTTACCCATTACGGTGGTTTATAGTCCTCCTATCACCGGAATGACTGGTCCATGTTCAGATATTTACGGACCATTGTAGTCTGGCATGTAGGCTTTGAAACAGATATATCCAAGAAAGCCCGGGTAAGTGTAGAATGTGTAGCAAGTCTAGATTTCAGTTTCTCAAAATGAAGAAAGTCTCTGGGTTCCTTTTCACTATACACGTAAAATATGATTATTTTATGAACAGTATTTTTCTGTAAAAAATGTTGATTTCAGAGACTGGATGTAACTTTAAATTCTCTGTAAAATAATACTGAGTAAAGCCTTGAATAACGTGAATATTTGATGCTGAGCTTCATGTATACCCAGTCTCATCATGTGCTGACAAAGTGAATCATACAAAACAATTGTATTTTGATATTTAACATACAAAATATCAGGAAAATTTTAATAGTGTAGATGAATGATAAACGTCCCTATCCATATCTTCCACCTTGTAATCTAACAAGAGAAATTTACAACCTAAATTTCATATTTACATATCCAGGGGCGGTAGGTAGCCAAGCGTGGCTCGTTACACAGAAAGCCGGGTTTGATTCCAAATGAGTACATTGTATGAAAAGCGCATTTCTGGTGTGATATTACTGGAATATTGTATAAGCTCACTCACTAATACACAAATCAGCCACTACATACTATCATACATTCACAGCTACCCAGTCATCCACCACAATAGTATACAAAATACTCTCTCTCGTTGCCAAGCGACCCCACTGAAATATTTACTTTATCGAATTTATTGAATTCCCAAGCAAATATCTGCAACTCGTTCTGTCTTGTAAGAGACGCTGGGCTTTCAGAAGAGGCAGTGAATTATTATATCAATTTTTAGGAGCTACTTAGCTTTTATATATGCTTGTTTTCATGGTTCTTAGGCGTTATGGTTGCCACATCAAGGTGTGTATGCCCCGAAGCCAGTCAAACTTGTATCAACTTGCCCATCGATAAAGCGTTAGTATGCGATTTACTGAAGTAAGTAATTAACAAATAGCTGCACCCTGTTTATAAATATTTATACAACACCTAGGATATATTGGTGCAATTGCAGTGTTGTGAATAAGCTGTTGTAAAATCGATGTATACAATATCCCAGAGGATGCTGGGTTTGAAGTGTGATAATTATCTGTTGTCGGAATTGTTGCTGTCTGTTGGTAGGGTCACGTTCACCTCTTCTTTTGGGGTAGCCCTGTGGTTACAGCGTTTGCTCCTCACGCCGAAGTCACAGGTTCGATTCTCCACAGGGGCACATTGATAAATGCGGTGTAAAACTATATCACTCACTTTTATGTGATCGCAGTGAACCTTACGTACATGTAATTTGTTCATACGGTCACGATGAACTTGGACTTTCGGTTCGTTGATAACAAAACGCGTTTGTCAATTACTTATAACAAATACGCTTAACTCATATTCAGCCATGGAGAGACCTGTGAATAGTGTGAAGGTATAGATTGAGAAGAAGTCTGGATACGATTTACTTCAGTCAGTGGGTGAGTGAGAGAACATGATATCCCAAGTTTTATCAGCGTTTTACAGGTGAATAGAACAAAAGTTGAACGGTGTGCTAGTCTTGGGACCGACGATGACACTCTCAGAATAATACTCAGCCAACTCGGAACGAAGTTCGGATACTGTAACGGACAAGAGAGACAAATCTAACAGCCATTGGTCAATCCGAAATTATTATTAGCTATACCGACCAACCAAAGCAAACTTCCTAATAAAGTGTCGCTTGTGGCCCGCTAGCATAATGTGTCTCAACTGACTGTAACCCTGTTAAGATCAGGGTTAGAACTAGTCTTCAGCAACCCATGCTTGTCTCAAAAGGTCACTATGCTTGCAGTATGAGACGTCTAACAGGATCGAGTGGTCGGGCTCGCTGACTTGGTTGATTTTTGTCCCCGTGGAATGACGTAATTTTAAGCAATTTGGGTGATTGTATAAATATATCCCTCAGCTGTTGTACCACTTGCTTGACAACGACTTTAGGATCAATGTCGAAACGTCGACAATACAGAATAAAGAAGGCTGTATATCCAGAAAACTTGTCCCCATTCTTCATCTTCTCAACTTTCAGAATGTCAGTCAAAAAACAACTACAAACAAATAAAAAGCCACCTAACCAACTAACCAACCCACCAAACAAAACATGTCATCGTATCCCAACTGCATGGATAGCTGTTTGTTAAGTCATCACTGCATTGTCTGCGTTGTCAGCTGGAATACTGCTGAGCGCGGCGTTAAACAACAAACAAATAAACAAACAAACACTCATTATCATGCTCATACTTATGAGGTGTGTCCCAATTTGTAAGCACTCCCACATAACCCTGAAATGCTGTACCTTCACAGGCTCTCGAAACCATTTTCAAGTGAACGTAAAGCGCAGCGTACTCTCAGCTTCAGTATAATCTGGTGACCCTGGCGCCCTGACACAGCGTTTTCACCGCCGATAATCATTTCATGGAATCAATACGCCTGAAGCAAGACTATTGCTGATGTCAGAAACACTCTCCTATGACAGAGGCAAAGCAACGAGTTTCAAATTGATCCCCACAATACCTCGGAATCATTTATTTTTGGTTTAACCACAATGCATTTTTCTTCAACCGGAAGTGAGACGAACCATGACTGACACATCCAACGTTTTTCATAAGGAATAATCGATACTATATTGGTATTGCACAATGTAGATTTTTTTCATAATTTTCGAGTAATATCCGTACAATTTCACTTAATGTTCCATTTCAAAAGACTTGTGTTTCACCAAAAAGGACGCGTGAATATGTTAGTTATGAACTCGGCGATGCGGAACGTTCGTAACTAAAGCAAGGGGGAAGGAGGGGGGGGGGGGGAGGATTTCAAATAACGGGCGTAACTATGCAATACAATGATGTCGTAGACACGTAGATGTCGTTAGAAACGTCATCGCTTGTCGATCCTTGCTTTGAGTCTAACGGGTTCCATTTGGGTGACTTTTCGATTGGTCGCTATACTTTAAAGGTGTTAACGTATAAATAAATGGTAAATGATAAATGCCGGGTGTGTGTTCAATGCCAATTACTTGCAGAGACTGATATGGCATGCTTCAAGTAACACCAGGACACGGTAGGGTAAACGATTCTTGACAGGCAAAGGGTGTTTTTTGTCACGCGGTGCAGGATCATTCTGATTGATTCTTTGGAGAGAAATATTGATTTCCCGTCTTAACTAATTTTACGATTCAAGGAAGCATCCATGATTACTAAACTTAGAGGATGCATTAAGTAATACTCTGATACCATTAAAGGACAATTTGTTGGTGTTTCTGCAGAAATGAAAGGTTGAGAGAAAGACATGCCGATGATTATGAAGATGATCACTTTGTTTATGATGGTTATCAAAATCATGGTAATCGGAGAATAGTGTAGACGGAATTTAGACGCTGTACATAACTCCTAACATTTTTATTCCATTCTCCACAGTGACGATTCGTTTCAAACGCATTCCGGCGTAAAACCGCCATTACGTCCCATCCGACTCGTTGTCTGTTGCCATGGCGACACGCGTGACACGACTGTTGTCTCATGTGTACACCTGTCGCTAGGCGGATGATGCTTTTGAGTGGTTCAGAAGCATTTAAATCAATTCCAGTTCAATCCCCGTTGCTATGGCGACCATCCTAACACACTTCTCGCATTATACGAAGGGTTAGTGACAATATTTGGACAAGATAGCAAATGAATAAGCTATCATATGCGCTTCATCTTTGCGACACGTCTTCTGAAATATTCATATGGCATCAACTTTTAGAAGCTTGATAATTTGTTCGCGGGACAATGTTTGACAAAAGTTCTAAGCTCAAGCGCGTGGCAAACAAACTGAATGTAAACAGTCGCTTCGCCATCAATGGACGAGACAGGATATTCTTTAATCTACCTCTAATGCTCGGAATAATGACACCATTATATTGGTTTGGACAAAGCATCTCGAAGAAAGGTTTCGGGATCTAGAATTCATCTCAAGAAGGACATGAATTAAAATGTGTCTAGTCTGTTTTAATTACAATACGTAAAACCATCGACAGTTTGGGTTTTAATAGCAGCAGTTGCAGTTTGGCGTCAAATGGAATCTTGAGATAGGCGCAATGGGGGATCACCCCATGGGAATATGATTCGAGATCCTGAATATTATTTTATTGAGCTATTATGTCTTCCTTCGCACGGGGAGATGAGATGGGGGAAATCCCTGAGATGGGGAAATATTCCTGTCTACGAGGTTAGCGGTTAGCGGTTTAAATATTTAAATATCATCGTGTTCCTCACACTAATTTAACAATGCGGCAAGTGATGGCAAAGTGATGCGGCAAAGAAACTTTGAAAGTATTATTCTAACCAAATGTCATTTCACGGATGAATCCTCGTTAAGATTATGTTTCGCTGATCGATTACTAAGTGTTGACATATTTACGAGATATTCTCTGACACGATCTCATTTGAGCATTTACAACGCGACCTGACATTGCAAACAGCCATGAAGGGGTGTACCCATCTCAAGAAGCGAACTGGACTTGCCTTGAAGTTCTAATACTGCAGTAAAAACTCCCCGAGCTATCGTACAGTGGTCTGTAAATAAACTAGTCTTGACCAGACAATCCGGTGATAGACGTAATGGGCAATTGGGTATGTGGGAAATGAACTCTGGTCTTCCGCGTGACGAGCCAACGCTTTCACCACCGGACAGCCTGTTATTACGACGCGAGGTAGATGTCAGGGTTTTCCATCTAAACAAGTAATATTTGTTCATCTATATCTTTTTCAGAAAATAGAAGACAAACTATTTTTAGATCAGAATACGTTTCATACCGATACGTTCCATGCAAGAACAAAAGTTGATTCTTAGTAAACATTGTCCATATTGATAGCTCGCATCTTTGATGTTCTGTATCTTCTCTGTTGTTTTACTCCACACACTCCAAACACTCCAAACACTCCACACTATTCATTTGAATAGCCGCTAAGTGCGTCAATGAAATCTTTCTACACGCCACGCTTTCGACACGCTGGACATGAGGATGTCGGTGACCCCAACCTGATTACCTTGCGTGCTCTCCTTTCCTGTAATTCCAGAAAGTTCCGGTCAGTGCCAATCAGCTGGACATTGGTCACGTGGTATTGACTTCGAGATCAATTATATGATTCTACCTGCGTATTAATTTACAAGGGTAGCATGGTGGCTAGGGCTGATTGGATAGGTTTGAGAATCTTTGAGATGTATGGGCTTCATCGGTTGTATTAATTTTTGTGTTGTGTCGTGCAGATGGACATAAAACAGTCAATTAACTATATCATGACCTGGATTAACACAACTGCGAATGTCCAAGCAAACAAACAAACAAATAAAAAGCCAACCAAACACAACATGTCATCGTATCCCAGCGGCGTTGATGGATGTTTATTAAGTCATCACTGCATTGTCCGGCCCAGCCTCGATTATTTACACACCGCCGTCATATATCTGGAATACTGCTGAGCGCAGCGATAAACAAAAAACAAACAAACACTCATGATCATGCTCGTGGTTTTCACCAAGGGCCGAACTTATGAGGTATGTCCCAATTTGTAAGTACTCCAACATAAAGCTGAAATGCTGATATAAAAATCAGAGAATGGAATTACATCTTGGAATCACTGGCACTTGACAGTCCTCAATCAAATGATAATGTCACTTGAAAGATCCAGGTGGGGCTTTCTATAACGGATGTGGACATTTCAAGAACACAATGGAAGCACGAATCAAGGGACGCCAGCACGTCCAGCGACGGACAGTCAGCTTGACTAACGCTCAGTCCCTGAATATCTGTAAGTAACAAATAAACCCTTTTAAACTGAAAAGGAACCCCAGTGAGATTCGCGACCTGGGGAAATCTAGACTTGCTTCATTGAGGGTTTCATCAATGCGGGGATGGCCAGACTGTTGGTAGAAATGATGTACCAAGATTTAGTAAGCGTTTTAACCCTTTCACACAGAGGAAACGGTCATACTGTATGAACAGGTTTCAACGCTTAGTAAATTTTGGTTATTTCAGCAAAAACTGTCCAAATGAAGTAAGAGCAAGATCATCGGCTTAATGTGACTTGCCTTGTATCAGGCGAACTTTGAAACTTCAGACACGACTACAAGGAATACAGGAAACCTTGAATCGCATACAAGTATAACCTGTGAAATTTAGCATTTTCTCACTATATGTCGACAAATTAAAACATCGTATTACGTTATAATGTGCTTTTCCGTATATAGTCGTTATTAAACTCACAAAAACGAAACCTCACATTGCTATAATCATAAATAACCCCCAAATAATCTCTTTCGATCGTGGACTGAGTGGGGTCCAGTTGAAGGGGTTTGATTTCCAGTTTGTTCAACAAACAGGTCATATGACAGTTTGCGTTGAGAAGTGATTACAAGATTACAAAATCTCATTATCATTAATGACTTTTGATGGATGTCTTTCTAAGTATCGGCGTGATGAATGAAAGATTTGACTGAAAGTTTTTTTTATGTTAAAGTCTTGTAAGTTTATGGAAACGTGAGGTAGCGATTACGTTTTTGTCACATGACGTATTTATAATCAGGAGGCTGGTGGTCTTGGAGATGAAATAGGGTTCCTCCACATGACGCCGTTCATGCGAGTGTATGCGTGACTGATTGTACTAGCCACAACTTATGCTGGTCTTAAAGTGCTAGCTCACTAGCTCACTGAGATACCAGGCCACAGATAAGCATGAATATCCCACCTCAAACACACTTCACTGACTCCGGTGCGACCAACCCTTGCCGTACCCATTAATGCCGAGCACCAGGCAGGGACCAACAAGTACCATATTTGAAAGATCACATATACTGTAGGGGGTGCAAATGCACAAATGACTCATTGGCATCGTTATAAATGAAACCCCATCATTAAAACTGCTCATTTCGATCTTTAATTACCTTAAATCGACCTTTTTGTCAATCGTACACAATTCTCAGCCGCAAACGAAATTTCAACAAATCCGTGACGTAATAGTAGGTATAGGTGTGAGGGTCTGTGTAGAATTCATCTACATTTCAGGGGGTAAACTATTTCGTTTGCAGGTTTGTGCAAACCTGAAATCGAGACAGCTGTTGTGAAAAATGAAAGCTATGTGTCTACAATCATTTAGTTTTGTCTCCTGCTTTGCCTAGTTTCCGAGTTACAAACCTTGTTTTCATAGACGACTCTTGGTTTCGCTAGGATGAAAACCGTGTTAGGTGGTATAAACCTACACGTTATTTGTCATCATTCACTTAATGCTCAGTTAATGAATTTGTAACAGGTATAATTAATGGTAACGCCACTTAGATTACCCGACAAAGGTCCTCATTTGGCATTTCTTGTGTCTGGATCGATCAAAGGATTAACCGATAACACGCTGATTGATTAGTTAGATTTAAATGGGGGATTTGTCAAAAGGTAGTGTTTATGTATGTACATTTACTAATCTATACTGAATACACGCTGTCGTATCTGTGCCTGTGTAAAAACAACACTCTTTTTTCAAAGGATTAACCGTCAATACATTGACTGACTATTGGATAACTAATTACTTTTTTAAAAGAATGACGCACATTATGCAATTAATTGCCAGGTGTGCTATCTTGAGTGACCAATGAGACTATACAGCAATGTGAAAAACCTGAAACGATGCATCACGTTTTCGTATATTAGACGAAAGAATATAAGAGATCCATATACAAGATATAAAGAATATAGAATATAAAAGACTTGGGAAATCTGCAGATGAATTATACATCACTCGTTTTTGTGGATATTGATGGATACATTCCCCGAAAAAAGTAATAGCCTGACATTGCACCTCTAACTTTAATTTGTATTAATTTTAATGTTTGCATTTTGTTTTTATGGCTTTCAACAGAATCACTGTTTTCGTCGCGAAGTGTAAGGATACCGACGACATACATGAGGGCGTGCGTGCGAATTATGATTCATATAGGCAAACTATAAAATGTCTAGATATTACACTCCTGTTATACATTCGCAGATTGCTTTTTATTAAGTTTCAAAATGCATACAAGTATGATTATAAAGTAATTAGGATTATGTTATGTTACAGGTTGTGTCATGCAAACTCCTTTTGGTCATGGTTAAAATACATATTTAACTACTAGTAGAAAGTAGTTTTGATTTTCTAACTTGATGAAAACAAACCATAACTCTCGCTTCGCACACACAAACAACCAATCTAAGTACAATCTACGGGGTTCGGTGGAAATCTGCATAGTGACACCATCACTCGACCCCAAGGAGCACTTGTGAGAAATAGAAATAATGTCGAAAAGCGCAATCTCCATACGGTGGTAAATCATCAGTATCACCGGTCAGGGTTCGATTCTCCGTATGGTTACCTTGTGTGCAGCCTATTTCTCATGTCTCCTGTCATGATATTGCTGAGACTGCGCTGAAAGCAGCGAAAAACCATTGTAAACCGATGCGTAACATTGTGTTTCATTTCTTTGGTAACTTGGCATTTAGAAGCTGATATTAGGGACAAACAACATCGTTATTGCTATAAATGCGACGGTTCGATGTAGATGCTGTCAAGCAAGTGATACAAAGTGTTATGAATAAGGAAAGTATATACCTGAAAGATATTTGAGTTTATACAGTTAACGAGGTTGGTACGCAGTGTGATGACGTAACTGGTAATTGTTGTGACAACAGAATGGCATGAAGCCAGATGGACAAAGTGATAGTAATGGTCCGCTCATGGCGCTTTATTCATTGCCTGCTGACGGCTCTGCGTACATTCCCCAGTTATGGGACGTTATCGTACTTTCCGATACGCAATGAACTATACTTTCACACTGTCAGCACATCCGCAGGGGTACCCATGTTACAGCTGGGTGAACTGAGAGAATGTGGATCTAAGTATTTTTTTCAAGGATACGACAAAGGGTAGTACATTACTTGTCTATCCATAACAAAATCTGTCTTCTTTATTAATAACAACTGTGCCATGAGATTTTTCAACACAGTATGCTTTTTCTTTAAATCTTAAAAACGCGGTTATGGTACGCGTTCGGTTTTAAATCAAAATTAGAACTATCATAACTAACACAGTGTTATTTGTCTCCTATTTAGACTACTTAATACGCACAGTTTCCATTATTTCTTTGATTTGCTCATGATTATTTAATAAAGGAGAAGCATGTCGACAGAGCCGATTTTCATTAACTTCTCTCTTTCTTAAATCTCGAAAAGAGATAAACGTTTACCATTTCAAGTGACCCTTAACGACTGTGTTCTGCCTGGCGATCTATCATCGCGTTCGGTTGCCATGACGATTGGAATAAGTCACCAACTACCAGCCTATGGTCATAATTGGTTATGGGTTTGTCGAGGGGTTTACTGCGGATGGCTTCTGTTATTTGGATCCCATGGAGAGACAGTAGAACAAGGCAGTCTCTCATCATTGTAATTGCACCACACGGATCGATGAATTATTTATCGATGAGGAAACATCCTCCATCACCCTGTGTGCTACCTGTATCACGTGACAGGCGCCTGACACACGTCACGTGATACATACTTACGGCGGATGCCGCCATTTTCATTGATGCGAGGTGTAAGTCTGTTTGTTCACTGGAGTGGTGAAGGTTAAAGGAGAGGGGATTAGGGATGGTACAAACGAGTGCTGCGGTGATCAACGTTACATTGGTTTTGCAGTTTATTGCTTATGTCCATTAATCACTCACTGTATGTAAGAAACTATGACAATAATGGTTAGGTCCTCCTTTCACAAAGCACAAAGGTGATCGTAAACCATTAAGGCAACCTTAGAGCATTGTTAAAGAATGGGAGTTAAAGTTAACCTTAGCAAAGGCTGCTTCGTGAAAGGAGCCTGTGAAAAAGACTCTTTCGTACACAGTGACTGAGTTAGTGAGCATGCTTTGACGCCGCGTTTAGCAATATTCTAGCAATATCACAACGGGGAACACAAGAAATAGAGTTCGAATCCCTTCCCCCACACCCATGGATCCACCAGAGCTCTGTAAACCATATACTAAAGTCTCTGAAAACCAGCTGCGATTTTCTCTGTGCACCATATACTCTATATGCCATATACTAAAGTCTCTGAAAACCAGGTGCGATAGTCTCTGTGCACCATATATTCTGTATGCCATATACTGAAGTCTCTGAAAACCAGGTGCGACAATCTCTGTGCACAATATAATCTGAATACCTGCACACCATGAGAAGTTGTCTCTGTCAAAAAACGTGAGAAAGAATCATTATATCTTACCAATAATCTCTACACGTCATAAGCGATGGATTCTGTGTAACAACTACAATTTCGAGTGATAGTCTCAGAACACCATTTTTATAGAACTCTTTAATGTGGTCACCGCAAGATGCAATGTTGGTTATATATAACGAGTTACATCCCAGGCTTGGTGTTAGAAGGCCATGAGAGGAAACGGTACTTGTCGATCACATTGAGGGAGACGTGAACACAATCCATGCATGAGATGGACAGACATAATGTGGGTGAGTTTAACGCTGCTTGAAAGTTTAAGTCATCAGTTTGCTGCAAGGCGTGAGGCAGGTATTAGCCGAATACCCTTTTAGGTGAAACCCACGGCTACGGTGGAATGCTAACAAACAAACCAGTGCAAATGTTCGAACTTGATGTCGTAGTGAGAACGTTTAATGTATGCGCAACTTCGACAACTGGCTACATGTGGCTACCACTGGAAGAAATCAGGGACCATTAAACGCAATGGTATGAGTCGACCAAATGAGGTGATTGATCATTGGTGAGGTTGTGTGTGGTGATTAGAACACGTTATGTGTGGCAGTGAGGACACGTTGTGGGTGGTGATTAGAACACGTCATGTATGATAGTGAGGACACGTTATGGGTGGTGATTAGAACACGTTATGTGTGGTAGTGAGGACACGTTGTGGGTGGTGATTAGAACACGTCATGTGTGATAGTGAGGACACGTTGTGGGTGGTGATTAGAACACGTCATGTGTGATAGTGAGGACACGTTATGGGTGGTGATTAGAACACGTTATGTGTGGCAGTGAGGACACGTTGTGGGTGGTGATTAGAACACGTCATGTGTGATAGTGAGGACACGTTGTGGGTGGTGATTAGAACACGTCATGTGTGATAGTGAGGACACGTTATGGGTGGTGATTAGAACACGTTATGTGTGGCAGTGAGGACACGTTATGGGTGGTGATTAGAACACGTTATGTGTGGTAGTGAGGACACGTTATGGGTGGTGATTAGGACACGTTATATGTGATAGTGAGGACACGCAATGGTTGGTGATTAGAAGACGTCATGTGTGATAGTGAGGACACGTTATGGGTGGTGGCTAGAACACATTATATGTGATAGTGAGGACACGCAATGGCTGGTGATTAGAAGACGTCATGTGTGATAGTGAGGCCACGTTATAGGTGGTGATTAGAACACGTCATGTGTGACAGTGAGGACATGTTATGGGTGTTGATTACAACATGCCACGTGTGGTAGTGAGGACACGTTATGGGTGGTGATTAGAACATGTTATGTGTGATAGTGAGGACGTGTTATGGGTCGTGATTGGAACACGTTATGTGTGGCAGTGAGGACACGTTGTGAGTGGTGATTAGAACACGTTATGTGTGATAGTGAGGACACGTTATGGGTGGTGATTAGAAGACGTCATGTGTGATAGTGAGGCCACGTTATGGGTGGTGTTTAAAACACATTATGTGTGGTAGTGAGGGCACGTTATGGGTGGTGATTAGGACACGTTATGTGTGGTAGTGAGGGCACGTTATGGGTGGTGATTAGGACACGTTATATGTGATAGTGAGGACACGCAATGGTTGGTGATTAGAAGACGTCATGTGTGATAGTGAGGACACGTTATGGGTGGTGGCTAGAACACATTATATGTGATAGTGAGGACACGCAATGGCTGGTGATTAGAAGACGTCATGTGTGATAGTGAGGCCACGTTATAGGTGGTGATTAGAACACGTCATGTGTGACAGTGAGGACATGTTATGGGTGTTGATTACAACATGCCACGTGTGGTAGTGAGGACACGTTATGGGTGGTGATTAGAACATGTTATGTGTGATAGTGAGGACGTGTTATGGGTCGTGATTGGAACACGTTATGTGTGGCAGTGAGGACACGTTGTGAGTGGTGATTAGAACACGTTATGTGTGATAGTGAGGACACGTTATGGGTGGTGGTTAGAACACGTCATGTGTGATAGTGAGGACACGCAATGGCTGGTGATTAGAAGACGTCATGTGTGATAGTGAGGCCACGTTATGGGTGGTGTTTAAAACTCATTATGTGTGGTAGTGAGGGCACGTTGTGGGTGGTGATCAAGATACGTTATGTGTGATAGTGAGGACACGTTATGGGTGGTGGTTAGAACACGTCATGGGTGATAGTGAGGGCACGTTATGGGTGGTGATTAGAACACGTCATGTGTGATGGTGAGGGCACGTTGTGGGTGGTGATTAGAACACGTCATGGGTGATAGTGAGGACACGTTGTGGGTGGTGATTAGAACACGTCATGTGTGATAGTGAGGACACGTTGTGGGTGGTGTTTATATAAAACACATTATGTGTGGTAGTGAGGACACGTTATGAGTAGTGATTAGAACACTTTATGTGTGATGATTAGAACACACTCAGTGGTGAAGGGAACACTTCATATACGTTATTCTGCCCCCATTTCACACCACACCACACCACACCACCACACACCACACCACCACACACCACACCACACCACCACACACCACACCACACCACACCACACCACACCACCACACACCACACCACACCACACCACCACACACCACACCACACCACACCACACCACACCACACCACACCACACCACACCACACCACACCACACCACCACACACCACACCACACCACACCACCACACCACCACACACCACACCACACCACACCACCACACACCACACCACACCACACCACACCACACCACACCACACCACACCACACCACACCACACCACATCCCACTTGTGTGTGCCCCCATCCATCGTGCTGATTATTGTCCGCGTCTTTGCTAAAGTTCAGGTCCATTGGCCGTACGCTAACACACCTCCATGCTGGATCAAAGGAACATTTCCACAATACATATTTTCGATCCTTTATACAAATGAGCCACAAGTAAGCACATGTATGAAATAAGTACTACCAAACTGAGGACGAGAAATCAGGTTTTGGTGTGGAGGGGTGGCTGGGTGGGGAGGGGTAGTTTGCTCACCTGATCAAGCGGGAAGGGTGACACCCGAGTGTGTCCACACACAGGTCACCACAGGGTAGCTTCATATGAATACTTATGTTGTGTGAATAAATAGTTACGTTTGTTCATGCCATATTTGGTAATGTACTCTTAAATCCGAAATTGGACACGAGGATACACATTTCCAGCGTTGAACGACAGGGGGTGGACAGAAGGGCAAATTATCATATTTCAATAGAGATATGGTCGAGAGGGGTGATGAGTGTTTTGATACATTATAGCTGACACAAGCTGATACTCAGTTCACACGTACCCCCCACCACCAGCCCTCCCCCGCCTCCCAGTCCCGACCACCCTGTCGCCATTACAACAGATTTCGCTCCTACACCTGAACAAACCTTCCTTCGTGAAGTGTCAACATGGAGACGCATTCAGAATCGAGAATAGGGGTATGGGGATTGCGAGAAAAGATCTCCGGGCCCACAGCCCGCTTTCATTGACGGGATACTGGTTTTAACAACCAGATTAATTGTTTGCTTACGTCCACTTTAGTCCCTTGCCCTTTTGTAGAAACCCGAGTTTGAATAGCTAATGTCGTCTGCTCGACATTTCTGAGCAGACGTAGGTATAATGGCAAAAGTCGTTTGGTACACGAGTCATTCAGTAAATAATGGTCAGATGAGCGAGAGACTTAGCATTCTTGTACACCTTATAAGGCTTAGCAGGAAAGGTCCTCTTGTGTACACATGATCCAGTAAATGGCCTCTTGTAACAATTACTTATGCCCAGTAAGCTGTGTGAGGTCAGTATCCTGAGACATTGGAACATCTTGTGACAGCACTGGAAAGACACGCGATGGTATAATTACATTGTTGACCATATAATTATGGCGTTATTTTCACGGGAATAATTATGGTTATTTACCAACAGGCGTTCCCATCTTTACAATTAACACAAATGACCATGCGCGTGGCATAGGTCACGCGAGGTCAGTCATGCGCAGATTGTAATTATTGTAATTTTTTCAGGAAACTAATTTGTCACTCAAACTGGACAAAGAGACGTCTACAGTATTAATTAATAATACCGATGAATGGTAAGGGTAACTAGTGTTGGTTTTTCTAATGGTGGTATGAATGCGTGACGCTGTAACGAGCTGTACTAAAGTCTTGTTTGTAGAGGCTGATCTCCACACAGACTGCGATGAACTGAGAGATTACCTTAAACCCATCTAAAAGGAATACTTTTAATTATTGATATTTATGCTCGTTGTATGTTGACCGTATCCAGTTCGTTTGTTTACCATTGGTTTTACTGTTGACTGCACCGTTGTTTGGTATGTTAATATTTTACGGGTGAACGTTTTCTAAGGCTTGTAGCGATCAGTCGGAATCAATATATTGTTAATTCTCTAAAGAGTATTAGACTAAATATTATAGGTGTCAGTTTCTTCGTTGTTGAATACCTAATCTACCAAATTTTAATCGTAGTATCATCGTCATTTTAATATGTGGCGAAATTTGCTAACAATTGCCCGTGGCTGAGGGGATGGTGTAAATCCAGCGGCTCCGCACAGGCAACATATGCACTGTCAATCCCCATAGTGCCCTGTATGTTGATCTACCTTCAGTTGATGGCCTTCTACTGTCTGATTTTATACTGTATAGTTCAACTGTTTTAGATTTATTTACTAGTTTTAAATTTATATCTGTGGTATTCTAGCTGTTTTACTGTCCTTCGTTGACAGGTTTTATAATTTATCTTTAAATATTATGAATCTATAACTTAATTCAGTCACACTCTGGCTGAAATACTGCCGATGTGACTTTTGATTCACCCACTTACTTTAGTGATTACACAACGTTTCTGGGTTTTTTCCTTGTCGCTTCATCATGGAGTGTTTGACGGATGCACGATATATTCAAGCCTCGCCTTAGCATCATACGAAAATAGATAAATACATAGCTACATAATTATATCACAGTGAAAGCTGAGCCATTCCGTGCGTGTTGTGAGCGTCTTGTCTTGTACCAATGAATCGTAAATACTGTTTGTATAGATATACAGATATGACGGTGCTTAAACATCAGGCTTTGTAAGTGTATGAATAGTGTTTACACCGCATTTGGCAATATTTCGACCTCACTACCTCGAGGGGAAAAGTTAAGCACTGGCGTGGTGTACCAATGTTGGGACGATAGGCCGAACCAGTCCAGCAAAATGTAGTTTTTTCGTAATTTAGATGCCTTTAATATTTTGATAGATTCTAAACTGTAAACTGTTCTTAGATTAAAGAGGTGGAACATTTATGAGTGAGTAAATGAGTTTTACGCCGATTTTAGCAATATTCCGGCAATATCACAGCGGGGACACCAGAAATGGACACTTGCGATGGTTGCTTAACCAGGTCATGTATCGATAAGGGGGGTAGGGAGATTCTCTTGTTGTTGGGACTTATTAAGATAATAAAAATACAGATTGTTTGAAAACTAACAATAATGTTATTATTGTTGGTGTTGCAGTCCATAGTATGACAAATATTTTGCTTGTTTATGCTGACTACATGTGAAACACTGTGACAGGTATTAGTACAATGGCGATGGTTTACTGTGATAAGATCAGTAATGGAACTCTTACTTAAAGTGAGTGGGTTTTGTTCCCGGTCGCTTTCAACCGCACTTCAGTATTTCGACGTTTAAGACAGCTGTAATGATAAACTTGTCATGACGACGACTATAAGGAACCAATGACGACGACGACGATGATGATAATGATGATGATAATGATAATGATAATGATGATGATGGTGATGAAGATGATGATGATGGTGATGATGTTAATGGTAGTTTTTGGAGTGTGTAGTTAACGTTTTTAAATGAATAAAATGATAAAATAGTTCTAAGAAAGTCGCACCTTGCCCAGAAATAAGGTTAAATCCGTGATCACTGTGTAAAATCAATTATTATCGGCACCTTAAAACGTCTAACTGAAAATCGCATGTCGTTTAATGGGGGACATTATATACAGGTTATTTCCTAGCCACGCTACAGGATATTGCTTGATCTGTTTATTGATTATACATCTGGATTTAATGCATTCAGAACCCTTTACCCCACCCCGGCAGCATTTAGTATTAAACACGCCTTAGGGGGCTATCAAAAGTACATTGGATGTAGAATATACGACAAACTATAAAACAAATCGTAGATGAGATGTTCTGTTTTAGTTGCTGTAAAAGAGTTACGGGTCAACAGATGACCTGCGAATTTTTATTGTTGTAAGAATGGGAAACAGCCGGGCCGATCTAATCCAGCAAAATGCAATTCAAGCCTGGCTGGCTGACTCAAATGGTCCCTTAGTGTTTTATGAAGTTGTATCCATGGTACTGATGTTGTAATGTTGCCACATACATCACCCAGGGCGTTGACTGATGGTACATAGTTACAGCGTTGTCACAAAACAACAGCCTCGTAGTGACATAACGGTGTTCCTCGCGCGTCAGTAGCAACGGCGGAACTGCCTTGCCGTCATCACGATGACTGTTAGCTGCAGTGGATGCATTGTGACACATATTAACACCGAAATATCTTTACCAGGGCATTGATGAACCTAAACAATGTGCTCAGTAACATAATAAAGCTTTTTCTCTATGGACGACAACTTGTGTATGGAGACGTTTCAAAGTATGCTTTCATCATTGACTTAACAACTTCTAGAATGTCGATCAAACTATTGCTCAGTAATTAACATTTTGTACCGAAATTGTTCGAATGGAGTACTGTATGTGTATTTTTTAAATACATGAACTACCGCAAGTTGAAGCTCTCTGAACCATAGACTTTATCACTGGGATAATTGTATTTTCATGTCAAATAAATGTTTGTCTCATCACACCACCTGACATGAGTGAGTGAGTTAACAATTAAATTCCCATCGGCACCATTTCAGCTATGTAGTGACTATGAAACCTGCAGATTAATATTTTTATGATGTGAAAACAAAGCGCACTAAAATAAGTACAATATCACAGCTTTAGATTTAAAACGAACAAGCAGCCATGCAATATTTTGTTCATATCGACATGACATAAAACCAGACTATTCATCGGCACCAGCTGAAGGTGGATCACCATACTAGAGATCACGGGGATTTACAGTGAGTTTGCTACCTGCATGGGCCCTCGCTGGATTTAAGCTAGCCATGAATTAAAATCGCATATATTCTACTATTGAAAACCAAGTAGCCCGTAAATTTACCTTGAAGGTTGTGGTCTTAATACGTTCTCAGGAAAGGTGGATGTGAGTTTAGCAGCGATGGGTTAAACTCCAGATGCAGATTCTGTAGTTCTCTTTTAATCAAATCCGTGGTTTATGACGCAACATCCGTGGTATATGACTCAACATCCGTGGTATATGACTCAACATCCGTGGTATATGACTCAACATCCGTGGTATATGACTAATAACGTGATATATGATAATATCAAATATGGAAAGTCAGCAAGGGAGAATACATTTACATATACCTTTAAAAACACAATTAGTTAATAGTTTCATAGATTTATTCTGTTTATACGACTGCTTAATTAATCCTCTGTTGATAACTGTAACGAACTTACAAAGTTGATTTTAGTCTATGATTGAAAAGAGAACATACGCAGCATTTTAGCTTCGCGATGTCTGACTGTCCAAACATAGATTTATGTCAATTGCGCTGAAACATCAAATACCTGAATCAGCTTGTCTCAAAATTTGGCTGACCCCTGTAATACAACTTGAAATTCTAAATCCCACGCCTTCGCTTGATGACTGAACCGTTGGTGAGGTAACATTAAATGATAAACTGGTCACGAATTCCTCTGTATAGTCGAAGTGTTTATGACAGGCGTTCATCTCTTCTAAATTGGCCCCAATTCCTCAGAGAGAGCTTAATGCCATATCAGTTAAACATTTCCACTTCACGATCGTCAAATCAGCGCTAAGATCTCTAAGCTAAGGGTAAAATAGTGATGTAAGGCTTGGACTGAGTGGCTTTATTCGCAAGTTAAAGCTCTGTGGCGTTTGGTCTACTAATAATCGCCTCTGGACCAGATCGCCCAGTGACTGACATCCCGTTTCACTTGGAAATCTAGGCTTTCTAAATGTTTCTGATATGTTCGTTCAAATATTTCCAATATGTTCATTCAGCAAATGGTGGAAAACAATCCTGGTATCCTCAATACACATGACAGAATGGGCGATAATTCTGGCTGCTGAATATAAAATACTAAAATGTCTCTGTGAATACTGTGAATAACTAATATGCCATGTTCTTCGTGTATCCTTTCACGATTACGCTGAGAGATGAGCATCTATATCACGCATCGTTTGTGTTATGTCTCCTCTGTATTAGTTACTTAGATGAATGTTAGTATTCCAAAAGCAGCTTCTAGCAATTGAATACGTTCAGTTTTGCCAGACTTAGTTAAACAGAGATATGCTAAACATGCGGAACAATTTTAAGAAGTCACATGCATTCTCCCAAACTTTCCAGAGCATTCGCCCAGTAAATTCCATACATATTTCAATACATGTCTTCAAATTTAGGCTATTTAAAAACAAAAACAAACAAATAAACGAACAAACAAACTTACAAAAAACAAAAAAACCAAAACAACAAAACACTAACACCAACCAAACAAAAAAAACACAAACAAACAAAAGAAACCAACACCTGTAAACACGCTGCTAACAGTGCACATTTTATGTAAATATAGATGTGAATGAACCGTACAAATAACTAAAGAATACTTGACATGTGGTATTCAGATGACTGTCAGTTATTTTCGACGTGGATATTGATACCACTTTCAGTAACTGTCTTCACGCGTTGAAAGACGAAAACGATACCTGTCATGTTTCAATATTTAGAAAAGATATAAAATCACGCGATTTTACTGTCCAACTTTCTCACGGGTCTGGCAAACATGACTGGTATATGACGCGCAAACAGGCGGAACTTTCCCAACACATTTGAATATCATTTCAATGTTCTAACACAACTAATATTCAATATTCATACAAAGAGGTGTTAAGTCTAAGTAAATGATTCGCTCTACTGGGGTCGTGGCGTCCTGTGATATCTCCTCATAGTAGAAAAAAACGAACTCTTCTACAAGTTTGACAAGTGCGACCGAAAACAGCTTACTCAATGTATCTATTGACAGTACCTCAAATGAAGTAATCAAGAAAGTTTTTTAAGAAAGGGGAGAGAAAAAGAATCCGAACATCCACGCATATTTACAGAAAGATTCGGTTTTTCACAGTCGGTGGTGGACCACGATTCACGGACATATTCAAAGCAGGGCGGTGACCAAATTAGGTTTTTGGCGTAGGCGGTGATGGATAAGGTGTTGCGCTAAACTTTTCCTTTGATAAAAGTACATGAACTAAAATGGATTTTCTGTTGTATTGTCAGCTTTCGAAACGCCCCGAGAGCAAATTTTGCGTTATGTACCTGCATGTTCGTCAATAGTATATGTTTGAATACACGCCCATCATTCATGATCAAAGTTATGTAAAATGAATGACCGTTATGTTGTAGAGCTGGATATTAACGAATTGTGGTGGTGTTGGGTTTGAGAGGTTCTGGTCAATAATTATTGCCTAAAATTTACAGGATTACTTCGACTTGTACATTGAAAGTAATAACGTGCTCTACACATAATGCTTTCATTAACAATTAAAATTAATGCATTAGATTTACGTTTACTTACTGAAGTTGTAAAACAGGAATCAGATTAAATGTTAAGCAGGCAGGTACATAGTCACATGGCGAGATGCTCGCAACGAAAGGATTGTCTATTTACTCGAGCAGCTTTAAGCCTTCGTTCCTCGTGCAGTGATTTCGATATGTGATGACATTAAAACGCGTTAATCACAACCAGCACTGTTCACAACGAAGGAAATTGTTAAGTAAAGAATTTAATAACATGGAAAGTCAGGCTCATGTCAGTATGTGCACAATTTCATTTCAAATGTTCAATTACAAGATTAAACATGAAGAGACGTGTCGTGTTATTCATCATTTGACGTTATTGTCTACCCTCATGTGTAATACGAAGTCATTCATTTACACATTTACACACAAGTTATCATTAGGACGCAAGTAGTGTAGTTATAGAAGTAGCATCGGCAGTAGTAAAGACAGCAGCAGTAGCAGCAGCAGCAGTAGTAGTAGAAGTTGGACTAATAGTTTTAGTACTTTTATCTGAGTACTAGCAGCAGCAATAGTAGTACTTGTTGCAATAGTAGGACTACTACCAGTAATAGTAGTAGAAGATGCTGTACTAGTAGCCGCAACAGCAGTAGTCGTACATACAGTAGCAGTAGCAGCATGCGATGCAGTAGTAGTAGCAGAAGTAGTAGCAAAACAGTAGTAGTAGCAAAACAGTAGTAGTAGCAAAACAGTAGTAGTAGCAAAACAGTAGTAGTAGCAGTAGCAGCAGCAGCAGCAGCAGCAGCAACAACAGCAGCAGCAGCAGTAGTAGTAGTAATAGTGCAATCATGGTGTCTGGAGAAGTAACGATGTTGGTTAACGTGTTCCAGATTCTGACGTTGCTCTGTGTTGTCCGCTATTCCACCAAACCTTGCCTGATGCTGTTTCAGTAAATGTGTAGCCCGAAAACAGGGTGACCTGGAAATAGAAATATATTGACACAGCGACTGTACTAATTACTTCAACATTTCAAATTTCAGTAGTAAATACAACTGGCCTTTGCAAACCAAGTGGTTGTTAATCAGCACGAGGCGACGGTACGCGTGTACTCTGTTATACTCACAACTAGCTGCGCCAAGATTTCTCAAACTACATTGTAAATCAGCCGCCGACACTGACAAATTCACACCTTTAAATCTTTCAGGTAAATCAAAAACGCTTTTGGTTATTTGATCTATGTCATAGGTGTATCGTTTGAACTGCATATAAACAGGTTTTGAAGAAAGTAAAGTAATATGAACACATTCACTGGCTTCATGGTGTTGTTCGGATAACGTAAAGGTATAAATTGGAATGTCGTGTCTTAGTGGGTCAGATTCGTTTTAAGAAAAGAATGTCAGAGTATTTTCCTAAATTCGTAAAGTGGGTAGGTGCTTTCACCTATTGTCCGCACCTTCAAGTGACAGAGTGCTGTTTTACACCGCTTTTAAGAACATTCCAGCAACACAATAGCTGCAGACACCAGAAATTGGCTTCAAGCATTGTAACCATTTGGGGAATTGAACACGGGTCTTCATTAAGACGAACGAACTGATTTCACCACAAGGCTATCAAGCAAAATACAAACAAACAAACAATAACACACAAAAAACCCCAACAACATGCTAAACAACAAAACGAAAAAAGAAACCCAACTCGACAATCAATCTCACCAATCGTCTCTTCCTGTATCACTTCCACGCATAAGAGAAATGTTGGAAGCCAAAAACATTTCAGGCTGAACTTGATTCTCTCCATGTTTCTGTTTAGTATGGGACGATGAAACAATTATATGTTTGAGGGAGCTTTTATGTGATGAAGAATCGAGGAAGAATGGTATAATGAATTCTACCAGTGGCCAAATTCAGGTACAATCGGTAGTGGCTGAAGGGAATGGTGTAAATCCAGCTGGGGTCCATGGAGATGGGAAAGGTTCTGTAGGTCTCCATAGCTCCTTGTATGGTGATAAACCTTCTTACAAGAATTTAATTTAATCAGATGTGACATGTAATGTTTGAGTTTAAAAAGTACTGTAATATTTGAAATGGTTACTTATTAGGCACAAATTGTGATATATTGCTATTATCTTACTGTCCAGTGAGGCAGATATCTACTATAGATACCACAAAGTTTCTCGCCACAATATGGCTGAAATATTGATGAGGTGACGTTATGGTTTAGTTCGATCATTCACTCACTGATGAAGGTGCTAGTGGTTGTTCCCGATACGCGGAAGAAGGCAGTCAGCCAGTGTCTTCCCTGCATATGTCACCTGACATTTGTAATAAAACACTATCGACGATTAATCGCGACAGTCTTGTGAAAATGTAAATGGCGTTATAAAGGAGTAGCGCTATAGTGAGGTATAACTGCAAATATAGGTTAAGCATACGTATTAATTAATTTGTTGTTAAACAATCTTTGGAAATGTAGAAGAGCGGTGGTACGACAAAATATAACCGTAAATGACAGTTGAAAAGCCGAAGTACTTGATTTATTTGGCCAACAGGTCGTTGTCATGTTTCACGGTGCATACCAGAAGCACTTTCAAATCTAATAAAACTTGTTTTCAGTGTTCATATGAGCTTGACGACCTAGTAAGTACAGACCTCGGGTTGGCTTTACATCAAGTCATACATGTGCATTAGGCGGCTGTTGAATAACATAAAAACGCATTAAATCCTCGAATGCCTGCCCCACTGAGGATTCGCAGTTTTGAAGGTCTTTCACTGTGGGCAATCATTTGAAAAACACGTGACTGCAATAGCTGGACGTTTTATGTCATATACAATACGCCTAACCCAGATCGCGTTATACATGTATGAATACGTAACACCGAGGAAGAAGTACCGCATATCACATGTTGTTCGTGCGATGCGTCTTTACACTCAAAACCATCCAGCACGCCACATGCCACTACAACTCTTGACTATACCTTCTGTTTGAACGAGTGAAACGTTGAAAGACCCTTGCATCTGATAATGATGTCTGAAAGCTATGATTTATTAACTTGCTGTATGCTTGAATTTCTACTTCACCTCTTGTAGGAGACAATCTAAAATGTACAAATAAGTACACCTTTGCTCAAATTGTTAACAAAATATTATCTGTCTGTGTGTACATAGTGTAAAATATAACAATGCAACAAGTATCTCTCCTGGAACAACTATACGCATTTCGGCATCAATGCACCATATGACACGATTAGGTTAGTCATTAAATACAGTCATCGTGTTATTTGTGAATTCAGATGTGAAAAGGTTCCTTCGTGGACTTTGGAAGTCCTTTTATGTTCTCTTCATTAAATGTATGCACTCAAGCATATTTTTATGTGGTATGCAAGATAGACTTGTGAATTGGGAGTGCACTCCCTTTGAAAAACATGTTTCCGGTTTGAAATGTGCCAATGTAGTGTATTTGTAGTGATAGAAACGTTATCTTGTCTTGAAATTTGTATGAATATTTGAAATGTAAGATAACTTCAAAATAGTGCCTTTCCAGTGGGAATGTTGTCAAGGTAGTACCGATAAAACCGTTGGTCAAACGTGACCAACAAAAATGACCGACATGGAAAGGACAAACGACGTCGCGCGTTGTGAGAACGTCGTACGCATGTTACGACGTCGGCAGCTCGGAGGAAGGTGTAATATCTACAGGAAAGATCTGAAAATATTGCGGAGCATCATTCTCAGGGTATATGTCTTGTATAACAAAACGTTCCTGTGTGTTTCGCTGATAAACATCCATATTGATAATGATATATGTGCGTTCTCACAAACTAACCACTGTGAAACTAATATGTACTAGTATACTGGCGTCTCCTATTTTCGCTGTACTTACGAATATCAGCTGAAAAAATAATATGAACAGTTCTTTTCGTATGTATGCTTGTTGTTTTTGAAATGAAGAGATTCCCCCTCTAACATCTGCATCTATCAACTGCTTGATCCATCAAGTGTATTATCTCACTTGAGCTCGATAAAAAACATGGTCGTCTGCCGCTGACTTTTCGAAGCGTCTCCTATTCTCACAGTACAACGGGAAAGTGATGTTATTAGGTGTAAGGAAGGGGAATCTTATCGGGAAGGGCGGGGGAAAGTTAAGATTTTTCCAAGTTGGTTAAAACTCACGAATATTTGTTTCATTGCACAATTTTGATAATTCACAGACTTGGGCCACTTCCAAGTTACTGGTCAATGATGTAAACAACCGCTAAGTATCACACATCGGCGACCTCGGCAGGAAACCCTTGAGAATAGGAGATGGCCCTGTAATACATCCTAACAGTTTTGACAAAAACAAACAGTTGCGATAGTAGTCATCCCCAATGAGAAGGAAGATTCAGAACCTGTATGAATTGTGGGATTTTTCATTTCATTTTGTAAAGATCAGATGAAAGTTGAAATGATAGTGAATTACTGGGATAAGGAAAATAAATATAGTTGAGGGACTGTGGGCTGACATCTGCAGAGAGTGTACTGTGAAGTTTGTTGCCATGTCATCATGTTATCTGGCATGCTTGGTGAAAGAAACGTGATGTTTATCGTAACAGGATGACAGTAGGTGGGAGACTGGTGTGTACAAAATGCTGAATCACAAAACATTTCATACCTGTTTCAGTTGATCACTGGGTTGTCTGATTCAGACATGATTATTTACAGATCATCACCATTTAGCTGAAATATTGCTGAGTGCACATTAGCTTGATTATGCAACAAACATATAACTCTCTCTTTTATTTTTCATTCATCATTCAGTGGATACTAATATTGTCAGTCAAACATGATGTTAAATGTTAGAAACTTCTCATGGTATGCTATATCTCCTGAATAGGTGAATGATTTTACATATGCCCTGTCTTAATATGCACAGATCATTTGAATGGAATTCAGGCTGAAGGAGGCCATTAAGACTGGTTTTGATGATGGACATGTATGAATATTTCTAAAAAGTCCAATGCAGTATGAGGCAAAGTTAACATATCTCTTCTCTTATTCAAAGGGTAGAACAGAATACCGCAAAGTGTGGGAGAAACAATCCAAGTCTCATATTTCCTGTGAAGGGTAAGTGTTATTGAACAATTTATAATTTTAAGCTTGCTTGTTGCATTGTAATCATTGCCCGATTCTCATTTGGATGTCAGATGAATGTGCCCACAGCTTATGTGTGAATGCATGTTTATTGCAGATCATTTTCAATATTTAATCTCAGTACGCTTATTTCAGGAGTCGAGTCTACTTTGATAACTACAAGTCATGCTATACAGGGTAAGAAATATTACTACTGGTACAATGTAACATATGTCATATTTGGAAGTACAATTTCTTTATACAGTACAAATTCTAGTACTGTTTTGGTTGAGTCCCATCTGGGATTCCAACCCATTCGATGTAGTTCTCTCTCCCTACTCTAAAATTATGGCATTTATCCAGTTCCATATGCTAAAGGCAGGCATACATGTGACGTCGCTTTTTTTTCACTTCTTTTTGACACATGTTGCTGCCTATGTCTAACAGATCAAATATTCATCAACCTCAGAGCTGTTTGACAAGGTATACAGCAAAAGGAACATGTATTGTCAGCTGTTATTATTATTACAATGACCTGAAGTGACTTAAATGTCCTATGTTTATTCTCCACAGAAATGGGAAAGCTGGGGCTCCAAGGCAGCTTTACCGTCTCCAAGACTGCCCGAACTCATCCAAAATAGAAGATGCCTTAATATGTAATATTGCCCCAGTAAGTATAGACACTTTTATAGATGCATGCTTCTGTTTCAGTTATTTGTAATCTTTACAAATTATTTCACTCTAATGATCACAAACCTATAATCCTTTCACTGTAAAAAGTAGACAATTCTAATAAGCCCAGGATGGAAATGATGTGATGTTTAGTTGTCTTGATCTCACATGACCTACAATACTTGGATGTTCAGTACATCCGATATAAAACATCCCTATCGAGTATATCCCCTGGTAAGAACTCATCAGTGATTTTTCGTGCCAGAAACCGTCAAACAATTCCTTAGTTTCCTATTTTGGGGGGTACACAGGTTTTTACTTCATACAGTTTATTTCATCAAAATATGACAGTGAAAACAATGGGCCTTTTCCATGTACAAGTTACATACTCAAAACGTGAATACACAATCTTATCATTATTACTCAAGCTACCTGTGAGGCACTAGAAGGTTAATAGTCAAATGTGTTATCCCACTGGGTACCCATTTTCTGTTGGGTGAACAGAGGCATTTTTTAACAAACTTACTTTCTAAAGATCAGACCAAGAAATTCTCAGGAGTCAAGCTACCAAATGCCCATACAAGCAGTGTGCATGCCCAGCGTCACTTCACTTCACTTGGTGATTTGCTTCACTTCACCTGAGCTCTATGCCCAGGCTACCCGTGAAGGTCCTGGGGTAGAATAGGCCTTCAGTAAGCCATGCTTGCCATAAAAGGCGACTATACTTGTCGTTAGAGGCGACTAACAGGATCGGGTGGTCAGGCTTGCTGGCTTGGTTGGCATATGTCATCGGTTCCCAGTTGCGCAGATCGATGCTGATGTTGTTGATCACTGGATTGTCTGGTCCAGACTTGATTATTTACAGACCGCTGCCATATGGCTGTAATATTGCAGCGTAAAACTTAACTCACTCACTCACTCTATGCCCAGGACACAATCCACCTCTACAATGTCTTTAGCAGAAATGTGGGAATTTGGTAGTAATATATTATTTACTGGCAGGTGGAATTTTGGAAAGATTGTTTGTATGATTCAACCTTGCCTGGTCTGGTGATCATCCTGAGGCAAAAACTACAGACTAAACCCTTCTCACCTCTTCAGGAACATATTCCTCTACCTCACAGTGGTCACAAAGGCAGCATCGTAACAATCACCTCAAACCGCTGGCTTCACCGCCGGGATCTACGCACAGGCACAGTTCTAGAGGCTGTCTACCTCTCACCTAACAAAAAATTCAGGTGTGTTTTTATGAAATGTAGCAGTTTTAACCTTAAGGGGTTATACAAATTGCCTACCTGTAAATATCTGATCATGAATGAGAAGTGGCATACTCTTACCAAAGATCAAGATACAGTCAGCTGTGTTTTTGTGTGTTTTCGCACATGCAAACATGTCATGCTCTGTCACTCCCTCTCTTAAACTAACTCTTTCTCTCAAGATATATTTTTGACACCTTGTAGCATGAAGTTTGACCTCTAGAATTTTCAATCAGGAACCAATGTTAACATGGTTAATATCAGGGTGCTGGAATAGCCTAATGGTTAAAGCATCTGCTTGTCACACAGAAGACCCAGGTAAGATTCCCCAGAGGGGTGTAATGTGTGAAGCCCAATCTGGTTTCCCATCCAGGATATTGCTGGAATATTGCTAAAAGTGGCTTGGAACCATACTCACTATGTTAAAATCCTATAAACTGGAAACAAACCAGGTTTGTCTCCTAATTGTTATCCGTACTATGAGTTAGTGAATTTCGACACCAGTCTTTGGTATTGCTGAACTGCTCACTTATTATTTCTACTGAAATTGATCTGGAGTTATCATGTAGTGACGTAGTGTGTGCATAAGTGTTTGTGTGTGTAGGGAACTTGGTTGGATCACTGAACAGGAGAGATTCTACGTCCGATCAACTCACACTCCAGCTCTAGCTGTTCACAGACAGGTAAATACAAGATTTCCCTTTACAGAGTTATGTACCTGTCCATGTCAGGATATGCTACTCAGTGATATTGATGGATTTGCACTTTTGAAGAGAGGTGTGTTGGATTTATTATGTTGCTAATAAAGAAAAATCTAACCATGCTTCACAGGGGGTTATATCAATGCTTCACAGTGTCTGTTCCACATAGTGTCTGTTCCAAATTGATGCAACATTAAAAAACAACTGACCAACCACACTTCACATTCTGTATTGGCCAGTACTCATCCTCGTAGGATGGAGACTGAAAAAATATTCATATTTGTGTCATGCAAGTCATGTTTGAAATGCCTTCAGCTAAATCACATTGTGACTTAGATATTTGATGGAGCTTTTTCAGATGTTGAAATCACCTCTGATACGTTAGGCATTACTTATTTCTACATTTATCTGACATGAATATTTACTGAATGTTTGTAAAACGTTTAGTGGTTGTAACATCAGTAGCTGATAATTATGGGGGGTCATAGTACGAATCAAAGATGCAAAATGTTTACAAAATTATCACAATTATGTTGTCCTTAATGTTTGGTCATCTGAGGGATTGGATTTACATAATGCTGTCATTGCAAACCAATGTAGAAGTGCACCTGCCGTTACAGGTGTAAAGAAATATGATTTGTTCGGCATGCCTCCTGTTGTACTAAAAGGAGCGAACTTGTGACTCAAACATGTTTTTGCAAGATTCCAGCAATATGACAGTCAGGGCTACAAAAGAAATGGGCTTCACACATAGTACTCATGTGAGGGATGGAACCTGGACATTCAGCATGACAAGGGAATGTTTGATCATTAGGCTCCCTCAATACAAGTAACCAGGAAATTGAGTACTAAAGACCTCCAACATACTGTGTTATTTCAGGCTGGGATTCCTGTGTGTGTTGTCATGGTGCTGGCTGTTTTCAACATTTACCCTCTAGAGTTTGTCGGCATGCTGGAAATTGACAAAAGGGTATGTAAGTTCCCTCGTTTATGATCCCATTCCAAGATGATTATCTGTGTAAATTTCAAACTCATGTTATGACAAATGAGTATTATGTCAAATCAAACTGTATGACTTTGTGGATTCATATCATTATTCATAGTCAACAGAACTGAAACGTTATTAACAAACTAGTTCCAAGTATATCTAGGTGAGCAGTGCTGTAAATTGTGTTATTTTGCCATGGTGCCTATGGAACTTGCAACAAGTTATTAGCACCATTGTTTGTAATGTATTGCTCTTTAGTAAAAAAAACCCATTTAGATGCTTCTACTGAAGATATTGTACCGAATGTTTGTTATTTTTATTACTTAATATCAAATATAAAGTGTTTATGAATAAATATTCTTATTCGTTACTGAATATTCATTAATGGTATCCTGTTCGCCACCTAGTGTATTTGTTGCAGTCTAAGAGATCGGTTTCTCAACCTGCTCAGAGATCCATGCTCTGAAACACACTGCATAAATGTCAGTTTGAATTCCTACGGTGGAATTAAAGAGTGCCCAGTTCATGTTATAGTTTTAGGCATCACAAAATGTACACGTTTAAGTCAAATCTGGATTATAGGCATAATAAGGATATCCTAACTCCTTTTTGCCTAGTATCTTTTATAAGTGAAGAACATTATCAGATTATATAAACTTCAAACAATTCACTACACTATCCAGGGATAGATAAAGGATTCGACTGTTAAAGATCTAGGTTAGAATCATTGTTCAGCAACCAATGCTTGTTGTAGGAGAATACTAATGGGACAATACTAATGACCAGTGGTCAGATTTTATGACTTGGTTGACAGATATTATTGTATGACCTCTGCATAGATTGATGATAAGCTGTTTTGTCTTGTCCAGACTGAATTATTTACAGACTGCAGACAATAAGTCGGAATATAAGCATAAACACCCAAACTCATATATAGAATAAAAATCACTCCCTTTGCCGACATACTATGACAGAAGTACTTATTTATTTTCTTCAGAAATATTTCATTTTTGTAGAGAACATTTGCATTCAAATCTGTGAGAATTATTCGAAGCATATGAAACTATATTGGTGGTATTCTGTTGTTTCTGCATGTATATTTCATGAGTTCGCTCTAAAGTCTACTTGCCAGATCACTACAAAATTTGTTTTCTTTTCACTGCCTGGCTTTAGGTATTTGGCAGTGACGTCACTGACGCCATGTTATCCCAGGACATGCTTATTATTATGCATCAGTCAGGGCACGTGCGCCTCTACAGCTTCAACCATATTTTGGAAAAGGTAAATTATTGTCCTGTGTTAATGTATTAGTGCTTGTTATTAACAGTAAGAACAAAACTCGAAGAGGTTCCAACTAGTGACAAAGGTGACCTCCCCACAGCCTATGTGACTAGGAGTGATGAGTTCACGCATCTTCACAAAAGACGTGAAAGATGTAAGGACATTGTAAGTCATTGAAGACATCGTCTGGAGCCCAGTCTTTGACAGGTGGGCCTTAGATACAGTAAAACAGGATATATAAATCTAAAAACTGACTTTTCCTGCATTACTCCCAAATTAATCCTGATGTTTTGGTCATGTAATGGTCTGTTTCATCACTGGTTGGAACAACGGTACCTTTTTCTGCTAACTTGCCAAACTTAGACAAATTACACGGCGTTCAGAACTGTGCTGCTCGTTTTATTACAAATGCACAGAACACATCAGTTCAGAACTTAAGTCTCTCCACTGGCTCCCTATCAGATACAGAATCCTGTTTAAAGTTCTTATTTTTGTGTTCAACTCTCCCCACCTTCTATCCCCAGTATACATCTGTGACTTGATCTCAGTTTACAACCCCAAAAGAGCACTGAGACCCAACTCCTGTGAGTGTTGGGCATTCCTCTGACAAGAAAAAAGAATTTTGGTGACAAAGCTTTTTCTAAAGCAGGACCATGTCTGTGGAATAACTTGCGACCAAACATTCAGAATTTTGAAGATCTTGAACTATTCAAACATGTCTTGAAAACTCACTTTTTTAAAGTGCCTTCGCCTCTATATAAATACTAACTCTATGACTTTGTTTTTGTTCATTTCTGTACTTCATGAGCATATGCCAGAGCTTGCTATTATATTTAATGATGTAGAATAAGATGTGAGCTTGAGTAGTTTAGAAGCTACAAAGTCAACCTGAGAGAGCAGATCCCAGGGTCAGATGCAGTGTGTGGTGACTACCCATCTGGAGTCCCTTTCAATATCAAAATAACAGGTGAGTTGTGCCACAAGGCCTTTTCTACATGTGTAGAGATTCCAGAGTATCTAAACTTTCTGTGCTTGTGGCTTACTCATGAGTATTGCCATTTTCAATAATCTCCATGGTGTATGTTTACGATAAATCTCCACCATACCTTGGATGCATCAATGACCAATGTACTTATTACCTCCCTTGCCTAGTTTTTTAGCCAATTAGGTGTCTACTCTGGGAAGTTGAGCTCACTAATCACAACTCACTTTCGCTTCTTAAATTATCCAACCAATTAAACTTGGCAATACAGTTGATGCAGAGGTACACTGAAAGAAGTAGAAAGAGTTCTTGTGCAAAATTTTTTAAAAAGTTTGTCTGTATGATTTCCCCCTAAATCTGAGTCGCATCGCGAACAAACTTCATGGCTGCAACCGCTATCCTTTTCGACACTGGTAAGCTCTCTGGTAGCAGCGGCTTAACTGACTGGCGACTGTGAGAATGCAGAGCCAGCAAAGGGTGATACCGGTAGCAGAATTATTGGGTCGAGCCACAGATGCATTAGGGTACTAGTGGAGATTTATGAGAACATATACCCTGGAGATTATTGAGGATGGAGTATTGCATGGTCTTTCAATTTGTCAGAATTACCAATTTTCAGATATTAAATTTTTCAGATCACTGACTCAAAATTCATTCATTATGTTATTTAGAGTTGGCCAAATGATTGCACTGGAAAGTCTATGGAATATGAAAAAAACCATTAAAAGTTGGATACACTGACAAAAACATATACTGTCATCAATAAAATACACTATCAAAATCTGTTGTTGGAGGTATGTGAAATTAAAGCTTCACTTTTGATAAGCGTCATATTATCTTTCTCAGAATCCATCATGATTTTAAGCATTTAGTTGACTTCTAACTTTGTGGTCAAACCACTAAGTTTGATCCTTGAAACTAATATTTGCAATATTTGGGCTTGGCATCTGGGTGTTGGTATAATTTAACTAAATCACTGGTAGATGGCAGGGGAATGTGAGCACAGCTGGGTAACATACTGTACTGATATTTTCCTGTTGTTATGAATTACCAAACATCAGGACCCATCATCACCAACTTTACTTCCAGAAAAACCAACACCATTATTTGAGACACGCTGTTCGGAGCACAATGTCCAGATTGGTGGGTTTCCATGGCATTACATCATCATCCCCCATGGCTGTTGTGGCTGGTTCCAGGTGCATTCCATAGAAACAGACAAACTGGTATGTTGATAGACCTCACATGGTTAGCCAATCACATTTTACACTTGGGCGGCCATCTTGGTGCACACCTCATGCACCAAATCTAGGCCTTGGGAGTGAGTTTAGCTTTACGCCAATTCTAGCAATATTCCAGCAATATCATGGTAGAAGACACCAGGAATGGGGTTCACACATTGTAACCATGTGGAGAATTGACCTGGGTCTTATGCATGAAGAGTGGACATCTTAGCACACAACTGGAGCCCAAAACCGAGCCATGAACACAGCTTTTGAGAAAAGGACAAGTCGCTATTGCAAACGTTTAATTAAACTGTATAACTCCTGTCTAGTTAAGATAGAAACCAGTTTTTCCCAGTCTCAAGGAATTGAATTTATCTCCCTCAATTCTGCACATTGTGTACATTATTTTTAGAGAATATTGTTTTTGTTGACAAAGAAGCAGTTGCTTCAGGAGTTATCTGACTTAACTATACTCCTGATATGAATCAGAGAATTGTTTTTGGATAGGCTGCACAAGTCAGTTAAGTCCCCACCCACTGTATAATCAATCAGTCATGAAACACAGTAAGCCGCTGGTGTGAGGGGCGGTTGGGTTGCCAAAGTGGTTAAAGCATTCGCTTATCACCATGGACTCAAGTTTGATTCCATACATGGGTACAGTGTGTGAAGCCCATTTCTGGTGTTCCCTGTTGTGATATTGCTGGAATATTGCTGGAATATTGCTAGAACCAGCGACAAACAGAGCACACCACTGATGTGTGATATATTTATAAGTTTTATGCCCAAAACATTTCATTGGCAGCATGGTTAGCCAATCAAAATCACAAGAATCACTTGCAAGGTGGCTTACTATGTTATTATCTTTTCCAAAGGCCAAAAATGGAGAAGTGAATGTCAGCAGTTTTGGTATTGAGCTTGACAAGGCCGTGTTCCATGGTGACGAGTCAGGGCGGGTGCTGCACATCTCGGAAGATACAGTCAGGTGAGTTGTGACAAACATCATGCTAAGCACTTGAACCCTTGGAAAAGGTAGTCATGACTATTCTGAGACCAAGCAACCTTCAGTTGATGCAAGACATCTGGGGATTTCCAGATGGAATATAAAGGTTATGTAAAAGTTTTTGCCTCACAGTGAAAGTTGTTTCCTATCAAAATTGCTGACACATAACATCCTCCTTAAAGCCTCCTTTGATGCCTTGGTCCAGCACCATCTTGTTTTCCCTTCAAAAGTTTCATATTTGTCTCCATATAAGCTAAAGTCACTTGGTCTTTAATTATGAAAAAGTGTAAAACATGAAATGAATACACAAAATCTTTGCTCTCTTCAGAAATTATTGTCACAAGAAAACAGTATATTTATTTGTAGTTCTCTTATCTTATATCTCACCATTGGCACTATGTGTGATTCTTGCAATGATACTCACTGATTTGGGGCGATGGAGTAATCTAGTGTTTAAAGCATTAGCTTGTCATGTAAAGGACCTGGGTTCATTTCCCCACATGGGTACAATATGTGAAGCCCATTTCTAATGCCCCCTGCCATGATATTCCTGGATTATAACTAAAACTAAACCAATTCATTCACTTCAAGTCTCAATGCCTGTACGATGAATGTTTCAGAGTTTTGCAGCTGTCCAGCCAAGAGTCCAGCTCAGAGACTGTTCTACAGGAGGTGTTCTCTATACATCCAAACAGTAACACACACAAGGTTGGTGATTAACATATATCATGATTATGTCACTGTAACATCCAGGTAAACATTCGACCCTGTATGTTACTAAAGTTTTGACAGGGATATGATGCTTTTTTCTTGACAAAGGCTGCATATTGTGATGTTATCTATACCTGACTGTCATTTCATTTTAGTGACAGACATCATTTGCAGGCCATATGAACTAAGGTGTGTTCAGAATCGTGTGCGCTGGACCTAAGTGTCTTTGCCCAGATGAGCGCCCACGCTTGCCCATGAACCATCCTCACATCTCTCTCGCCAAGCAAACAAAGATGTTGACCATGTATAATGAAAAAAAAATTCAAATCATCATCAATAGTTAGCAAGTGGTCACATCTGTTTAGGACCCATGTGAGCACTCGTGGGAGGCAATTGCGCGGGCACTCGCGGTTGTGAACACGCCTCAGATGTCAAACCGTCAAACTTTTATATGTAAAATGAACTCTTGTGTCATGTGAAGTATTGATGTAGGTTATGAATATTGTGTTGCTGTATTTTGCTCAACCTTGCCGTCTCATTTACTCTCCGCAGAAGGAAACTACACAAAGAACTGTGACATCATCAGGTCGAAGTATTAAAAAGAGGGTCAGTCTGGATGAACTGTTGGAGTGCTCTCCCTTGGTTAGTTGTGCAAATTTTCATCTCCTGAAACACTAGTTCTGTCAAAGAAAGGAATTGTGTGATCAGTAACAACTTTGAAACCCCAAATATTGCAACTTCTGTTGCAATGTTTGAATTGGCTGCTGAGGGAGTAGATGGTGATTTTTATGGAGAAGTACAATGCAAATGACACACCCTAAAATATGTCATGAACATAAATGCATGTGATGTATAAAATCATAAAATCAATGACTCCCATGCCAAACTATCAATATTTTAATGTACATAATATCTGACCACCCCCCCAAACACACACACGTATATATATGAATATATGACCCCACTTAACTCCCAGAACAAAATGCATGACCCTGAATAAAGCAGAGGGGACTCCAATATTTATTGATTTGACAGACGTTGTGTTTCTTTTTCTTCAATACTGGTGGCGTTACATATGAATGCACAAAGATCATGTAGGCTACTTACCGCCCCCGATTACCCTGACCCTCCAAGAGTAATTAGCTCTGTGTTTTGTTTTCTTTAGACAATTCATGATGTTGACTACGAAAACGAACTGGATGTCCTTATTGTCAGTGCTGTCTCCCACAATCCTGAGGGTCCAGTTGGACATATTGGTTACTATGACAACCTGACAGGCAAGCTTCTGAGAGAATTCAGTTTGGAGGAACCGGCAAAGGAGGTATTGATACTAACACAGCAAACATACATGCAGTTTACATGTTCTGTTATTTTAAAGCCACAATGTCATGCATTTTTATCAATATTTTGGCCTATATATTCTTTCTTCGTTGCATATGCACTCAACCCTCTCCAAGTTTCTTTTTCAAAAGTAAGCCGGCAGTAGAGGGTAATTTTGTGAGGCTGATACTTACGAAATGTGGTGTGACATTGTGCCTTCAATTTATTGGAACATAGATGATACACATTGTTGCTTTGGGAAAGTTATGATTGTAAATCAACACCTGAAACAAGGATATCATGACATACACAGGTTGCAAGACAAATTCACCTGTGCTTTCAATGAAAAATACCAAAGCTCTTGGCAAGAACTTTGAGGAAAGCAAATCATAAATCCTTTGTGACTAGGTGGTGGGATAGACATTGAGTAAAGTCTCAGTTCATCACCAGGTCCGAGTTTGAACAAATGTTTAAAGTTTAGTGGTAAAGCTAATGGATGAAATAATAAAATGACTAAATGATTAATTTTTCATCACTAAAATCCACTTCATCCAGTTCAGTTCTGTTCCAGTACTACGAGCACAGGACCTTTGTGGATGCAGACACTATAGTACAGCGGGTGAAGGTCACACCAAGCAAGTTCATCTGCATTGTCTACAAGCTGTTTGGGGTGGCTGAGGATGAAGAGGAAAAAATATCCAAGAAGTGCGAGAAGGATGTTAGCATCAGTTCTGAATCAAGCCGGAGAAGGCGGCGGCGGCCACGGAGTGCAAGGTATAACTTGTGAAATCAAAACCAACTCCTCATCTCGGTGATGCAGTGTTTGAAGACAAAAGAAATAGGGTTATCCACACAGCTAATTCTTAAAATGCGTTTCCTTAGTGTCTGAACAAATGGTGTTTTTGATGATGCCTAAATTATGTGTGTGCAAACAAGTGGCCTGTTGCATACAGTCGTCCACTAAATCATGCAGTCCTTGTTTCAAGAACTGTTGGATGATGGAGGCCTTCCTTACAATTCTCAAGGGATGTGTTTTTGTTGATTTATTCAAACAGTGATTTATTCCAGGCAATGCACATAACAGTGCCACATCTCAATCAGAATTTTTACATATCAACACATTTTTCGCTACTGGATCCATGTTTCAGTGAAAATATTCATGTAAAAACCTCTGTTTAGTAAATACGTAACTTCAGTTCAGGTTTGTTTGATTATTGCATCAGTGACAGTGTTTTCTGATAGACTCTCGACAAGGTACAAAATCAATTATTGTGTACTGACGGTAGAGAGTGAGTGAGTGAGTTTACTTTTAAGCTGCACTCAGAGATATTCCAGCTATATGACAGCGGTCTGTAAATAATCGAGTCTGGATCAGACAATCCAGTGATCAACAGCATGAGCATCAATATGTGCAATTGGGAACTGATGACATGTGTCAACCAAGTCAGCGAGCCTGAGCACCCGATCCCATTAGTGGTCACCTCCTATGACAAGCTTAGTCGCCTTTTATGGCAAGTGTGGGTTGCTGAAGGCCTGTTCTACTCTGGGACCTTCACGGGTCGTGTACTGATGGTAAAACAGGCCTCTATCATAAGGAGCAACACCATAAGCTGACATTAGAGCACAAGGAGTATTGCCCTTGTTAAGTGAGTAGAACCAGTGGATGAAATAGTGTCTGCTTGGTGGCCCGCTGCTTGCTAGTTACATGGCAGACTTTACCGTCTCTTGGTCACGACTTACTATTGATATTTATTTCCTAATCCGATGTCCCCTCTACAGTTCCATAGGTGATGCATGTTGTCAGCATGTTATAGAGTCCAGAATAGAGAATGCATAAGGCAAGAGTAAAGAAAGATTTGGTGCCTTTGTCAGTCACACGGTGACCAACCTGTGCTATTCCGGGACAAGGGAGAGGGCATGTGCCAGTGTATGAAATAATGTCTGCCTGGCAGCCCACTGCTTGCTAGTTACATGGCAGACTTACAACTTTATTTCATAGCCAGCCCTGAGGGCCAATACATTTTCCGAGGGTATACATTTGACCATGTCATTGACTACGGGAAAGTATTTTGAAAATAATTACAAATGTGGTAGCAAGACAATGTCTGTTTAGTTCTTGATCATTCAAACCATAACTTCCACAGATCAGCCTACCAGTTTATCTAACACTAAATGTGATTGGTCCAGAGAATGCTTTCAGCCAATGAACAGTGTTGTTCTTTTCTGATAGTATGTAACAATCACACATCAATTCATCAATTACATCATTTTAACACCTGATCTCAGTTTCCTATCTGAAATACTGGTCTGGTTACATGTTAACAGGGCCAGCAATATTTTTCAGTTACTAGCCCTGTGGGCTTCCTGGTACTTTTAGGGGTTTCATACACTGATAGAACTGCTGTCTATTCACCTTTAGTGTATTTTGTAATACTATTCCTGACTGCTTTCTCCCAATTATCCAAATTATTCTTTCAGAGAAGGATCATATGCTGCTACAAAGCTAGCAACTTCTTAAAATCAATTCTTGATTTTTGTTGGTTTTAAGCTGCTTTTTCGGTTTGCACAGAGAGGATGATATGAGACATGATATATAGTCTAGCATTGGCTTTAATTTTATATTGCTGTATTGTCCCACTCAGCAACATTCTAGTTTCAAGTTACATCACTATGGTATATAATTGTGTCAAATATCAGACAACCAGTGATTTACATGAATATAGGCCTACACAGATAACCTGACAACCAGACCCTGTGAGATGCCTCTTTGAAAGAAGCACAGTTTGCAAAAGACAAATTCTAATCTCCATTCTGAACCTCAGCAGTCAATCAGTCAGATAAGTTTGCTGGGAATTATCGTTTGAAGTATTCCCACATGTGCCATAAGGGCTGGTTGGTTGTTGGTTAACGCCTCACTCGGCAATACTCCAGCTATACGACGGAGGTTTGTAAACAATCAAGTCTGGACCAGAAAATCTGGTGGTCAGCAGCTTGAACATTGATCTACTCAACTGTGGTATAGTGTCATGTCAACCAAGTCACCTGATCATCTGATCCAGTTAAGACACCTCTTACGACAAAAGTATGTGTTACTGAAGGCCCTTCTAATGCGGAGTGAGTGAGTGAGTGAGTTTAGTTTTACGCCGCACTCAGCAATATTACAGCTATATGGCGGCGGTCTGTAAATAATCGAGTGTGGACCAGACAATCCAGTGATCAACAACATGAGCATCGATCTGCGCACTTGGGAACCGATGACATGTGTCAACCAAGTCAGCGAGCCTGACCACCCGATCCCGTTAGTCGCCTCTTACGACAAGCTGAGTCGCCTTTTATGGCAAGCATGGGTTGCTGAAGGCCTATTCTACCCCGGGACCTTCACGGGTCTCTAATGCGGATCTTCATGGGTGCCAACAAAGGAACAGATCTTGAGCCTTTGCATGTGATAATGCCCTAAAATACAGTGTTAACATTATTTGAATTGGTAATGTGCAGATAATGCACCACTAAACCAACATATTCAAACAATATTCTCCTAAAGCACCATCAAAGCACCCATTGGCTTTGCGACACATCATTAACAAAGGATTACCACTCAAGCAGCATAACCCCAAGCAACCTCAACAGTTTTGAGAGCAAATGGAAAATATGACACCAACAAAGTGGTTTCCATGGGTAGTATCACACTGACTTCAAAAAGTTACAGTCTTATGGGGCAATGATTGATACAGGCACCTGCACTGAAGTGTTAGTTTTACCTGCAGTCCAGTTGAAGTTTAGTCATCACAGTAGGTGTGGTTTTCTCCCAAATACATGAAAAGGAAATCAATGACCCAAATATCATCATGTATGCTGCTCAAAGAAATTTTGAAGCACTCCATGTGACCATCCATGTGCCCTGTTAGTTTTTGAGATGACACTATAAACTTGAGTTAAAATGAGTCCAGCAGGACAAATTATTGCAAAGTGAGTGAGTTTAGTTTTACACTACATTCTGCAATATTCCAGCTATATTGTGGTGGTCTGTAAATAATCGAGCGGGACCAGACAATCCAGTGATCAACAACATGAGCTGTATGATGACATGTGTCAACCAAGTCAGCGAGCCTGACTACCTGAACCCATTAGTCACCACTTTCGACATGCATGGGTTACTGAAGGTCATTAGTCTAACACGGATCTTCATGAGTATTATTACTGCAAAGAAAATCAACAGACACCCAAATTTAAGTTACAGTCTGTCTCAAGCAACTCTTTATCACAAAAACATTATGACAAACGACAAGACACAAGAGCTTTCACTATGTACAGTATCGGTGTTTATTTACAATGTAATGAAACCTGACAAGAACTACAATAATGCTTCTTCATTTCGTATGTACTCCCCTACATCTGCTTGGTGAAAGGCCACAATTGTCATTGGATCACAGTGACGGCAGTCCTGTGTTGACTTTGCTGCAACACCAAAACCCTGTAACAGAACAATTCAAGTTGTAGAAAGTGAGTCAGTTTAGTTTTACACCGCACTCAGAAATATTCCAACTAATGCAGCAGTCTGTAAATAATCAATTCTGGACCAGACAATCCAGTGATGAACATCATGAGCATCGATCTGCACATTTGGGAACTGGTGACAACCAAGTCAACAAGTCTGACCACCCGATCCCGTTAGTCGCCTCTTACCAAAAAAATAGTCGCCTTTCATGGCAAGCATGGGCTGCTGAGGGCCTATTCTACAAAAGACCTTCACAGGGTCACATGGCCTTGGATATATGATGGACTCTCGGCATATATGACATCATGAGTGGAATATGCATAATAACTGAAGCGACAGAAACATAAACATACATATTTTTTTTCCCAAAATTTGGGTATATGTTTCTGATAACTTGATCTTTCACCCAGCAAATTACTGCAATTCTCTCGGATTCTCCTTTAACAAATAGGCAGCCAGACCAACCCCTTAAGTCTTTGACTGCTGTACGTCATCAATAGGCTTATGTCAATATATATGTCTTTGCTTGTTTACAACTGCATTCATTGACCTATGTATAACTAAGATAGAGCAAGGCAATCTGAAGATATTTTTAAAACTTAACAACCACTGATGACATGCAGTTAACTTGAGTTTGAGAGAAAATCAGCAACAATCATGTACTGACAAAGCAATGGCCACAGAGCCAGACAACAGTGTTATGTTGTAATTAGATGTGCTAATGGCAAACCTGACAATACAAAATGGCCCTGAAAAGCCATTTTCAAAAATCAGTGAAAGAACCTTGTTTTCAGCAACTTGAATGTCATTATTCAAATCTGGGTCTTACCAAGGGGAGATCACTCATGCTGTACACGACCAAGCCCTGGTACTGTGATGTGTTCTCTGTTATCCTCCCAAGTCCAGACTTCATCACATGGTGGCCATACAAAAACTGCTGCTCAGCACTTGGCTTTAGCCATACCTTGAACTGAAACATGTGAGCAAGTGACAGAATAAGATAGGAATATTCCAACAATATCCTGACGGGACAACAGAAATGTTTTTGCACACAATCTGGGGGTCTACACTGTAACTGATGGCTTGGGGTGGTGGTGATGATTTTAAGGTGTGTGTCTGTGTGTGTCACCCATTTTGTTCTGGTGGTATCTCTTTGTTCATTAATTATAGGGGATGGTGGTGATGGTGGTGTGTGTGGATGGGGTTGGGGAGGTTGACATTCACATTGCACATGTAACTCCATAAAAATCATCACCAACCCAACTAGCCATAGAATATGAATAGAGAACATAGAATATGAATAGAGAACAAAGATAGAACACACTTGACACTATTTTCAGCATAAAAGACATAACACACCTGACACACCTTCACCAGCGGAGATATAACAAACCTGACACATCTTTAGCATAGGAGATATAACAAGTATGTATTGGCAAGGATCCCATCACCAAGACCTAAGAATACACAAAGCCTTTCAGAAGTGGTTCAATGATAGTGTTTCTTCTGTCGAGGTGAAACAGGAAGTGCCAAACACCAGAAGTACTTTGAACTACAGTCAACTGATACTTGTCAAACACTATATTACCGAGACAAAAGCTGAGTTTGGTCAGGTTAACAGCCATCACATTAAGGCTTTTTAGGGGTTACACCATGCCATACACCAATCATCTTTCAAAAGTGACTACATTCAAAATAACTATGGTTGTAAGGAAGTGCAAATGGTGATGCACTCTCAAAACATATAATAATATATCAACATTGATTGACTCCAGTAAATCCCCTAAATATTTTTAATCATAAATTAAAAAAATGAAGATCCCCAACTTTTTTTAAGAGTATATGTCGAGGCAAATCAAGGCAGTTACCGGTATATGCTGCCCATTACTGTGAACAAACCCTTACCTTAGCATATGGTGCTATATAGTCCAATGCCGTTATATGTAATCTGAAGCTTCCAGACTTGGTGAATTTCCCAAAACAGGTTCCCATGGAGATGAGATTGTCCCTTGACACACATCCTGCTTTCTTCATCAACTCTTCTCTGGTAAAAGAAATTGAATTAGGATATAAATTTCAAGAGACTTACAAAATTATACCAGCTGCACTGATATTTATCATTGTCAGCAGTCATTATTGCCTTCCACTTCACAACCACATCTACATGTTTGGACCTTAAAGAAATCAATGACCCTTGACATCAACATTCATTGGCAATCAAAAATAACACAGTTTACAACAAGCCATTTAGCACGTAAGGAAAAGCAGTAATCTATTTTTAATACCTGACATAGAAAACTCGGTCTCTGTGCAGTCGAAAGCAGTATGCTCCATCTGGTCGATCAAGTAGCAGCTTGATGTTCTCACCAATACTGTAAGAATACAAGGGAAGATACATGTGATTTTCAGACAGTTTTACATGTTGTAAAACAATGAAGGGTGCTTCATCATATATTGTTTTACAAATATATTCCACAAAGTGAGTGAGTCTAGTTTTAAGCTGCACTCAGCAATATTCCAGCTATTCATCTGCAGTCTGCAAATAATCAAGTCTGGGCCAGACAATTCATCACAGCAAAAGCATCGATCTGCCCAATAAGGAACTGATGACATGTCAACCAAGTCACAGAACCTGAACACCCAATCCCATCCACTCTCACGGGTGACTGAGTGAGTTTAATTTTACACTGCACTTGGCAATATTTCAGCTATATGACAGCGATCTGTAAATAATTGAGTCTAGACCAGAAAATTCAGTGATTGACAGCATGAGCACTAATCTGCACAATTGGGAAACGAAGACAGGTCAACCAAGTCAGTGAGTCTGACCACCTGATCCTTTTAGTTGCCTCAAGATCCTGTTAGTCGCCTCAAGCATAGTTGCCTTTTATGGCAAGCATGTGTTGCTGAAGGTCTACTCTACCCCAGACCTTCACAGATCTACCTTTCACGACATGCATAGTCGCTTTCTAAGGCAAGCATGGGTCGCTGAAGGCCTATTCCACCTTCATGGGTTACATATTCCGTATAACTCTGAGCATTTGCTCATTTCAGCTGGAAAGGTCGAGCAATTTAAAATACATGGACACACTTGACTTGTGTACAGAAATGTATCCTTGACAATGTCAAAATACAAAAAAGCTTTCTTCTATAATGCAATCAGACAATGAGACCCCTGAAGATCTGGGGTTGATTAGGCCCTCAGCAACCCATGCTTGCCTTAAAAAGTGACTATGCTTGTTGTATGAAACGACTAATGGGATCAGGTGGTCAGGCTTGCTGACTTGACACATGTCATTAGTTCCCTATTGTGCCTATTGATGCTCATGCTGTTGATCACTGGATTGTCTAGTCCAGACTTGGTTAGTTGCAGACTACCACCTTATACAGTCATATCCAAACTTTGCATATCCGATTACCTCAGTTTCCAAGTATTCTCTACAAAACACGTAAGTTACTAGTTACAATTTATCTCATATATCTGAATGTGCTGTTTCTGCATCCAAGCAGTCAATTTTCGTAACGAAACAGCAAAAGATGTCAAATATTTCCCTCTTTTATCACACAGCTGTGGTTGGCAAGATGTCTGATGTTTACCACTCTTTAACAGTGCTCACTGTAATTGATCAATCCTATATCTAACTCAAGGTCTGTTGTCGGTGAGGTATTGTAACACAAAGTCTGTTAAGTTTACTGCTTATCAAAACATTGTGCTGACTGCTAGCCAATTCATTGTTTATTGAATATTTATTACAGAGCATATAGGTTAATTGAAGTTTGATATTGAGTTGCTTTCTTTTCACACGTAGCCAACCGCCAAAGTCCTGGACTGTAGCTGGAATACTGCTGAGTGTATGCACTCAGTCAAGCAATGAAATCTACATGCATACCAGGACATTACACCCTTGTCAAACATGATGCCAACAGGGGTGCTTGATACAATGACGTTCAAGGCAGGTCAGCCCCCATACCATTGTTACGTTAATGGTACAGCATGACAGCTGTAGTGCAGGTCAGCCCCCATACCATTGTTACGTTAATGGTACAGCATGACAGCTGTAGTGCATTAACATTATTATAGTCCGTTTGAAGCACTGAGGATTTTGCAGAATATTTTCCCTTAAAATAAACATGTTGTTTAACAAACAATCACTACAATATTGGCACAGTTCACTGTTTATTATGAGGGAGGAGTGCACAGAAAGGGTGTGCAAGAAAGCATGGAGACAGCACAGCACAGTTTAATGAAAAAATAACTTTCTCAGCATTTGTGCACATGCTTCTCAAACACCTGGCTGTGTCTTTCTCTGGACTATAGGTGGTGGACCTGTTGTTGCAGGGCTGTACCCTGTAAACTGTACTTGTGCAGCTATCTCCTGTATGAAATTTATGTTGTGAAATTTAAGGAAACTCCGTGAATCTTCATCATGTTTCAAAGGGAAACTGGTCATGCACAGAAAAGTCAACAGTATGGAACTGATCACTTGGAAATTATTGTGACAGCCTGTGCGTCTGTGAAAAGTAGATGAACTGACTATCATATGATCATGATAATGTTCGATATGTAACAATAAGATATACCATGGAATTACAAACAACAAGTCAGATGAAACCTTTGTGTCAACAGTTCATTGCTAACTCTTCTTACTAGAGCATGGTTGCTCTCAGTAATCTTAGAAATTTGAAGACAGTCAGTCCATGACTGGTAACTGTCTGAGTAGCGATCTCTAGTAACGATTTCATAGCCTAAATTTCGTATCATGCAATTAAATACGTACTATTTAGACAATTTCTGAAAGAAGGTCTTCGTTTCTTCGTCGGTGAGTGGTCTCATCTTTTCTCTTGTTTAGACAGGAAGTTCTTTCCACGTGTTGATGTTTACGAATTTACGCATGCGCAGTGTGTGTTCTAAAATTAGAAATTCATCTGAAACGGAGAATGTGCAATCGGGAGGAAAAGGTTATAAGGCATTACATCGACCTCAGAAATCATAGCCAGATTCATAAAAAACAGATTATATTGTTATACTTCTGTACATTGACACGAAATGCCAGATTTGTTTGTTATATATTCCGTAGCAAATGCAATCTTTTCCCGTTCGATAAAAATAAAAAAACATCCCATGCAGGCATGCGCAGTCTCAACACTTCCGTTGCCATGGGATTGTTTACACTATGGCGGCAAAAGTAGATGAATCCTATTGTCAAAGATGCTACCAATATGTCATTGTAACAATGCAGTTATGGCCTCTGAATCAGTCTTTCAAAAGGGCCCTTCTGAATTCATATATGCAAACGGAAAGAACAACATTTGGTTGGTGGAGAATTCGCCAACTTCATTAATCGAGTTGAAACTTCATTCACAGAGTCAAAACATTCTGTCTTCGCCTTCGGACACACCTTCTCTTGGAGCACCTAGTCAGCACAAAGACGATGCTGTCGATTCAGCAAGTCTATTTCCAGCAATATTTGACATAAAGAAATCAAGCAAGGGCAAGGGAACCTCGTTTGGTCTACTGTCAGATGGAATTTACAGCCAAAAAGATGAGTGTGCACCAAATATTCGGCTTGGTAGTGCAGGCTTGAATGAGAAATCATCAAGTGTATACGAATTGGAGGAAGGCAAAAACGGTAGCAAAGAGATGCCACCTATATCACATAAATGTAAGTTTTATAAGGCTACAGAATACTGGATATTTTCAGCCATCTGAAAAGCAATCGAGTTTACTTTTGCCAAATTTGGTTAGGGTTAGGGTAAAATTTAGGGTGATGTGACACTAAGCAATGTGGCTGGCAGTTTATAATGTAGGTGTACTGTGAGTTTCACTAACAGAGATGCAAGTTCGTGAAAAAGAGATTTTTGATATGTAGGTGTAATAAGTATTGTAAGTCATAATTTGTGTACTAGTCTGCTGGAACAACATTTATTTTTACATAAGAATCTTTTGTATTCTAATCTGAACACTTCCTGCTGCATTGTGTTATTGTGTTAATGATGTGCGAACAAGTACTCATTAGCTTCAATGACACCTTTTTGTAGGACATTATCTAGTTACAGAACTATAATCTGTGACTTCAAATACTATTGTATCCAGTGAGATGAGTTCAAGGCTCTGCAGCTCTACTGGGATTTGAAAAAGTGTATCTCATGAAGTTCATTACTGTGACATTTGCTGACAACAAAATTTATTGACTCCTGAAAGGTTTTAGGACTTCAGTCCTGCCCTATAACAAAGCACATGAGATACATGTGGTCTTACCTTAGGCAAGTGAGTTTGTTCAAAATTGTCTCTCTTCACCCAGCAGAAAATGCATACCTGGTTGGATGAAGTCACATGACTTACGCAGCTTAGATTATTCAGGGTAATAATAATTAGATTCTGATTACAGAGTCAGATGGATACTGGGCACTTAATAAGTGAATTATTATTATATTTATTATTATATATCAGGTCCAGTTAATGTGCAGATCTTTATGAATCAGTTGTAATAACAGGTTCTTTTGAGTTTGTTGACATAATGTGGTAATAGCTGAAACAGAGACTGACATGAGCTACTGTTTCCCAACTGATCATGTTGATGCTTTGCAATGCAGTATGATTCTCATGTTGTGATATACACCATGTGCAATATATTACCATTCACATTTAGTTCAGAGTACTTCTCAAAGTAAAATGGAGAAATGAAAATGATACGTTGTATAATCATGGAGGGTGGTCTTATCACTATGGTGCACAGTGTATGAAATGTGACAAATAGACAGAAAGATCATGTCACAATATTTATGTGTATTCATTTCCACAAAAAACTTAGATGAATTAATTAAGATGAAAGCTTATGTTTGTTTGTTATTATTCCAGTTGTGAAGAAGAAAGGAAAGTCGCACAAGAAATCACGTGCCACCCCAGTGCTAAAGAAATCTCAAACCACCCTTCATCTTTCGCAGTCACCCAAGTTATCTGATGGTGCTTCAAAAATCCAGTTCCGAATCTCTTCTCAGGAAAACTCAACAGGCGATCTCAATGTCCTGTCAGCTCAGTGTAGAGCGGTGAAAATGCATGAACATACTGAATCCAAAATGAAACTATCATTTGTACATAATTCATTTCATTCAAAGGAACTGGGTAATTTAACTAAACCATCCGTCATAAACAAAACATATACAGTGTCAAAATCTATGAATCAGATTCCAAGATCTCAGACTTTTAATGGAGACAACAAAAGAAAATCTTTCTCAAGTACGTCTCCTTCGTCAATACAGCTGACCCGCAAGTCTTTAGCTCAAGCTGAAAATGTGTATCTGCAACGTGTGACTAAAGTCTATCTGTCTGAGAAACATTCAGGTGTGATAAAAGATGAGGGTCTTGAAATGCCTTGTGCCCCACCTGCCACACCCACTGCAGGTAAGGATTGACTATCTTTCTGATTCTGTTCTCTACATTGTACACTTCTGATCTAAGTGATTGTTGATCACATAATCAATAATCATAAATGTTCACTTATGCTTAAACAATATCAAATAGCATGTTAAATTCAGGATACACTGTAACAGATAATGGTATTTATTCAATATTTCATGAAGGCAGCTATTTTGACTTTTCAGTTGTGGTCCTTGCAATGTCCTTTGGCCCTTTTGACCTGTTCCTCCTGTGATGACAAAGAATCAGTCCAACATGTGTCACCTTTGTTAATGCTTATCAAGATTTTACCTCGACCCACAAACACATGGGTCCTTAGGATACTTAATTATTAGTTTTAAGTGTCCTTGAAGCAATATGAGGGTCGTGTGAAGTACTGGTGTAGAGACGTGTACATTTTGATAATTTCTTTAGAGCGTGGAATGAATCATTGATCATGTGGACTGAGGCATGAAATTATGCAAGTAACCGCTCTGAAAGAAATAACCAAATGCAAAGTTATAGCAAAGTGATAGATGTGTTGTGGGTACAGTGAATGATATTGAGCAGGAAAGTGGATGCAGGGAATTGGTTTTCTGCATCTATCCTGTACATTTCTGCATACAAGACGCACATTTGCATGTCATTCACATATCTCACAAAAACATATTTTGTATTTTGTATAACTGTGTGTGAATTAGGACTGTAATATTGGTTTGCTGGTTTACATAACACTAACAGTAATTCATCTGGGTCAGGACAGTCTTTATACAGTGTTATCTGGGCAGGACAAACTAGCTGCTGATGTTAGGACAATTTCTCTTGTTAGTTTCTGTTGAGTCTATGATCTGAAATGTTGTACGTTTCACATGTATTTTTTCTTTTTTGTTTCTAGAGCAGTTGAGACGCTATGAATATGTCCCCAGTTTAACTGACATCAGAGTGAGTACATTTTATTTTTGCTGGGGCTTCATTTGTTACAAAGCATGCTTTTCTTCTTTATCATGTTAGAATATGAAGGCATGCAAAATGCAGAAAGTGTTGTTTTTCTCAGAATTTCTTCCTTTTTTTTGCAGCCTACTGGTAACTTTTATCTCTAAGGGATCAGGCTGAGGTATATTGTCTATAAGCAATTTGTGCAGGATTCAACATTTTACCCACAATTCAACAATCGTTCAACAAAACTTAAGCATGCAGAATGTGGAGTTTGGTTTAGTCCATTTTTGTTTTGTATTTAACCTATTTTAAAAGGTTTTTGATGTATTTTTTTTGTGGTATTTGAGCTGGATCTTATGTTTATACATCTTGTTAACTTCATTGTGTTGATGCTGTTTGGGGCCCTTGGTACAGATCTACATTTGAAATCTGGAACATGCCTGTGCAGGTACAACTGGACATTGCATCTTGTAATCGGTGTAAGACATACACATTTTAGTTATCTGTTAATGCCTGCAGTCCCAGCGTGCTGTCCGACAGAAACTGCAAGTGATGGAGAGAAAAGAGCATCAGAAAGAAGAAAAGAAGAAGGAAGAACAGGCAAAGATTGACAAGATTTTGCAGAAGGATAAGGAGAGTGAACTGCGACGTCGACAAAGGCAGGAGGTATTAGTGTTTTGTTCTTTTCATCATTTGTATCACCACCTACAATATAATCCAGCTTGCAATTCCTGTTCCACGAGGCTGGGGAACCTTGGGTTGTAAGAACTGATGGTCAGAAACCTGTGTTTGGTGCAAAGAATGCCCTAGGTTGTGAGACTTACTACTCTGCATTGTTATTGTGTCCCCTGTAAGCAATCCATCCTAAATTACAGTGAAACAAATGTCAGTATCACAAGCACTTGACCTATTTTATTTCATTTTTTTTTGCTTTTTTTTTCAATAGTTCACGCTTTTTGAGTAAAAAAAGCCACTAATGCTTGTGTTTGTTGTAAGATGCGACAAGTGGGATCGGATGTTCAATGTCGTACCTGGCAATATTCCAGGCATATGATGGTGGTCTGTAAATAATCAAGCCTGGACCAGACAATCCAGTGATTGACATCATTAGTATCAATCTATGCAATTAGGATAAAATGACATGTGTCAACCAACCTGACCACAGATTGCACGAGTTGCTGAAAACTACTTGTAACCCAAATCTTTACGGGTAATAGTGGGTGATTGAGTTTAGTTTTACATCACACTTGGCAATATTCAAGCCATATAGCAGCGGTCTGTATGTAGTTGAGTCTGGACCAGACAATCCAGTAATCAACATCATGAGCATTGATCTGTGCAACTGGGAACTGATGACAACCAAGTCAGCGAGCCTGACCACCCGGTCCCAATAGTCGCCTCTTACGACAAGCATAGTTACCTTTTAAGGCAAGCATAGGTTGCTTAGGACCCATTCTACCCATATCTTCTCCCATATGAGTCTCATGGGTAATAAATTCAGAAATGCTAGTGTTAGGCTATGTGCTAAGGTCCCATATACTATTGGGATGGTCTGGTTTGATCATTTTTTTCCGTGGTGCTCATAATATCAATCAAAGGTTTTTGGGTCACTCTCTGCAGGATATTGTAGAAACATTGCTTTGAGAGGCACAAATTTACAGAACCACCAGTAAATGAATATCTATTTCCACTTTTTCAGATTTATGCTTTGAACAAGATCATGACAGAGCTGGAACACAAGCGTTTCATGGAGTTCTGTATATCCAGGGGGTTCAACTCCGGATAGGGAACAGCTTTGAGGGTACAGCTTCTTGTTGCAGCTTCTAAAGTGTTTACCATTGACGGGATGGTACTGGAAAGTTAACAAAGCTTTTGTCCTCTTTTTTCACGAACACTTGTTTATGGTTTCCTTTGATGTTTTTATTTAAATCATTTTTGAGGCCAGTTATATTTGTGGGTTTTATGCTCCATATTTAGAAAATCTTTAGCTACTTCAGTAAGGATGAAGGAATACGGCTAGTGATGATGTATGAGCTGTTAGAGACAAATGCAGTCACTTTCAGAATTGTGCTGAGATAACCAGATGATCATTACACACAGCCATAATGACGATCTTGAGAAGAAGAAAGAAATGACAAAAGGCATTGTTTTTAAAACCTGAAGATTTAAGGAACGTTTTTGGTTCACACTATCATGTTATTAATTTTTTTATAGCATTTTAAGAATGTATGAGGACTACCAATAGATACAGAATACCTTCATGGATATATTTTGGAAATGTTTTACTAAAGTCTGCTCAAATTCCTAATCATGTTTAACATTTTTTTTTTATATCATGTTTTGTTCACTGGAAATGTTGTTATAAATCTGTGATATACACGATTTTACTTTGGCAGTTTTATATACCATTTTAAATACTGCTGTTACGAACAGTATTATTGTACTGAATAAAGGAACAATGTGTTTCTGGTGGCACTACAGTGAAATGCTGTTGTGTTGAAATTTGTAGGTACTTACTAGGGCAGTGGGGTAGCCCACTGGTTAAAGCATTCACTTGTCTCATCGAATACTCGGGTTTGATTCCCCACATAAGTACAGTGTGTGAAGCCTATTTCTGGGGTCCCAAATTGCCGTGATATTGCTGTAATATATCTCAAAATCGGCGTAAAAATAAACTCACTTACTCACATACATACTTAGAGTTATCTGAGGTTTGGTACATAGTGTACTACAAGCTGCATCTGTCGAGTTTAGGCTCTGATGTAGACTTTTCAGTGTCTGCCATGAACAGCCCTTGAAAGAATGGTTTTTAGAAGGGATATACTAAAGGGAGATAATTTATGGATGTCAGCTTCATGGTTCTAGGAAGGGGTAAGTCTATGTTCCGAAATAAGAAATCTACATCCATAAATGTTCTCCTCTTATGTTTTCGATGGATGGCCTGGTTTGATTGTGCTCTAGGTCTCGCTCTCTATCATGTAACAATAACATTCTTGAGACATGTTTACAAGGTCATCTTAAGGCTTCTGCTGTACACTGGGGTTATATACACTGAGGAATTATACAGGTTTGGTCATTCACTGATGGAGCAACATGTCACATATTTAGACAATATGATGAGGCATGTGCTGATCACCATCTTGATTAATGTTGTTTCTCAATACTCATTTTCCAGAAAGTATCATTGTTAAAATTGCTTGGTATAAGGGCAGAGATCAGTGTAATCATTAGATGTTGTACTGGTGCACTTCGAAACTGCTAAATGCAACCTTACAGGTAAATCAGCTTGAACCCAGTGCATGTTGATATTTTGTGTTTGAAGAACACAGATTTCAGCTGGAAAACAGAATGATGATGAACTGCCTTGGAACAGTAACTGTCATTATCATAGGCACTGTGACTGAAGGACTGAAGGACTCAGATTTCTTTGGTTCTAATTATGCAACCATTCTAAACCGCCCTTACCGAAACTCATGCATTACATAAGATTATACATTAAAGTAGGGGTAACCTGTTTTAGTTTGGTGCAACAAGCTGACTGACACAGATTGCACTGGTTGCAAGGTGGTTTCATTTCCTGAAATCAACCCCTGAAGTATCTACTCTGAAAGATTCCTTTAACAGTATATTACAGAAGTTGTTCTCCATACACTGAGGCTTTGTAACTTATATAAGTATTTAACAGAGCCATATGTATTATGAAAAAATGCTACATGGCCGCATGGTGGCATGGTCGCTCAGAAATTGTATTTTCAAAGTAAGAAGATGTGTTGGATATTTTTTAGCTGTTATTGTCTTACCTGTTCCAGAATAAGAAATCTTTACATTGTGAGTCTTTGAATGGCATTTAGAAATTTGGGAACAAGAATTTCATGGATGTCAACTTCTTTATTGTGATCTACTTTATGTCAGTGTAACATTATTCACTTGATGAAGGAGTTGAGAATATACTTCAAAACATCAAGTCTATCAAAATGAGAGAAACTTACATCCATAAAATTCTTGCCTTTCTTTACATTTTATTCTTAGTTGTCTTGAAATGTGTCTCAACAGATCACGTCAGTTGATGTCATCTGGTACATGAACATATATTTCAACCAAGTTCAGCTAGACTAATTTATCGCCTGACCAATAAACTCCCATTTTGTAACCCATATTGAGAGAACCCAAATGTGTATATTTAACCACAGTGATGTTTTTCAATGGTCTCGTTTCATGCCAAATTCAACATATAATATGTTGAGGGATTAAAGCTTGTATGTAAACAATCCTTGTTCAGACAATCAAGTGATTTATAGTAGGCCAAGGATTCAAAGTAGCACCCTTGTTGCCCATTCATTCAGCTGCCTCTAACAACTAGCATGTGTCCTTGGCTCGACTCCCAGATCCTATAAGAGGTGACTAATGGGAATATGCTGGTTAGGCTCACTGACTAGGTTGACATATGTCAAACATCCCAAATGCACAGAACAATGCTCATCCTGTTGATCACTGGATTGTCTGGTCCAAACACACTTATTTACAGACCGGGAAACATATTGCTAGAATATTTCTGAGTGCGGCATTAAACAACAACCACCCCATTTCGGATCCTTGGCCCATTTGATGTATGCCAGAGACTGGCAGGTTCATCTCAGTTGTAATTGGTTTTTTTACCTTACTTACTTACTATTTTTCTCATGCGTACTTATTTAAGAACTGAAATGTTGTTCAAACTGGTGCCAAATTCAACCCACTCATTCATATGAATAAAATGTAGATGATACTGATTTGTACTGACAATACAACCAATTGTTGACTGCAACTTTTTCAGTATGATATTGATTAAATATACCCATATTGTTAACCAAATCTCTATATTAATATAATTCAGGGTAAACTAGGAAGTGATCAGACTGACTAATCTTGGAGATTCTGTGGTCACATGACATAAACATAACTGCTCATCCCCAGGGAAACCCTTGCTGTGATATGGTTGCGAACTTGCCACAAATCCATCTTTACAGAGTAAAGTCTGTGTAATTGCAAAGTAACAGTGTACACAGATTTGCAAGACATGGTTTGCAAGCTATTTTAGTGTTACGACTGCCATTAATTTAACGTTAAAGACTGGCCATGTAGAAAGCGGTCTTTGCACTACACCTGTCATCACTAAATTTAAGTATACGAGATACAAGTATTGTAGTGCTATGATTGCTTTGTGATTGCTATGAATGCTTCGAGGAAAGTTGCAGGGTTGTAGGCTTACAAGAGCTGATTGCGAAATGGGGCCCAGGTGGTTAGAAGACCAAGGAATAAGGAGTCCATCAGTGCCTCCTTCCACTAGAGCTGTGACGATATATCGCCGTATCGATAATCATGATACTTTCTTGGACAATAAATATATCGATACTTTTTTCGTATCAATGTACATATCGTTAACCTTAAAATTGTTAATTTTCATTATAAATTGACAGTTATGTCAAAATTTACACTGTTACTTGATATCAAAATACACGCTTTTAAAGAAAATAACTAAAGATAGCATATCATAATGTGAATTGAATCATATCATATCATTCCAAGATATCACGATACGTATGATACCAAGAATATTCTGTATTCTCTCACACCTCTACCTTCCACAAGCTGTTTTTGTGTTATGACTACCTGTAAGTTAGACCATGGCAATTAAGATTGTCATAGCGCTAAAATAACATTGAGGAACAAAACCTTGGGATGTAAACTTGGGTAAAACAAAGCGAGTGTAAACTGTTTTTTGAAGAGATGGTGAGTTTTGTTTTGGAATTATGCTAAATGATCAGTGAGATCACAAAGGTTTTGTGTTTTTGCTGATATAGCTATTTTGTATTATCTGCTTATTGACGTGTTGTTTAATAATGCTGAACCCGCAAGGAGTGAAATAGTCATGTTATATTTAAAACTCAAAAGAAAAACTCAATTTCTCCCCATACAGCACATCTAGTAACATATGGTTGTTTGACCTGCCTTATGAAATCAATTAGCAAAGGATTCAGTGAAATTGAAAGAAATATGTCTGGAGAACCTATTTTACCTTGTGTCCACCATTCAAAATGTCTTATTGTTGATGCCAAACTGCAAATCAAATACAAGACTGCATTCATGACTTGAATACTGTTTCATCAAATTATTATTTCTGGATGATAATCCATGATTTTCAAGTCAGAGATGTCTATTTGCTCATGATACCATGGCTGAAGAGGGCATTGAGTGGCTGATTGAAGACTAGGCATCAGCTGTGCTCATGTTTGTGCTCAGGTGTTTGTAACTTCAGTACTTTAGTGTTGGTGAATGATGGTGTTTGTATTAAGACCGATTTGGGCGACAGGTCCCTGTAACTTTATATATATTACATGCTTCTGTATTTGTCAGTGATCTCAAATATTTGACGTTTGACCACATTTATTTTATTACTATTAATATGTTTAAGGCATGGTTTGTTTGTGCTTTTGTTGTTTACCATAAACAAAGATTGTGAGAATGTAAAGTTGTATGAAGGGCAGGCATTTTTCTCTTATTTCCTGCAGACTTTTTATTGAAGATATTGGCTAGAATTTCTTTTTAGCAACCCATGATTGTTGTAGGATACCACTACTCGAGTTGTTTGACTTGGTTGATTCATGTCAATTTACAGCGCTCAGTTTTGATGAGTTGTTGTTTGAGTTTTACATCACAAAATAGCATTATTCAGCCATATAACCACGAGAGTTTTAAGGCACACTGGCATTATTCAGCCATATAGTGATGAGAGTTTTATGTCACACTGGCATTATTCAGCCATATAGTGATGAGAGTTTTATGTCACACTGGCATTATTCAGCCATGTAGTGATGAGAGTTTTATGTCACATTGGCATTATTCAGCCATGTAGTGATGAGACCAAGTCTGCACACATTGACATTTGAAGTACAAAGCTTAGATGCTTTGAGTTTTTTAAAAGCATATTTATTCATTACATAATTATTAAAAACAGATAGTATCACAGCACCAATTTTGAAAACACAAAGTAAGTAATTGCTTTTAGAGAGTTACAATCAATGGTATCAGTCAACTCTTTGAAGTAGTTAACAACGATGTGATAATACACATGGTAATAATTTCATTTGAAATGACTGCACATCCTCAGTATGCTATTTTGTGGCATTAAGCCAATTAGTAGGACACAGTTTCTTATAATTCGATACCCTGCTTGACCATTTAGAATTCTTTTTTTTTTTTTTGAACCCATGTCAACTGGCAAGAGATCTGCCTAGCACTTGCTCACAATACAAATTTGTCAGTGTGTATTTTAGTAAATAGGTCTCATGTTTGCACTTAAGTACAAATTTCATCAAGTTGATAATTTATCAAAGTCAATATTACATCAAAGCAAGTCATCAATGTTTTTAATGGCAAAATTTCATTAAAGTCAATATTTAATCATTTTCAATATTACACCAAAGTCAATATTTCAGTGTCTCAAAGTCTGGATGGGAATTGTCCTCATTATTATAGTGAAAATAACTGGGTGGGAATTGTCCTAGGTGGGAATTGTCTTATATGGGAATTTTGTCCTAGGTTGGAACTGTCCTAGGTAGGAATTGTCGTTGGTGGGAATTGTCCTAGGTGGGAATTGTCTTAGATGGGAATTTTGTCCTAGGTGGGAACTGTCCTAGGTAGGAATTGTCATTGGTGGGAATTGTCCTAGGTGGGAATTGTCTTAGATGGGAATTTTGTCCTAGGTCGGAACTGTCCTAGGTAGGAATTGTCGTTGGTGGGAATTGTCCTAGGTGGGAATTGTCTTAGATGGGAATTTTGTCCTAGGTCGGAACTGTCCTAGGTAGGAATTGTCGTTGGTGGGAATTGTCCTAGGTGGGAATTGTCTTAGATGGGAATTTTGTCCTAGGTCAGAACTGTCCTAGGTAGGAATTGTCGTTGGTGGGAATTGTCCTAGGTGGGAATTGTCTTAGATGGGAATTTTGTCCTAGGTCGGAACTGTCCTAGGTAGGAATTGTCGTTGGTGGGAATTGTCCTAGGTGGGAATTGACTTAGATGGGAATTTTGTCCTAGGTCGGAACTGTCCTAGGTAGGAATTGTTGTTGGTGGGAATTGTTGTAGGTGGGAATTGTTGTAGGTGGGAATTGTCTTAGATGGGAATTTTGTCCTAGGTCGGAACTGTCCCAGGGGGGAATTTTCCAAGGAGGGAACTGTCCTAGGTAGGTACTGCCCTAGGTGGGAATTGTCCCAGGTGGGAATTGTCTGGTGGCATTTGTCCAGGTGGGAATAGTCCCTGCTCCCAAACAAAAGCATATTTTGATCTGATATGGAAAGGAATGACAAATACGACACTGACTGATCTAATGGAAAGTGGTAAGCTCGGGCAAGAGGACTCAAAAGGCTTGGAACACTGTCATGGTTGATTCGTGATAGGTAGTTTGTAAAGACTATGTCCATGGTCCACTGGTAATAGATAACTATATCAAATGTGTATATCTCGTAAAATATAGACTGATTGTGTCATGTATTTGAGCTTTTATCAAGATTTTGAGTTTGGTGTTCACAGCTTGCTTGCTGACATGAAAATAATATGCTCAGTAGATTGAAAATTTGTACTTCTGGATATAGGAAGCTTTTTTTTTTAATTTGTTGTATTTAATGCTTTATTTTCTTGGATTTTATTATTTATTGCGATTAAAGTGTCTGTGTAGTACAGGCACAATGATACAGTATTTGTCTCCCAAGAGACAGTTGCGACAATGACATTTACTGAGACTGTGTCTTGACATAAATGCTGCAAATATTTACTGAAGCCACAATATTTTGAAATGCCAAAATGTGTGCTTGATATGTAACAAACAACACTGAACATGTTATTAAAGTCACCAACACAGGCTTCAGTTTTTGTACAGAGTTGTCTCCATTTGATTTGTCAGGATACGATAACCAGGGGTTCAAGTTCCACATTTGCCCTGAAAATGAATTACTTGTGTTTATTTGTACACTGTGTCAGTAGATTCATCAAAGGGTAACGCTCTGTTTAGTTAAGATATTTCTGTTCTTATAATCTTCTTTTGGTGGTGAGGAATATATACTTGTGAGTTCTACAAATATATACTTGCAGTATGGTTTTTCAAATGATCAAGAATCATTTAAAGTTTTCATGTCAATCACATGGACGTCTGTAACACATCTTTCTCGCTTTAGTCTTCTGAGTCTGTGATATCACACCTCTTGTTAAATACACTAAAAATGGTGATGAATATGGCTGTCCAAAAATGACCAAAATGAGATGAATCTAAAATGCAAAGTGAATACTTGCTTGTTTAAAACGAATAAGGAATTGAGATTTGATATTATAGAGAGATGGCAACGTCTATTTTATCCATATATTTGTTAAAATATATTTTATCATAGTTGCTATCAATTTTACCCTCAAAATATGCTAATATGGTTGCACTAGAAATTGGATGAAATGCAAAGAGAATTCATTAAAATTTGGACATATAGACAAAAAATATATTTTCATCGATTAAATACACTTTTACCGAAAAAGATGACAAGAAGAAATGTAATACTGATAATTTGAAAATCTGCTGTTGTAGGTATGTGAAATTAAAGCTTCACTTTTGATAAATGTCATATTATCTTTCTCAGAATCCATCATGGTTTTAAGTGTTTAGATGACAACAAATTTTATGGTCAAACTTCTAATTTTGATCCTTGAAAATACTATTTGCAGCACTTTGGGGTTGGCATCTCTGTATTATATAACAGAATCGGAGCAACAACAACACAACTTCAATATGAGCCTAAAGACAAAATGGTCTCTGCTGATTCCCAATCAGTAGCTGTTTTAACAAGTGCCTGTTACCTGGCATTCCTGTATTTCTTTTTTGATGTGATTACTGTAATATTCACTGGCAAAGATATTTATCATAATTCCAGTTTGTTTTTGAGGGACTTGAATTAGTCTTGCAACATCCAGCAATTGAACCCTGCTGAACGCCACTGAGTATTAAGCCTCAGTGGAGCTGCTCAGATATGTCAAGACATGGTGTGAGTGGTTACAGTGAAGCTTCTGTCCGTTGGCTCAAATTGTCTTGTCACAAGTTTGACCTCAACGAGGATGCCATCTCTCAACTTTTCTATGCGTGACTCTCTCGTACAAGGATGGTTGTGATCATTTATATTCATTTATATACCTTGTTGATTGTTTACATAAAGAAATTCAGTGTTTGGTGGTCTTTGTTTAAGTCCTGGTACAGAACTGCACTCAAGTTTTAGATGAGCCAGCCCAGTGAGCAAGTAGGCGGGGCAAGTAATGTGGACAAGTACACTTGGTTGCTACAGGTAGATTGGCGATTAAGCACGTGCAATACATGCTGACCGTGGCGTGAAATCAATACCAGTACTGTTTAACATGTGTCTCATAACACCATCATGACACAATTTGCAGGAGGAAATGCAAACTGAGGTCATTTGTTGGGTCATGGCTCATCTAAAACTTGTCAAGCAGTACGTCAGCCAGGTACAAGTCCTGGTACAATGCTGCACTAAGTCAGCCAGGTAAAAGTCCTGGTACAATGCTGCACTAAGTCATTCAGGTACAAGTCCTGGTACAATGCTGCACTAAGTCATTCAGGTAAAAGTCCTGGTACAATGCTGCACTAAGTCATTCAGGTACAAGTCCTGGTACAATGCTGCACTAAGTCAGCCAGGTACAAGTCCTGGTACACTGCTGCACTAAGTCATTCAGGTAAAACTCCTGGTACAATGCTGCACTAAGTCATTCAGGTACAAGTCCTGGTACAATGCTGCACTAAGTCATTCAGGTACAAGTCCTGGTACAATGCTGCACTAAGTCAGCCAGGTAAAAGTCCTGGTACAATGCTGCACAAAGTCATTCAGGTACAAGTCCTGGTACAATGCTGCACTAAGTCAGCCAGGTAAAAGTCCTGGTACAATGCTGCACTAAGTCATTCAGGTAAAAGTCCTGGTACAATGCTGCACTAACTCAGCCAGGTAAAAAGTCATGGTACAGTGCTGCTCAAAGTCATTCAGGTAAAACTCCTGGTACAATGCTGCACTAAGTCATTGATGTAACAAGTCCTGGTACAATGTAGCACTAAGTCAACCAGGTAAAAGTCCTGGTACAGTGCTGCACAAAGTCCTACTAAGTCGAAGGTAACCTTAGTGCAATGCTAAAGAATGTGAGTTAAGGTTAACCTTAGTAAAGTTTGCTTTGTGACATGAGCCCTTGTTCAGTGCTGCACTTAGTCACTCATGTTACCAGAAAGGGCCTTCACACACTGTACCCATGTTCTGATTCGAACCCAGGACTCCAGCACGACGAGCGGACGCTTTAACCATGAGGCTGCTCCACTGGCCACCGAACCTCAACAGGACATTATTACAGTATATCCATCACGAGACAGCTAGGTTATAGTTCCTGTGTAATGATATGGTTGAAATGTATTTAAATAGCTGACAACGTGTAAGATGGTAAGATGGGAGTGCTTCCAACAACGTATGCATTCTGTGATGGAATTCAGAACACAACAGAAAATGATATATTTTTTTACATTGAAAGCTGTATTTAAACATTCTTTCAGGCAGACAACTCCCGTTCCTACGCTCAGTGGGTGAGTTGAACTAAATAAAGCGATCACAAAATATCAGAACTCACTCAGAACTCTGCCCACTGTTTAAATTGCACATATCCCGCAAGTTAACTGTAAACAAAACAAAACTGTCTTAAATGAATAAAGTATTCTAAACCATTTTAATAAACAGAATCTAACCACACAAGCTTGTGACTAATGCATCACACTTAATGGGGTGAAAAGATTTGACATTTTAAGTGGTCGAAATTTCTGGGTTTATAGAGAGTGAGAATGTTTTCACGCACTTCCAGCAATACCACTGTGGGACACCGGGAATCACCCTCTATATCTCTAGGATATACGTTCCGATAAATCTCCACTGTACCCTGGATGCATCTAGGGGTAACTTTATTATCTCCCTTAGCTGGCTCCGCATTCTCACAGTAGCCATCCGATAGATAAAGCCGCCGTTACAACCGAGCTTGCCAGTGTCAACAAAAGAAGAGCGGTCAAAGTTGCGAAGAACAATTCGCAGTGCGACTCATATTTTGGGGAAATCATACAAATAAACTGATAGGTCTGAAACTGTACGCAAGAACAAACTGTACGCAAGATCTCCTTCTTCCTCTTTCAGAGTACCTCTGCTTGGTTTGTGTTGCCAAGTTTAATCGGTTAGATAATTTATAAAGCGAAAGTGAGATGTAATTGGTTCGCTCAACTTCCCAGCGCAGACAGCTGACTGGATAAAAAGCCAGCCAAGGAAGGTAATAAATTTATCGGCCGTTGATGCATCCAGGGTATAGTTGAGGCTTTATATCGAGGATGACCGGGAATGGGCTTCACACATTGTACCCATGTGGGGAATCGAACCTGGGTCTTCAGCGTGACGAGCGAATGCTCTAACAACTAGGCTACCCCACCGCCCCACTGTTTTTATAACCTTATGTTACAACTAGACACATCACTAAAGTGTCTTGTATAAGATACTTGTTTCAGCATAAAATCTTCAGCAAGTGACTTTGATAAGTCCATGGAAATAATGGCAAAAGATATCACATAAATTAGGAATTTTACCAATTATTTTCATACACATTACCAAACCAATAGATAATGAAAACTTTCACAAAACAATTTAAGGGTTTCTCACGTTTATCATTTTCTCACGTATGTGATGCTACCCCTGGAGGAAATGGGCTGATTGATCGTTGTTTGACGTTGCACTCAACAATGTGTCGGCGCTCTGTAAATAATCGAGTCTGGACCAGAGAGTCGGGTGATCAAAAGCATAATCATCGATCTATACAACTGAGATACCACAACATGTGTGAACCAAGTCCGCGAACCGAACCACCCGATCCCGTTAGTCACACGGGTTGCCGAAGATAAATCTAACTCGAATCTTCAAGGGTTTGGAGGAAAAGGAGTACACTTAAAATATACACATGCTAGCACATAATTCGGGAAAACAACAAATAATTTTGTTTTAGATGTGTGAATGCAGAGAGGTCAGTACAGTTTTTCGGTTTTAGTAATATTCCGGTAATATCGACGTGGAATATCAGCAATGAGGATTCGAACCCTTCGGCGTGAAGAGAGAACGCTTTAACCACCTGGAAGAACCGTGCCAACGCATTCGCCAATGTATGATGTTATCGACCTATATCTGAACAGAGGGGGTTAATCTCTCGACATACATTTGTATAACACGACAGTTTTCAACAGTTATCTGATGTGTATAAATATTGCAGTGCATGAATGTACATCGTGATCAGACATATATCGACATATCAGCGCATGAATGTACAACGTGACAAACATACCTTAATATAAAAGTACAGAAAAGTGCAACACGGACTGACATATATACATATATACTCTTAAAACAAACAAACAAACAAACAAAAAATACCGAATTGGCCTTCCTAAAAAATTTATTGCGTATGAACGATTGTATGGTAAAAGGTGAACATTCACACGTGTACAGACAAAGACTTTACTTCAGGTGGCGTCTATTTCGGTACCTTGCATGGCGATCATTGGCAGCAATATGTGATCGGCACCGTCTCGGCACAGACTGGTTAGTCGACAATGTCACAGTTGCAGAATTCCTCCACACTCTACCCGCAATGCGATGGCCAGTTGTGGATGTGTCCGAGGCGTGTTTTTACGTTGACATACACGTCGATAGATTTATCTCACGGGTGTTCCATCGGGTTTTACATTTGGTGACTGGGAAAGCCGTGGCAAGACACTGACGGTAGAATTGGCAACGTCGCGGGCCGTGATGCGTGCTGTATGTGACGTAGCATTTCATGCTAAAACAACACTCTCTGTCGGCAACATATGACGTGCAAGGACTACGTTCATAGACAACATATAAAACGACACAGCCCACGAAATCTACATAAAGTGCCGGTTGGTGGACTCTTTTGGATAAGAGTTCCTCTTGTTCTCCCATCTCAAATAGAATTTATGAATTGATATATACTAGAATTATTAATAAGATCTAACACAACAATTACTAGAGGACTCACAAAAATAACTAAAAGTCTCAAAATCAAGTACAATACCTAGGGTTGAACCACATAGTGTTGCCTCTGTTAATCTGCGGAAGAAAAAATATGGGGGAACGGAAGGAAGGAGCAATCCAGTGATGAAGCATGTCAACCAAGTCAGTGAGCATGACCACCCGATCCTGTTAGTCGCGTCTTACGACAAGTATTGGTTGCTGAAGATCATTTGATAAAGGCATGAGCGGAAAGGACAAGTATGGGTTACTGAAGATCACTTCCAGACCGGATCTTCACGGGTCAATCCGCTGACGTGAAAAGACGAGAAGTCATACTACATATAAACCGTAAAAATGTCCGCTGTATGGTGACGACAATCAATAGGACTGTCACGATGCATCGAACCAGCCCTAACGCGTGTTCTTCATGGGTCAAGTCCAATGTTGGGATGTATTCCAATTTTGGAAGTCATTTATCAGACGACTGATCTTGACATGTATATTCTAAAGATCCCCTTCAATTTCAAGAGTAGATGTAACAAACAATTCTTTTCTTTCACGGTATTTTTATTACCAGGCCAAGGTCAGTCTGTTTCAATTTATGTGTCAAACTATGTTGCCGAAAAATCACACCATGGTTCAAGCCAACTGGATTTCCAATTAATCAAACTGCAAGGCAAGATGAAATGTACCCTTGAGCATGTAGGTACACAGCGTTAGACACCATCAAAATTTCTTCATGCTACAGGGTATTTCTTTTGTATATGTCCTTAAGATTTCAAAGAAAAGTTGTCTATGATGGCATATATATTTTTTATTGGCCGGGTTACCCTGAGTGTGTCATACATCTGTGCATTATCTTAAACATCATTGTATCTAGAGATGTTGACATGCAGGCGTAGCGTGTTTGTTCTCAGAACGGGGGACCCACAGTGATCCGACCCTGCTTTGCCACTTACATGTACATACTGTATTATTACGTACAAAATGGCCAGCGAGGAGAAGCCCGAAGCCAAAGATGAGAAGTCTCCTGGAGCATTTTCATGTAGGTATAATATATACTTTATATACATATACATCACGTCGTCATTTTGATTTCAGTCGAAATGTCCAAATTAACGTTGCATTCAAATTGTTTGTTTGTGTGTGTGCGTGCGTGAGAGTGCGCGCAAGTATTTTTTTTTCGCCCTGTGAGATGCCAACTTAGCTCAGCCACATACTAACTGCGAGCATACCTATCCTTGTTTTATACCCCAACGTTAAACGCCCGGAAACCGTTACCTTCATAAGGGTATTTAGTCAGCAGCATCGAAATGTTGGTACATATTTAAATGTTGTGTTTCAACTATATTCTCACTTTTAACAGTGCTTCCTTCCGAAACCATATTTAATTGAGCACCATTGCTCCCTGAAGAGGGGCCCGTGAAAATTCAGGTTAGAATTGGTCATGGAAACCATGTTTGTTGTAAAAGGCGACTAACAGGATCGGATGGATATGCTCGCGGACTTGGTCAGGTACTATATTCCAGCTACATGGCGGCTGTCTGTAAATAATCGAGTCAGAACCAAACAATCCAGTGATCAAAAACATGAGCATCTATCTACGCAATTGGGATACGATGCCACTTGTCAACAAGGCCAGCAAGCCTGACCACCCGATCCCGTTAGTCGCCTCTTACACGACAAACATTGGTTCCTGAAGACCGAATCTGTCCCGAATCTTCTCGGGTTTAGAGAAAGGAGGTACACTTAAAATATACATATTCTAGCACACAATTCGGGAACCAACAAACAGTTCTGCCTCTTTAGTCGCCTCCTGCGAAAATGAATGAACTGGGAACACATTACATTAGTAAAGTATGACAGTAGATCTAATTATCACTATCGATCTTGACAAACGGTGGAGAAGTTGACCTTTTTGGAATCTCCACATTGTCAGATCATGGTTCAACCGGCTCCCTCACACTGACTTTATAACACATGGAAGAGAACCATTTGGTGACATGTGATAATAAGAATAATACCTTGGAAATCAGTAAGTATATGAGTTGGTGTGATTTTGCGCCGATGTTAGCATTATCACGGCAGAGTATTGGACTTCACGAATTGTACCCAGAATCGAACCCGGGTCTTCGGCGTGACGAGCGAACCCTTTTAGCCACTAGGCTACCTGATGAACATGATATGCTGGCATGTGCATATGTCATGTGTACTCTTTTCCTTCACATCCTGCACTTGTGTTTGTATTTCCCTGCAGTGTCGTGCATGTTCTCTCAACGATGGCTGCTGTCGTACGTAGGTTTGCTCGGGGGCAGCATTCTATACGCTGCACGTGCCAACCTCAGCGTCGCAATCGTGTGCATGGTCAACGACACCGACTCCAATGTCACGACATCGGTATCGGAGGTAACTACCACCTTGGTTCGGCGCTCACACTATCACTCACAGACTTCATTATTCTTGATAAAAAACTCTGAAAGCTCTCTGTCATATTAGATTACTTATTCAAGATTTGTCTGGAAATATACTGAAGAGAAAAAGAAACTGCACATCTCGTGATTTGTTAGATTGTTTCCACTCATGGTGTTGTTAATAACTAGCAAAACACTTTTCAAAATATTTACGTTATTTTGGGGGAATCTTCCGTTGTTCGCCAGTTTGCTAGGTACAAAGAAGGTAGCATTTTTCATTTCAAAAGTGTTTGTCTTCTATTCCTTGAGAAATGCCTCCAAATAGTGAATTTTGTTTAATGCCTCTTTGAACAGTACTCAAAGTTACTGTTTCTGTTTAACTATATATGTTACCGTTGTTTCTTTATGTGGTACCAGTGAATGAGTGAGTTTAGTGTTACGATGCACTCAGCAATATTCCAGTTATATGGCGGCGGTCTGTAAATAATCGAGTGTGGACCAGACAATCCAGTGATCAACAGCATAAGCAGTTGGGAACCGATGACATGTGTCAACCAAGTCAGCGAGGCTGACCACCCCATCCCGTTAATCACCTCTCACGACAAGCATAGTCGCCTTTTATATCAAGCATGGGTTGCTGAAGGCCTATTCTACCCGTGACCTTCACGGGTCTTATGTGGTACCAAAGCTTGAAGTGATATAAGTATCAGACAATTTAGACAGTGGTCAAACCTCTGGTGCTGAAAAAAACTAGACACATAATTGGGGCAAAATCGGTACTTAATCCCACGACGAAAGTGTTCAGAGGCACACCCAAGCAGCACAACATCACAGGTATTGTTTCTTGCACAACACATTGTTCTTAGCGGTTCCATTTTTAACTGTATATTGTGAAGCAAGAACAACGTGTTTAGTACTGCTCCATCCCCACAGACCCACGTCATCGTGCTATTTTTACCATCAGTGCGAATGAATCACTGGAAATCAGTGATGACACTACACACACGTGTATGGCTTTGTCCTGCATCGGGTCCATATGCTATATGAGAATTACTAATGTCAAAAAATACAGTTGGAATATTGCTAAAACCGGCGTAAATCCCAACTCACTCACTCACTCACATCTCCGGCTGGGATTTGTCAGCTAGCATGCAGATTCTATGTACATGTACTTTATTTACACCTTACATCTGCAGCGTGCCGAGTTCTACTGGACCAAGGGAGAGCAGTCGGGAATTCTCAGCGCGTATTTCTATGGTTACATAATAACACAGATTCCCGCGGGAATACTTGCCAGTAGATATGGCGGAAAGTACGTCATGTTTATTGGGATGCTCACTGGCTCGATCGTCTCACTGCTTCTACCAGTCGGCGCCCGGACTTCCATCTACCTGGTGTATGTGCTGCGTGTGATTCTTGGAGTGTCTCAGGTATAGAAATTATTTTTTCAAACTACATATATGCATGTATGGTACAGCAAAAAAACCAAAAAAACCCAAAAAAAACCCACCAAAAACCAAAAAAACCAAACAAACCAAAACAACAACAACAAAAAACCCCAAACCAAAACAACAACAACAACAACAACAAACAACAACAACAACAACAACAACAACAAATCCAAAAATAACTTGAAAATTGAAAATAACTCGTTAGTGTCACATTTCTGGCACTAATTACTAAGGATGTTGGAATGGCGCAGTGGAATATCAAACACAGTTATCATGGTCAACACTATTAATTAAAGAACCTAAACATACACTAGTCGACAGAATTCCAGCAGTGTTATCCTTTATTCCATTGTCATGGAAGCCGCGGTGGCTGAGGGGTTAGACCGCTGACATTGTGTACTTTCTATGAGAGTGTGGGTTCGATTCCTAAGTGTTACTCAGTATATAAAGATACATGAATCTGTACCTTACCAAGAAAGTGTTACCCCAAAAAACACTGCGGAAGAGTGTCACAAGTCATGCCCCTGGAGGTTCAGATGTAAACAACCTCCAGGGGCATGACTTGTGACACTCTTCTGCAGTGACAGTCTTTTCCTAAAAACATAAGCTATAGCCCCGACAACACCTCATACCTAAACGCATTCAACACGGGTGGTCAAAGATGGATAAGTATAAAAATGTAATAGTAGGAACTAAAAACAAAACTCACCGAGACTTGTGCTTCTTCGAACGACGCCATGTTTTGCTGCGTGAGTTTCCGTTCGCGACCGACAAATGACGGATGTGAGCCGAAAAATCTCCGAAGACGGCCGAGTGTGTTTCAAGTATTACCGACATTGCTTCCGATATGGCCGATGTGTTTCAGTTATTACCGCTAAATTGCCGATATGGCTGCAATTGTTTCGCGAGAGGGCTGCGTTTGTTTACATTTGAGATGCAATTCCTTCAAATTTGCTGTAATTCCTTCAATTACTTAGGGGGGCCTGAGTAACATATATCCATACAGATGAAACATTTCCAAAGGAATGGAATAAACTGTCACATTTTCCCTTACTTTCTCTTCATCATCTGTTTCTTCCTCGTCTTCATCATTTGTATTTGATCAATTTTGTAAATCCAATATAACATACGTTTTTAAATTGGGATATTACAAAGCATTTTATTTGGGTATAATTATAACTATCCGGTCTTCTACAGCAGTTCACTGTACACAATGCATGACTGGTAATGAGCATATGATCTTTTATCATGTCAGTGGAAATTTGTCAAAACTTTAAACAACTCGTTGTAACATTCCTGTATTTTTATCATTTTGAATATGAGATTATTAGGTCTGTATCAGGATACGGAATAAAGGTGCCGGATTAGACAGAGGCAAAATGGTAAGCCGGTTTTGACAGTGTGTCGGTTTTGACAGGTGCCGGTGTTGGCAGTGTGCCGGTTTTGACAATGTGCCGGTTTTGACAATGTGTCGGTTTTGACAGGTGCCGGTGTTGGCAGATTTCACTGTCGTTGAATGATGAAGTAATGCGGTTGCTACCTGTCAGTAGAAACATTCAGGTGATGTTTGCTCACCTTTCTCAGCTGATCAACGTCATATTTACTATTTCATGTAAATAAATATAAATTTTACTCTCCTCAGGGAGTCTACTTCCCCAGTCTACAAACCATGTGGGGCAGATGGGCGCCGCCATTAGAGAGGACAAAACTCACTGCTGTCTGTTATTCAGGTAAATCAGATTTAAAAGTTCATAATGATTTTCACAGATTTTATGCGCATATGTATAGAATCACAGAAATGACCTTATAGCGACGTCGCCTGTAGAAACCAAGCACAACAATGCTCACTGTATCCACTGTTACGACGTGTTTCCTAACGTCGAGGTGAACTGGGAAATTTCCTCAAAACTAAAATGTGGAATCTGTAGGTAAAATGGTTACTTGAAGAATTATACCAAAACATAGTGTCAGGTTTATAAGAAAAATAATTCAAAACAAGGAGACAAATTTGTGACAACAGCAATGTTTACAGTAATTTTATAAAAAATAAAACTACATATTTCAACACTGTCAGTCTTGTTATCGCACTGTTTGGACGACTTGACACAGACAGAATCAGACGCCTGTTTCCTTATGCCATATTGTCATTTCCAGGAACTCAGTTTGGCAGTATAGCAACGTTCGCTATATCGGGGTTCATGTGCATATATGGCTTCGACAATGGCTGGGGATCTATCTTCTATGTGACAGGTAATTCCTAGAAACATTTTCTTATTAAAATGTGAACAGATCCATTTTCAGTTCAAACGAATATTCCGGAAAAGTATTTTAAAATTGCCAACCATCTCCTTTACAATTATGCGAATTGCAAATTGAAGTGCTCTTCATATGAGATATATTTTGTAGCTTAGTGTTCCTGATAACCGCCCATTTTCTCCATGAACCATTGTTAATAATGTAGTCCCTTGAAAACAGTATCGACTTATTAAGGTATATTTCAAACCTGTGAACAAGCAACCCATGCTTGTCGCAAGAGGCGACAACGGGATCGGGTGGTCAAGCTCGCTGACTTGGTTTGCACATGTCACCGTCTCCCAATTGCGTAGATCGATGCTCATGTTGTTGGTCACTGGGTTGTCTGCACATGTCACCGTCTCCCAATTGTGTAGATAGACCATGTTCATGCTGGAAGGCGTAGTCCCGTCTCAAGTGCGGCGTTAAACAACGAAAAAACCAAAGTTATAATACTTCAAACAGATGCGACCCGTGAAGGCCCGGGGTAGAATAGACCTTCAGAAACCCATGGCCATGAAAGGCGACCATGCTTGTCGTAAGAGGCGACTAACGGGATCGGGTGGTCAGGCTCGCTGACTTGGTTGACACATGTCATCGGTTCCCAATTGCGCAGATCGATGCTCATGTTGTTGGTCACTGGATTGTCTGGTCCAGACACGTTTTTTTACAGACTGTCGCCATATAGCTGGAATATTGCGGAGTGCGGCGTAAAACTTAACTCACGCACTCACTCAAACAGATGCTGTACTGTGGATTGGTTAGGAGAACAAAAACGACAAAACCCGTAAACAATTCTCGTTGATTGTATAATTCAGAGTAAGTGACTACATTCACAGTAAGTGTTTGTTAGACGCACGCCCAATCCGGCAGTATTACAGCTGTACGCCGTCTGTAAACAATAGAGTCAAAGCATGGTTGAACTAAACTATCCAAATCACTATTGGCTCAAAGTAGACGAATGAATTGCAGTCTAACTTGAAAACTATTAAACATAAAATGCTCAATGAAAAACGCTGATCGTAATCAAAACATCATACCAACTCTTGCATCACACCAACCTTCCGAATGCAAATTGATACCAGACACTTTCTAACACAGTCTGTTTTATCTCCTGTCTACAGGTGGCATATCGCTGCTATGGTGCGCACTATGGTATATAACGGTCGCCAGCTCGCCTGCTGAACACACCCGTATCTCAAAGAGAGAGAGGAACTACATTATCTCCAGTATTGGGGAAAAACAAGAGGTATCGCCCATGGCTACATTATTTAAATAGGTTATATACTTGCTTAACAGAGTTGTTTATAGACCTCTGATTTACGGGACTTAGGAACGAACGATTAACTGTAAGGATGATAGACCCAAGCGTTTTCTTATCATACGTCAGAATCAGGGACCGTATTCTCGAAACGTTCGTAGCCCTAAGAATTCTTAACTTTGATCGTAGCCAATGTGTTAAGAATGGGCTTAAGAAGTTCCAAGGGCTACGGACGTTTCGAGAATAGCTAGCCTGGTTCATTACTCCGCATGGGTGCAGGTAGTAAAAACTTGTGTTCTCTGCTGTGATTCTGAAAGAAAGATCGACACGGGTAGTATATTCAGGATACAGAAACTGCAATCTTACACCATTACAAGTTACCCCATGGACATTTGATCACTTACAAGACCCTGTGCAACATGAAGTCGCCTATCACGACTATGCCATCTGACATCCATTGTCTACTTTCGTGATCACTTCCGGCATTTAGAGTTATCTCCCGTCGAATCCCGAAAGGGCGTATGGATTAGATTTGGACAGGCATATTACATAATCCACTCCCTTAGACCCATGACTTCCATTGGTTTCGCGTGTTTGCACTGCAGTTGTACATACAATAATTTCCTTCCTCTTCCATACGCTAGACAAACATTCAGCCACAGGAAGGCAACCTCATTTGAAAAAGTACGATTACATTCAGTTGGAACCCTGTGCAATTTTCATTTTTCACGGGGTCTGCGGACTCTACTAAACTCACAAATGATTCTGGCTTTGGTTAGACTATTTTTTCAATGAACGAACTCTTTGTAGTTATATTTTAGTGTAAATGCTCCCAAACCATTTCATATACTGGAATAAATTGTTGCAGCTGATTCTGTAATAACGAAATCAATAGAACCTGCTGATGCCAGAAGAAGAGCTAGGAAGTACGAGTTTGATTCTACTTTCGGAATCAAAAGATTCAAGTGAAATGTTTGACTTTTACCATGTTATTATTGACATATGTATCGCATTTCTCTGTCAGAGTCTAAGGTACCATAATACAAACACCCCGGAATTACACATGATTTTGAGGACAAACGTTGAGCAAGCCGTCGATTATATCTCAGTGTAAAGCTTTGCAACCTGTCGAGCGAACACGAAAACAACTGGCTTGCTATGCGCCTGCCTCAGCCTGCAATGACAGGGATAGGTGTTCTGGCTATCAGTCATCGGTTTCATTACTTATATAGTGTCCAGGGGCGGCGAGGCAGCCGAGTGGTTATTAAACCAGCAGTGTTTTTATTACTTTGAATCAATGGCAAGAGCAATAGCGTGACCACAAAGAGTAATTATGAATATGCATAAAAAAACTGATCCAATCAGAGTTCGTTTTGCAAAATTATGCAGCCATTATCCATCAACTAGAATATTATTTAAGTCGGAGAAACCAATGAACGAGCCCCGAAAGGCCGAACTGATCCCACTTCCAGTGACTCGAGTGATGCTTCCTTCAATTTTCACATGACCTAACAACTGTGTTATACAGAAGTTCTCGACACCGTGGGCAGCCTTGCTGAAGTCCCCGGCGACGTGGGCGTGTCTTACTGCACAAGTGTGTTCCAACTGGATAACGTACACGCTGTTGACCAACATACCTACCTTCCTTAAAGAAGTTCTGGATTTCGACATTGCCGAGGTATGTATCTAACTGCACTTGCCACTTGAAACAGAGATCATTGATCATAGCACAAGATCAACCTTAATAAAACTCTTTGTTGCTCTGAAATCCTAACGGCTGAGAGGGCTAGATTGCGATCATTGATCATCGCAAAAGATCAACCTCAATATAGCTCTTTGTTGCTCTGAAATCCTAACGGCTGACGGGGCTGGATTTCTTGTGTGAATAAAGTGTTTACTTGTCACTGCGAAAATCCTAAGTCGATTCTGCATTGTGGTATAATGAACTCGTTACTGAAAGAATATTGCTAAATCGAGACATATTTAAGTATTACTCTATGCAAGATGTGTGCATTGTATCCATCATGGATAACGCGAATAGCACTCGTTTGACTTTCTTCTCAAGAACGGCTTGTTGTCGTCCATTCCTTACCTGAGCCAGGCCGTGTCCGGTATGTTGGCTGGACAGGTGGCAGACTACTTCCGGTCAAGGAAATACCTCACCACCACGGCCACCAGGAGGATCTTCCAGGCAATCGGTTTGTGGTGATAACTCTACAATATCAGACAATGTCTTCGTGTTAATAGCTGTACATGTTTGTGTTGGACATAGACGTTTGCAGAAAGGGCTTGGAAGTAGGGAAGATAATGTGAGACAGACTACCTGTTTATGGCTGTGCATGTTTGTGTTGGACGTAAGCTGTTGTGGCGGTGATTCGGAAATGTAAATTGTCTCGTTGGGTCTTGATTAATTTCATATTCATTTTATTTTAACAATATAGGTTCATACGGGCTGAGATACCCGGCCTCACAACTCATACCGCATATCATGACCACCCTGAACTCCAGTGCTTGACACCTAGACTAATGCTTAGTCTCTGAATATGTATAATTTTGATAGCAATAAACTAACCCATATAAATTGAAAAGAAGCCCCAAGCTAGACTTGAGATCCTAATCCTTAGGAAATCTAACTTGCTTGATTGAGGCTTTAGCATTACAGAAAGGACCTGGCAGTAGGGAAGATAATGTGGTTCAGAAACTGTGAGACAGACTACTTGTCACCGTCCATTACATCATATTGTCAGTACTGAAGCAGCGGGTAGGAGGTGTCATACTAATTACTGGAAAACAACTTTCACTGCGTCTGACAGATCCTAAAAGATACGACTTTTCCAGCGTTTGGTTTTACATTGATGTTATCTGCTTGTTTAACAAAAGGAACTTAATTCTCTTCCTTAAAAACACTTTTCATGAATTTGATTTTGTCGCAGACGATTTCTGTTTTTCAACAGATTCAAACCTTTTTTCCTCAACCATACCAGTAGCATCTACTACTACTACTGCTGCTGCTGCTGCTGCTGCTGCTGCTGCTGCTGCTGCTACTACTACTACTACTACTACTACTGCTACTACTACTACTGCTACTACTACTACTACTGCTGCCGCTGCTGCTGCTGCTACTACTACTACCACTACTACTACTACTACTACTACCGCTGCTGCTGCTGCTACTATTACTACTACTACTACTACTACTACTACCGCTGCTGCTGCTGCTACTACTACTACTACCGCTGCTGCTGCTGCTGCTACTACTACTATTACTACTACTACCGCTGCTGCTACTACTACTACTACCGCTGCTGCTGCTACTACTACTACTACTACTACTACCGCTGCTGCTGCTGCTGCTACTACTACTACTACTACTACTACAGCTGCTGCTGCTACTACTACTACTACTACCGCTGCTACTACTACTACTACTACTACTACGGCGACGACGACGTCAAAGATGACGTTGACACAAATTTCTCGCTGTGATAACCTATATGTGTCCAGTAGCTTGAGTAGGTTATGGTGAAGCCCCAACACCATTATCGATCCACCGCAAAATCAGGTGTTGACACGGGCGTCACGTTCATGGTGACGTTGCTAGACACGGCCATGTCTGTCATGGAATGCAACACAGATTCGGACTTTGTAAAAATAACACATGACCGGCAGAGATTTTAGCAGCCTCTACATGTGCGTCGTGTTGCCTGGTCATTGACGCCTGTTAGCAACATGGCGATATTAAAAGGGCGCGGACGTAGAACATTGATAATCTTGGAATGACTCGTAAGAGAAATACACAAAATACATATAAACTAAATGTTGTTTGATTGCGATTATTGTGGAAAACGCGTAGTCTGAGTGGGTACGATCGCTGACTTCCCCCAAAAACAAACAAAATAAAAAAAACCCCAAAAAAACAAACCCAATCACACGAGTTGTTTTTCGGTAATATTGGACTTGTTTTGTGATTTATTAATATGTGACATTTTATGCACAACATTATGTTCTTGTTTAGCTTTCATTGGAGCAGCTGCTTGTCTGATCGGGACAGGGTTCGTGAGTGTTGAACACCGCTATGTTGCCATAGTTCTGTTGACTATAGCAATGTTTTTTGTTGGATTTGCGTCGGCTGGCTATGTGGTCAACACTGTCGACTTCGCTCCAAGGTACGATGTTTTGTTTATTAAACACTGGAAACGTTGCAGTCTGTCTATCCTCCCGCCTGTACGTCCGTAATAATTTCGTTTCTGGAGCAATAACTAAAAAAACGTTCACTCCTTTTGAAACAAATATATCACACAGAATCTATAGTGGCGCCTTTTTTTCTCGATTTGTATGGAAACGTTTTGGGGTGTGTGTATAAACCAAGGGCTGCAGTGGTGTCTTTATCTATTTGGGAATTTTACCAGTATGAATTTGTTTCCTGTTTCCATGGCAAACATATTTGACTTTGATCCAGTGTTTTCAGTGACGTATTTAGCCGGACCATATCTCTTTAAGTAATCGCTATTCTTACAACACCCACGAATTGGCCCATGTCCACTACATGGTGTGTACGCTCCGAAACACCAGGTTGTCAAATGGTGCCTTGCGCTGCTTGGATTAGGATACCCCACCCCACTGAAACACAAAATAAAAATATATAAAAACACATATGCGATTGGTAAGTCTTTCTTCTTGTTTCACCAAGAACGAAACTGGTATATCTTACGCCATTTCATACTTTCCGTATGTTTGTTACGAAAACCGAACGGGAATGTTCCATGTGCCATTTTCATCTAGTAAAAGAATGTACATACCTGTTGCTTTGGAACAAGTTTTGCAAAATCAACGTAAATGTTTTGAAAAGTATTTTGTTTGCAACCTACAAGTGACATCCATGTGTACTTACTTCTGTGCGTCAGTCTATGTTGTAAGCATGCATGAGCATGGGCATCAGAATATCAGTGCCTGGGATTATCTTACAGATACGCTGGTATATTGTTCGGGCTTGACAACGCGGCTGCGACAGTCCCTGGGATGGTGGCCCCACTGCTAGCAGGTGCCCTTACTCCAAACGTAAGTGAAATATTGGTTACGGTTAGGCTTCTAGACAACGACGCTGACCCTGGATCCATAATGTCGTCTCGTTCGACAAAGGACCAGTTCTAACTGGGTAAATTCCCACAACAAATTGGAATGTACACCTAGACTGTTCAACCAGCATGGGAGCTGGTAGCCCACAGCCTTACAATCTCGCCACCAAACCTGTTTACTTCTTGTATGCACGTTTCAGCAGAACGACCCAAACGACGTCTTTCGTCTGTACAAAGACGCAAAATACGTGGCGTTACCAGAAACAAACACGTTTCCAACGTTGTTGTGGTCATACCCTGTGTTCCGTTTTTGCGTTTCATCCATGTTTTCGATATTCTTTGGTGTACTTTATTCTACCCCCACAAATCACTACTGATGCATGCAGACATGATAAAGTCATGATCAGTATTAATTTGATTCACAGTCACCAGGAAGCAGACAGATATTTCTGGTTTTTGCAGAGTATATTTATTACAACACCCACAAAACTGGCCCATGTCCACTCATTCACTCGAACCTGGTCTCTGTCCACAGAAAACCCAGGAAGAATGGCGGAACGTGTTCTACGTGTGTGCAGGATTCTGTGCTCTGGGAACTTTGGTGTTCGGAACCCTGGCCCGTGGGGAGGTGCAACCCTGGGCCATGGACCAAGTGGATGTGGACGTGGAGGTGAAGGCGCAGGAAGTTCCCAGCGTTTCCAGCAAAGCGCTTGATAGCGATGACACTAAGAAGGAAATTACAGATACGTCAAATCAACTGTAATCGTTTTCAGCCTGACAGAATAGAATATACGTGGGGAAATAAACCACGCAACAGGCAGGCGTTAACGCTAGACCGCAATCTGTAAAATGAAAATGACTCGAATCAAGGATTCGTTAATACAGAAAATGTGTACAATTTTACACTGAATTGTAGGGATTATCCGAGGCTCGATATTTTCCTTGTGACAGATGAAAGAAGCATCCATCCGTATAATGCAATAACCACGCTTGGCCTTTTTCTCATCTCCGCCATTATAATCGAGCTGACTGTCAATAAGAATACATGTATGTGTTTTATGGATTAATTTTGTGTGTTTACTTCCATTTTAACTTATTTGGATCAGAGGAGAGAATGCATTCCATCACAAATGAATATAGGGTTTACAGGCCCGAAACATGTTTGGATTTTAATCACAGATATCACCGCGTCTCTGCCTGGTGACAATTGACAAAGTATAATGTAACATATGGGTCAGGCTTTACAAAAGTCAAAACAAATGGTGTAAATTACATGCTGTACAATCAGATGTAATTAACAAGTCATTCAACAGATTTCATTGATAAACAGAATGTCCATTGCATTTCATCGACCCTCGAAATAGCTGCTCCTTCAGAAAACAGGCATTTGTGAACAACTGTCATTCAATTTATGCATTCACCTTTTCACACATACAGTATTTCTGAAGTAGTGTCTCAGTACTACTAAGTTTCAATATCATTCATTAACATTTCCATGGCCAGGAATTAAACCATTTTTTACTGCTGAAGTACTGTTCAAATATTTCGAAAAAGGACAAAGTACAATGAGTTCATTGATAATTATGCTATAATAAATACAGACGCGGAAGACGATAACCCCAAAGGTAGATAATCGCAGACCTAAACACCGGCGTGTCTTGAACGTGAAACCAATATATACTCTATACCTCAACTATCGTGCACATTTGAATTCTAATTACTTAATATCATGACACTCAAATGAGCAACGATGAATAACTTTTTGAGGCTCTGGGTTTCTTGTGTTGATATAACTCATTAGACAAACAGCTTGACACTGAAATGAACATATTTTGCATCAAGAAAAGACTTGGCACACATTCTAGACTTGCATGATCTGCACTGGGTATGCTCGTTGTATGAAATAGTGTCAGCCCGGCGACCCGCTGCCTGCTAGTAATATGCGGGCTTACAATTTTATTTCATAGCCGGTCCTGTGCGTCAATACATTTTCCAAGGGTATATATTTGACCATGTCATTAACTACTAAAAATATTTCTAAAAGAATTTACCATTGTGGCAGCTAGATGATGTCTGTATAGTTCATGATCAATGAAATTGTAACTTCCACAGATCAACCTACCGATTAATCTAACACTAAACGTGATTGGTCTAGAGAATATTTTCAACCAATAAAAAATATCTTTTTCGGTGATGGCAGTGACACCAAATGAAGTAACAGTGCCCACCAAAATATGGTTTCATTAAATTTGCTTTTGCACATGTTTAAGTTTTCCTCACTACAAGTAATTCATTAATTACTTTCTTTTAACACCATATCTAAATTTCCTATATTTAATACAGAGCTGGTTACATGTTAACAGGGCTGGCAACATTTTTAGTTATCAGGCCTGTGGGCTTCCTTTCTTTTTGTAGTAGTTTCATACACTGGGTATAGTACAGTATAGTATACTGGGTATATTTGTTTCAATTTGATCTCGTCACTTTATTGCTGGAGTAATGCCGATGTGACGTCAAGCCCAAGTCAACTATTTGCTTCAAGGTCTGTATGGCAGACTAATAACACATGTGAGCACATATTGTGCTTTAAATACAATGCCTGTATGGCAGACGAATAACACATCTGAGCACATATCGTGCTTTAAATACAATGTATGGCAGACTAATAGCACAGGTGAAGCACATATTGTGCTTTAATTACAATGTTCAGATTATTGAATATATTTGAGAAGTTGTGCTTTCCGTGACTGGCTTCCAGATAAGATGGAAATATCATTGAAAATATTTATAGTGACATTAACGATGACTTTGCAGGTGTATTATATCACTTGAAAAACTTTTAGGTCACGAAAACAACTATGGATAGCATCATCAGTGTGCCTGCACGACGCCTTCAGTGGAGCACAGTGGTGTAGTAGTTAGCATGCTTGCCTCTCACGCCAAAGGTCCGCGTTTGAATCCCGGTGCAGACCGGGGCCAAACATTTGTAACCTGGGTCTCATACTGCGTTGTGCCCCTGGGCAAGGCACTTCGTCCACATTGCACTCAGTCCACCCTGCTGTTTAAAATGGGTACCTGAGAAACGGATGGCTGTACCTAGGCGGTCGCGCTTAGTAGCTACTTTGAAAGTACAATTCCGTCAGGGTGATAATGTAACGCAATGGAATATCGTGTTGGATCCTAGACGCAAAAATAGCATTATTATTACCGCCCATCCAGTCAGATTACTGTTTCAGACATTCGTGTGATTACAATGTACAGTCACGCGGAGCGTTAGTCCAAACCAGGTCAGATCTCACCTTTATCACCGTGCTGCGTCATCCAAGATGCCGATTCAGGTATGACTCAAACGCTTGCGATGACACTGAAAATATCAGCGTCCTTCTCGTCATATGTATAACTGCGATAGTTGGGATACAGTAGGCATACAACTATGCTACGAATGTTGTGTGACTGTGGTTTGCCTGTTGCTCGCCTGTGGTGCAGCTGCGACACAACACCTGTACGCCTGAAGCGTAACTGTGTTTGACCTTGCTTCCACTTTGTACTGAATCCTGGGGCCATGGATGTATAGAAATTCTATACCTGGAAGAGGCAAGTCTGCACCCCACTCTGTTGTTTATTATTATTCCCTACTTTTACTATTTTTAAACAATTATTTGTTTTTACTCCCGATGAGTGAGCTGGCTTTTACGCCCCGTTTAGCAATATTCCACCAATATCACCGCAGTTGACTCCAGAAATGGGCTTCACACATTGAACCCATGTAGGGGATCGAACCCAGTCCTTTGGCGTGACGAACGAACGATTTAACCACTCGGCTACCCCACCACCCCTTTTACCTACAGACTTGTGCAAGTCTAAGCTACCCTGACTTTGTGGTTTGATCAATTTGGTTCACTGAGCTGCATTGTGTCACTACCCGAAATAATATGAAAACGGCACGGTGACAGTATCCACGCCACGACGGTCGATCACGACGTCAGCTGAGCCACCTGATCGACGGATTATACTGAACCTTGACCTCTTGAACATATGGTCTTCATGCAGCTGACACTGTGAGCACACGGTTTCAGTCAGCTGTGAGATATTAGCTGGTGGAATGTTGTAGGTTATTAGGTGCAACACCTTCTTCTGTATGTATGCCTAAATGTTATTGTCTAAGTTACGAGAGTAATATACTACTACTACTACAACAACAACAACAACAACAACAACTACTACTACGACGACGACGACGACGACGACGACGACGACGACGACGACGACTGCTGCTGTTACTACTACTGCTACCACTACTATTTCTATTACTACTACGACCACTACGACTACTACTACGACGACGGCTACTATTGCTGATGTTACTACTTCTACTCCTACTATTACTGCTGCTGCTGCTGCTACTACTATTATTTCTATTCCTACTACTACTACTACTACTACGACTACGACTACTACTACCACTACTATTGTGTATCATATGCTTTGTCATAAATAACGTCCATTAATTCGTCTGGCTATAACACTGTCATCACAAATTGGAAGCTTTGCATTTTCATTGACAGTTACCCTGCACAGTTGACACAAAACAGTAATGTCTGCTAAAGCGGACTGTATCACGACCATATCATGAACATATGTTCATGAATGCCGAGCAAAACTAGTTTTGAACCAAATGTTTTAAGTCTTAATAATGTACACGTTTTAATGAACTCCCCACCACCCACCACCACCCCCACCCCCACCCCACCCCCCTAAACACAACAGTGGTACGGCCGAGGTATGACGCCCCTTGTATCATTCTGGATTTAGCATCCTGTGTCACTATCCGAACCAATATGAACACGGTGTAATGGTCTATATATAAGATTGTCTCTATACTTACCCTGCTGAAGATAAAATGCCGCCTACTCGCTGATGTTAACTGTTAAATGTTCATCACACGTATCAGAAATATTATCACATGCCTGTCATATCACTAATATTGGGTAGCTGGTATATTTTTTATATCGTCTCTTGTATCGCATGTGTATATGTATATATATGTATATGTATATGTATGTATATGTATATGTATGTATATACATAGTATGACGTAATATTTACGCATGCGTGCACTCGATGATTGTATTAATAAAAATGACGAGTACCTGGTTACAGGTGTAAGATGACCGTGCTTTGTTTGTTAAAGGCAGCCTGTGATATGACTCTGTAACTGGATCGTCACATGAACGGACTTGAGAAGGGAGTAAGGATGACAGAATCTACCCCTCTGTTAACGCCAAAAAGAGGAAACGACGACGGTGAGCATGTATATCCTGACCGAGTTTCTTAAACTAATTTTGTCACACGCCCTTAATCATGACGCAAGTATTTTTTTCCTTCGTCGTTACAGTTTTATGAGACATTTTGTTTGTTTGTTTGCTGTTTAACCCCGCAATCAACAACATTCCAGCTATATGGCCACGTAGTAAAACCTTGTGTCTGGACCAGACAATCCAGTGATCAACAGTATGAGCATTAGGTCCTGCAATTGGGTTACGATGACATGTGTCAATTAAGTCAGCGAGCCTGACCAGCCGATCCCGTTAGCCGCCTCTTACAAGTATGGATTACGGAAGGCCACTTCTAACCCAGATCTTAAGGGGTCTTTTGAGAGTGACAGTTTTCCCAGTTTGACAGGTGTCAACGTCTCTTCCTATAACACGACAGTTTAACAATACAGAGAAAACACTCGATGTTGGTATTAATAACAGTGATTACATGTACTATGTTTAGGTGTATGAAGTGACTTTGTGCGGACAATATTTAGCAGTCATCCTGTCTCCCTTTATCAGTAGGCTTTTAACAATAAATGTCTCGGTTTCTATATATCATGACAGCTTTGAACAAAAACTGTCTCGGTCTCTATATATCATGACAACTTTTGACAATAACTGTCTCGGTCTCTATCATGACAGCTAATTGTCTCAGTCTGTATATATCATAACAGTATTTAGCAGAGTCTTGTCTCCCTCCTCATATCAAGATAGATTTAAGCAGTGACACCGTCTCCCAATATTTAGCAGTGCCTGTGTCTCCCTACCTACACCACGATAGATTTAAGCATCAACCCTGTGTCCCTATGGCATGACAGTATTTGACACTGCCTGTGTCTCACTTCCCACACCACGATAGATTTAAAACAGTGACACTGTCTCCCTATGTCATGACAGTATTTAACAGTGTTTGTGTCTCTATCCCGTAATCACGATAGATTTAAGCAGTGACACTGTCTTCCTATGTCATGACATGTTTTCACTGCCACTGTGTTTTTGGCTGCTGATGTTGACAAAATTTTGTTGCTAGTGCATTCATAGGATAAAATTGAGTTAAACATGTAGTCGATGTTTCTCGTGAACCAAAAAGTGATTAAGACTGAGTGATTAAGTGCGCGCGAGTGGTTTTATGTCGGTTTTAACAATATTCCAGTATTATTACGACGGGATACCAGAAATACGGCTTACATTCTCTATCCATGTGTCGAATCCGGACGAGCGAACGCGTAAACCATCTCATCGCCCCCTCACCAAAACTTCACTGTTTCAAGCTACATTATCCCGACATTGTCATTAATTCACATGAAATACAGTTTCTTTTGCCCGACAGTTAGTATGTATGCATTTTCAGTGCAACCTCCCCTTATACACGCACGCACGCACGCAAGCACGCACGCATGGACAATTTCTTTAAAAAACACCCCTTTTCTTGAAATGTTCAATCCGCGCTTGTATTCCATTGTAGTACCGTGCCTGTGTTCACAACGATGGCTGCTGGCATATGTTGGCTGCTTTGGGTGCATCATGCTCTATTCCGCGCGTACCAACCTTAGCGTCGCCATCGTGTGCATGGTCAACGACACCGAAACCAACTCCACGTCGAAGATGTCAGAGGTACAGTTTCCAAACACCTCATCATCTGCTCACTGTTACGGTCGTAGTAAAATGTGACTGTACATGTGTCTGCCTGCGAAGACGTGTTCTTGCTATCAGTCATCAGTTTCATTACTTATCTAGTGGCGAGGGGCTGTGAGGTAGACTATCAATTAAAGCGTTCGCTCGTCACGCTGAAGACCAGGGTTTGGTTCCACACATGGGTACAAAGTGTGAATCCAGTTCTGGTGTCCCTCGTCGTGATGTTGCTAGAATATTGCTGAAAATTCCGTAAAGCCAAACTCATTTACCAGCCTTGTCCAAGAAATGCATTCATCTAAAATCGAAAATGCAGGAATAAAGCTAGCCTAGCTACAACCTCTATTCACTGCCTATCTGAGACGGGCCTTGATGGCCTTGTGGTTACAGTGTTCTCTTATCATATCGAAGGCATGGGTTTAATTCTCCAAATGGGCTCAACGTGACAGGCCTGTTTCTGGTTTCCATTGCTCACTCGACCAAATGTTAAAGTTATGGTGTAAAGATTAAGTCTGTATGCATATCTCTATGTGTATATGTTTATATCTGTGTGTGAAGCCTGTTTCCGGTACCCCCGCCGTGATTGCTGGAAAATATTTAATACGTGATTCCTTCTCACTCCCTTCACACGCTTTATTTCCAGCATGCCGAGTTCTACTGGACCAAGGGAGAGCAGTCGGGAATTCTCAGCGCGTATTTCTATGGTTACATAATAACACAGATTCCAGCGGGAATACTTGCCAGTAGATATGGCGGAAAGTACGTTATCTTTATCGGGATGTCCATTGGCTCGATCGCCTCACTGCTTCTACCAATCGGCGCCCGGACTTCCATCTACCTGGTGTATGCGCTGCGTGTGATTCTTGGAGTGTCTCAGGTAGAGATGATTGTGAAGGAGACAATGTGCACTTATTGTGTTAATTCTAGGTGGCCATGCACCTGTTCATCTCGTTCAGATGGTTGACACGGACGATTTGTTTTATAGGCGATTTTCAATAATGCGGGCACACTTTTGTTCTAAATTCTAAATTCTACACACAGGCATAAAGCTAACATTTATTACGAATGGTTATATACTCTGCCTTTTGGTCAAGTTTTTAAACATAAGTCATAATCATGAACGCTTATTTTTATGAGATTTCCTTTATTTAGAAACGTGCGTTTCTTTCAAAAACATATCACAAGACAAGGCTAGTGTGCTTGAAAGTCCGTTCCTTGAACACGTTGGACATGTTACTGCTCCGCCCGAACTAACGCCCGTGATTTGCACGCACTTCATTCATAAGTAAATGACATAGCTTCACTCATTAGTAACTGACATAGCTTCACTCATTAGTAACTGACATAGCTTCACCCATTAGTAACTGACATAGCTTCACTCATTAGTAAATGACATAGCTTCACTCATTAGTAAATGACATAGCGTTATGTTTTCCTGTTCCCAGGGAGTCTTGTTTCCATCCCTTCAATCCATGTGGGGGAGATGGGCGCCGCCATTAGAAAGTACAAAACTTACTGCTGTTTGTTATTCAGGTAAATAAAATTTGAAGATTAAATTTTATGCAAAGCAGACTGTACAGTAAGAGCAGAAAACTCTAATACCCATATGTAACTATTATGAAAGGTTCAAATGGCAATTGTTTCAAACATATTCAATACACTTTCTATAGCCACTTAATTTGCAATTATTACGAATATATTTAGTACACTTTCTATCGTCTCTAAATTTGCAATTATAACAAACATATATTTACTACACTTTCTACCGTCACTAAATTTGCAATTATTACAAACATATTTACTACACTTTCTATAGTCACTTAAATTGCAATTGATACAAATATATTTTGTACATTTTCTATCGCCACTTAATTTGCGGTTACTGCAAACATAGTTACCACGGTTTTTCACCGCTAGTACATTTCCAGTTATGACAAACACATGTACTGCACGAATTATAAATTTTGTACATTCCAGGAAATCAATTTGGTAACATAGCAACTTTCGCTATATCGGGCTTCATGTGTGAATATGGCTTCGATAACGGATGGGGGTCCATCTTCTACGTTACAGGTATTTCAGATGGGTCTTTCCCCTCTCCCACCCCTACATCCAGAAAACTTACCATCAGAAACCTAGGATCCTTAACACACAAAAACAATGAACAGACCTGCCGATCGTCGGGGGATGTCATAATCGCTTTGCAGAGTTACTTCCCCTGAGACTGCCAAACGAAATTTACTGTTTTCATTCGTCACCAGTCGTCCCTTTCCGTATCCTCATTCGGCTTGTTACAGACTAACAAGAGTTGGTCACGAATGCGCTGATTTTTCATGAGCAAATATAAAACCCTAGAGCCAGGAATCACCTGTCTCCATTATATTCCAAACAGATCCCAAAGCGGCGAAAATCACACGAATGTACCACTGAAAATTAATGACGACACCATGCCTTTTGAACAACGTCAAACCACACCAAATTGTGATTGCTCAAAGAAGATCTATTCTGCCTTCTGCCTCTATTCTGCCTTCTGTCGTCATTGTAAAACATCAGTGCGGAGAGTTTCTGGAATTTTTGAGTTTCCAGAATTAAATTGTGACGCGATTTAGAGACTTTGCTTATGTTCAGTCTATTGTCTCCCCCGACAGTGATCCAGCACCGATATATTCTGCTTAAGAATTCCCCTTGCCAAAGTATAGCAGGTTTTCAGTGGTTTATCTTTGGTAAATAACCTACATCTTTGACACATGCAAATTACAAAATAGAAATCCATTAAATTGTTATGCCTTTAACTAGTTAAATGGTTTTGTGTGTGTGCGCGCGCGCGTGTGTGTGTGTGTTAAAACTAAACACACTCACTTACTTTTAAGCATGGAGGGACATAGTTACTTTTTCGTCCACACCTGCAAATTTCGGTGATTTACAGTGGTTCTGTCATATGATTTTGACACCTGATTTCTGAGAAAACAGACAATCAGGCCTTCTTTGGCTCTGACTGAAATAACTGATATAATTCCCGATCCTGCTCTGGGAAGCTTGAGTGTGGACCAGACTTAGGTGTTCCAAAATCAAAAATCAAAATTGCGTTGTCATATTATTGGGCCTGTAAGTCATTCGTGCTGCTACTTCCGGTGATAAGCTGGTTCTCGTCTCTCTTTGCGCGCGCCTGCTTGCGATATACGAGACAGGGCTCAGCTTACTTCCGGTACCAGAATTCCGGTAGCATGCGTATTTTCAAGTACCTGCTCTGGTTCCAAATAGCGCGACCGCTAAATATGACTTTACTAGACTGGACCAAGTGTACAACCATGCTTGGCTGTCGAAGCTGTTGACGGTCCAAATAGTTGGCTCGTTTGGTAATGGCTAGGTGGTAAATGTGTTAGTCTTACAAGGATTATCGGTTCCTTACTGTCAACTGACCATTCGAAGAGGCATGAAATGTTGTATGTCACCGATCTCGTGAAGTACTGTGACCTACATACGTGGAGTTTTGGCTCATCACTTCGATGACACAACTCACTCGAACACTCATCCATCGACCCACCCACCAAACCCACACGATCACCCATTCAGTCACGTGTACGGACACAATGAATTCTTTCCCTAATAATGTCTACTGATATATACTTTTTTCGAACACCATCCGTCTATAATCAATCGCCATGATGTAATAACAAAATTATTCCCGACCGTCTTTCAAGTCAGTGCAAGTGCCCATTTCTTCCCCAAACAATTTGATGTCAACCATTTTGGAACCGTACTGTTTAGGTCTACAGGACTGCAAATTGATACCAGACACTTTCTAACCCAGTCTATTTTATCTCCTGTCTATAGGTGGCATATCGCTGCTATGGTGCGCTCTATGGTATATAACGGTCGCTAGTACTCCGGCCGAACACCCTCGTATCACAAAGAGAGAGAGGAACTACATTATCTCCAGTATTGGGGAAAAACAAGAGGTATCGTCCATTTATATCTCAGTGAATATTATGCGTTATATCCCAGCTAATATTTGAAGACCCGTGACATGATTTATTCTTCTAGCCCTGAGACATACTACCTACAAATACACGGTGTACCGTTACCAATAATAATTTTGAACATGGTAGGGGACATGCAGAATCAAATTCTTTCCCCGTCCCAATCATCCTATCGGTCTCGTCAAGATTCCGGTAAGAACTGGTCTTCAGTGACATTCTTGTCGTTAGAGGCGACTAACGGGTTCGGGTGGTTAGGCTTGCTCAATTGATTGACACGTGTCATCAAAAAGCGATTGTCTTCGTAGGACCACGACTATCATTGTTCGTCCAGTCAATGCTTTTGTTTAACACGGGCTTCTTGTGTAATCAAGCTGGGCATTTGTATGTTGTAGTCGTATATATCTCATTTACGGATTCAACGTAGTAAACCTACTTTTCTATTACGTCACAACTAATCCAGTATCGTTTTCATTCAGACACCCCCGACACCATGGGCTGCCCTGCTGACGTCGCCGGCGACTTGGGCTTGTCTAATTGCACAAGTGTGTGCTAACTGGATATCATATACACTGCTGACTAACTTACCGACTTTCCTCAAAGAGGTGCTGTATTTTGACATAGCCGAGGTGCGTATGAAATTACATTCAGGTAATTGGTACTTCCAAAGATTTGGAACAGAAGCAGATATATAACAGAAACAAACTGTGATTTTACACAATGGAAAATGTCAGCCTTCAGATAATAGTATTTGTTATTCTTAAATTTAACGGATGAGCAGCTCTGACGATCCCGGCAGAATTGACCTTCAGCAGTCTTTACTTGTCATAAGAACCGGTTAACGGAATCGGGTGGTTAGGTCAGACTTGGCAGATTGGCTTAGATTGACTCCTGTCACGATATCTACATGTTGATAATATGGGGTTATTCTCATATAAGCACTACTTGATGTCTGGTTGGTTTTCTTCTCAAGAACGGCTTGCTGTCGTCTGTTCCCTACATGAGCCAGGCCGTGTCTGGAGTGCTGTCTGGACAGATTGCCGACTTCTTCCGGTCACGACAATACCTCAGTACCACGGCCACCAGGAGAATCTTCCAGACCATCTGTACGTACCAGTAGATATACACATTATAACATTGGGCAATGACGTTATAATAGTGGCTTGTTTTTCAGGATTTGGTCAGGCGTAACTTGAGAATTTCTCCAGTTGCTAGATATAATAATTTAACATTTCATTTTTGCAATAATATGACGTATTTGAAGAGTAAAGGTTCATAGTTTATCGGCCAATAGTGTTTTTAATAACGTCTTAAAGCTTGTTATTTCATTCATCATTATGTTAAGAGTTTTGAGGCATGTCAATCAGAACATGCATTGATCTTTGTTGGTAAATTTCTTGGTACTGCTGTCATACTTTCATTGCTGTCATACTATCATTGTGCTCATTTTGCCAAAGCAATATACCTTTGGAAATAATTTTGTTTTGGTTTAAATTGTTGGCAAACTGAGTTTGACCAAAGGGAGAAACCACTATTTTACCCTTCTTTGAATAAAGGGACGCAAATTGGCATTTCTTGGCCCATAAACCACAACTATCTCCTCCAACTCCCTTTCAGTTAGGGGTTCATATGGAAAGATTTCAGTCTGCACCTTGGTTGTATTCTCATATACATCCTGTCTGACTAGTGAATTCTTAGTGAAACATATAATTGGCAAGTACCTTGACCATCTTATCATGAGTACAGCGTAATGCCCATCGTGTATATACATAAAGTAAAAAAAGCATCGGAACACCTCCGATTTTCTTTTTGAAAGAAAAATGTGTCGTCCTCAACTGACACTTAGTCTTGCTCAGAGTTAGCAAGTTATTGCGGGCGGAATGCTGACATGCCACTCAGGGCTTCTACTATAAGGTCGGTTGCCTTCCATCGACTATCAGCAGACTGGCCAGAAAACACCACCAAACTAATGGCGTCTAGGATCGATAGCGTTCAGGTCCACCACGAGAATCACATCCGTCCATATCAAGTGGTTGGTTATGTAAACAGCTGTACATCTTGCTTGTTGTCAAGCTCGACGTCAGTGGAATTAGAAGTTATGGCGAAGGGACCAATGGTCGCACGAAAGTCGAGTTTCCTTTATTCGTGGCTGTTGGAAGAGGTCGTGTTTGGCGCTGCAGAAAAAATGCACATGCATAACGGAATATCTTGTAGGAATAACATTCATTGATGGTGAGGAGTGACTCTTCCAGGGCCCCGTTTCACAAAACTCTCGTAAGCCTAAGGTCTCGTAACTTTTCTCGTAGCATTTCCACCTCCTATGTTACAGTATCCCAGGTACAAATGCTACGAGAAAAGTTACGATACCTTAGGCTTACGAGACTTTTGTAAAACGGGGCACAGGACTGTAACTGAGACCTTGACATATTGCTACTGGGAAAAGTATGTTGTGTTGCGTTATTTCTTTCCTTGTGTATATTAAGGTATGATCAACAGTAACTGGTTCCAACCCAGTTGGGTTGCACTGGGCATTTGTTCTACCAAACATATAATTTTATTATATAAAAGATATTTCTCATTTCAGCGTTTGTGGGAGCAGGTGCGTGTCTTATCGGGACAGGTTTTGTGGGCGTAGAGCACCGCTACATCCCCATTGTCTTGTTAACACTAGCAATGGGGTTTGTGGGTATGGCGTCCGCTGGCTACATTGTCAACACTGTTGACTTTGCTCCTAGGTAGTGTTTCTTTATTCTTTTAATTCAAGATTAGAAAATTCTGAATGTGTCCTTCCACGCCGTTTCAAGCGGTAATAAACATGTAATCAATGACACGTGTAGACAGGTTTCAATGATTGTTTATCCGTGTGGTGTAAGTGTAAAGTGATGTACCCACTGCGTGTGTGGGTATAAAGTGTACTGATATAGAGTGTACTGGCTTAGAGTGTATTGATATAGAGTTTACTGTCATGGAGTGTACTGGTTCTGAGAGTACTGGTAAACAGTGTACTGATGTAGAATGTACGGATATAGCGTGCACTGATATACAGTGTATTGGTATACAGTATAGTGTGTACTGATATAGAGTGTACGGATATAGCGTCCACTGATATACAATGTATTGGTATACAGTATAGAGTGTACTGAGGTAGAGTGTACGGATATAGCATGTACTGATATACAATGTATTGGTATACAGTATAGAGAGTGCTGAGGTAGAGTGTATGGATATAGCACGTACTGATATACAATGTATTGGTATACAGTATAGTGTGTACTGATGTAGAGTGTACGGATATAGCATGTACTGATATACAATGTATTGGTATACAGTATAGAGTGTACAGAGGTAGAGCGTACGGATATAGCATGTACTGATATACAATGTATTTGTATACAGTATAGAGTGTACTGAGGTAGAGTGTACGGATATAGCATGTACTGATATACAATGTATTGGTATACAGTATAGAGTGTACTGATGTAGAGTGTACGGATATAAAAAGTACTTGAATACAAAGTACTGGTATTCCGTGTACTGGTATGAAGTGTACTGATATAAAGTGTATGAATCTTCTTGTAATATCGTCGAAAGCCATGTTACGCACGCGAGCTTTACCTGTTTTACCTAAGTCAAAAGTTATGTTACAGATACGCTGGTATACTCTTCGGTATAACTAACGCTGCTGCCACGGTCCCTGGAATGGTGGCGCCTCTCGTCGCCGGCGCCCTCACCCCAAACGTAAGTGGGAGGAAGATTCGTCATGGGTCAACAGTTTGTTTTGATTTTTCAGCCAGGTCCTCAGTTGTTTAAGAGAGGACGAGTTATAAATATAAAACTTTAAATCCAGAGATTTACCCGTCTCGATTTATCCGCCCAGACAGATTGCATTATTCAGAGAAGGCAAAATGGCAGGAAAAATCCAATGAACAGGTCATTGATTACCACGTGCTGAAAAATATAAATATTCAAACCCAGGCCATGATGCCGACCATTGTAAGTAAATAGATATTGTAGAGTTTTACGTTACTGGTTTAAATTTGCATACGCTGTAAACATTGCTTTGAACGCTGCACATAACAAACATACCACTACTTTATTGCGAAAAAGATGAAAAAAGGTGTGACTCGGTGAAAGAATAGTGTAAAATGGTTATACACGTTTGGCTAGATCCGTCTTCTGTTTATAGCATGTCATACGAAGTCTCTTTTAAACAAAGCATGAATGATAATTATAGGCAGAAAAGGCGAAGTCAGTGAGTGAGTTTAGTTTTACGCCGCACGCGAAGTCAGTGAGAGAAGAGTAGTACAAAATATATTCGAAAGTTAAACAGACGTTTGGATACGATTCTTACCATAGCCGCTCTCCATTTTACGAAAATGTGGTACTGCAGGCTTGCCATTTCGTCCAGACTTTCATCTGTTCCGTATTTGTTTCAGTGTCTGATTGACAGATTGACTAATATGGATCATTACTATTTACTTTTTACCTCCCGGGACGTAAAGGTAGCCTTGTTGAGTTCGATTGCCCATTGGGTACAATGTCTAAAGATCTAATTTTTTCCTGAAAAGCAACAGCGATAAAGAGGCTAACAGCCATACTGATGAGGCACATCTTGTCTCTCTCCACAGAAGACGCAGGAAGAATGGAGGAACGTGTTCTACGTGTGCGCAGGATTCTGTGCCATAGGAATTGTGGTGTTCGCCACCATGGCCCGGGGGGAGCTGCAGCCATGGGCCGTGGACAGGGTAGAGGTGGACGTAGGAGAGGAGCAGGAGGCACCCGGGATGTCCGACAGGTCTCTAGATTCCAAAGACAAATTAGACACCAAGGCAATGATAGGCACGTCAAATCAATTGTAACACGTGGTCTCTGTTCGCCTTGCAAAAAATGGGTACCCGGTGGGATAAGTAATGTGATCATAATCTTCAAGCGCCTCACAGACAGCTTGGGCTATCCGGGGTTGTTGGTGAATCCGCCAATGCAAACACATTTAGAATTTACTTAAATGTGGTCTTTATTCATTTCCAAAAGGTTGGTTGGGTGGGGGTCGAACCTCCTGATCCCTCACCATGGAACCACCAATGGGTGTAATGATGAACTGTCTGTGCCATGAGCTATAGATCATTGTGGATTTAGCGCAGTATAAATGGAATAATCATATTACTATTTTACTATTATTATTATAACACATACCTGGTGTCATCATTTATATAAAGTAATCCATCAAAAGTTATGATCTGGCTGCCGGTTGGACAATGCAACAATGCTTGCGTTTTACATCCAAGACGGTAACGTGGACGGTTATTTTAGTCAGCTAAGCCCGGATTACGAAACATTGCTCTCATAGCAAACTGTTATGTTAGTCCGTAATTTAGAGAGTCCGGATACTAAAGTAAGCTTTAATGATGAATTCAGAAGTGTTTTGTCGGGATTCATAATGTAGTCCGGATTGTGGACAAAGCCGGATTGCATAGAGCCCGGATTTGTCAGATTCCATTGTACTTGCGGATATTGTAACGGGATAAAAACACTGTTATCAGTTTGTCCGTTGTGGTATTGTTGAATTCACGATGATGACGTCAGGTGTTGACAGGCCATGTTATTGAGGAAGAAATCAATATTTTTATATACAGTTTTCCGCTATGCGAATGTCGGCGGGAAATGTTTATTCCAAAGAAAGTTTGCAATTATGCTATTAAAAACTGTCAATTACCAAACAAGGAAACACTTTGCAAAATTTAAAATGCTTTCAACAGAAGTAAACATGAAGGAGGCAACTGTGAAATAAACAATGTCATATATTTTGTATATATTTTGTACAAGGAGTCAACTGGTATTATAAAAAATACACTTTGTGTCTCATTTGGCCTGTTTGTTTCTGAATCAGTCGGTTTGGTAGAATCCAGAGTGGGGCACATACCCGGACAAATTACAATTTGCCTCTAACCTTTGGGTTTCATGATTTATGGGCAAACTTTCTAAAAACACACGCTGGATGCGCACCTGTTCGGTAAAAGAAATCATGACATTCTCGCCCAGTGATTGTTTTAGGTGTTCAATTACAAAGTGAACACCTAGTTTGGCGTAAGAGTCAGTGTTGCACCATTCTCTTACCATAGAGGTTACTTGTCATATCTTCCTACGAACCTCTAATACGGCCATATTTCGCGGTTCTCATAAAATCCCCTAGCGGCAAAATATGGCAGCAGATTTATCTCCCTTTTTTTCTGTCCAATCAGAACACGTGTTACATAGACCTAGATTCAACTTGACAAATGGGAGCAATATGGAGAAATATATATGACATGACTGAGTTCTGTCTAGAAGAAACATTTGAGCATCGCGCCCGGGAAGAGGTTCTAGTTTTCATGATACATCCGGAAACTACCGAAATCTTGCGAACGATCACTTTTGAAACAAGGTCGCTGATTGCACAACTAAATCTGACTGCCTGCAATCACGGGTCTTGAACACTCGCATTATGAAAGGGTTGTATTAGAACAGAGGTTACGCAGGAAGATATGACAAGTAACCACTGTGAGAAGAGTATGGTGTTGCACTGTCATGCACCAGATTACGATACGTGGGTTTGTTCACTTTAAACTCCCTGTTTGTGACTGTTTGGGCGCCGTACCTGAACAGCCATTGCAGAGTATAATCACGCCCAAGCAATATCGGATGGTTTGACATCACCTGAAGAAGGCTGCATCGACGTAGGCATTTTTGCTTTATTTTCAATCATTATCATAATAAGATCATTATCAATAATTGTTTATAAAATCACGCAAGTAAGGTCGGGAGATTTGAAGAAAAAAATCCAAAGCTTACGATGTTGTTTGGATTAAAATTAAATGGCAAGATTTGCGTTTCATAATTTCGATTGATACATTATGATAGTTGCCACCGATCATGCGTCACACATGTAAGACATCTTGACATTGGCGCATGCGCAACAGATCACAATTGAGGATGAGGCGGGAGGGGAGAGAGGAAGAGAGGATAACGTTCTGGAGGAGAATGTTTGAGGAAATAAATACCGGAGTTTAGTTTTACGTCATACTCATCAATATCACAGCTATATGCGGCGGTCTGTAAATAATCAAGTCTGGACCAGACAATCCAGAGACCAACAACATGAGCATCGATCTGCGCAATTGGGAACTGGTGACATGTGTCAACCAAGTCAACGAGCCTGACCGCCCGATCCCGCTAGTCACCTCTTACGACAGGCATGGTCACATGGCGCCTTGAAGCAGCTGCATGTGTATAGAATGACTGAACTATTGACTTTAATGTTCCAGGGTTAATCCTCTTGTCCATTCACATATCACAGCTTTGTATTGAACCGACTGAATTGAATCATTAAATGATATAAATAAATTGTTTGTTTTGTCAGTTTTTCATAGAATATAATCTTCATGCACCCCATTGATAATATCTGTAGTCTCTAGACAGACATCGACACAAACTCCACAGATCTATGAGCCTCCCATTCATCTAAAGAATAATGTAGTCATTTACATTGTGAGTTTAAACGCGCATTTTGCATACATAGATGTATCATCAGAGGAACAATATTCATTATTTTTGAAAATTACATTTGGTAAAGTTTCTATTTTGACTCAGTATATACGAATAGGAAACTTCGCCGGTAGGCGAGTCCGGTATGTTGACATTGTTATGGGCAGTCGCGTATATCTGCTTCACACTTGCTAATATGAATAAACCTGCATCCAATGAAACATTTTCTTCGCGTTTTATTTGTCCATGCTAAAATATGCCCTCTCTTCGAATTAAGGGTGACTGTTGTATACATGAGAAACGTTGCCCCCCTCTACAGGCCTATTGCTTCTCTTTCTTACCCATACAAACCTAGCTTCATGCTGTTACGCATGACTAATCAGTTTCTATATGACATAGATATTATGTTTTATCCATACCATACGTACATGTATTTCGAAGCATTTATTTTTAATAAATACCTCGCTGTGAAGTAAAACTGTATTATACAACATGGGTAAATAATTTTTCCCCCAGGTTGCATTTGAACAGAAAAGCTAGTATGAGCTATGTCGATAGCATTTAAACATAAAAACTGTCCACTGCTTTCAGTGCACGTTCTGTATGAATATTTTTCAACTACATTTTCACGACTTGAAGATTCCGACTCCCGAATCATGGTGATACAACTCGTCTCTTTTTTGCCATGATGTACTTGAATACACCCCCTGTAATCATCAAAACAGGTCATACGCTCTGTCGAGCGCGGCTGTTTGAATATAGCTTCACGTGAGTTGTCAAGCGCGCTCAGTTCAAACTGGACTGACAGCTACTGTCTGTCTGTCTGTCTGTCTATTCGGGGCTCTATTCATAAGACTTTACTTTTGTTTTGCACGTCCTATGTAGGGCTTTCTAGAAGGTTGCATGACTAACAAAACACCCACCTTCATCGACCTTTCCTGACCTTTGACGTCCTGCCTACATTACCATGTTCATGCACTCTCGTGCTTACATGATCCTTCCGGCAATCCGGTCAAAGTACCGCCTTATGACCTATACCATCCAAGTATTATTGTTTTACGCCACACTAGGCAATATTTCAACTTGGCTACGCTTCTGTCATATCTTAAGGCAGGGTCGGTGCTTTGAAATGAATAAGTTAGTTAGTTAGGAAATAGTTGTTGTCATAGGTAATCTCCATCGGGCCCCGTTGGGGTGGCCAAGTGATCCAGGCATTCGTTCGTCACCGGTTTGACCCGGGTTTGATATCCCAGATGAGCACAATGTGTGAAGTGTGAAGCCCATTTGTGGTATCATCCTGCTGGAATATTGTTAAAAGCGGCGTAAAACTAAGTTCACTCTTGTACTTGCAAAATGTCAAACTATGAGAGACAAGCAAGCAGCGACCACACCCCTCGTGCCACGTGCCAGGGAGCATACAAGTAGATTTGTACACGTCAATAGATTCTCAGTATGTCCCGATTCACCGGCAAGTTTTGCACGATACGATACACGATTCATGTGATTTTATATGGATTCGGGGTTTTTTTTTAGTCTTAAAACACTTGCCTCTTGTATTTTTTACACAAAACAACAATCACGATTTGATGAGAGGGAGTGATGGTGCTTGGCTGATGGGTAGATTCTCATTTGGGTAGTTAGTCCTTTCTCTATTAATCTCTACCGATAACAGAAAAGACTTGGATTAGATGTTTACAGGTTTTCAGTGAACTGTGGTTTCAACACATCAGACTAGTTCACATTCCCATCAAGGTAATGACTGCTTGTTGTGCACAAAATGTCGAAAATGCTGTATCGCGATACGCGACGTATCGTGACCTCAGTATCGAGATACGTACGATATGGTGACCTCAGTATCGAGATAAGTATGGTATCGTTACCTCAGTATCGCGATACGCGTCGTATCGTGACCTCAGTATCGAGATACGTACGATATGGTGACCTCAGTATCGAGGTACGTATGGTATCGTGACCTCAGTATCGAGATACGCGTCGTATCGTGACCTCAGTATCGAGATACGTACGATATGGTGACCTCAGTATCGAGGTACGTATGGTATCGTGACTTAAGTATCGAGATACGCGTCGTATCGTGACCTCAGTATCGAGATACGTACGATATGGTGACCTCAGTATCCAGATACGTATGGTATCGTGACCTCAGTATCGAGATACGTACGGCATCGTGACCTCAGTATCGAGATACGTACGGTATCGTGACGCAACGGCATCGTGACACCCCGAATACATTCCATGCAAGTTGATCATAACTCACACAACGAAAGGAAAATTTACGGACAACATTATGGCCGTGTAACATGATATAACATCATATTTTCACAAAATATCAACAATTGGTAAGGAATGTAAAAACTCACATCGGGGAACAATATAACTTAAATTCAGCAGAGGCAAACCTCAACCCCCTCCGATGATCACAGACTCTGCCCCACTCTGCTGAAAAGGATGTGTCTGCAAAATGTCATGTCATGTCATCTGTCTTTATGTCATTCAACGACACGTACATCGCGTGGTCGGTCATACGATAGACAAACCGTTAAAATATCCGTTGTAAGGTGACGATAATTTAAGGGCTGTAACGGTGCATCCATCTGTCGATGTAATGCTATTTTTGAGTCCTCGATAGCAATGAATCGATGGTAGAAACCAAGAACAAACGGTGAATTGACAGTGTGTGTGGCTAGCGATAGGTCAGTAACTGACTTCCGTTGATAAATGCGCAGCGCAACATACAACCAGTACCAGATTCGTTCACTCTGGTTTAGAGTTATCCACCCCTTACCTCTTTAACAAGCTTGACCTGGATTTCACGTTTCTTGTCAGTTATTAAAATAGAAACTACTAAGCTTGTTTTTATTTTGCATAAACTATACATTCTTTGGGGAAATGACTTCAAATGAGACAATTCATGGGAGAAAAACTATAAAAAGTGCAACAGTACTGCAATAGTCGGTCGCGATAGACTACCGCTGCCACAATAGCATGTTGCAATGGACCTGCGTTATCGCATTAATGATCACCAAATAATCAACATACAAACCACGTGATCATTGGTGAAAACATGTCAGAGGTCGTTGAACGTGTGGGTGAAAACAGATATATCTCCCAAGGAGACGTTATTTATAGAGAGGCAAAAGCTTTTTAAAGCTGTAAAAAACGAATTTTAATCTGTTCCAAAACATCTTTGTTTGCAGAAATTGACTTTTGGTGATACCGCTTCAAATTACAGAAAAGTACAAGGGCTGTTCCAGTTTTATAACAATATATTTAATCAAACATACCTTGGTATAAATAAAGGCATAGATTCCACCCCTATTATCACAAAATCATAAAGACAACATAACGTGCATATCACAATACTGTTCGATTGTCATGCTCTCTAAATAAAGGTGATAAATACTTACATAGTAATTGTATAATCTATAAAAAATATTTCATGTAAGACAGATTGCTTTTACATGAATAAGTGATAACTAGAAAAAAATATCCATCTCGTTTTTCGCGGCATTCATCAATACGAAACTATATACATAAATGAAAATCCATTTGCAATCGTTTTTGACTGGTAGTAATTTGAGGACCAAGAAACACACTGATTACAGAACATTCTCGTTTCCTGTTCACAGGGTTCCGTCCTACTGCGCAACTTAGTCCGACAACCAGCCCAGAATTTTTGGACTAATTCATTGAAATGGATATATAAATATTAATCAGTCCAAGCACTTGTAAACTGGAACACTACGCTCCTTCTAATCCTTGTAAACACGCCGTACAGAGTGTTCTGTCTGTCGTATAGCCAGCTCTAACAAACGCAAACTTGGTAATCGTAGAAATCTCAAATCGAGGCTCTGCTGCTAGAAAAAAATCGGATTGGCTGAAAAGTAGGTCATTGTCTGAATAGATTAATGAGACTCCTGTTTCGGTACGTTAAATCTGAACCACTTCTCCATACAAAACTATTTCTACATCAGTGTTTTAGAAAGCAAACTTTGAATGAGACAGTGAATATGGCATATAATCATCAAAGGACAGACATATTTAGAGATTATTACCCGAGCAAATGTGTCATAAGGCTTATTCGAAACGAGCGTGAAATCTGGAAGAATGCCAGCTAGGCAAAATGATATGTGCACATGTGATATATATGACACCGGTTATGTTTCACCATATGGATACTAAATATTAACAATAATAACTCAAAAGCAATAACATTGAAATACGGTTAATACCGTATGAATGAATCATGACAGAATTGCCCCAGAATCATTTTGGAAACCATAAAATGGAAGCGTACATGTGCAACCATTTTAGAAGAAGTAAAGAATAAATAAACAATAAACGCAGCTAAGGACATAAAAACATAACATATTCTCGTTGTTTAAGACAAATCACACATGTATCAATGTTATTCAGTGACAAGAATGAAAGGACCTATTTTGTAAGTTTTTGTTGCACGACCACAAATAAATTTTATTCTGAAGAGATATTACCTTACTATCTGATATACCTCATTAAAGAACAATATTTTCCCATCAGATCTGCTATCAGTTGGCGATAGGGTAGTACAGTGGTTAAAGTGGTCGCCCGGGTTCGATTCCACGCTCATGTTCATTGTGTGAAGTGCATTTCATTATCACCCGTTTTCATGAGCGTTTCAGTGGTCATTTCATAAACAAGAGGGGTGCGCACCCCCTCTGGATCCAACAATGGAACAGAATTTATTTCACATCTTGCATAAGAAACTATTTCCACCTTCATCAATTCACATTATGAGGAAAACACCCAGACTGTAGATGATGAGAGGTACCAAATAACCACACCCTAACACTCCGCCCAATACTGTATTCAGCGATGTATGCAGCAAGAAATGACTCAACGACGACGCTCCGCATATCTCTTCTATTTCTCCGTACACATTCGTAACATTCCGACATTCAATTTCCTCCTTCGGTACGATCTGGGGTCCGTTGCAGATATCACCAGTGCATAAAGTAATGCAGACTTGCATGTTTGCCGTGACGTCATACGTGCATGTGGTCTCGTTGTTGGGGGGGAGGTTCTCCAGTCGTGGATATTTGAACTCTTCACCTGGGACCGAGAAGGAAAACGTCTTTCCATCACTGCAGTCACGGATGTAGCTTTTAACTGCACCTGTAATCGTAGTAGTAAAGATTTGTATATGAACCCTTTTCTTGATACATTAAGCTTGAGTCGCACAAAGGTAGTTCTTTGCAGTGCACCATGTCCGCACACGTCCCTACTAAGATTGGAACACAACACTTCCGTTGGAAGTCCGACAATCTCGACAGTCCGTACTTTTGTACGTTGTCACTCCGTCCCATTTTAGAACGAGTGGATCTTTGGACATGTTCAACGAGCGTTCTGTTGCACCTGTCCGCACCTAGTCCGACCGAGCCCGTACGTAAACAGACTGTTAACAGGTGCCACTACGGACAGTCCGTTCGCACACAGTTCGAGACCGATCCAACCATTTTTTCAAGAACGTACTGAGAACGAATTAGGTGTGATGGGGGTATTAATTCTACTGTTATAGGTTGCGTTAAACCCAACTCCGGCACTCACAAGGTCTTAGTTCACGGTCACTGAACACTCGCCAAACGTTTTAAACATGAGAATCTCCGTAATCTAAATTAAGGAATCATATATATTAATTTTACAGATTTGTGTAAATAGATACATGTAATTGTGCAGAGACGAACCAAATAAAAGTAATTTCGCCTTCTTAATTGTCACTTCATTAATCATTGATTCAATATCATGGCAATATGTATCCTGAGTGTTGTCGCAGTATCCATCAAATGTATGATGTACGATGTTAAGTACTGACACGTTAACGTTCTGACGTAACAGGAGCCGTGAAGGACCGGGGTAGAATAGCCCTTTAGCAAACCTATCCTTGCCATAAAAGGCGACTATGCTTGCCGTGAGCGGCGACTAACAGGATCGAGTGGTCAGGCTCGCCGACTTGGTTGCCACATGTCATGGGTTCCCGATTGAGCAGATCGATGCTCATGGTGTTGATCATTGGATTGTCTGGTACGTACTCGATTACTTACAGACCGCCTCCATATTGCTGGTTGCGGCGTAAAACACAACTCACTCACACCGACATAACAGAAAATGTCTTTAAAATAGCGTTAAACCACATACACAGACCTGTTATACAATGAGACACGTTACAACGTTTTTAGGCGATAGAAAATTTGCCTCAAACACCATATTAAGATGTTCTCGGAGTCTAGGCACAATAATGTCGAATCGCATTGCGTGTGTTCTGAAATGGCCTCAAAAATACATCTTGAAATTTAAAAAATGTAGTTATCATGCAGTTTGATTGTGTGTAGGCATTGTAAAACAGCAGCCAATTAACACACGATTTGCTAAAACTTGCCCCACCTTGTGACACGTGCCTTTCAATCATGCACATGGTCTGGTTCAAGTCGTCGCAGTTTTTATAGTATTTATTCTTCCGAACGTAGTCGGGTTCATCCGTCTCCTCTTCTCCCTCCTTCTTCTCCGGCTTGGTGATGTTGAGGAGGGCGGAGGCATCCTGGCAGTCCACATCCGCTCCCCCTGAATCTGCGCACTGGTAGCATGCCAAGGACGCTTGAACAGAAACAAAACGCGGAGGCTATAGCGTAGGTGAACTTCATTTTGTTTCTCGGGCATCGGCGCGTCACTTCTATTTGTGCATGTAACAATTTTGTATTGCCATTTAAAAAATAATTTTGAGAGAGAGAGAGAGAGAGAGAGAGAGAGAGAGAGAGAGAGAGAGAGAGAGAGAGAGAGAGAGAGAGAGAGAGAGAGAGAGAGAGAGAGAGAGAGAGAGAGAGAGAGAGAGAATGAAAACGTGTTCCTTGTCACTTTTCGCTCCATCAAAAATTAAGAAAAAAAAGTCATACCGAACACTCCTTTGAAAAAAAGTGCCCGAGAAGCATTGAATTATGCAGCCTAACAGTAAATGTTTTGGGAGTGCCTCAGTGATACTTTCTTATGACCATATAGTTGTTTGTGCAGTAATCGCTCTTGAGAGATGATTGATGTATGACGTGAAATTTGCATGTTTACGATTTTCATTTTCAAACAAAAATAAACCGGCTAGAAATAAACGCTAACATTTTTCTGAGCGAAGTACGATGATTGTCAATATTAATGGTCTACAGAGATTTATCGCAGTTCTTGACAACCGTCAAAATCAAGAATGACAACCCATGCACGTATATCGAGCTTCTGGGTTGTGCGTGTGCATACCATGCGTTGTGTTTAGGGGAGGTTATAACAAGACATGGTGGTGCGTTGTGTTTAGGGGTGGTGCGTTGTTTTTAGGGGTGGTGCAATGTTTTTAGGGGTGGTGCGTTGTGTTTAGGGGTGGTGCGTTGTTTTTAGGGGTGGTGCGTTGTTTTTAGGGGTGGTGCGTTGTGTTTAGGGGTGGTTATAACGAGACACGGTGGTGCGTTGTTTTTAAAAATGTTTCTTAACGCTTGTAGTTCCTACTTTCTGGTATCCCCTGCTGTGATATCGCTGGAGTGTATTAAAAGTGGCGTAAACCTATACATACCCACTCACTTTACATGTAAGATGTCGGACAGTGGGAGAAAAACAAACGAACGCTCACATCCCTTCATTTGTGTACAGGGCGGTGGGGTAGCCTAGTGGTTAAAGTGTTCGCTCTTCACGCCAAAGGCTCGGATTCGATTCCCACATGGGTACAGCGTGAGAAGCCTATTTCTGGTGTCGTGATATTGCTGGAATATTTCAAAAAGCGGCGTAAAACCATACTCACACAAACACATGTATTTAATAAGGCAATATCTATATTTGTCGGTTGATGATCATAGATAACCATGTACTTATTATCGACACTTACAGTATGGCCATATCAGCTGGGATGACTCGCCATGCGTGGTTCAAACCAGTTGTAACAACACCATTGTCACACTGACATTCCTTAAGCTGCGTGTCCCACGTGGTAGGGATGTATACATATTGATTGGTACATATTATCAACCAATCTTTATTTCGTACTGAAGAGGCCACAGACCTATAGTATATATACATAATTATAATGGGGAATTATATAAATAAATATATTTACATTACAGTGATGAAACTTTTCTTCTAAACAACATTGCATGGTGAATGAACATGGCAAGATTTTGTAATATATTTTGATTTATACTGCTTATAAGAGTAGAGAATTTTATGATGCTTGGCTGGATATAGTAAATTATTTTAACGTATTTACAGCGTATTGATTTACATGATGGAGAGATGAGGAGAAAGTGATATTCATCTTCAGTTTCCTTTAAATTGTAAAGTAAACATATTCTATCATCTTTTTGAACATTTTTATACATGCCACTTTCAATTAACAAGTCGTGGGAAATGGAAACTTGATAGTGATCGTCTAAATTTCTTTATATTTACACATGTCTAGAGACACCATGGAAAATGGTTATAACTCAGGCGACAAAAGGCATATTTACAGACATCATTATGGCCGTGTAACAAAGCATACCATATTTTCTGTTCACAAAATACAAGTAATTGGTATAGGGTGGGTGGAAAAAAGGGGTGCCCATTTATCTATTTGGAGTGGCATATATTTAGACTTTATCCTGATTTATTAAGAGTACGTCGAGAAGGTTCCATTAAACACTTCACTGGGGCCCTAAAACAATCAATCAGTTACCCTTTGAAATCCTTGCGTTGTTTGACATAAGTCATCTGCATAAAATACTTTGGTGTAATACACAGCGACAAACTGTAAACATACCGTCAGAGGTAAAATTTTAAATGGAAAACCCCTCACCTCTTCTGTTTCGAGATTAGAAAAAACTTACCCCCTTTCGTGTACCCCGTTTTTCTCCCTGATATCTTCATATCTCTTATCAACACCAAGTTGTGGTTTAACACATACGCCGCTGCTGTTTTAAGCATGTACTTTTTAACGAGTGGGAACACGTCACCTGTCTTCAGAAAGCACAACAGGTCAAGGCGTCCTGTGTTAGAGGACAGGCTTTGCTTATAATTCAAAAAGCCCCAAGATGACACGTCTCTGATTCACAAACGAAACTTGCTATTGCTTTCTCCTTTGATTTCGGGACGGGAAAGCCTCAGTACAAATTACTTGAATGTATATCTTTGACAACAGTTGCCTTCATACCGATTAAATCGGAGAAATATGTAATCGACATATACTCATGGAAAAAAATAAGGGCGCACATGAACGTACAAAGTGTTTCTTTTCTTCATTTCCAGAAATTCATCCTCAGCGCAATATACACCTTTTGAAGAAACCTAGATAAGAACATGGGAACATTTGTTCTTAATTGTTTTCCCACGTTTGTTTCTATGGGTATATTCAAACAGATCTACTTTTGGACCAAGCATAGCTCTCCTATATGACTATTGTGTTTATCATTATATTGGCCCTGCAAATCAACTCTCCCCTCAAAGTGGCTGACGTCGCCCTCTCCCACTGACAAGGGGCGTATGCTGTCAGATAACAAGGCTGAAGTATATGAGACAATACGGCAATAAGTAAATAGGCGGACAGAGAGTGGACGGACGGCCGCGTCTCGGTAAAGTACAGGGTTTAGTACTTTGTGAGGCTGAGTCGCATCCGTGAGTCGCCAGCACACGAAGTCAGCCATCTAGCCCACTCGGCCACCTCGGTTGTACAGATGGCCGGTGTCTGGGTTCAAAACCCGGGGGGCTCAACCTGACAAAGTAATACAACATGCTATAGGTTAAGTTACACTTTCTAAATGCCGCTGTGTTTTCCCATGAAAACGTGTTGCGCAAGTATTGACATCATAGATGTAATTAATGGTAGAAGCTGGCTTATCACATATTTGATGTTCAGTATCCCGCCGAATCTGTGCTGGGGCTATTTAACAGTTTATAACATGCTCCCTTCGATGCTGAACGTCACAGGTGTATAATTACCTCATACATGTCGGGTAAATGATTGTGTGAAGCTTTAAAGGTCCGGGAATATAAAGTACACATGTTCGTAATTGCATGCGCACTCAACTGACACCTCTCTGCACTGATAGACAGTCATCCCTCACTATAACGCGTGACATGGGGTATATCTGCATGTCTATTTCACAACCTTTTGCATAGCGTTCAAATAGTGATGTATTTTGAAAAATATGAGTGAGTGAGTGATTTAGTTTTACGCAGCACTCATCAATATTCCAGCTATATGTCGGAGGCCTGGAACAGACGATCCAGTTATCAACAGCATAAACATCGATCTGCGCAATTGGGAACCGATGACGTGTGTCAACTAAGTCAGCCACCCTTGCCACCCAATCCCGTTAGTCGCCCCTTACGACAATCATAGTCGGAAAAATATGAAAGTGGTTGAGTTGATACCCCATAAATATATCTGACTGTCTATCCATCCCCAGTCAGAGAGTCATCTTCACTTTATCCATGTGCCAACCCGACAAAACATTCATTTATAAAGATACTACCAAATCTGTGTACAATCTGTACAGTTATATGTACTTGGATGCCTACTTGCTCAGACAAATAAAAGGTCGTCCACTTGATATTCAAAGGGAGTGTCAGTTATAAAAAATAAAACCCCATATTGTTGAAAAACAGAGAAACTGCCACAACTGCTTATTGTCCTTTTACGACTTACAGTTTGGGGCTCACAGAATAAAACTGCCTGCTCTTGTGTTCAGCTTTTGACATGAACCGTGCTCTTTCTTAATTATCAAATTTCAACACCTGTTAACAACGGATATCTGCTTGCTCAGTCGTATATCATCAACGTATATGAATACGCCTGTCACCAATCTCTTATATATCCGGGGCGGTAGTGTAGCCTAGTGCTTTAAGCGTTCGCTCGTCACGCCGAAGACCCGGGTTCGATTCCCCACATGGGTACAATGTGTGAAGCCCATTTCCTGGTGTCCCCCGCCGTGATATTGCTGGAATAAAACGCGGCGTAAAACTAAAACTCACTCACTCACTCACTCACTCTTATATATCCAGGCATATCGGTTTGCACTTATTCGTTTTAAACCCGGACGTCCGGATGTGGCAGTCAATATTCACGGTCAACACCAGTTCTTTTCACATTAAGTGTATTGACACGTCTCCTGTATGTCACTAGTTTATTCTCCTACATATCGGTGAATAGCATTCACTCGTTTTTACACCCGTAATTAACTATATACATCCGCACCTTACAACCTACCCACACGTGGTTTGTCTGGGTGTCAGGCGATATCAGGTGACGTCAAAAATGTGAAATCATTACCTGCTATAACAACCTACTCAATCTCCCCTACCTTACCTCTCAGATATACTTAGTACCTCAAACAGCTGAGGTATATAGTTGTTAGTCACGGATAACGGAGGTGGTTTCTATTGAGTTTGGGATTCACGTATTGCTGTTTAACATGCCATTGCTGACACTAGATCATCATCATCATCATCATCATCAACAACAACAACAGCAACAACAACAACTACTACTACTACTACTACTACGACAACTACGACAACTACTATCACCACCACCAACCAAGATTACAATGATTACAACTCAAATATAAGGAAACAAACACCCCCAATATATAAATAAAGAAACTAACAAAGGAATGAACAAATGAACGAACAAATAATAAACAAATATATTGAAAGAACGAAAGGGCGAGCGAAGAAACAAACAAACAAATAAATAAATGCCGTTACTTTTCTATGTAATGTTCTTTTTCGAGTTGGACAACGTGTCGCTGTGCCAGTGTCAGATCTCACCCCAACTTGGCAACGTCAGATATCTTTACCCGGACACCGCGTGGGTATAATTCACCCTGTGTTCAAATAAACTGTCCCGGACGAATTGAAAATGAAATTCCTCAATGGACAAGGCTTGTCCGATCGCCGATAAACGTAGGCCATGACGAATAGCCGAAGTTTAAATTGAAATTTGTCTTTCCTCTGTGTTTCTCCCTTTTACACCTTCGGCGTCTTATCCTAGTTGATTTTCAACGCACCGGGAGCTTTTTGTCACGTACAACAAGTGGGTGGGAGAGATGAGCTGACACGACTGGGATTCTCAGTAATTCCTCGTGTACGTCATATTGAAAGTGACTGGATTGTCTGATGATTTGTTCGTCACATCGAAAGTGACCAGATTGTCTGATGATTTGTACGTCACATCGAAAGTGACTGGGTTGTCTGATGATTTGTTCGTCACATCGAAAGTGACTGGATTGTGTGATGATTAGTTCGTCACATCCAAATTGACTAGATTGTCGGGTGATTTGTTCGTCACATCGAAAGTGTCCGGATTGTCCGAACGTTAGTTCGTCACATCCTAAGCGGCTGGACTGTCCGAAGTCGACTGTCGTAAGTCTGTGTTAAAGTATGGGAGTTACGACTGTCGTAAGTCTATGTTAAAGTATGGGATTTACGACTGTCGTAAGTCTGTGTTAAAGTATGGGAGTTACGACTGTCGTAAGTCTGTGTTAAAGTATGGGAGTTACGACTGTCGTAAGTCTATGTTAACGTATGGGAGTTACGACTGTCGTAAGTCTATGTTAAAGTATGGGAGTTACGACTGTCGTAAGTCTGTGTTACAGTATGGGAGCTACGACTGTCGTAAGTCTATGTTACAGCATCGGATTTACGACTGTCGTAAGTCTGTGTTACAGTATGGTAGTTAGACTGTCGTAAGTCTGTGTTACAGTATGGTAGTTAGACTGTCGTAGCGCTACGATCGCCTTGAGGAACGGGGCCCAGAAACTGAATACTTAAGGACATAATATCTAAATTCCTAATACCAGGTGCCTAATGTCGAGATGTGAATAACTTCATGGCTAATAGTAATACACAGGTGCCTCATACCAGATGCCTAATATCTAGGTGCCTCATACAAGGTGCCTCATTTTAGGTGCCTAGTTGCTAGGTGCCTCATGCCAGGTGCCTAATACCAGGTGCCTAATATCTAGGTGCCTCATACCATTTGCCTAATACCAGCTGCCAAATATCCAAGTGCTTAATACCAGGTGCCTAATATCTAGGTGCCTCATACCAGGTGCGTAATGTCTAGGTGCCTCAAACTAGGTACCTAATATCTAGGTGCCTAATACTAGATGCCTAATACCATGTGCCAATTATCTACGTGCTTAATACCAGGTGCCAAATATTTAGGTAATTCATACCAGTTATCTGACATCTAGGTGCCTCATACCCGGTGCCTAATATCTATATTCTCATGTCAGGTGCCTAATTTCTAGGTGTATCATACTAGGTGTTTCATGCCAGGCGTCTTATACCTAGATAGGTCTAAGTTACCATTCAAAATGTAAAACCATGATGAGCAGTGTTTTTTATAAAATAGGAACCCAATATGTACTTTCTCTTCTCAGAAACCCCTTCCAAATTTTGAAGAACATTTCCGTTAATTAAACCGAGGACATAACAGACGAACGAGACAGGTATATACGGTATATAGATCCTGTAATCTAGGGTAGTAGTGACATCATGTATTTGTGTAGTGTGAGGTGCGGACATACTAATGACATACGGTCAGCTCAGGTTACGTGAAAAGTGATACCAGACTAGCTACGGCTTGAGTGTGTGAATACTTTATACAAATATTTCTACTTCCAGTTGTTTTTCAACTGGTTAATATTTTCCATTGTCCCGAATATTCGTGACGTTGTTTGAACAACAATGAGGTGGATTGTGTCGTCGTTGGAAAAGAGTCTTACACACGTTTCGAGACTTCTTACGATACTGCAGCGATGATGATGATGATGATGATGATAATGATGATAATACTTTCATAAGCATCAGTATACATATTCTTAACTCACTCACTACACTTAATCTCAATCAATGTTTTTGTATTGTAAATTAATTCTTTGAAAGCCATTCCTGAAATTGTTGAGTCACAAATTGGGCGGCAACGTCTAGTTTGTAGTACAGAGCGACATTTCCATGTACACCGTTATCTTGTTCTTACATTTTTGCATTGAAATTTCATTCTCTCCATACTTCTACATAAGTTAACAGTTACATCACATCTCATCCTACCGGTTACCCACAAACTGCAGGTCTATATGTCGGAAAAGGACTATATTTGTGACTATATTTCAAGTCACATTTAAATTGTTGTACAGTTTGAGACAAGGTCGACCTTCTTGAAACACAAGCTTGCCCTAAAGGACGGACTGAAAATCACTTGAAGACATGTCAGTGATTTGTTATCTGAATTTTACACTGAGTTCCTAATAACGGACAGAAGAGACGACTGGTATTACTAATGGTGAGTCTCAGGCTACACCTCACAATAAATACAGGTGAGAATTGTTTGATCGGTATCCCAGGAAGATGTGAGACACCAACTTTAAGCTTGAAAACGGGGTAAGAATCTACACCGAAACGTCGCACCATGCCACAAACAAGCGGTTGTACTCCGTAAGGTCGCACGCATTATTGCAAGGGAAAGTTAAAATGAACGACATAACTACATGTGTAGTATATATAAAGGAATATACAAACAAGATATATACTCACACGTGTAGCCAACTGAGACAGCTAGAATCACCACAACGATTAAAATAGGTAGGTAGGGAGACACAGCCATTTTGTTGTCCACAAACCTCGCGCGTTGAAAAGCAAACAATATGGCTATGTCAACACAGATCATCAAAATATAGAACGAAAGGCGCGGCTCCTCGCGCCCTCTCGATACGGCGCGTTTTGGCGCATGCGTTCGTTGTTTCGTTTTTAAGTTACTCGTTCGTGACAAAACGTGTTCAGAACGTGTTTAGCTCGATGATAGGTCTTTGAACAGGATGTATGTTGAGTATAGGTGTAACATGTACTGTTCACTCACTAATCACAGGCCACATGCGACAGCGTGAGGTCCGTTTGGTCATCTTCCGGGTTGTAGATAAACGTAATCTCAAGCTCAGAATAAATGTGTTAAAGGATGGGTCTTGCATGAGACTCGGGGAAATTACAATTGATAGTGTTTGGATACTTATGGCTAATCATTTTCTTTAGTAGGTGGGGCACATCCAAATGGACTTCACACATTGTACTCGTGTGGGGAATCGAACCCTGGTCTTCAGCATGAATGCTTTAACCATTAGGCTACCCCACCGCCTACTCATTTCAACTATAAATACAAAGGATATAAAATGTATATTGTACAGGCACAGAATTTTATGTCTGTCATACAATGAGAAATATATCATACACTGTGCCTGCATTTGAGTAGATATTATAATTCTCGATGTGTTTCTGGGGCAAAAGTAGGCCCCAGCACACCGTTTACCGTATAACGCCACTGACGGTTAGGTATGGTTCGGTTAGGTTAGGTTACATTACATTTATTCTCTTCCCACCGAGGTTACTTGTCATTTTACTCCTACAAACCTCTGTTCTAATACGACTCTTTCAAGATTCGTGATTGGTTGCCATCTGATTTAGTTGTGCAATCAGCGACGTTCTCTCAAAAGTAATCATTCGTAAGGCCTCGGTAATTTCCTTATGCATCAGGAAAACTAGAACCTCTTCCCCAACACGAGGCGCAAATGTTTCTTCCATCTATGAAATGGCGATTCAGTGGCGTCTCCATCGCCCTCGTTGACAACAGACAAGCTAGCTATTAAAGTTGTGTATCACATCAACACAAGTCGCCAACTTGCTTAGGTTAGTCAAGCCGGATGTAAGTCTATGTATCACGCATTCTGATTGGATAGAAAGAAGGGAGATACTTCGAGTTGCGATTATTTGCTGCTAGGGGTTTTTATGTGAACCAGCAAATATGGCCGTATTAGAACAGAGGTTCGTAGGAAGATAAGGAAGGTATGACAAGTAATCTCTGTGGAAAGAGAATGCATTACATTACACCACACTACGTTATATTTTATTACATTACCTGTCCGACTACCCGAGATGGGTTAGATCTCTGACGGTCGGTCAAATATGTACATAGCCAGTCCGATGATGTTTTCATACATCTGAGTAAATTCACCATATCTTGGTACCTTGTCTGGTAAAATCCATGTTAGGTTGGTAACATTTTGAAATTACCATCCCTGGCTGGGTTTTTGGCTTATTTGACATATCAAATAGTAGAACACCAGAAATGGCCTCATACGTTGTGTCCATGTCTTTAGATATGTATATTTTCAATATACACTTACAATTTGTGGGAAGACGGTATCAGAGCGGGTCTCAGTCAGCATGACTGACGCTTAAGAAAAGCGTCTCCTCCAAACGCAAAAAAATGAGTCAGCAGCTGATTCCGCCGCCTTCCTGAAAGGATTAACATGAAATCCTCCCTGTGCGAATATTTGGTACCAGGAAGACGCATCCCGGTCCTTTTGACAGTAACAGGAATTTGGGCTGCCAGAATCGTATCGTTATTTATGGATTTAAGGATTCGTTTGAACAATGCTGGATGTATATTTAAAACATCTGCAGTATCGTATTGACAATACGCACAAAAGATATGACACGGTATGACACAATGTAATATGATTCACATTGTTTTGAAAGTATTTTATTTGTTTTGTGATCAGCTCTACTGTCTGGGGTAATATTTATCATGATTGTTGAAACGTCTGTTGCTCATAGTATACATGGGCCACAAAATAATATCCGGGTAAGATCTCGTCTTGTACAAGCCATGTTTGTCGTAAGAGACGACTAACAGTAGTAAGGCAAGGTGACTTGACAGATGCATGTCGTGAAAATTAAAGGTGCCAATACTACGAGAAAGGGTACGAGATCTTAAGCTTACGAGAGTTTTCCCCGTTTCTTGAAGCTTTCGTAAGCATAAGATGTCGTACGTTTCATCGTAATCTCCGTAACTCCTATACTGTAACATAGGAGGTACCAATGATTCGAGAAAAGTTACGAGATCTTAGGCTTACGAGAGCTTCGTGAAACGGGGCCCTGATTTCTAAGATTGATCCTCACGGTGTCTGTGAATAGATTGTCTGGCACAAACTCAATTATTTACAGTCCTTTGTCATATGTCTGGAAAAGTGCGGCGTTAAGTAACAAACAATTGTAAGCAAATGCAAATATTTTAGAAACGCATCCATGGAGACCTTAGTATGTGTCCCAGTTAAGGCCTCCACGGATTAGTGAGTAAGTTCAGTTTTACGCCGCACTCAGCAATATTTCAAATACATGTCGGCTTTCTGTACATAATCTAGTCTGGACCAGACAATCCAGTGATCAATAGCATGAGCATCGATCCGCGCACTGATGACATATGTCGAGTAAGTCAGAGAGTGCGACCACCCGATTCCGTTAGTCACCGGCGACAAGCATTCAAGGGATAAGCTCTAGAATGATTGGTTGGTTGGTTGTTGTTTACCACCGCATTTGAGCAATATTCCAGCTATATGGCGACTCTCTGTAAATACACGAGACTGGACCAGACAAGCAAGTGATCAACAGCATGAACACCCATCTATGCAGTAAGGAAAAACAAACACAAGAGGAGACAAAAGTAATGCAGCAAAACAAATCTAGCTGACACTAGGCACCGGATGATGTAAAAACGTTTGGAACACATGAACAAGACGTTCATTCATTCTGGATAAGACGACTCACCATAGCGTTAATAACACTCGACCTTCGACCTTCCGAAAACATGCCGTGTGTATCGATGGAGAGAAAACTTTAAGTGAATAGAGATTAGTAATTTATTACTTAATTTCCGGAAATGTCTCTTGAGGTCGATTATACTTGACACTTCACAAGGGCTGAGAATACGAACGCAAAAAAAACCCAAAACGGTGGCAGCACTTAACTGATGTTCATACAAAGCCAGTGGCTAGTAAATATCCAGCCGGGTCAGTGAATCGATCTCAACACTGGCACGACTGGCTGATTAATTTCTTTCGGGTCATTTTGTAATTGTATCACTCTCTCCGACTTGTTAAATCATAATACACTTTTAAATCAAGATTAAGGCATGATAACAATGTTGAGCTTACAAGCAGCTTACAGATGAAATTCGTATCATGCCGACAATATCTTATTCTAATCTATTTTTGTTATCTTTTGGTTAATTTCTATATTAGCGTTTCGGACTAGAGAATTATTTTGTGGACTAGTTACTTTCAGGCACAGCTAGCTCGACTGGCTAGGAAAATTAGGACACTATGTTACGCACTGAGCAGTACCACGGGTCAAACTCTAGATTTTTATAAATATACCTTTCACGGTATGTTAAATCAGCGAATCATAACTGAAAATGAAAACATTCCTTCAAACCACCTGTGGAATACCGTGTAATATAACAAAAGCACGATTCTATATCCTGTAAATCACTCAACATGGCGCCATAACATTCTCTGTGTGGCATCAGGAAAACAGTGTCAGAAATTATAGTGTGACAAGCAAATAGAACAAATATTGATATCACGTCAATTACTCAATAAAAGCATGGTATTAAAAAAAAGACATTTAGCACACATTCAAATTAATGTCTGTTATAAAAACTGAGCCCTGTCACTGTGTTACGTGGATATTTATTTGCCTACTCAAGCCCGCCTTCGTCAATAGTCAATGAAGCGTGTGTAAAATATACGCAGGAAAACATGTCTGTACCCAACTACTATTTACCTGCCAAAACTTATGAATGCATTCTACTCTCACCAGAACAGGAAAGGTGTTTGGTATATAGATGATAGATGGACAGAGTTGATAAGGAGGAAATACACTCGTCGTCTTTAAAGATACGTAGAGTTAATACTTCCGAAGAATCAGGTGGCACATCACCCTTTCAGTAGCCAAGCGCCAAGATGGGGTTCTCCAGTCAAGACAAGCAGGATGGTGGCATTTCACTCCAGTCCAGGAGGGACTGTATTACTTTTGATTCACCACGAAACGGGAGAACTTGCCTCTGAATTACTGACACTCACATGTAGACAGACGTTACCTGACGATAAGACACATAAGCGACAATTGTTTGACGAAGGGAGATAACTCTCATTTCTTACACCCTATCAAGCGAACCTGTATGAACAGTGAGTGTGGACCGATGCATTATGTATTTCTTTACTTTCATTCACTATTCAATACATACATGTACCACCCTTTATCGACATGTAGCTGAACCAAAACAGAAAAGAAAAAACCCACCCCAAAACAACAACAAAAACAACAAAACGAAATGAAACAAAAAAAACAAACAAAAACAAAACAAAAAGAAAAACCACCCCCTCCCCCAACAAACAAACAAAAAAAACCCCAAACCAAAAAACCCAAACAACAACAACAACAACAACAACAACAACAACAACAACAACAACAACAACAACAACAACAGCAACAGCAACAAAAACAACAACAACAACAAGAAGATACAGCACAAGCCTAGTTTTGAATACTGGACCCATGTATCTTATTCGCAATATCTAACCCACGACACCTTTTGTTATGCGTCTGTGTACGATACACTAGATACCACATCACTTTACTTACAACACGCAGGGTAGCCTTGTGGTCAAAGCGTTCGCCGAAGATACGGGTTCGATTCTCCAAATGGGCATAGAGTATGAAGCCTAAGCTACATACGTCGTGATATTGCATGACATGGCTTAAAGAGTCGTAAAACCATATTCACTTACCCATTATTCACAGTAGGGGCGTGGGGTAGCCCGATGGTGGAAGCGTCCGCTCATCACGCTGAAGGACCGGGTTCGATTCTCCACGTCGGGACAAAGTGTGAAGCTCATTTCTAGTGTCCCAAGTCGTGATTTTGCGGGACATTTGCTAAAAGCAGCGTGAAAACCATATTCACGTATCCAATGTTCACAACACAGTAGTATACATATATGTCGCGGAGTGAAGCACGGGCCACAACGAGACCATTCATCCAGACAATCATTTTGCGATCATCTTCATGAAACAGGAACCTTTAAAACCCGCGGGTGAAGATCCGGCTTAGAATAATTATGGATCTTCAGTAACCCATGCCTGCAGTAAGAGGCGACGAATGGGATCGGGTAGTCAGGCTCTCTGACGCAACTGACACATGTCATCGTATCCACAATTGCGCAGACCGATGCTCATAATATCGATCACGGGATCTGATCTTGACTTGATTATATACAGACCGCCGCCATTCAGCTGTAATATTGCCGGTCACGTTATTAAAATATTTATTACAAATAAAAACCCAATAATACAACGTACAGCCAACGTTGACCAATGGGACACTGTAAAATAGTAACACATCCAAAATACGTGAATATGATTCATACACGCATACACGGCAATAAACACCAAAATACTACGTACATCATCAATATAACCACACATATATTCACATGTGTACATATAGCTGGTATGGTGCTGAATATGGGGTTAAAAAAAATATACATAATGCTTTGAAGTCGGTGACTGCACACTGTTTGAACATGAAGGCAGAGGTAGGTGACAGAAGTACAAGGGACTAGATTCGTCCAACAGTGACCTCGGTTGTGAGTTAAGCATACAGTATCGCAATACTTGGAATACTATAGGCAGGACGACTTTTACAAACAGTAAGGCTGCTTGAATAGATGAGGTTTGTAAAATGGTGTAACACGTGAAAAACACACACACACACACACACACACACACACACACACACACACACACACACACACACACACACACACACACACACATATATCCTACGAGGGCGAACATATCGGGGTTCATATTTTTCATGCGGTGCCACGGTTCATCGGTTCTACATGCGGCGACGGCGGGTAGCCAGTCCATGTTTGAAAGCAGATTTGGGAAAGTAAATTTTCCTTAGTTTAACGACTTCGGTACTAAACAGAATATAATATTTGTCACACTATGTTTACGGCACTCTGCCTAAACATCGGTATATCCATCGCTCTCGCTCGGGAAATACCACATTTTGGCACTTGTGACGTAAACACAGCATGACATAGGCACTCATATAATATCCTTTATTTTTCACGGTTACACATAAGCCCATATAAGTTGAAAAGGAACCCCAGTAAGTTTGAAACCTGGGGAAATCTAAACTTGGAATTGCAGGGGGGTGGGGGGCTAAACAGTAGGGAAAACTTTGTGGTGCAAGGATTGTGAGACAAACGAGTTTGTTGGACGAGTTTGGCTTCAACAACATCGGCCAACTATTCTTGAATCGTCCTTTTCCGACATTTAACACGAGTGGTCATTAATGGTCAGTGTTGTTCATCCGGTCTTAATGATAATTGAGGAAACTGATTGTTCTGTCGGATCCAAGGTCGTAAAGTGAAACGTACCTACTCAGCTTGTCATTCTGGCCTCGTGATAGACTTCCCGTCTCAGGGATATCATTCTTAGCTCACCTTGTTCATGTACGCACATCGCGTGTTGTTTTGGTGTAAATAAGTCTGTGTCAGGTGGCATAGACAATATTGTACGCATATCGCGCTCGACCAAGTATGAATGAATATACGACTTCCTACGTCATCGTGCCGTTACCGACCTTGTCTATAATCTGTCACTTTTAATGCCGTCTTCCGGGGGTTATAAATGTGTATCGAGAGGTCAAAATGGCTGCAGGGTGCCAATAATATTCCTTGACGACGAATGGCGGTGCCCTGGTAAATATGGTGTGTCCTTGGTTTCCGGGTTAGAATACTGACCTTCAGTATGCTTGTCGTAAGAGGCGGCATTTGTCATATTTTCCATTTGCGCAGATCGATGCTGCTGATCACTGGATTGTCTGGTCCAGATTTGATTAATTACTGATCGCCGCCGTAAAACTAAACTCACTCACTCACTTCTACTGTTGCCACCGAGTCCAATATGAGGGTTGGTGCAAAGATCGCTGGAGGTGGACCGAGATATGAAACAAAAGACATTTTAACGTCAGGCTATAAACGGGGCACTGTGGACAGCAAGGTGAGCTAAACGCCTTCGTCTTCTCAAGCAATGCTCCAACGTTAGATGCAAGTATGGCGACTCGCTGGAAGGCTGCAGTGTTGACGTTGTGTGCTCTCTATTGTGAAACTTTCTGTGGAGTTGCAGCGGTCCACAGGGATGGGACTATTGTGACCAAACTTAATATTCTAGAAGAAGAAATCACTGAGATACGGAACCGCATTTATCGAAGTGACCTAAAACGGAAAACGGATTTACAGATATTCCGCAATGATTTAATCGCTCATCTTGAAAGAGCTGTCCCGGACGTGATGTCTAGGGTTATTGAGGACATGGCGAAAGCCGGTACAATTCAAGGACTCGTTGAAGGGACCGTCCACACAAAGGTAAAGTCTGTGGAACAGCAACTACAACAACTGAAGACGCTGGCTGTGAATTCCATCAAAACTAAACCACCTGTACCAGCGAAAATGTTGGAGTCCAAGAAAGATTCGCGGACATTCGGCAAGCGTTTTAAACGATACGATAAGATTATCAGAAAGCTTAAAGCTGAAAATGATAATCAGAAAGTGGTAATAAACGAACTGCAGTCGACTCTGACTGAACAGAGGTTGATGCTTGAGATGCTGAAAATGGATGTGGAGAAGTTGACCTCAGGGAGGACGAACAAGACGGGATCTGAGACTATGACGTCACACAATAGGCATACCACTGTTTCTCCTACTACGATGAAAGGTTTGATTTATTTTAAATGTTTAGCTGATAATGTCACTAAGTAAGTGAGATTTTAATGCTGCCTGGAACCAGATATATCTCGGCGTACAAAGCCAAGATGACCCACTCGAAACTCCATCTCCATCCCAAATATGATGCTGGCCCCCGAGGATCATAATACGTGCATATGTGTATCATATTCTGGACAAAAATAGATAGGGATAAATGAAAATTTTGAAGTTATGAATAATAATTTTGAAGTTATGAATAATATGACCTATTTATTCATTGACAATCTGATTAGATATCAAACATAAAAATATCAGTATTCTTAAATTATTCTGGCCAGTATTTTAAGAAATGATGATAGAACAAATGACGCAACTATGGTAGTGATGTTTCCAGGGCATTTTCCGCAATATAATAGAGATACGTATCACATTATTGTATGTTAAATCGATAATTAAACTGTCGTCCTTGTTTTGGGCTATTTTGCTGAGAAAAGTGTAGAGTTATTCAATCTCACATTGGGGAATACTAGCACCCATGAACCATACGGAAGTATCCAGGAAATTGCAGGTTATATCTCTGTTTATCTACAGTTATCTACAATATGGCTTGGCCACCTTGAATTAGAGTGAGAATGGTTTTACGCCGCTTGTAGCAATATTCCATCAATATCAGGGCGGGGGACACCAGCAATGGGCTTCACACAGTGTGCCCATGTGGGGAATCGACCCGGGTGTTCGGCTTAAAGCTATACTCACTCGCTGTGCCCCAAGCTGGACGAGCCTCATCCTAGATCGCCCAGCGTATGTTATTTCCCCTCCATTATACGTGCACCCAGTGGCATTGGTGTTTTGTTTTTCTCCGCATTTTCTCCGCTGAGACATGCAATTCACTGGATAACAGAGGATAAATGAGAGAACGACTGTAATATTTCAGAGAGCGGGCAGTCATCCCTTACGGTCGTCATGGCGAAGAAAGGAAGTACCGCGATCCTCCCATGTTCTTTCACCAGCCAAACTGATTCATATGTGAGTACTTTCGATAGGGATCCGTCTTCTGTTTTCTTTCTTTTTTAAAGCCATATTTGTTAGATATATAGCCTATATCCTTTCTCACCATATACTCTGCTGCTGACACACTGACACCAGACAGTATAAGTTTATATTTCTCAGTACTGTTAGAGAAGCACCTACTGCTTGTGTGTATACTGCTACCAGACAACTATTTTGTGAGAAACGTGCCTATAATACTATAACATCCGCCGTCTATTGATCGGTAATGTGTACAAGCATTTGGGTATATCCATTATTCTACCATGACTTCAGTAAATGGTGGATTGTGATTGGTTAATCAAAGTCATTCAGATATAATCACGTTATATACCTCTGCTTTTCCAGCATATTATGTATTAATTTTATTTAACATCTGAATAATGCGGTTTCTACCATATTCTACCATTACTTCAGTAAATGTTGGATTGTGATTGGTGATTAAAGTCACTCAGAGGAATAGAATCACGTTATAAAATCTGAATAATGCGGATATATCCTTGTTTGCCATATATTTAGGGGATAATCATACTGGGTTGGACAACCAGAGGCATATAACGGAATTATAGTGGCTCTAAATGTGATTTAAAACCGAACGCGTAGATTGAAGGTTTAAATCAAATTTAGAGCTATTATAATTTTGTCATTCGCCTGATTTTCCAACACAATAAGTTTGTCTCCATTCTACCATAACCGCGTTATTAAGATTTAAAAAAACCAATCACATGGTGTTGGAAAATCTGAGGTATATAATGCGATTATACACCTGTGAATGACTTTGATTAGCCAATCACAATCCAGCATTTACTGAAGTCATGGTAGAATTGTAATTTGAAGATTTCAGAAATATAGAAAGAAGTAAAAATATGTCGTAAGGGGGATTGGGTGGTCAGAATCGACGATCTAGTCTATTCATGCCACAGTGTCCCGCTTGTATAGTGACTCTGTTTAGTTTTACGCCGCGTTTTAGCAATATTCCAGCAGTATCACGGCGGGGGACACCAAAAATGGCCATCACACATTGTACCCATGTGGGGAATCGAACCCAGGTCTTCAGCGTGCCGAGCAAACGCTCTAACCACTAGGCTACCCCACCGCCCCCAGCTGTGCAATAAGAAAATGATTGCATTGTACGTCTGTATTGCTATCATAAGATTGAATGAGTATTGATCTTATGGGGTGGTATTTTCTGGATATTGTTGCCCTCATATTGTTTTGCGGACTATGACTGCAGAAATTATTGAACAAGAAATCTGTACTGAAGATGACTGAGGAATACTAACTTCGGCCTATATTAAATATTACCGTTCATGATGGACAAACTTTAATGACCATTTTCTGCAAATTAACTTTCAGAGAATGTGGAGTCATAGATCTATTTCTCTTTTCACCTGGAACCGTATCAATGGAAGGACCGTGGAACGCACCGGAAACAGTCGCTTGTCCATCGACAGGAGTTACAGCAGTGAATGGAATCTGGTGATCCGGGACACCAGACAAAGTGATGGTGGACCGTACCTCTGCAGTAACAGTGATGGCGATGGGGTTGCTGTTAGTCTTATAGTAAAATAAATACTCAGTGGCTGAAATGTATGGCCGAAGCATCTACAGGACAGAACATTATTCTTTTATCCTACGGGCACACCATTCAAACTTCCCTTTATTCTATGAAACGTTAAGCGTTGTGTTTGTCCATTTAATGTGTTCGGGAAGAGGTTCAACACGGTTTGTATTATTTGATTGTATATATTTTGTGGTCAGTAAATTGTGAGTTATTATTACGACTTTATGCTGTTCTCCATTGTAGATGACCCGATCAGGTGTAACAGGTCACATTAGCCCCTGTCCACATTAAACCAAGGTATGGTTTAGCCCAGGTCAGAGTTTACCACGGGGAATAAACTACTCTTGATCAAACTACAACCGGATTGTAAAACAACCTAGTCTAAACTATGCCCAGCCAGGCCAGAACATACCATATTGTGTGACAAGGCTTTGACTATATTGACACAATATTTAAACAAACAAGATCACTTTGATGTTGTTATCTGCATTTAGAAGCTGAACGTTTAGGACAGGCAAAACAGGCTAGGCTAGGTTCTGTCCAATCCAGACCAGAACATACCCCTCTTGTGTGACAAGGCTTCCACTGTATTGACAACGTATATTACACAACCATGATCACTTTGATGTTGTTATCAGCGTTTAATTTGGTAAGTTTACACAGTAGTGAGGACTTAGAAGGTGAACCTTTAGGAAATTATACATGCTATTACATCATGAACAAAAGAGTTCATTGCGCGATGTGTCTCGTTGTTTTGGGAATATATTTTGTGTGAATGTGTAAATAATACTGACAGGTGTAGTAGTGATCTTTGATCTTTTGTTTAACTGATTGTGATTTCCTGGTTGAAGTAATAATAGTCCCTATAATAAACACTTCTGATGTCATGGAGGTTTAATCCTCTGACCTGGGTGGGGGTTGGGGGTTAAGAATAGACCTAGGCCATGATATACCTACATATATTTCAGCCTCGACTGCTTTAACCCAGGTATATCTTAGCTGGGCTGTGTTGGGGGTATAATCTGTCCTGTGAGGTAAGAACTGGCCTCGGCTGATTTAATTTGAAGTTAATCTCAGTTATATGAAAGAAGCCAAACATATATGTTGGGGTATTTTATTTTAAATCTAGCGAAGTGAAATGTATATTTACGAATCATTCCATCAGATGCGTTAAGGTTACACTATGAGACAGAACTGTTTCAATCTGTCACGATTTTAACAGTAACGGATAGGAATGGATCCTCCAGTGGGATTTCTGGGTCTCGGACCGAGCGAGACTTCGACATTTCCGGATGGCAAGCATGGGCAGAGAGCCAGCCAGATCAGTGAAAGACTGGCTACTACAAACTCACAGTAATACGGTAACGTTAGTACGTTAGCAGATTAGTTTTACACCGCACTCAGCAACATTCTAGCTATATGGCAACGGTCTGTAAATAATGGAGTCTGGACCAGACAATCCAGTGATTAACAGCGTGAACATCGATCTGCTCAAATGGGAACCGATGACGTCAGCGAGCCTGACCACCTGATCGCGTTAGTCGCGTCTTACAATGTTACTGAAGGCCAATATTAAAACCAGGACCTTCACGGGTTCTTTTTCATTTTATGGTGTTTGAAATATAATATGGGTTTGGCGGAAGTGAAAACTACATAGTTACTGCATGGGCAGGTGAACGCCATTTCCTTGTTCCCGTTCGTACCTGACTGCTTGCAGCGACACCAAGTGGAGGATCCAAGAACCAGTGTAGTGCCCCTGCCTAAAATGACACGTTCATAGTGACGAGTCAACACACTTTGGGCTTGCAGGAACACTACTTACATAGGCCTTAAATTAAAATTTAGACGGTTTCAGAACTTTCTGTAACACATTGTGTTGGAGATTAAACATGCCACTCGGAAAGAACAGAAAAACATGCTCTTTTCACACTTATTAGCCAGTAGGATTGTATACTTGGACACGTGACTAGTACTCTTTTCACACTTATTAGCCAGTATGATTGTATATTTGGACACGTGACTTGTGCTCTTTTCACACTTATTAGCCAGTATGATTGTATACTTGGACACGTGACTTGTGCTCTTTTCACACTTATTAGCCAGTATGATTGTATACTTGGACATGTGACTTGTGCTCTTTTCACACTTATTAGCCAGTATGATTGTATACTTGGACATGTGACTTGTGCTCTTTTCACACTTATTAGCCAGTATGATTGTATACTTGGACATGTGACTTGTGCTCTTTTCACACTTATTAGCCAGTAGGATTGTATACTTGGACACGTGACTTGTGCTCTTTTCACACTTATTAGCCAGTATGATTGTATACTTGGACACGTGACTTGTGCTCTTTTCACACTTATTAGCCAGTATGATTGTATACTTGGACACGTGACCAGTACTCTTTTCACACTTATTAGCCAGTATGATTGTATACTTGGACATGTGACTTGTGCTCTTTTCACACTTATTAGCCAGTATGATTGTATACTTGGACACGTGACCAGTGCTCTCTTCACACTTATTAGCCAGTATGATTGTATACTTGGACATGTGACTTGTGCTCTTTTCACGCTTATTAGCCAGTATGATTGTATACTTGGACATGTGACTTGTGCTCTTTTCACACTTATTAGCCAGTATGATTGTATACTTGGACATGTGACTTGTGCTCTTTTCACACTTATTAGCCAGTATGATTGTATACTTGGACACGTGACTTGTGCTCTTTTCACACTTATTAGCCAGTATGATTGTATACTTGGACACGTGACCAGTGCTCTTTTCACACTTATTAGCCAGGATGATCGTATACTTGGACACGTGACTTGTGCTCTTTTCACACTTATTAGCCAGTATGATTGTATACTTGGACACGTGACCAGTGCTCTTTTCACACTTATTAGCCAGGATGATCGTATACTTGGACACGTGACTAGTGCTCTTTTCACACTTATTAGCCAGTATGATTGTATACTTGGACATGTGACTTGTGCTCTTTTCACACTTATTAGCCAGTATGATTGTATACTTGGACACGTGACCAGTGCTCTTTTCACACTTATTAGCCAGTATGATTGTATACTTGGACACGTGACTAGTACTCTTTTCACACTTATTAGCCAGTATGATTGTATACTTGGACACGTGACCAGTGCTCTTTTCACACTATTAGCCAGTATGATTGTATACTTGGCCATGTGACTACTGCTAACCTACTTGCATAATAAACACTTGTTGTCGACCAAATTGAACCTGTTCAATAATTTTAACACAAAAGTCCGCAACTTTAAAATTTGACAGCTTAAGAGAGTTAAAACAGTACCCTCAACCCACTGTTAGATGTTTCACTGTATAACATCTTTATAATTTCCTATCGTTTTTCAGACTCTTCGACATGTCAACAAGTTCGCTTGCAGTATTTACTGGCAAATAGCCTAGCATTTGGTATACGTCTTTACAATTACCGTCTATGACATGCGCCCTATTGAAGTCAAGCTCTTTCCGCCATCGCAGAGTCATAAGTGTTGAATTTGACTTTTGAGTGCATGTTGTACAGTGTTTTTCCTCTGAGCTGTTCGTCCTCGACAGAAGAAATCGTTCCGTCTCATTAGTATATGTCAGACCCACAAATGAATACAAATCCTTCACGTTTTGTACAGGGTGGACAACTAGGTCCTCATAAAGGAGAAGTTTTGTTCTGTTAGGATGAGATTTCAGCAACCTCTGTGTTGCCTGGAGATCCCTGAGCACCCTGAGACAGTGCTCTTTGGAGTAGGAATGAAGGTTGCTCCATTTGTCTCGTCCCATCGACATCTGGGACTTGATTGTTGGTCGTGGATCTCTTATCAGATGTATAACCTTCAAAGATGGGTTTGATTTCATCATCGTCTCCACTGCTTCCATTGGGAACCGAATTGTTTTGATAACAGAAACATCCGACTCCATGCATTGCTTTTGAAGAATTGGTAAGCAGTCTAAGATTTTCAGCACTCCGGGATTTTTCTTTAAACACACGTGATAAGGTTTTGTATCATTGCTGCTTCCTAGGTGAAACTGACTAAGTGTGGCAACGTCTATTTTAGTTGGATGACACCGCAAGAACCCGGAAGCAATATCCCTGGCTGCTCTGGCAAAATCTTCTGCACTCTTTATCATCCTGGAATGGAATGACATACAGATGAAATATCATTATATACAAATACGTACTTGTTTTAAGATTCTATGTTTGTCGCAGGGCTCTGTTGTCATCTACAGACAACTATGAAAGTCTGTTGAGTTGTCTTTCACATTCACATGTATCGTTTCATAACACAATGGAGACAGCACGAGATACACCTTCAAAGGTTTGAGTAGCCTTGAAAGTTTATGGTGCACATTCATGACATGACATGACATGACGACACCACTTGTCTGCGTGACCATGACAGGGAACTCACTAACACTTCAAAATAGAATGGTTCAAAAAGTGCAAGCTGCTGATACATCATGTCTTGCTCACCCGTGTCGCAAGCACCCGTGAAGGTCCGCGGCAGAATAGGCCTTCAGCAACGCATGCTTGCCATAAAAGGCGACTGTGCTTGTCGTAAGAGGAGACTAACGGGATCGGGTGGTCAGGTTCGCTAAATTGGTTGACACATGTCATCGTTTCCCAATTGCGCAGATCGATGTTCATGCTCATCACTGGATTGTCTGGTCCTGACTCGATTGTGTACATACCGCCGCCATATAGCTGGAATATTTCAACCCACTCACTCACTCAAAGTTTTGCTGTGACGTTACAAATTATTACAAGGTCACTCAATTTAATGGGTGTAGGTGAATGTCGCCAATATACCTTGGTACCAAATTTGAACAATATCCTTCATTTCTTTCTTGAGTTATCGCCCCAACAAGCTTACATGGTGTATGAAATGCAAAGAAAAACACGCGTATTTACGAGTGATTAAAACTGTTATTACAATTTACGTAAATTTATATTACATTATATTATATTATAATCGATCTGAAAATAATCGGGTCTGGACCAGACAAACCGTTGATCATGATCATCTATGTATGCAGTTTGGATACGATGACATGTGTCAATCGACAGCGAGCCTGTTTACCCGATCCCGTTAGTCGCCTCTTACGACAAGCATGTGTTACAAAAGCGGACAGGCGAACGAACGAACCAACCAACCAACCAACCAACCAGCCAACCAACCAACCAACCAACCAACCAAAGAACAAACAAACAAATAAGTAAATAAATCAGCCATTTCAGCAAATCATACCTTGAAGGTCTGTCAAAAAAGTTTAGGCGTGTTTTTTGCGACCACCATATCCATTTTAAAGTATGCATTGGTTCAAAAACATAGAACACATCTGGGTGCTGTGAGAACATCTCCCCCGTCAGAGTGGAGCCGCTGCGCATGTATGTCAGTATGATAACGTTGGTACGTGGAAACTGCTGAGTCATGGCTTGAAGCTTCGCAAATACATCAACACAAGATGCGGAGGGAGTCTCTAAAATCATGAAAACGTTTTCTTTTCAACCAGGTTCTCGCGAAGCAAAAATAAGAAAATATCAAAAAGAGAAGAAATCACAATAATCAAAGCATATGTGTTACTTTTATGCACATATAATATGACTATTTTCTATTCAACACTTTCTTAAATACAATTCATGCTTGTTGGGTATAAGTACTTAAGGCACCGTCAGCAATATTCCAGCTGTATGGCAGCGGTCTGTAAATAATCGCGTTTGGACCAGACAGTCTAATGATCAACATCATGAGCATCGACCGATAATTCCCTGGCGTAAACTGATTATAAATAGGAATTTTGGTTGAAATCGTTGGCGTCGTTGATTAGTGTGGACATTTGTTAAACCGAACATTTTCATTTCGAATTTTACCTGGAAATTTCACATACATTAACGTTGATTGTTGCAGCAATGCGCACTTGCACAAAGGCTTACCTGTGCTGACATGACTGTTTTGTGCCTGACCTGGCATCTTGGTCTCTTGTTTGTCATGTGGGAGTTCTGTTATTTGTGTTCGACCTGAAAATATACTGTTTATTAATAATGGTGTCGCCAGATTAATTCCGATGAAGTGCAGCTTTATAAGATTATCATGAGTGAGTGAGGTTTTATGCCACTTTTAGCAACATCACGGAGAAATGGGTTGTACCCATGTGGGGAATCGAACCCGGACCTTCGAGTGAAGCGAGCGAACGCTTTAACCACTAGGCTAAGTAAGTCAAACTGAGTATAATGTTCAACATACCTGCTTGACGAATTAACTCCGAGTCTGAGACACGATGTGTCTCGTCGTAAGTTCGACTGAAGACCGTTCTGTCTGCAAAGAGGACATTAATCATAAACTGTTTCAATTATGGCACGACAAACTACCAAGTCAATCCAGAGAAAATCGCTCTCGTCCTTTATATAAAACGTAAAAGGCGACGAAGGGTGTCAGGTTTATCAAGCTGGCTGACTTGGATGATCGACTATCAATACCCAAGTTTTCAGTGGCACAGGTTCAATTATCGTGTGTGGTTTGTTATTTAACGCCGCACTCAGCAATATTTCAGCTACATGGCGGCAGTCTGTAAAGTCTGGAACAGACAATCATGTGATCGATCTACGTGGAAAACTAAACACACTCTGGGTAAGAGCATTCTCTTCCCTCTATCAACCCATGCTTGCCATCAAATGCGACTTGTAAGAAGCGGCTAACGGGATCGGGTGGTCAGGCTCGCTGACTTTGTTGACATATGTCATCAGTGTCAATTGCGATCGATGCTCGTGTTGTTGATCACTGGATTGTCTGGTCCAGACTCGATTATTTACACACTGCCGCCATATTGCTGGAATGAATGCTGAGTGCGGCGTAAAACTAAACTCACTCACTCACTAACTAGTGCGGGTGTTCCAGAGGCGCACGAGTCGCCATTCGGCTTGTCCCGGAATAACACGAATGGGTCAGGTGTAAATGTAAACATCAACACCAAAGTCATTCAATATGCTACTCAGTTGAGAACAGAGAACATGTTTACATGTACCTGGTCTGCTAAAAAGCAGCGTTGTCACCACGATTGCCACAATTCCACCAAATATTAGAAAGCCTTTCTTCCTTATCATGCTGAATCTGCAGAAATTAAAAACAAACTACACAGTTAGCAAATAACTTTTGTCAATGTAACCCAAATAATCACATACTTTTAATGTATGCTTCAAACAGAGTATTTTATACACGACATCTTCAAAATGTTAGAGATATCAGTTTCCGGTTATACTTGAATAATGACAGCATATTACATCCATGAGTGACACATGCCAACGATCTTGATGTATTGTCTTGTTAGTTCTCTGACGGTGCACTCGGCAATATTCCAGCTGTCACCACACAAAATGACTGTGTTACCCAAAATCACTGATGCTAAGAAATATACGTTTCATCCGGTAGCCACATGAACAACGTTTGGAATCTACGTATCAACTGGCTGTCAGATTTATTCACGTTTAAAGGGGTATTAAAATACACGAACACTCAAGTCTGCATTTACATGTATTCCACAAGTGTGTAAGTCTGGCCATTATTTTCATAGGTTTTCTAGTATGTGTAACAGGTGGAAATGTTGTGATTGTAGGACATGCATTTCAATACCTTTGAAATCTCGTATGACCAGGGTTAGGTTTGTCTAATATTTAGTACACGGGTAAACAGTTGATAATGGGTAGATATAGTGTTACAAGCTTGACACTACTTTTGTTGTGAGAGTGTGCATTTTTTAAAATTCGTATAATCAATGATTAAGTGATAGTTATTATGGGTTATATCATGTATTTTCAGTGGTAATAGTATTTTAGCGCCACACCTTTTAAGATAGCGCTTCAGAGTTGCCTCCCTTGAGGCAATCGTTTTGAATAAGTATCTGTTTTGACTGGTGGTACACACGAGTTCTGTCGAGAAACTGCTAAGTGAACAATGACACCAACACGCTTTGTTAGAATGTTCAAGAACCTGTGTCAGTATATACAAAGGTTTGTTGGTGTGTTGACGCAATCACACACGCGGACTTACATTCGGAATTACACTGGAGTGATCTGCCTAGTATCGTCATCGTCTGTTCGTCAACATCATCTGAATAACAATCTACATTCAAGACAGACACTTTGTGCCTATCTGCTCACTGTGTAAACAAGTTCCATTTTGTCTAACTGTAAATCCCAAAATTCTGGTGTTTGCTCAATATATGATGGATTTCTACCTTTTGTAACGGCAATTTATTAACCATAACACAACACTTTAACAGGCATTTCAAAGATCCTGTAATATAAATTTAACATAGGGTTCGCTGGCGCGTTCGGCCACACCATGATATACCCAGATAATTAGAAACACATGGTGAAGTGGTACTCATGGCTGAGCGCCACTATTAACCTCTTGTCTTTCTTGTCATAAACATTATGTATGTTTGAAGGGCTCAAATATGTCTATGGGCCAGAGCGATATGTGTGTTAGTGTGTGTTAGTGTGTTAGTGTGTGTGTGTGAGGGTGAGCCAGAGGGATATGTATGTTAGTGTGTGTGTGTACATGTGTGTGTGAGGATTAGGGTGGGCCAGAGCGATATGTATACTAGGGTGTGTGTGTGTACATGTGTGTGTGTGCGTGTGAAGGTGAGGGTGGGGGCGAGCGATATTTATGTTAGGTTGTGTGTGCATGTGTGTCTGAAGGCGAGGGTGGGCCAGAGCGATATGTATGTTAGGTTGTGTGTGCATGTGTGTGTGAGGGTTTGGGTGGGCCAGAGCGATATCTATGTTAGCGGGTGTGTGCGCATGTGTGTGTGAGGGTAAGGGTGGGCCAGAGCGATATGTATGTTTGGGTGTGTATACATGTGTGTGAGAGGGTAAGGGTGGGCGAGAGCTGTATGTGTATCTCCCGCTTCTGGAGATAATAATCTCGTCTGGACAATACAGTCCAGTGACTGACAGCATGAGCATTGATCGGATTAAGTGGGGTACGATGACAGGTGTTACCAAGTCATCAGAGCCTGACAACCTCACCGTCTCCTCTTACGACTTTTAACCCGGACCTTCGCGGGTATGAAATTGTGATTATTTTCAGGTACCCTGAATTAATTTCTGACGTGTTTGACAATGTCATTTAGAATTCCCAGAAATTATTGAGAAAGCTATTTCGGCTCATATCTAATAAATGGATATAAACTACAGAAGTTTAACTTGAATGAACCTACTGATATATGATTCTCTTACAGTCTAACTAACGGGATCGGGTGGTCAGACTCGCTCACTTAGTTGACACATGTCATCGGTTCCCAAATGCGCACATCGATGCTCATATTGTTGGCCACTGGATTGTCTGGTCCAGATTCGATTATTTACAGACTGCCTCCATATAGCTGGAATATTGCTGGTTGCGGCGTAAAACTAAATTCACTCACTCACTCTTACACTTTAACTAACTTTTCAGCACTTCAGAAGACGTCCTTGCCGTGCAATACACGACTGAATGGGCCAAGGTGCATTACCAATCAAAATTTGTCCCAAATCATGTGACAGCGTATCCCGATATTCGACCAGTTCTCTGTAGGGTTAAAATCTAGGCTGTAGCTTGGCCAGTTTAAAACATGAAAATGTCCGTCCAAAGGCTTCTGTTTTGGTGTGCTTTGGGAAGTTGGCATGCTGGAAAATCGAATCTTCGTACAGTGTTGGAAGGAGGTGATCATTTTAAGACGTCAACCTTCCTTCGTCAAATGTCTTGAAAAGGTCCACAACGGCGTCACTCCAAGTGATAATATTCCATCCCACATGTGAAATGTCGGGATCTTTTATCCAACTTTTCTGTCCGGAGGAAGTCTTTCGTTTTCAGCATCTTTCATCAGTGATGAGGGAATTCCGTATCTTTTCATCTAGTTCATTCATGTGATACTTGTCATAGGGTTTCATTTAATACCTGAGAGCTTGCTCTATCTATCATCTTATTTCTGGTATTCTCTACGCTTTTCAGTTGTTCACCTACTAACAAACTGGCCAAGTCAGCAGTACCGAACTCATGACTGAATATTCTACGGGCCAGTCTATCTACAACTTGAGCATTTTCGTCCATTGTTTTATGTTCTCCGCAGTCTTTTGGAACGTTATCGTGCTGGAATATCCAATTATCTTCACACAATGTTCGGGCTCTTGGGAGGAGCTGATAATTGATGATGTCGTTTAACATAACGTTCCCGTTTTTTCGTCAAATGTCCAGCGACAATACACAACGGTGTCACTGCAAGAGCACAGCACATGTGAAAAGTCGGGGTATGTTTTGGACGTTGGTAACAGTAGGTTTCACGGTATCTTTTTATTTGTCCAAATGTTCAAACAGTCCGGAAAAATTAGACAGAAGGTTCATCAGAAAAGAAAACATAATCCTTGTATTGACTTTCGTGAGCCAGCTCCTGACTGTATATAAAGTTTTGTATACTGTAGACAGAGTAATATCTACCACCTAATTCTTTGGATTCTTCTCTGCTGTCAAATCTACCATGGCAAGAAAGAGATATGTCTGTTACACCAAGAGAGATAACTCTTGATGTAGTTTATTTCTTAAGCCTACAAGAGTTGTCTCCCATACTGAGTACCTTACTTCGTTACGTAACCCCTATTTTAGATTATTCTGTTGTCAGTATTAGGTAACAAGGATTGTCTGAATAGCTCCTGGGAAAACAATACAACTGAAGTGTCTTTCGTGATGTGATGTTTATGATCTGAATTTGAAGACATGAATATTTGTTGCTTTGATTCTGTCATAAAACATAGACCAAAAGCGTTGAGTAAGAGCCGACTTCACATTAATCAAACGAAGTTGATAACATGATAAAGTTAATTATTATGTATGTTGGATAGGGTACATATCTGTATGCAGAAAGGTACCTGGAGCACATTTCTGTAGTACCTGTGTCGACGGCAATCCCTTCAGCGTCAGTGGTTCACATTGTACCCATGTGTGAAATGAACCCAGGCCTTCCGCGTGACGAGTAAACGCTTCAACCACTTGGTTACGCCACAGTCACCGTGGTTTGAAAACAATTCGCCCATTAAATGATATTCAAGTACCTTTTAATTTGAGAGGGCATTAATTCTGACGAAACCGAACCGTGATGTAATACACGCTTTGCCATAAGTACACCTTGTAAATCATATTGGTAACAAGTTTAGACATGCATGGTTATGGAATGAGGCAGATTTTAAACCATTTGATCTATAGGGCCCGTAAGTATTGATGCACTGGAGCAATATCAGCTTGTCAGCAGAACGAGACTTGCGGACCCTATATAGCGTCGTAGAGAAAATAAACATCCTCAAAAATCAATTTTATTTCGTGAGCAACCTGTCTGAGTAAGTGAGTTTAGTTTTACGCCGTTTTTAGCAATATTCCAGTAATATCACGGCGTGGGACAACAGAAATGCGCTTTACACATTGTACCCATGTGGTGACTCGAACCTGTGTCATCGGCGGGACGAGCGAACGCTTCAACCACAAGGCTACCCCAGCGCCCACAACCTGCCTGAGAAGATGTAACAGACATAAGTAGTGAGAAAATATTGACCGTCTTTTCAAGCTTGTGATTTGAGGGAAACTGAATGAGTCCAATTAAATACGTTCGTGTCAAAGTGCAGGTGTTGCATTTGTAACATGCACAAAGAAAAGCGACAAATACCTCCCCAATCAAATGCGCATAGTTCAATGGACATGCTTTAGAACTTAAGTTTTTAGTTTATATTAGTTCCCCATCGCAGTTTTATGAAAACAAAATCCTCTTCAAAGCCACTGAAGCTTCATTTTAATATTGATACAGTTGTTTATGAACTGGCATGAAATGGAGATACACGGTGGTTCCGAAAATATTGGCATATCCTGCCTTGTACATCCTAGTTACTGGGTTTGGACGAGAATTTAATTTTTAAGGTGTTTAATATGATTATTTGTATACTTGTACTATTCCCAGTGAGTGCGTATGGTTTTACGCCGTTTAGCAAATGTATTGTGCAGCAATATCCTGACAAGGACACACATCACGACTGGGTCGTTTTAACCACTAGACTGTCCTACCGCCCTCTTCTCTACCAATCAAGACGTATAAACTAAAAGTTTAACCTTACCTTTCACGTGCAATTCTTTGTGAATATTGTTGACGAGTTTCTCCACTCTTGAAGTAGAGAGTGTGTGAGAACGACATGTCAATATCACGTGACAAACGTTTGTTTCTTCAATAAATCGTTACGTAACGTAATTTCCATTAGAGCACAAGTCAATATGACGTAACACTGATGTACCACCTGACAATACAGCTTGGGAGGCCATACACTAGGATAAATATTTCGCACCGCCCCATATTTTTGTTTTAAATAAGATCTGTTTGGTTGAGTATTTAAACGTTGATGAATAATAATAAAGGTATGCGACTTTATTGATAACAACTTCAGCCTCTATTAAGACAGTTTGTTTGCAGTGGAAACGTACCGTTGAATTTCACATTAAGCAAAAAATTAAATCGATCATAGTAAAATTAGGATTGCGTATTTCCCCTTTGCTAAATGAAAATTTAAATCTCAGAATTTTATTCATAGTTTCAAATCGCATTTTGTTTGCATTACAAGGGGGTATGCACATTAAACGAAACACCGAGAACAAGTATGGTTGGTCTGAGTTAACGTTCATCACGTACCGCACGTGCATTGTTTCAATGTTCCAACTTGGAATACGTAATAGCGAGTAGAAAGTACGACTGTGTGTTAAACAACTTTTATCCTGGGTTGAATAAAAAAATGAGATTTAAATGATCAAATGGCAAGATAGAACTATGAGGATTCGCAATCTAAATAGTATAGTCGATTTGCTTTTTGGTTTAAAGTAAAATTAATCGATAGGTTCTCACTTCAGAAAGACCAATGGCATGATACAACAAAGAACCGATTTGTCAGCAGAGGTTGTTAATGGTGTCGTGTCTATGAAAACCCCTGGAGTGACGTAAAGTAACACAAAACCGACTTGCACGTGCCTCCTCTCTCGTCATCTGCGTGGTCGATCAATATTGCTTTTCGCGGGTCCATAAAACATGTACTGACCTCATGGCCAGTCTATAATTGTATAATGTCACAAGGTAATAACAATTTAGTTACTCGATGTCTATTACATTTTTGTATTTGACTAAATTGATTGGCAAACGTGTTCAACGTCGAATGCGACACTGCGGTCTATAATTAATCGAGGCTGAATCAGATAAACCAGTGATCAACAGCACGAACATCGATCTAAGAAATTAAGACACGATGACATCTGCCAAGCAAGTTAACGAGTCTGATAACCGTCCGATCCTCTTACCACAAGCATGAGTTATATCCATGCAAAATCCTTTTGGTCAGCAATGTGCAGTAAGCAGTCTGGATTTTACAAACTCGATGAAACTCCATTTTCTATCCTGGAAGCGTGGTAGGGGGCGAACCATCCATCACTAACAACCAATTTAAGCACAAACTACGGAGTCTGGTGGAAATCTGTGCATAGTGACACCATCACCCGACCCCAAGGAACAATTGACAGCAACACAACAATTCGGCATGTCTTTGGTGACGTCGAGAAATCAGCAAAATGACGAGCGTCCTACACATTTTCTATACATTTAACGGGAAACAGTTCCTTCTATGACGTCACTGTAGAGCTCTGGCGACAGAGTTACGTAACCTGTCTGTGGTTTCGTTTGCGGGCGAGAGAGAAGCAGACGGCTTTTTTTAGCAACTTTTAAGCGCTTGGTATTAATTAACCACACGTTTATTTAAAAAGAAAATGGTGTTTCGTTTATGACTAACCCAAAGTCTTTCATATGCAGTGATAAAAAGAGTACCAAAAAAATTGAGTTTAGTGGTCCTTTAAGATCAACCCTAAATCAAATTTTCACTGGCCACATGACAAAGGACTGTGTGTGTTAATCTTCTGTTTACCACTGCGCGTACCAGTTACAGTCTGTAAATGATAGAGTCTATAGGGGATAGCAACGTACGACTGATACAAACTGAAATGTTCCACGTAAAGTTTGATCACTCGATTCCTTCAGTCTCCTCGCCGGATACACATTCAGTTAAAACCCAGGGCCTAGATTTTCGAAGCTCCATTTGCGCTAAGATAGTCGCACGTAATTATTAACGTATGGCACTTACGACTATCTTAGCGCTAAGAGAGCTTCGAAAATCTAGGCCCAGGTCTCCAGCAATTCAAGTTTGTTTGTGAGTTATTGTATTCTTCGTATCGCATTTAAACATTTAAAGTTTGCGGGGTCGGTTCATATTTGTAAACTGTTAAATTTCAAGTTCCAGCAATGGTGAGCAAGATATTGTAAAGCATAAACCGTAGCCATTGAATGTTACTCTAACAGAACATATACTGATGAAGGTTAGCATAGTTTAGCTAGACCTGCATTCGTGGAGATCCGTGTTAGAATTCGTCCTCAGTAACCCATGCTTGTCGTAAAAGGCGACTAACGGGATCAGGTGGTCGATGCTCTTAATGTTGATCACTGGAGTGAGTGAGTGAGTTTAGTTTTACGCCGCTTTTAGCAATATTCCAGCGATATCACGGCGGGGGACACCAGAAAATGGGCTTCACACATTGTGTCTATGTGGGGCATCGAACCCGGGACATCGGCGTGACGAGCGAACGCTTTATCCACTAGGCTATCCCACCTCCCCGTTGATCACTGGACTAAGGCGTTAAACGAAAAACAAACAAACAGCCATTATTAGACGTGCATGAGCCCAGTCAGCGATTAGGCTGCATAAAACAATTAAATGTTTCTGGGGCACATTTTTTCAGAAGTGCGAGGGCAGTAGGACTTTTTTCTATATTTTTGATAGAAAAAAAGAGACGAGGAAGGAACAAATTTTTATTTTTTTTTCTCTCAGAAATGAAGCTTGGGAAGTTTAGGTCGTGTTAACGAGTTTAGATTCAGTCACACTCATTTTTATAGACACTCGTTCTTACAGACACTCGTTCTTACAGACACTCGTTCTTACAGACACTCGTGTATGATCGTGACGCGACAAAGTCAAAATCATTTTCTTAAATGGCAATAAAACATCGTTACGCGCACAAATACAAATGACGTTCCGGTGCCCGAGAAACATTTCACTTTTTTAGTTAGCCTTATGTTAGTCTCCTCAAACAGTATAAGCATGCTGAAGATCAATTCTGACCTGGATGAGCTGCATTTATGTGGCAGTGATAAGGATATCGACATATTCACACTTTGCTGAAAATTTGTAAGTGAAAAATCCATTTAGAAATCAATACTGGCAGGTGGTGCTGTAGCACCTGACTGATGACTACAATAACCTTAAGGTTAAACATTCATTGAAACGATTTAATATGGTTGTCCGTATTTTGTCAGCGTTTTCCATTCTCCTGACTGTAATTCTGAAATGAGAAACTGGTTCGTTGTTCAAAGCCGCACTCTAGCAATATTACACCTACATAGTTGTGGTCTGTATATAATCTAGTCTGGACCAGACAATTCAGTGATCAACAGCATGAACGTCTATGCAATTGGCCAACGTGACAGATTGGCTGAATAAGTTAGGTATTACGCAGCTTTCAGCGACATCAAGACAGATGACACCAGAAATGGGTTTCACAAACCTGGGCCTTTGGCGTGACGAGCGAACGCTTGGATCCACTTGACTACATCCTCGATCAGGTCGACGAGAAATAGTCATGGAGCATGATGTTATGGGTTTGTCAGGAATGCATTGTATTGTAGCTCGTAGCGTCAGCAAATTGCCAACTCAAATACAACCAACACAATAATTTGCGTATGTTGCCTGTCAGTACAAAGCTATTCTTCAGCCATGTTGTCATTTTGTGCACTGGAAAAATCCCAGTTTTCAGTCATTTGTAAGTTCTTGATATCCCAGCACTTAGAGCATGCATTATGTATGAAATCCAACGCTATATAGATGCATGTATTATTTTATTATGCTTTACAAATTAAAAAGAAGATTCAGCGTAGAGAGTTCGGGTGATCCTGGCACACTCGTGCTGATGAGACTTATTGTCAAATCAGGGTCCTTGCCCCTTCTACTCGCAGCCCCGGCAGCGAATGGGGCTTCTCTCGGAAAAAGTTGCCTAGTCGGACCCACCAAGAACTTTCCGGAGAATATGTATATATTCCCCATCACTGCAGCCTTCAGAGTGTCAAATGGTCTGTGCTCCCAGTGGTGAATCCGAGCACTCTCCTCTGTGCTAAGAGATCAGGAGGTACCAAACCAAGGGTACCGAGAACAATGGGAATCTGACGACAGTGTACTTGGGAAACAAGCGAGACATTTCAAAGGCGACGTCCGCATACGTAGCGTGCTTTTTCTGAATCTTGCCCATCACATTTCTGACAAAAGGGGCAGAAAATTCATTAGCTTTATCAAAAAGGACGTGACAGGGTTTGTTGGCAGAAATTCTTCTGAGGCTGTACCAAAGAAGTTTGAAAGCATCATTTTCCAGGACGTCCTGGACGCCCAGGGTCGTACCATGAATGAACCTCGCAGTCAAAACCAAAGCCAGAAGCATGTCGATGACGATAGTAGAAACAGCGAGCCATCATGTCTTTTAAGATATGCTGTTTGTGTTAACAAAAGGTATCCGCTGACAAGGTGTTGGACAGTCTCTGTGAATTCATTACACAGTCGACATTTCATGTTAACATTTTCTTTAAGAATCACATTTAGGTGATTGCGAGGGGGAAGTGACTGGTACGGAGCAGCGAAAAGGACGGTCTCAGTTTCACATCTGAGTCAACTGGACACGCCGAATTCAAATGCTAAACAGGAACGCTTCCACTCCTGCGCCGCAATTGTTTATAAAGTTGATCACCCATGAAGTTGTGTCATCACTGTATATTTTAAAACTGGAACAATCAACGCCAGACTTTATGTTTTATGGAGAATTGGGGGTGTTCCCCCATCTTGATCCTGATCTTGAACTATCCTTTCAAAGTAGATTTGGCTAACAAAATTTAGGACGATAAATCAGATTTTACCAAAATAAGCTTGTCCGACTACCCCAAATGTAGCTACATTATACGCTGTTCGGCGTGGCTAAAACTCGGGTCATGAAACATCGGGTCGGGTCGGGCACTACTAGAAATAGATTGCAGAATGTTAAAATGAAATCTGGACATCTGTATAAATACACCTTCATTAGCGTGTGTGAGATGGTTACTGACGTCTCTTAGCGTGTGACGTCTTCCGCAGGAAGTGACAGTATTTCGACGTCACTTTCTTCCCTACTTAAAGGATTGGGCTCCCTAGTGAAGATGTATTCCCACGTGCTGAATCAGCACAAGATGTTAATGCTAATACGAAGTTGATATTGACGAATGTCAGTGACATGTTCAAATATAGGTATACTTAAAGTTTACAGTTATGTTAGTTTACTAGAGGTACACACGAAAGGCAAATTGGTATTATGTCTCCCTTACTATCACTTCACAGAGTCTTATTGCGTAGTATATGAAGCAAACTCGTTCCTCAAAGTGATGCCCTATTGTCTATATTCTCAACATAGTTGCTTTATCACATGCATTCGGTACGGTGTGGCCCGAGCCGTCAAAAACAACTTAAACCTCTCACATGTATCTTAACACACGCATTCAGTACGTTGTGGCCCGTGCCGTCAAAAGCAACTTAAACCTCTCACATGTATCTTAACACACGCATTCGGTACGTTGTGGCCCGTCAAAAACAACGTCACACATGTATCTTGAATTCTGTTTAAGTCCATCGATAAGTGTTATAGTATCTAAATATCATTTTGTAATTCACGAAATGGCAAATGTAAAAATAACTGGTGCGTTAAAGGGATGCTTCCACACCCCCACACCCCCCCCCCCCCCCCCATTCCCAAAATAGTCTCAGTCAAAAGTATTTAGTCTCCGATAGGTTCGATGTGGCCAAGGCTGACACAAACAACTTCAGCATCACAGCTGTATCCTGATTTGTGTGATAGATTAGTATAGCAATATAATTATATCTACCTAAATGTCGCTGTGTAGAGTCCCAAGGTGTAGTACTTGAACGAAACAGTGTGCTTATACTGAAGGCCTCTTTCTACATTTTCAACATACTTATCGTTTCACGTCTTGGTAGTTGTCTGTTCTCCCAAATTTCTACATCCCTAAACTGTAAATCGTACTATTCACTATAGAACAGAGCTATATCTGCCTACACATCACATTGTGATATTAAAGAGTGCCACGTGTAAAGATAACCGATCCGTGAAGTGGAGCCCCTTTTCCTTCTCTATTCTCAGCGAAGCCTCAGTCAAAAGTGTTTAGTGATCGACCCAGGTCGTCAAAAACACTTATATCTTTTCTGTAAGCTATGGCATAACGCATGCATAGTATAGGTTGAAATTAAACGTGTTTTCCACACCATTATTATAATAAACCATGCTTCAGTTTTCAATATCAGGTGTCTGAACGTAAGGTGTCAAAAAGCACACAAAACGTGAATAAGTTTATTGTGCACAAAGTGCCCGGACTGTGCGTCATACGTGATATCAAATTTTATGCAAAGTGCTTTGATACATGTTAATTTGGGTTATCTCTGGGTTATGTTTTCAAATAACTTTTTCATTATGCAAATTTATGTAACGGCTGGCAAGCCAGTTTGAATGTCAACGCAATTGTCAGCTTTTCTCTTGAATTAATGCAGATCAATATTTGTTAACGACATCCGTTACTATTATGGAAAACTGAAGAAATATTTGACATCTACAAACAGCTGCCTGTCAAGACTGAACAAAGAAAATGCAATATTTTCACAAAGTAGAAATATTTATAGGCGACAGAGTATTGACACATCTGAAACGATTAAGCGACACATTATCGGGACACCATATGATGTAGTCGAGACATGACTATACTATTGCGAATATTTTTCTGTGTCAATGTTCTATTATTTGGAGCGAAAGATCTATGCACCTGGGGCAATGACACCATTATATATAACTGAACAAAAATGGACCGTTTGTACATGTATATCGACATGACCAGGCAGAATGCATGACAGTCCTGTGCTCAAGAAGATTAAATAAATTGTGTAATTACATTTGTGAAGTCATTCTTTTGCTTGCTCGCTCCATAATTTTGGCCAGTTTCTCGGACATTACCCTCTACGTGCAGCAACACCTTGAACCTCATACCACTCAATAAGATGATGTTGATCTCGGTAACAGTAGATCTAGATGACTAAGGGCGATAAATCAAAATAATAATATTAATAATAATAATACATAAAACGTCATGCATAGTTGGGTTTAATGTCGCTGCTAGTCAATGAATAATCAAGCGAGATTGGAATTGTAACTAAGGAACATTAATTAGAGAAACACGTAGTCACTCAGTGGATGATTCTACAGCCGAGTGGAAAATTCAGTCAATGAATATAATCATCGCTCCGCCAGTTTAGGTTGTACCACTTGTGAATCAACAGGACACGCAAGAGCTCTTCGTTATGATTTAATTCAAACTCAAGCAGTACACGCGCTCGTCCGCGCAACAAAGACTCCAACCATCACAAGAGTTCCGCAAGGGGGATAACTCTCTTGCCTCATTACACTGCCGCAACAGCCCAACCAAACGTAACAGAACCTGAATAAACATGTTAATACTACCCAAAGCAACTTACAATATAGAGTGCAAGTATGAACGAAACATACGAAGTGAGTTTGTCCTACCTCCATATGATATAGCGAAGCATCCTTTAGAGGTCAGTGTACTTTTGGATGTATTCCACCTATGGCAAACCCTTGATAATGGACGATCTTTATAATTACGATGCTCTTATGTTGTGAAGTGTTTGCAGTTTCAGTTATTACTTATTTACAATGCTGTCAGTCGTCTATGCAGACTAGGTGAGTTAAGAGATCACCTCGAAGTTTTGAAAGACACGAGTAAGAAGAAATAAATAGTATTACGTAAGCGGTTTCTTGAGAGCCTGTTATCATTGCGAAATGTTTGCTGGCCCCTCTGGGTGGAACATTCATGAAGCCTTAATGCCCACCACACAACGGTTGTCAATATAATAAACTTTAAGTGCACGAATTATTGTCGCTTCTTCCTTGTTTAACGTCGTACTCAGGAGTGTTATTGCTATTTTAGGGCGGTCTGTAAATAGTCGTTTCTGCACCAGAAAATCTACACTAACGCTTAGTCGCTGAACATATCACATTTTGATAGTCATAAATGTTTTCATTTAGAATGTAAAGTGGCCTCAGTGAGATGTGAGATTAGGAGCATGATGAAGATATTTATTTACTGCTTTAGCACTGCAGAGACGTTGGTTGGCTGGTTTGTTTAATTATTCTGTCATATTGAAATCTATGAAATTGTATACTCTCCATTGTACTTTGCTGCGGTAGTTCCTGTCAAACTGAAGTGTTGTGATCATGCGTAAACATGTGTTAATGTGGCCAAATAAGTGCTTGTCCTTTTTGAAAACCTTAGGAGGGTTTAACTAGAATGGTATAACGAAACACATTAAGACATTAAGTGCCAGATTCTCAACATCCCTTGCCCATGAAGGTTTGAAGTTAGAATTAATCTTCAGTAACTCATCCTGCTATTTACTTACATATGCGAGTGAATGAGTGATTGAGTTTAGTTTTACGCCGTTTTAGCAATATTACTACTGACGGCGTGACGAGGGAACGCTTTAAACACTGACTCCTCCACGACCACTGCAGTGCATAGAGACGTACAGGAAATATAACAGTTATAGCACAGTAAAATGCTGACCTCGTTCAAATCGCTGTAGTAAGTCTCATGGGGTTATAATCAAATAAACTGCAGAAACAGAATAGTGAAAAGAGTCAATGAGTGGGCGTGGTTTTACGTCAGTTTTAGCAATATTCCAGCATCCTCACGGCGGGGGAAACCAGAAATGGGCTTCAGGCATTGTACCAATGTTACGAATCAAACGCTTTAACCACTAGGCTACCCTACAGTCCCCCTTTGAACCGAACATACCTAGAGAATACAGAGATTCAAGATCGACACTGACCCCCAATTTCTACCATTCCACCTGATAAAGATCTTAAATTTGACTCATGACACAACCTTCATCATTTCCGGCATTATTTTCTTGGTATTACAATGGGAAAGCATGAAAATCATAGGCTGCAACGATTCTATTTTCGATATTGGACCCTCGATCATTTTGGAATCTATTTTTCATACATCAGAGTCAATTTTCTTAGAGTGTAATCCATCTTCAACTTGGCGATATCTACTAACAACAATTCTCATTGGATGAATGTCTCTAATGATTAACATGAAAACATGGTCATTTTGGGACAAAATGATGGTACGTTTTGTGTCTTCAGAAATATCAGCCCTACTCAGGCGTCCACCAACACAGATAGAGACATCTCTTATAACTGGGTTCAACGTGTACAATGAGCAGTTTCTGCTTACATTCCAGACCTCGTTTATCATCTCAGATCTGGCACTCTTCATACTGGACAAACCTCAGCATAGTGTCTTTAGAACGAGACAACTCTTGGACAATATGCGATAAAGACGTTGACTTACTGACCTTCACGTTCTGTGCCTTGTACTGGAGGACAGCAAAGAAACGTCTGTAGATTGCAGCAGCTTGTTGCAAACTGTGCCATGATGAGTAGTGTTGGATCAACTTACATTCAGAGTCCTCTTCCCTTGATACAAATGTTCCTGCAACAACTGATTTCATCATTGTCATAGCAACAGTTTCTGAGCTTTCATTACTTGCAAGACACGGTTGCTCAGGCCAATCCTTCTCAAAGCATCTAAGAAATGTTGGGCCTTGACACCATAGCAAAGGCTTGAAAAGCTTGGCACATGTAGTCCCCTTTTCAGTAATACTTCTTTGACGAGAAGAACGTTGAACGCCATCATGTCTACCTTGCGCTCTACCAACAGCACCCTGGACAACGTTGTGAACATCAAAACCGTTCTCAATGCCTTTCCGAATGTCCCCAGTTATGTTGTGAGGATACATCATCCACGATGCACAACAAAGTCAATATAGAAACACTATATCTTGCACACGTGATTACGGGAGCGGCGTCAACACGCAAGGTTGGATGACACCCTGGTTCCTTGAGTCTGTTGCGCCTGAGCTAACGGTCCGACACGGTCCGAATGGCGACCTTCATTGCAGGGAGACGAGCCATACATTTACTACAGAAAAATCCGAGGACGGGTGGTTAGAAGTTTTTCATTGCATTCTTATCGATGCTATATCAAAGTGCACGTCACCAAAACAACGGCCATCGTAACTTTCAGTGTTGGAAAGCGTTATTTAAGAAGTTTCGAGACACGAAAAGCGTCGTAACATGGCCGATATATGAACAATGACACCCCTCCTACTTTCATCACCGACATGTGCTGTGATATTTCCTGTCGAAATCGTACACATAAAACATGGATCTGAACAACCACGATGATAGAATATAGTTAGAATCGTCTTTTTAGCAAATTTGATGACGAAAATATCGCCCATTATGTCCCGTGTCAAAAATCGCGTCTAGGTGGGTTTAGCGGATATATTTTTCGATGGCCTTGTGAAATTACAAGGTAAACCGCTTAGATATGAATGATGAAAATGACAGCTAAGGTTAGGCATTCTGATGTTTAGCCTCTACAAAACAAAATGAAACAGTTAACTTATATGCCAGTTTCATTCAGAAATGTTTATGATTATAATAAACATAGTGAATCAAATGATCAATATACAAAAATACACATATACCGCTCAAAACAATGAATTTGGTACTATATATTCCCAAACGGAATATACAAAAATACATGGTATGATTAGAAGGTTTATTCACAGGCATAAATATATGGGAAGAATTTATAAGATTGATGAATATTCCAATATTTGTGAACTGTTGAATTAAGGGGTGGTTTTTACCTATGAAACCTGTCATGAGAAGTGTCGTTTTTATGGCTTGAAGCCAGTATCAGAGGATGCATTTGCTGTACATAGATTATTTCGAGCATGATAACCCTGGTGTTCTTAGAATACATCTGCTACAAATCATCTGACATCAGTAGTTATTCAGTCAGATATCAGTTAACCAGTTTGGTCAAATGCTGATATGGACGTTTGGCTTTACTTTTTTTATACTGTACATCAGTGCATGTGTACGTAAAATAACTCACCATCAGTGATTTTGCTTCATGAAATTTGAGTAATTTGCTCAGTACTTGTTGACCAGTTAAGTTTTGTGATTTTACTTTGTTAAATCCTAATTTTATGGTGTGTATCTAGAAATTGTATTTTTATATAGATAGTATATTAAATATGTTAACACCTAAACGTATTTGGACTAAAACACAAACTGCTCTTGGTGCACACAGTAAGAAGGATGTCATGGCATTGTACAGATGTCAAAAGAAGGTTGAAAATAAAATAATGTCAAGATAAATATGATATTTAATTCTATGATTGTTCCTATGGTGTGTACGTGTGCAGAAGTATAGGGGACCTCATGCTGTAAACGGTTTCTCAAAACTGCAAACAGTGCTATGGCTTGGGGATATGTGGCAGAACCCCTCTCCAACTTGAAAAGCTTGTACACATCACATAAGCTATAATGGATTGGTGCAGGCTACTGCAACTGGATTAAAGCAAACTGTCTTTCCAGTGCTGTACGGCATGGGCTGCTTGTTAAAATATTCTGTTTAGATTTGAATTTGAACATATGTGATTAGCACAAGATGTGAAGATAATTATTCACCTTTTGAAACAAAGACCATTTTACAACCTACAGCAATCATGATGTAGTTCTATCAACAGTCTGTCTGATTCCTTCTATTAACAGCAACAAATATGCTTGTACCATGCAATCCAACATTGTATGAAACTGTCTGTTTATTGTCATTTTAATAGCAAGAGGTTTCCAACTTGAATGTATAGATTACCATTTCCCACCTCTCTCCAACCCCAGATATAGCTACAGTTTTTTCATGTAATAGGAACTGGACACATGATGAAATATAAATAACGGTTTTTTACTAAACATATCTTTAAAAAACATGAGCCCCATCTTGGAGTGTTGTGTATCAGTGTCTTTAAGACAAGGCGCACTTTGCCTTTATAAATGGGCTCTTTCAAAACAAGCTAGAACACAAACAGTTATGAATATTGCATGATATTTGTTTTCCTATTATATTGTTACGAGAGTGTATTTTCCGCGATTTGAGTTGTTATTAATTATTATTGCTGTAATTGTAACTGGGTCACAATATTTAAGACTTTAGTCTTAGTTATTATGGGTCGCATTTCCTACAGAGAATTATTTAAGCGGCACGCCTCTAAGGCAGTACTTTAGAGTTACATCCCTTTGAAAAACATAAACACGAGACCACTACCATTGTTCTAGAGCTTTCCATGTTAGTGGCGATGGTCGTATGTGCTCGGACTTTCAGGAAATGACTGAATATATATATAAATGCTACTTGCCGTGGTGTCGACGGACACGGGCACATTTACTAGAGTATACATCATCAATATCCGTCAACGCCTGATCTACATAGCCGCTGCCGGGCGGCTCGTTGTGTTACATTCTTGATTCATATCAAGACTTTGGTGAGTTAGCCATATATTTTGTGACCCAACGCCTTGGATTTTGTGTTATTTGTACTGTATTTGAAATCGGTATTGTGAAGTTGACTTTATATAACGTGCTCTCTTTGCTTAATAATACAGTGTTTCAATGTTTTAGACTTGTCTTTGTTCTGTTTTGCTGGTTCACAGGGGATCTCTTACACCCTTTGTCACGGCAAATTTTAACCGTAACAATATACAAAACTGTGGCTCTATATGGTTATATATAGTGCTCCAATGTGTAATAAGCCTCCCAGTAGCATCAACCAGATGTTGCCATACCATGAATATTATTAAACTTTTTAAGATCAATGCCTGTTGCATTACTATGATCAGCCCAGTATTATATTGAAATGATATGTACCAAATGAATACAAATAATAAATAGGCCATATTCTTCTAATCTACTATTATTCCATATTTGAAAGCACATACATTGTTATATAAACATTGTTGAATGAATCATCTATGCAAAAAGACTAGTTGTAATAATTATTACTGATGTAAAGTAATGTAAAAACTATTTTCTAGTTACAATGACAGGACGTTCATTTTGTTACCAACACACATAAAAGGAGAAAATGGGACCACATCAGCGAATAACGCGTCATCAAATTCCCACCAAATGAAGATTGAACTATATTCAATCGGTGTTGTCGTTCAGATCCGTGTTTTATGTGTACGATTTCGTGGCAATAACGAGCTGACACGAAATATCACAGCACATGTCGGTGATGAAAGTAGGAGGTGTGTCATTGTTCACATATCGCCCATGTAACGACGCTTTTCGTGTCTCGAAACTTCTTAAATAACGATGGCTGTTGTTCTGTTGACGTGCACTTTGATATAGTATCGATTAAAATGCTATGAAAAACTTCTGACCATCCGTCCTCGGATTTTTCTGTAGTAAATATATGGCTCGTCTCCCTGCAGTGAAGGTCGCCATTCGGCAGGGTCAGTGTCAGTGTCGGAACGTAATGAAGGCGCAACAGACTCAGGGAACCAGGCTGGGTTGGATAAGTGGTGTTGCTTCACACACTGAATGTATGTTTTTCCAAACAAATTTAGACACAAGAATAACAAATAACCAAGAACACGCATCCACAGGGTTTAATGATATGTTGTGTGTTGGTGTGGTTGACATTAATCGTTAGCCAGGTGACATGAATGGATAACTGGAAACAAACAAACAAACAAACAAACAAACAAACAATTTGTATCATTACTTGACTGTAGATATAATGCATTAACAATACCACCTAAAACCATGTTTAACAGTAATGAACACGTTTGAACATTACATTTGCACAAGAAATAAAGCTGCAAGACTCACATTTGTCTCCCTGTGTGCCACGTTAATTTAACAGTCAGAGGAGACATCTCGATATCATGGAGTCAACACACATTGAAGCATGGGGACCCAACACCACGTGTGCTTTTTAAGGTCACATGACAATGTTGCTGGGATATGAAGCAAATTATGAAACCTACAAAAGGTTCTGTTGAAAGCGGGTCTTGAAACATAGATGGCTGGGTCACTATCAAGGGAGATAATATCTGAGACTAGGCTGAAGAGATAGCTGCACTGTAATATATACACAGTACAACTTAGAAATATATTAATGATGCATATGAAAATTATGTGATAATGCGTGAAGACATTGTACACAGAATACATGAACTGTATGAATCTTGCATTAAAAGTATTTATTTTTCTTCTAAAGCGTTGAAATCGTTATATTCCATTCACCTTTTTTCATATTTTTTGCTCCAGTAATCCTGCATACATTAGTATCAATTTAGATATTTGAGACTTTTGATGTGTGTAGTATATTCGTCTTTCTTTTACCAAATGGAAAATATTTTGGAACTTTGTCAATTTGTTTTTCAGATATCTTTGATTTAAACAATGACAATGAATTTGTACACTTTGTTGAGGAGACTTGAGGTGCGAAATTTAGGAATAGCCTAATCTGATCTCTTACGCAAATGGTATCAGTACAAGGTGGAAATATATCTGTCAAGTAATCAGGAGCTTGCATATTAACAATTGTGAAGATTGTAGTTTCCTTTGTGTTCGTCTAACTTTCAATGGTAAACATCCAGTTTCAATGTATAAACTATGTCTTGAAGGGAATTTAGGCTGTAACATTTCAAGTTTATCACAAATAAAGTTAGGGCAATTATCCCAGACATCAGATATATATATATATACAATACTTTAGCGTCCATATGTGGAAACAGGTTTTTGAGTCATTTTCTGTTACAGCAGATACATGATGAGAACATTTTGTATCATTTGAAAAGATGACACCGAGGTGTTTATGTTGATGTAGACATTCCAAATGTTCATTTTGAAAATCGAGTCTGGAACCTCAGGACAATTTCCAACTAACCATTTGTCAGCCCATTCATTCACGTTTGCTAAATAATAGGTAAGACTAACTTCTGTGGTGTCTACATCTTTCCTGCAACACGACTGTCGTCGACAAACAGTCTTGTGACATTTGTTAGAGTTTCAGGCATGTATGTATTTATGTATGTAGCACATTTACAACAATTTTGAGGTACATTGCACCTTTGAATATTCATTAAGGATGGAAAGTATAGCTTAAAAAGATGGAAACTGGAAAATAGACGATAAGTGAATACAGAGAAAACCCAATCCATGATTATAAGAAATCGTTGCATATGATTGTGCAACACCAACATACAGTGGAGTTGCCATTGATGCGAACACGCACGGGGATCCCAGGTCTTCACTGCACTCCGAAGCATAATGGTACAATTCAAACATAACATCATTGCTGTTTATTAAACTTTGGCAATGCCGTCCACATCTTTGGCAATTTAACAGGCCTTAAACCACTGTTGATGAAGGAGTAAGTGTGGTTTTATATTCCAGCAATATCATGACGGGGGACACGAGACATGGGCTTCATACAGTGTACGTCTATTGGGAATCAAACCCGGGTCTACTTTGAGACGAGCAAATTTTTTAGCACTTTTGAGACAGCGTCAAATACGCTATTTTAACGGACTTGTCGAGAAGGCACGATGGAAGGATCGCCAAAGGTTGTAAAATGTAGGCACCAAATTCTGAGGCTGTTCATATTTTGCTGGATATTAACGAAAAATGACTGGATATAAAATGGAAAGTTGAAGATCTCTTCTGATAATACAGTCTTGTGGATACTTCCGTTTTGCTGGTTTCTTATAAACCCTCCTACATCGTTCAAAACACCTGGTGTCCTGCTAGACATGCGTGATGATGCGTAAAGGATGTGATACATTACGCAGGACATCAAGATTTTCCACCGGAAGGTATCCAACATATCTGTAGAGCTTCATGCAATTCCTGTCAATAATCCGAACATATTCTATTCTTATTTTCCCCCGCCATCGTTCCGCTGCCTTTTTGGAGCTTTTCCTCTGAGTACAGATTACACATGTTCTATCGCTTGCTGCTGAGGTTAATTTTTTTATCCCAATCTCTGTGTCTTCTGTGTAATTCAGTCCAACAAACTTGTATAATTCTTCTACTTCTGACGAAGGATTCTGACACAAATCTTCGTAAAACAATATTTTTATTCTCGTTTGAGACTCCATATACCACTGTCTGGTCACCTGGACGTCCTCTAATACCTTTTTGCAATACTTTGACGATTCCTCCTCAATGGCGTCCCAAGAGAAGCGGCCGTGTGAAACTTGAGACAATAATGTTGCTCTTGGGTCGCGAATAAGATGGAGCACCTTTAGAGTTCTGTCTTTGGTAGCAAGATCCTTGGCTGCAGTTATGGGGAATTCGATTGTTTTTATGACTCCCACTTTAGCCGCCTTGCAGCGGTTGTAGAGGATTGGCATACACTTTAAGATATTAAGGACTCCAGGGTATCTTTGTAGGCAGGTGTGGTAGGATTTTGTATGGGGACTCGATTGCATGTGATATTGGGTCAGCGTAGCAATGTCAAGTTTGGGGAAATCACAACGGAAAATGCGTCGGATGGTCTTGCCGGCAACTTTGGTATATATCGACTCCCTCATTATACTGAAACAGAAGGGAGATGAATTTCTTACTACTCTGCAACAATATGGTTCATTGTAATTCATTCGTAACTACTCGCCTCCATCCGCTACCTACAAGAAGACGCGGTCCCCCATCGCACGCCATTATTGCCACGAATCGTTTCACGAAGAAACTAAACTCACTCACTCACTCACTCTCTCACTCACTCTTCTTGTGTCATGCACTTACTGGCACAGTTTAGAGAACTGATAGTTTTACTTACTTTGACCTTGACATGAGGTATTGAATATTTATGTTTTCACCCCACTTGTACCATTTCAGATCGTGCAGGGGTTCGAAAACGTAGAACACGCTCGGGTCCATCTCGAACATGTTCCCGGTCAGAGATGAACCACTCCGCATGTACGTCACAATGAGAAGGTTGGTCCGAGAAGATGCTTTCAATGGTGGAAAATCTTTGGACGTCCTCAAATCATTATCCTCGATCACATTATCTGAAATGTAAACAATCGTTATTTGGTATTGCCTCACAAGTGTGTGAGTGAGAGAGGGAGTTTAGTTTTACGCCGCACTCAGCAATATTTGGCTATATGGCGGCGGTCTGGAAATCATAATAATAATGCTGAAATAATCGGACCAGGCAATCAAGTGATCAACAGCATGAGCATCGACATGCGCAATTGAGAACCGATGACGTGTTAACCAAGTCAGCGAGTCTGACCACCCAATCACGTAGTCGCCTCTTACGACAAGCATAGTCGCCTTTTGTGGTAAGCATGGGTTCCTGAAGACCTGTTCTATCCCGGATCTTCATGGGTGGCCTCAGAAGTGAATAAAGTGTCTCTAAGTAGAGGAAAGAGCAAACGCACACGCAGACATACGAGCATGCACGCGCACACATACACCAAAAAGAGGCGGCGTTAAGGCCTGTTTCCTTCGCCGCTTTTCGCAATATTCCAGGAGGGAGTAGCCGAGTGGTTAAAGTGTTCGCCCGTCTCTTCGAAGATTTCCCACATGGGTACTTTCTGTCAAGTCCATCTCTGGTGGTCCGAACCGTGATATTGCTGGAATATAGCTACAAGCAGCATAAAACCATACTCACTCACTCACTCACTCTCTTCTACTCTGGATGTACGTCACCACACCGGGAGGCATAATACTGTTTATACTTGCATGTGATGCAGTTAATGGTATACTTCATATATATCGTCCGCAGTGTGCCGCAATACATATTTACCCCCAAATTCATACTTTTAGAAATATTTTTTCTGTTGAGTATTAATCTTCAGATGCGGAAGGGATTTGTCACTTCCACTTATACAATGCCAGAGCAAAATATGACAAATTTGTCCTCATGCATTTCTTTATATGCCCGCAATTGGTATAATGACACAATCTACTGAGTGACGCCATAGGAACTACAAAGGATTGGTTGTCACGGCAACGGCGATGAAGTTTAAAAAAGGTTTACGTAAGAATACAACCCCCTTAAACAAACGTATTACTATTTTGATAGTAACAAATAAACACATTTGAATTGAAAAGGAGCTATAATTAGATGGGACTTTCAGAAACCGAGGAAACGAACACTTGCTTCTTTTCGATGGTAGAGGAAATAATGAGGCTCAGGGACAGTGAGACAGACTAGAGCCCCCCATTACGTCCATGTTTTCTATTGACATAGTTTGCGTTATGAAGGTGAAAACAAGCGTTTTTGCGTTTATATTGTGGAGGAATATATTATTCATTTGAATATACTAATCTACTATGATAAGTTAATGCTTCTCTAACCACAAACAAACACTACCGACAACAATACCGAGTCAGTGATAACGATAATAACAGCGTAATACATTTTTTCACCATACAGCCAACCAGGAATGAGTAGTCCAGTGATAATGATAATAACAGCGTAATACATTTTTTCACCATGCAGCCAATCAGGAATGAGTAGTCAAGTGATAATGATAATAACAGCGAAATACATTTTTTCACCATACAGCCAATCAGGAATGAGTAGTCAAGTGATATTGATAATAACATCGTAATACATTTGTTCACCATACAGCCAATCAGGAATGAGTAGTCAAGTGATAATGATAATAACAGCGAAATACATTTGTTCACCATACAGCCAATCAGGAATGAGTAGTCCAGTGATATTGATAATAACATCGTAATACATTTTTTCACCATACAGCCAACCAGGAATGAGTAGTCAAGTGATACTGATAATAACAGCGAAATACATTTTTTCACCATACAGCCAATCAGGAATGAGTAGCCAAGTGATATTGATAATAACAGCGTAACACATTTTTCACCATACAGCCAATCAGGAATGAGTAGTCCAGTGATATTGATAATAACATCGTAATACATTTGTTCACCATACAGCCAATCAGGAATGAGTAGTCAAGTGATATTGATAATAACAGCGTAATACATTTTTCACCATACAGCCAATCAGGAATGAGTAGTCAAGTGATAATGATAATAACAGCGAAATACATTTTTTCACCATACAGCCAATCAGGAATGAGTAGTCAAGTGATATTGATAATAACATCGTAATACATTTTTTCACCATACAGCCAATCAGGAATGAGTAGTCAAGTGATATTGATAATAACAGTGTAATACATTTTTTCACCATACAGCCAATCAGGAATGAGTTGTCAAGTGATATTGATAATAACAGCGTTATGCATTTGTTCACCATACAGCCAATCAGGAATGAGTAGTCCAGTGATAATGATAATAACAGCGAAATACATTTTTTCACCATACAGCCAATCAGGAATGAGTAGTCAAGTGATATTGATAATAACATCGTAATACATTTTTTCACCATACAGCCAATCAGGAATGAGGAGTCCAGTGATAATGATAATAACAGCGAAATACATTTTTTCACCATACAGCCAATCAGGAATGAGTAGTCAAGTGATATTGATAATAACATCGTAATACATTTGTTCACCATACAGCCAATCAGGAATGAGTAGTCAAGTGATATTGATAATAACATCGTAATACATTTTTCACCATACAGCCAATCAGGAATGAGTAGTCAAGTGATAATGATAATAACAGCGAAATACATTTTTTCACCATACAGCCAATCAGGAATGAGTAGTCAAGTGATATTGATAATAACATCGTAATACATTTGTTCACCATACAGCCAATCAGGAATGAGTAGTCCAGTGATACTGATAATAACAGCGAAATACATTTTTTCACCATACAGCCAATCAGGAATGAGTAGTCAAGTGATATTGATAATAACATCGTAATACATTTTTTCACCATACAGCCAATCAGGAATGAGTTGTCCGTGGCATGGTGGGATCGGGCGGTCGGGCCCGTTGAGTAAATTGTCATCCAGCAACAGAAGCACTTCTTGCACAGACGCTAACCGTCAGTTCACTCACCTTCATTGATGGGTAACCTCCCTTTGTTCACGTCAGCTGACGGAGATCTGGCAGATCCAACATGTAGCATCTCTCTCATCTTCATTTCATCCGGCGCTTGCTCTGACACAGTGTCTAGCGTTCCAGGTATCTTCGTGACCATATGAGAAAGTATTTGCGTATGTATCGCAAGATCCTCTTAAAAAAAGAAAAATAAACATTGCTAAGAGTTCATGTGAATTAACTGTTTCTGTTTCTGTTTAAGCTTTCGATAAGTATCTTATTACACCTTCCAGCTCATTTCCACAGTAAGAAGATGAAAAATGACGATATCATCTGAGTGTGTGAGTGAGTGAGTTTAGTTTAACGCTGCACTCAGCAATATTACGTCTGTATGGCGGCGGCCTGTAAATAACCGAGTGTAGACAGACAATCCAGTGATCAACAGCTCGAGCATCGATGAATGCAATTGGGATACAATGACATGTGTCAACAAAGTCAATGAGCCGGACCATCCGATCCCGTTAGTCTCCTTTTACGACAAGCATGGGCTACTGAAAATCAATTCTAACCCAGATCTTGACGGTTCCGGAATGAACGTACAACGAAATTACTTTAAGTGGTCAAGTTGATGAAACGTTCACGAATTGTCGAGATTAGAGAATAATGATAATACAATTTCTATGTTTCCTCCAGGATGTATTTTTGAAAAGTAATCTCTCCTCCGGAATTTATATTCGAAGATTATGATCATCTCTGGCTTTCCTCAGAACAAACATGGCTTCATATTTAGGTACATTATTGATAAACCAATATAGTATATATTTTGTACCAGCTTTTTACTTATACGTGCGAGTGAGTGAGTGAGTTTAGCTTTTGCGCCGCTTTAGGCTATATTACTGCAATATCTCGGCGGGGGACACCAGAAAAGGGGCTTCACACACCTTGGAGAATTTAAACCGGGACTTCGGCGTGAGGAGCGAGCGCTTTAACCACAAGGCTACCCCACCACCCCACGTTCACTCGTTATTCCAGACTACATTTAAACTGAGCCAAAGAACAGCGCAAACATGTTAGTTCTTCCATGTGTTCTGTAAGAACGTAAATTTCAACATCCAGTTTGTCAGTGGTGGCGTATATCCCAACTGCGAAGGTCGATGTTCGTGTTGTTGATCACTGGTTTGTTTGGTCCAGAATCGATCATTTACAGACCTGAACAAAATAGTTGGATCATTACTGAACGCGGCGTAAAACTCACTCAATGGTGGTGTAGTAGAGGTCGTTTCGATTGAAAAAAATACCCACAGTGTTGAAATGCGTGTCTGTTATAATCAATCAAATATTTATCCAGTATAAATGAAAGCATGGTCACTACAGCAAAATACGTACCCGCATTCAAAGAATATAATGTCGTCAACACAAATCCAGCACCGGTGAACAACAGGAAAATCCTCAAAGGGGAACATCTGTAAATAAATAAATAAATAAATAAATCCCTGTTATGATTCCATGTTTGATCAAACCTGTTGTTCCAGCATATATCACAATACACAATTAATGCCATGAATCTTTAATGCAGGTATCATGAACAACCAACACAAAAACTTAGAAATACAGCTTATTATACCTGACTTAAACAATTAATAAACAATGGTTTTGGCAATGTTGCAGCTGCCCTTAATACGATATTAGAGCTCTGACGCCTTGCAAAATGACACGCGAGATGTGTGGCAAGGGAGATAACTCATGTAGTTCATGTTTGTTGTAATCGAGTGAGACCTGCATCATGTCATCATTATTTCCACCTGCAGCTGAAATGTTGCATAATGATTGGAATACTGCTAAATATGGCATCTGTTTCCAATCACCAGTGCATGAAACTCCTGAAAATACTAGGAAGCCCACTGGGCTGATAACTGAAAAATGTTGCTGGCCCGGTGAACATGTAACCAGCCCTGTATTAAAAATAGGAAACTGAGGTAAGGTGCTAAAATACTCTTACCAAAGAATTATTTATTTTGAGGTAAACTTAAACATATTCAAAAGCAAATTTTACAAAGTATAGCTTGGTGGTCCCCGTTGATTCATTTAGTGTCACTGCCATGTGAAATAGGCAGACCGAGTCAGAATGGTGAGTATCTTTGTCAAGAATGGTCTCTACATGTTCTTCACGCAATTAGCACAAGGGATTTCTAACTCTCCTTGTGAAAAGTAACATGCGCAACAGCAAATTTAACAAAAACGACTTGATCGCTGAAGCATTCTTTCGACCAATCATGTTTAGTGTTAGATAAAAGGGTGATCTGTGGAAGTTACGGTTTGATTGATCAGGAACGATACATACAGGTGACGTCTAGCTACCACAACTGTAAACTATTTTCAAAATATCACCAGTAGTCAGAAACATGGTTAAAATATATACCCTTGGAAAATGGATTGGCTCACAGGGCCTGCTATAAAATATAGCTGTAAGCTCGCCATGTAACTAGCAAGCAGCGGGCGAACGGGCAGACGCTATTTCATACACTGCACTGAGTGTTATCGATACGGCTTCGCGGTGGTGAGTTTGGCGGTTACCGTTGCAGCGGCTAATATTTTTTTCAGTTGTCACCCTCATTCTTAACTACTCGTCTCTTTCCGTGACCTACAAGAAGACGCCATCCTGCTTGCCGGAATGACACGAGTAGTTACGAATGTTGTTGGGTGACACGGAAACTTGTGAAGCGTCATTGACCAATGAAATTAAAGTAGTTTACATGAAAGTAAGATAAGACGCTGCACTGCCCCATTTCAAGGCACAGACATGTGTCGATATTTATTGGTGTTGGAATATGTTTGTGTACGAGAAAACATGTGCTCATGACAGTGCTGACAGGTCTATTCCAAATCATTCACAACACATGACGCAATCGCCTGTAACGTGGAACAAACTAAAGATTAATTGATTACTATTTACTTTCATCTCGAGTAAAATCAAGACATAAAGGTGTTACTCACCTGCACTCCATAATTTTACCAAGTGGGATATATCACTTTGTATACCACGTCTTGGTTAAGGTGCGCATCTCTCGATGAAATGACGTCGAATGTCTTTTGATTGACATCACCCACTCTTTCAAGGCAGCATTGAAGTGTCCTGTACCGAACTGTCACACTTCTGTATAGAAGAAAGAACCTGTCACCCATAATATCTGGCCGTATCTGATACAGGCAATTCTTGTAGTGACATATGACGCGGTGTGAAAATCCAAATCAATATTCCTTTCTTAACTGATGTTCGGGTTTATGATACACATAATCACTTTTCACAGTCAGTAAATATCAGACGCGTGCCTATCACTGGATATGTTGTTCGCTGATAATACACACAACGTATGGCAATCGATTGAGAAGATGTTCAGTTGAAGACGAACTCATTTATTGATTGCCGATCGAGTAGTTCAGCTGGGATAATTCAAATCTACACAATGTATAATTGAATCCTTATCTAAAACTTTGCTCATAAAACAATAATGGTTTTGTGATATCCGTTTGATGAAATGGTGAAATATAATATTAGATCTAACATAATTTTGAAATGAATTGTTATGAAAAATTATGAAATCGTCAAATACAATTAAACTTGACATTTACTTGTTATTTATTTGTTTGTTATATTTATAAGATGTTAAGGCATTTGCACACACATTCACCGCCAGAGTTTTTGCTTTACTAATTAAACTGACCACCTTGTTGATATTCCCCAATGCATTATCTTACGCACATATCGTAAAAAGAAAATTAGTACGGTTGCATGGAAGTTGGGTTATGACGCTCATGAACATTCACCAAGGCCGAATTGCTAGGGACGGACATGTCTACCTTTCCGCGAACACCTGCTGTCATCACCGATGTTCCGTAGTCCATTCAAGTTTGACCGGCGAAGATCCTGGTTAGAATTGATCTTCAGTAACCCTCGCTTGTCGGAAAAGGCGACTAACAGGATTGGGCGGTCAGGCTCGCTCACTTGGTTGACAGATGTCATCGTGTCCCAGATGCGTGGATCGATGCTCATCATTGGATTGTCTGGTTCAGACTCGATTATTTACAGACCATTGCCACATATCTGTAACATTGCTGAGCGGCGTAAAACTAAACTCACTCACTCATCTAATTGTCAAAGCTATTTGTCCTTTACCCCCAAAGGAATTTATAATACACTCTATACACTTCTCAGGATAGCATTCTTTTGTAATGGCGTTTTATATTGGAGAGTCAGTACAGTACATTCCATAACAATAATAATAAGTCAGTGAGTGAGTATGGTTTTACGCCGCCTTTAGCAATATCCCAGCAATATCACGGTCGGACGGGGGACACCAGAAACGGGCTTAGCACATTGTACCCATGTGGAGAAATCGAACACGGCGTGACGAAAGAAACCCCCTAAGCTACCCCACCACACCCCTATGATAATGACACAAGCGATCATTAACAAAAATGGATGAGGCTAAGCAGATCGTCAGAACGTGAGACTGGTATAATGTACATGTATTAGTCTTGATATGAATCCCGTATCGTTCTCTTTCTGTGTCGATATCTATTAGTGTAGGAATATGTTTGTGTATGTGTAAACATGTGCCCGTGACCTGCATACAGGTGTTTGTTAGTATGTAAATGAGTAAGTTTGTGTTTGTGTACGAGTAAACTGTGCCAGTGTAAATGTAAGATAATCTGTGCAGGTAAATGCTATGCATTTTGAGAAAATGTCTCATCGTTTAACGCCTTCATACTTGTGTGAAATATGTTTAACAATATATGTATGGGCTTTTGGCTTTCCCACGTCAAAACGATTTGATGACGGTGTTGCTGCTGTTGCTGCTGCTGCTGCTGCTGTTGCTGCTGCTGCTGTTGCTGCTGCTGCTGTTGCTGCTGCTGCTGCTGCTGTTGTTGCTGCTGCTGCTGCTGCTGCTGCTGTTGCTGTTGTTGCTGTTGCTGTTGTTGCTGTTGCTGTTGCTGCTGTTGCTGTTGTTGCTGCTGCTGTTGCTGTTGCTGCTGCTGCTGTTGCTGCTGCTGCTGCTGTTGCTGCTGCTGTTGCTGCTGCTGTTGCTGCTGCTGTTGTTGCTGTTGCTGTTGCTGCTGTTGCTGTTGTTGCTGCTGCTGTTGCTGCTGCTGCTGCTGTTGCTGCTGCTGTTGCTGCTGCTGCTGATGATGATGATGCTGTTGCTGCTGCTGCTGTTGCTGCTGCTGTTGCTGCTGCTGCTGCTGTTGCTGTTGCTGCTGCTGCTGCTGTTGCTGCTGCTGTTGCTGCTGCTGCTGTTGCTGCTGTTGCTGTTGCTGCTGCTGCTGCTGTTGCTGCTGCTGCTGCTGCTGCTGTTGCTGCTGCTGTTGCTGCTGCTGCTGCTGATGATGATGATGACAGTGACATGTAGATGAGTGTATCTAACTGTACGATCAGTAAGAGCAGATAATGTTAGGTGTCAATATGTGTTGTTCACAGTATAGATATGGGTATGGATTAGACTAGACATATGTCACACTTTGTGTAGGTGAACATATCTGTATGTGTGCAGTTACATCTGCGTGTTAGTCCCTGTGCCTGTCAACACATGTGACGTTATCCGTAAACTTACATCCAAGTAACAGTTTATTTATTCGGTTAGACATAGTCACGACATCGCATTTTTAATTTGAACTGGTGTTTGTCCTTACATTTCTAAAGATAATTAGTATACAACTATCCGGACCATTTGAATTTTTCTACATCGATTTTTCACGGTTTCGTCACTTTACGTGTAATTCGTAAATTTCATCAACAACAAATCCAACAAGCATGTATCTATTAAATGCACGTTTATTCGATATCCGACGAAACCTGTTTCACACTTCAACAATATTTCGAAGCAGGTTATCGAAGTACTGAAACATGTCAATGGCACCTCCTCCAGGGTAAATCTTCAGGGTGCCTTCAAAGACGATGTATGGACGGCTGGTTCCATCATCGTGACTGCGCACACGCATGCTGCTGGTGCTGAAACCTCCCCACCTTTGCGGGTAAGTATCCGTGCGGTAACCGATGTAGTCCAGTCGCTGACTTTTCGGGTAAGCTGGATTCAGTCTTTCTTTCCACGGAACCACTCCCGCCAATGCATAGACAAGAAAACATTGCAGAATGATGATCACCTTTATCTTTGTTCTGGAAAATATTAATTTTTAAGATCGATTTTGAGATTGACAAATAACTATTGATACTGACTGACATAAGACTTTGTGGTGGTCCTCAATACAGATTCTCAGACAGAACTATAAAGATATACCCGGGATATTGCTGAGTGCGGCGTAAAACTAAACTCATGCACTCACCTTTCGTAGGTCACTTTGAAGACATAATTGCGTATGAAAGGTTGGGAGGTCAGTTCCCATACCCGTCTCAGGGTCTATCAGCCGAATTATAAACAGTTGGGTATCATCGAAATATGTCATAAATATTACCTTGTTCATTTGACTATATTTCGTCAGTCCGTTACGGGTAGATAACTCTGTGTAAAAAGTGACGTGCCATATTCTTGAGTTACCTGCCCTTGATAAAGGTAAACTACTCAAGCGGATGGACAGATGGCTTGCCGTGAAAGACTGTTCACTTGTCACCTCGCATCAATGTCTGATGTAACAGCCCGGTATTTCACACCCTCCAGTGCTATATCCCCTGTAGTACCTCCCACGTGTTTCATGTTCAAACGGTCGATGAGAATTCACTGACACTGAAAGTCAGCATGTCACCAATTATCAATAATATTGTTGATTTCGCAGTTGAATGCCACTCTGAATAATAAATACACGAGGATTTTCTTGTGCTTTCCATAATACACCACGTGCATGTCTCTTTATAAGTGGATGTTAGCTATTTCGATTATTAATAGTTCTACATGTATAGTTTGTAGTTTTATAAAAAATGTAAAGATACATTTTTGTCATTAAACAAAACGGAGTCACCAGTGATTAGCATTGTCTCACTGTTCACTAACATGATGCAACTGAATCGTGATACCGTTTATGAGTGAGTGAGTGAATTTAGTTTTACGCCGCATTTAGCAATATTTCAGCAATATCACCGCGGGGAACACCAGAAATGGGCTTGACACATTGTACCCATTGTACACATTGCACCAGTCTATCTTTCTCAAATTCCATTGTACCCCGGGTCTTCGGCGTGACGTATGAACGCTTTAACCACTAGTATACCCAACCGCCGTTGTCAGTTTTTAGTTCCCACAGCCCCTAGTAACTAACTCTATTCTGTCGAAGTTAAAGGGACACTTCGAGTTGTCTGTGTTTCGAAACAACCGCAATATGATGGCTAATAAGGAACACATATGAACCCAATTTTTACTTTGATATAATCGTAGATTCGACACAACGGTTTTTGACTATTTGAATTAAATAATCTTGACAACAGTTAAGATAGTTTCGTTTGACATTTTCGCAAATGCTAAAGGGGAAAAAAATAAAATTAACCATCCACTGAATGATAATGACAATGAAAAAAAAAGCTATTCACAATAAACACTATACGTAATAATACGTACATTTATTTAACAAGGGCTATAAAGATAATACTTAGTTACCAAAACATCAACAGATAGTAAAAGTGTAACGCGCTTAATTTATTAATTTATATTTTCCTATATCGTTACGATTACATAAACACAAACATCATGTTTTTGACATTAGAGCATGTAATTACAGCGTATGGAGCCTGATGCTACATAGAGTTGCAAGGGACGTGTTGTTACTTAAACTCGTTTCTTAAATTCAACAAAATGTTCGGCGATGATATACTGATAGAAACAAGAAAGGGAACACAGGATCCTTTAATATTTTCTAGTTTTTATCACCAGCTTTGAATAGCGCTGCGGCCATGAAGTTGAGTTCCCTTACTTATTTCCTTTAGTATGTATGAATAAAAGTTATCCTACACGTAGCTGCAATAATCTGGTTTACCATCAGCAGTGTATGCTTAACAGGCTTCTCTGTTCTATCGTTGAATACTACTTCATATCTTCAACTCTGCACATCACTTACTTGATAACGATATTAGATTCTACAGCAAAACGTGACTCCTTATTGTAAATAAAGAAGTTGTTAATCTACATATCTTATCCTTAGTCAGTATTCCAACATTTACATGCCTCTCTAAGAAGTTAAGCTGTTTACAGGGGGCATTTTGCCACAATTAAGTGTTGCCGGACATTCCTATTAATACTAGTACTCCCCCAAACAAACTGCACGAGGCAAAAGAACAACACAGGTTATTTACCCCAAAAGACCCGTGAAGGGCCGGGGTAGAATAGGCCTTCAGCAACCCATGCTTGCTATAATAGGCAAGTATACTTGTCGTAAGAGGCAACGAACGGGATGGGGCGGTCAGGCGCCCTGACTTGGTTGACACGACATCGTTTGTAAATTGCGCAGATCGATGTTCATGCTGTTGATCACTGAATTGTCTGGCCCAGATTCGATTATTTACAGACCGCCGCCATATAGCTGGAATATTGCTAAGTGCGGCGTAAAACTAAACCCACTCACACATTTCCCAAAAGACCCTTTAAGAACAGACCTCTTAAACAGTAGGCCTTTAACAGACAACATACTTACAGAAAGTGGTATATTTTAAAAAAAGTATTTCCACGCGAATCACTCGTGCAACAAGAGAACACAGAACTAACCTTGGCATGTTCTTGGCGAGGAGGTAACAGTCAAGCAATCAAAAGCCAACCAAGGCAAATATCCCTTCTCCGTTCCATCATGTAGTTTAAACACTGACAATACGGTTTTCTTTCTCTCAGGTCAGAAGAAGTGTATTTTTGCCTGAAGGTAAACTGCGAGTTACGTGAAGCTAAACACCGAGCTGTTAATACAGCGCCATTAGTTGTGCACAAGAAAGGCATCATTACGATTCAGTTGACAAGGATGTGTGTTTGTCATGAATTAATTCAGAGAAATTAAGGAATATACCAACATTTACTGATGACAGTTCATGTATGAATGTATCAATTACCCAGAAACATATACGTTTTGCTGTCATTTGAACATCATTTCAAGCGTGGCGATAAGATGAACTTCTTATATTTATGGTCGATCAGTTAGTTAATGTATCAGAGGCTAGTGGATGCTGCATGAGAAGGCTGAGAGCTATTTGGATTAAATCCACAAGTATAAGCTGCTTTGTTTTCATTGAAGGATAATGAAGATAGAATCATTTGATAAATATTTCGTCTCTCTATGGTTATTAATACGACAAAATTAAAACTGCGGCAAATACAACTCACGTAAAACACATTGTCAACAAATCAAATCAAATCTGTGGCGCATAAGTTAAGTGTTCCCGTGCTCACTGACGTGTATATATTTGCTTCGGATAATGGCACGTCAAACGTTTATGCCCGAAAGGCACAAATTGTCAAAGTAACATGACCTCGATATCTCATTTGTGTGCAAGCATAAGACATCTACTGATTTGGACAGATTTTCAGGGTTTCCATAATCTTCGGCAAGTTATTCGGTATAATCTTCGGTAAGTATTGTTAAATGTATTTAGTTTCCAGAAACAAATAATGTGTGATACAATATATACTCATCGAAAGAAATAAGGGAACACATGAAAGTACAAGTGTCCCTTTATTTACTTCCAGAACTTCACCCACAGTGATACATACCTTGTGAAGAAACCTGGAAAAGAATAAAGGAACACTTGCGCATTCTCATGTTCCCTTATTTGTTTACATGAGTATACGTTTTTTATTTCAGATTTTCTTCTTTTTGTTAAAACTTTGAAAACAACAGTTCACCTTGTGAATATTTGTTATATCTGAGTAAGGAAATAGGTGTTAGTTATTTAATGTTTGATGATACATTTGGCTTACTTGGCAATTAGTTACTGTATAATTTCACTGTTTTACACGTTTATACTTTCTAAAATATGAATGAAATTTTAAGACCTAAACAGACTTAGATGGGTGTAAAAACATACAAAGCAGTGAAAACTATATGAAATAATGAAGAACAAAATAGAATTGTTTAACGTTTTTTTTAACGTTGGGCAATTCCGTGCGCCTGATATTTGCAATTTATTACTCCCCAATGAAGGAACAGAGGTAGCCAGGATGTTCTTGAAAGGCTTTTAGAAACTGAACGAGTATTAATACATAACGCGTTTTATGAATAACAACTCCTATTATTATTCTTCGTTTCCATAAAAAGTGTCATGCATTCAGGTGCTGCCATGCATTCAGGTGCTGCCATGCATTCAGGTGCTGTCATGCATTCAGGTGCTGTCATGCATTCAATTTGGCACCATCAGTTTCATCGTAAACTGGTTCGCTAATGATCATATTGCATCTACATATGTTCAACATGTAATTTCAAACTGAGGCAACAGATGTTTGAACAAACCTTGCGCATATAGTAGGCCTTCTTACTCAGAATATAGCCCTGTTTCTTGTAAATCGGATGAGATTGTTTTCCAAGGTCTTTGATTGGTTTGTATGTCACCGATCACTGGCTTCTAGCTGCAGGTTTCTACCAGAATCGATTTTATTTCTAGACCTTCGTGATATTGTGGAAGATTACAAACAACGGCGAAAAGCAACAGTCATTTACAAACTCTTAGGCATACATTTGTCTGAGAAATGAACTTAAAACGCGGCTTCATAAAATCCATGACCTTTCAGATCGCAATCATTATCAGACAGTTGGGGACACTGGGGTAGTTCATATTAATGGCGTCTACTCGTCAAGCTGACGACCCGGGTTCGATTCCCCACATGGGTACAGTGTGTAAAGCTCATTTCTGGAGTTCCCCGCAATATTGCTCCAAGTGGCATAAAACCATACTAGCCCACTCATTATATTTTGATAAAATAAATTATTACTCGCCCGTTGAAGATACTGCAGTGTAATATTGTTACGGCAATATCGTACTAGTGTAATACCGCTTGACGTGTGACGTCAAAATGGTTCAAAGTTGTGACGTCACAATGCTAATGCCAATGTCGCAATTTTACTAGACCCTGCTTGACTCGAGGAAAGCTGAGAGTCCTCACACTGTAGCGTTTTTCGCGGCAGTTTCTGTCAATTTATGTTGGCGAGCAATAAACAGAATACAAAACTCGCTTCCGTGAAATATCATTTTTATTAAACTCGTTAAAGATTTAGTATCAAATCATTAACTCGTTTAATAAAAATGGTATTACACGGAAGCGAGTTTAGTATCCTCTATAGATGTTACAGATATTTACTCGATGAACCTCATTATCTACACGGTTCGAAAGCTGCAAAATGTCTTCAATATGAAGGATCGGCTTTATTCTCAGCCTCCAGGTGTTGATTGACAAACATAGTAGTAGTGAGTTTAGTTTTACGGCGCACACAGCAGCATTCCAGCTGTATGGCGGTGGTCTGAACCAGACAATCCGGTGATCCATGCATAAGCATCGACCTACACAGTTGGGTTACGATAACACGTGCCAACCAAGTCAGCCAGCCTGACCACCCGATCCCTTTAGTCGCTTCTTACAAGGATTGGTTCCTGAACATTAACGTCTATCTACAGTGATTACAGCTAATCATTTAAAAAAAGATTTTCTTCGACAGATTATGAAGTTTGAAGTGTGGTGTACCTTGGCAGTGCTGGTCTTGGCATGTGTTCTGCAAACTACCGAAGCTGTGACAACTACTGAAGCTATATCATCATGCCCTGGAGAGAAGCCCTATAAACCCAGGTCCGCCATTGCTCTTGAGAAGTTCGAGAGCCAGAAGGACAGAAGTCCAAAGTCAGAACATCAGCGTCCGTACTATCCCCGCAGGAGAATATTTAACGGAGCGGCATACCTGTAAAGAAAGAAATGGTACGTGTACATCCAAAATCGACCCCAGGACTTTTGTGAGCACCTGGATGCTTGAAGCATTACGATCCGTAGCATTTGTAATACCTCCTTCAGTTGTTACAATATGCTACATTAATGTGAATGATGTAATAACTATTTCGTGTACATATGTATTTTATAAACGTCTTTTGAAATTGTTTATAAAATTGTTAAAAGTTTCGATATATCGGGCAGAGACCCGTTTCACAAAACTCTTGTAGCCTAAGATCTCGTTAGTTTTCTCGTAGCCATTGTACCTCCTATACTGTAACACGGGAGCTACGGATGCTACGAGAAAACTTACGAGATCTTAGGCTTACGAGAGTTTTGTGAAACGGGCCCCTGATTCTGTGTTACATGTACACATGAACAGAAGGTACTTACCTTGTAATTGTGCAAATTTACTAAACTGTGAATATTTCTTCTGGACCTGTGAAGGTCCCGGGGGAGAATACGCCTTCAGCAACCCATGCTTGACATAAAAAGCGACTATGCTTGTCGTAAGAAGCGACTAACGGGATCGGGTGGTCAGGTTCGCTGACTTGGTGGACACATGTTATCGGTTCCCAACTGCGGAGGTCGATGCTCATGTTGTTGATCACTGAATTATCTGGTCCAGATTCGATCATTTGCAGACCGCTGTCATATAGCTTTAATATCACTGAGTGCAGTGTAAAACTAAGCTCACTCACGCTCATATTTCTCCGTTTATCCACAGATGAGCTTCAACATCAACTTAGGGGCAGTGTCGTTTTTACAGTTGAGTGAACTGTCAAATTAGCGAGATTAATAAAGATTATAAAAATTGCTGTGCTCTTTTTTCTGACACTTTTTATGTTTGAGAAGCCGATTAATGGTGCCCAAAGAGATATTGCTGGACTATTTCAAAAAGCGGCGTAAAATTAATTCACTCACTCACTCAATTATAGATGTAACAGTTGCACGCCGCCACGAACGATATTTCAGTTATATCACAGCGTGTCACCTTGGAATCACTCACATATAGAGTAAGCTCATGTCTTAGGCGTACAAGACTGGTTGGCCGCACCACCGCGGTGATTCAAGCTTTAGGTCGGCGGTTTGTAAATCGCGCTCGCTGACTACGGCCATGCCAGTCATTAAATGTCGTGTGTGGTAGATCAACAAACATTCTCGTTGATTAGTGCACTCTCTATTGCCAGTTTCTGATTTTCTGTTAAACACGAAATGCTGAATCTATCCTTCGCATGCTGATCAGATAACTCCACGGCGGCCGCCACATTGGATCTAAGTCGGTGGAAGACGTATTTTGATTGGATAGAAAGAAGTGACAAATCTCGTATTGCGATGTTTTGTACAATCTGGGTGGGATTTTACGAGAACCGGGAAATATGACCGTGTTAGAGCTGAGGTAACATATATAGGAAAATATGATAGGAATAACCTCTGTGGGAAGAGAATGCAGGAGGGTGTGCTCTGAATGATCGAATTTAAATCAAATGAGATATAAAATCCTTTTCATACCCAGAACATAGAAGATGTCACTCAAACATCTCCTTACTTCATTACTTAGATCTACTGATAACGTAAATTACATCAAATTGTGGGATGTCTTAAGAAAATTGCATACTTGTTATTGTGTGCAATAGAAACTTTCGCTGAAGCACCACAGACACACAGACGCATGCACGCACGCACGCACGCACGCGCGCGCACACACTGTAGTTGAGAGGAAAAATAAGACATCATTTCTTCTTTGGTGGTGAGGTTTAAGTTCAAGATCATAAATGTAATATCCTAAATTCTAATAGTATCCCAAGACATAACAAAAGAAACAGCTGGTGGCTGGTTATATAACAGCTAAGCCCAGAAACACGTATAGTTAAATATATGCAGGAATGTTCAATGCTGCATTGAACACGTGTCACGTCACCCTATTGTCATCTAAGGCAACGAGGCAATTGAACACCAGGGTCTAGAGTTTGAAGCTCCCTCACCGCTAAGATAGTTGCAAGTTAAATGTTAATTGTATGGTACTTACAACTATATTAGCGCTATTTTTTCCGATTTCCATGCAATAGCGTGTTGGCATCAACAACTGTATACAAATAAAAGATCACACATTTTGACAGTTTTTTTTATTACAGTCTGAATGTGCCAGACATATAAAGGCGAAGTCCTTCTTCTTCCTCACCATGCCCGTGGGGGTACTCTCAGGCGGGGTGTGTCATACTTGTACCCCCTCCTGTAGAAAGGTCGTCTTGGGTAAAACCTCATTGGTCTTGGATAGAGTTTCGGTTTGCTCTCCTGACAGTTAGGTTCAATAGGCTTGATGTTGTCCTGAGCAAATTCGTTTAAAATGTCGAATTTTGGCGGCCATTTTCCACAGTCAGGATCTGTACGGTAGTTTAGGTTCTGTGCCGCAGTAACTGCGACCGTGAGAACGACGACGAGAGCTACAGCCCGCAGATCCATAGTCCTGGAAGTACATCACAATGACACTACAGATACTAATTTCTCAGTTTCTTGATGTCTTTGTCACTGTGGTGATATCTAGCGACATATTACTCATTATCTGTCACTGAGGATCAACGATCATTAAAAGTTACATTTACACATATTGTTTAAAAACATGTACTACTTGGCATCGACAAATCGATTTATTTCAGGATAAATAACATATCATCAGCACACCTGCATCCATATACCAAATGTAACTGTATACATGCTGACATGTTTTTCGACAGTGATCATGTTTTTACATACAAAATTGTGGCAACAGTTGTCTGAGATTTAAATTGAAATGTTTTGACTAAGCACCATCCCTCATCCCTGCACACACACGCACACACACACACGCAGAGAGAGAGAGAGAGAGAGAGAGAGAGACGCACGTGCACACACACACGCCCAGACCTTGGACAGCAATCCCTGTGTGAGAGTTCACCTCCTTCAAGTTAACATTTTCATATCAAAGGTTATCAAGATTATTGCATACAAATGAAATAAAACTAGTGCTTGCTAAATAGTATCACTGTGATTTTTGTGATTTTACAACCACATTAATGTCACTACATCATCATCAAATGAAAATATTAGATATATTATCTGAATGATGCATTTCGAACGCTGAAATGGACTTACCTGTGTATAAACGCAATGATCTGCAATAGCCTGCTTTCAAAATAGTTGCATTGGTTTAGTGCTGAACACAAGGTTATAGCAAGTGTGATATGAAACTCGGGCACCCTGGGGCATACCTCATTTATGACGAAGCATCTTTTCCTTCAAAGTATGTTAATGTCTATACTTTATATACAAATAATTTACGAATGGCGCTCAGTCCACGTTATCTGTAAGCAATCAAATGGCTCTATTTGTCCGTAAATTATTCAGTCAGGGGACTGATTTTATCACTAATGATGAGTTAGTGCACTGCCGGTTTTCTTTCCTCATTTTAAACAAACAAGGCTTGTAGCACAGAGTTAGTGAGTAACGCCTCATCAATAAAACATACACATAAAACATAGGTAAAGAGTAATAAAACGTGGTATGCATGTCATAAAAAACAAACCGAAACAAACCTGCATAATGACCTACTTTTAAGCCGATCCGAATGTGTGTGAAAGTGTGAAAATGAAAATCGACGCCACAAACAACTCTGGTTACACTGAATTCCAATTTCTTGTTTCAAAAGAAACTGTCATTTACAAATACATATTAATTCAAAACTTTAATAACACCGTATTTCTATATTTTATGTCGAGGTCCGTTATATCTTCGTCTGATATCAGCGCTACTTCAGTTAACACCCTAGTATTCTGATATGAGCAATACTTCCGTTAACATCCTATTCTGATATGAGGGGTACATCCGTTAACACCTTATTTTGATATCAAGGATCCTTCTTTAACGCTCCATTTTGATATCAGGGATACTGCTGTCAACACCCCATTCTGATATCAGGGGCACTTCTGTTAACACCCCATTCAGTTAACACCCTATTTTGATATCATGGACCCTTTCGCTAACACCGTATTTGTACATCAGGGATTCCTCCGTCAACACCTTCTTCTGATGTCTTGGACATTGCTGTGAACACACTGTTTTCATGCATTTTATTCACTATATCCTGCTATACCGGTGACCACTGAAAATCATGATGAACACCAGGTGTTTGCGAAAAAGTGTATGACTTCTTTCGAAGAAAACTTTAGGAAATTGTTAGGCTTTGTCGAAGTGCCAAAGTGCATCATTCGTAACTAGTAGAACTGTAAATAATATCATGGATCACCATATGAATACTAGAAGATCAGCTACCTTCAGCTACCTTAAAACATAAGCAACGATTTCCGTGTCCACAGCTGTCAAAGTGAAAAGCAACGTCAAGAAATGGAATGTGCGAGAAATAGGTGGACGAACGAAATACAAGCTCACACGTAACCTGGGCCCTGTTCCTCAAGGCGATCGTAGCGATACGATATTCTTAACTCCCATACTTTAACATAGACTTACGACAGTCGTAACTCCCATACTTTAACATAGACTTACGACAGTCGTAACTTCCATACTTTAACATAGACTTACGACAGTCGTAACTCCCATACTTTAACATAGAATTACGACAGTCGTAACTTCCATACTTTAACATAGACTTACGATATTCTTAACTCCCATACTTTAACATAGACTTACGACAGTCGTAACTTCCATACTTTAACATAGACTTACGACAGTCGTAACTCCCATACTTTAACATAGAATTACGACAGTTGTAACTTCCATACTTTAACATAGACTTACGACAGTCGTAACTTCCATACTTTAGCATAGACTTACGACAGTCGTAACTCCCATACTTTAACACAGACTTACGACATTCGTAGCACTACGGTCGCCTTGAGGAACGGGGCCCAGGAATGTATAATATAACTACGCACTTACAGTTATAATAGCTTACAGACATTTGACACACTCTGAGTTACCTAATATTTTAGTCATTTTGAATTTGAACCCTTGATCTTGATCAGAATGGGATTGGTTGCCAGTGAGAGAGTGAGTTTAGTTTTACATCGCTCTCAAGCTCTTCCAGCTATATTGCGGAGATCTGTAAATAATCGAGTCTGGACTAGACAATCCATTGATCAACAATATGAGCATCGATCTGCGCAATCGGGGACCGATGACATGTGGCACCCAAGTCAGTTCGTCGCCTCTTACGACAAGTATAGTCGAAATTATGGTAAGCATGGGTCGCTGAAGGCCTATTCTATCCCGGGACCTTCACAGGTGATCGTTTACTAAATTGTAAACGATCAAGTGTAAGTCCTATAACGTAGCTTTTCGTCTATAACTCCAACAGGATTGTTTATACATTCGAGTACACAAACATACGTCCGAGTTATATCATCGTGCAGAACTGATACGTGTTAACGTTGTACAACGGCGAGCCGGTTTCGACTGAATTTCATGGACACACACACAGTCCCACTCGCATAACGGCATTCTTTTTGCAAATACAAATCAACGCAACGTATAATCTGAGAGCTTATCGGAAAACAGTTGAAATACCCTCTGGCTCGTACTCAAAGGTCATGTTCACGCCTGGAGAAAGACACGTTATTCAGAATCCTAATTACCATGATATATTTGAGTATCTTAAAAGCCACAGTCATTGATTCTCTTCTTGTAAACACCGGGCAGATCGAAACCCGCAGTAAGTAAACATCGCCTGTACATATTTGATATAAAAACATTGAAATGGAGTAACGGAGACAAGCCTTCGCGGCATTGTCTGTTTAGACAACATAGGTCACACGATGCTTGATGGACTCAATTAGTGAGGCATCCATATACCAGTTAATAATTTGTAAACTCAGGTAAGGACTGATGGATCAAATCTAGAATTGTGCAAAATAAATTGATTTAACTTTCAGGAATTATCATATATGAACTGTTTCATGTATTCAAAGAAAAACATAGCTTTATACCAGATTTTCAAATCAGTACCATTAAAGAATTATTAGAGTAAACTAGCATTTATAAACACGGTATTTCGAAATTTGTATGTTGCCACAAAGGCACTTTACTCATATCTCAGTATTTAAAAATGTCGTCCTCTTCAGCAAACCGACAAAAAGACAAAATGGTGGACCAGAGGTCAGATGTTTAGCAACGTTTTCAGCGTTAAAGGGGCGGTGGGGTAGCCTTGTGGTTAAAGTGTTCGCTCGTCACACCGAAGACCCGGGTTCTATTCTCCACATGGGTAAAATGTGTGAAGGCCATTTCTGATGCCCCCCGCCGTGATATTGCTGGAATATGGTTAAAAGCGGCGTAAAACCCAACTCACTCGCTCACTCAGCGTTGGAGCAAATTGTTGCTAACAATGTATCTCTCACGTCCGCAGAACATGACGAGGCTCTGGGTCCTGGTTGTCGCCCCCTGCTTAGCGTTGACAGCCGCAACCTCGATGGACGATGGTTACTATGGTGGTGGAGAGACATACTTAGATGTCAGACAACCACGAAACTATTACCCATACAACACATGGGATTCTGAAAGTTATCCCAGAGATCAACCTTACGACCGCACTGGCGACCAGAATGGCCTTCAGTTGGAATTTAATGGCAATCTGAAAGTCTACGGAAAGGACGTCAAACGTAGAACCTTTAGCCAAGTAGGAAAACTTTATGACACCCTTACGGGCTACGATGGCCATGACGGCGGGTATGGTGTCTACGACGGCAGAGATGGAGGCTACGACGGCGCGTATGCTGCCTACGACGGCAGAGATGGAGGCTACGGCCGCGGGTATGCTGTCTACGACGGCAGAGATGGAGGCTACGACGGCGGGTATGCTGCCTACGACGGCAGAGATGGAGGCTACGACGGCGGGTATGCTGCCTACGACGGCAGAGATGCTGGCTACGATGGCGGGTATGCTGTCTACGACAGCAGGGATGGTGGCTACGACGGCGAGTATGGTGTCTACGACAGTAGGGATGGTGGTTTCTGGGACTCTGAAGGTGGCTACTAGCATGGCGCAGTTTGGTTGTAAAATATAATGGTATGTGTACCCCCGTTGCTAAGAGTCAAAATGTGATGACATTATCAGTACAGTCGTGTCACTTGTCGCCCATTTCTTGATTGTCTGGTCAAGAGTCAAAAACAGGTCGCCGCCAAAGGCTGTGTGCAATCAACGCATACACTTTCGTGAAAATTACGCATATTACATTTCAGTGTTATCTACAAGCGTATTAAGTAGTCATAACAATGACAATCATATCACATGGATGTTCCTATAAAAATAATGCTATTTATCTTACGATTCATGCATAATCCATCATGGTCGGTGTTCACTGTTCACTTCACTTCAGGGTCGTATGATTCTGAAAAAGCCCGGGCTTATACATGGTCGTTCCCAAAAGGTTCACCAAGCCTTCAATACTGTGTAAATATAAAGCTTTGCTACCTATCGGGCTTACACGAAAAAAGATTGTTTGCGACGCTTCTGGTCGGCCATTACGTAATGACGCTGTGACAGCGCTATGAATACTTATAATAAAAACACGTGTCCTTTTTTTCAGAGGACCTTTTCCTGATACCTCGCCATCTTTTGACCACTTCATGTATTCATGTATTTACACAATGGGAATATATGATTTGATATTCAATCATACCGGTGTACTGTTTTGTATGTAAACATAATGTATACACGTAAAGGGAAGACGAAATTAATGCGGGGCTAATTAAATATATCATACGCCTGATAGGAAATGATTTTGACAGTATTGCTGTTCACCCAGCAGAAAATGGGTACCCGGTGGGATAGGTCATGTGACTCAAATTTTCTAGCGCATTGTAGGCAGTCATGTTATCCCGGGTAATAATGTCTTGTGTTTGTTGATAAGCAAATCTGGAATTTAGCGCTATAAATGGACAGATTGTTAGGCACAAGATGTCAAAACAGGCATAGAGGGGAACAACCGACAATCATAAACGACGTTTGCATTCTTTCTTCTTCAAAACAACCTGATATAAAATCTCAATAAGGACGCGATCACATTTACTTTAAATGGGGTTAATCGTTGGTACTGTATACCAGTTGCTTGTGCTGTGATCCACACATATAAATACTTACGAAATAGCTGTTACTATATCACAGTTACTTGTGCATTGATCCATACATAGCCACGATATGTGCGTAATTGTCCCGTTATCGATCAGTCCTGTGCTGCGCCTTGACATGTTAAATAGTAGGGGTTGGATAGTAGACCAGGACTTTGTCTGACCCGCAGTGGGGGCCTGTGGACGTCACGGTGAACCTTGAAACGTTGTTATCAATGGAAATACGCTGTATCACTAGCGTGTTATACCAATGTCAGAATGAAAGTCTCACAGTGTGACTTGCATAGAGGATGCGAAACGACCTTCCATGCAATACCACATTTATTAAACGTGTTAAGGATTTGGCATCAAACGAGTTAAAGATCTGGCATCAAACGAGCGAAAGTGAAAGTGAGTTTGATACTTAATCTTTCACGATTTCATTTAAAAATTGTATTTCATGGAAGTGAGTTTAGTATTCTTATTTACTGCTCTCCAACATAAATTGATAGAAACTGCCTACAATTTTCCGCGAGTCAAGCACTGCGACAGAGGCAAAAGCATTGTGACGTCAGAACTGTATGACGTCATACACTGGCGGTAATACACCAGTGTATATTCTGCAGTATCCTCCACGCGCGAGTAATAAAAGACACATTGTAATATTACTGTTATATTTATATCATCGAATTAGGAGAGAACCGTACTGTGTTGGAAAATCTGAGGTATATAACGAAATTATAATAGCTCTAAATTTGATTTAAAACCGAACGCGCAGCCGAAGTGTTATATACCTCTGAATGACTTTGATTAACCAATCACAATCCAGTATTTAAGTCACGGGAGAATATATATATATATTACACAATCAATCTTTATGAGTACCAATCTTCCACGATCACGAGTCATACATTTAAATATTTTTCATAAATACCTGCTCGCATCGACAATTTCATTCTGAGGTGTTTTTTCCAGGGGCTTAAGAGTTGCCCTGCAGAAATCTGCTGAGTCAGAGATTTGTGCACCTTTCTTCCAAAACGACGCTACTGCAGACTGAGAGTTCATGGTATACATCAACTTAGATATAAAGGGAAACGACATAACCCTTTAAGTATCAGCGTGAAATCTCTTCTTAAAGATGAGTTGATTGTATGATTGAGACTGTGTCATGAGTACACGTATGTTTGTATGTGCCGCTCACCATTGTTGTCGATAATCCAGGGCACATACGATGACTGAGGATGTGTTTAAGAATAAGTGTCAAACGGCGATGAGACCAAGTGTTAAACTGAATATCAAGAACGGTGAGAGGCAAAAGCTAGGGTAACATGTTTACATGGAAATAACGTCTCATTCGAACACACAGTTAGCCTAGTGGCTAAAGCGTCCGCTCGACAAGCCAATCGTCATTCGATTCCCCACATGGGTACAATGTGTGAAGCCCATTTCCGGTGTTGTATTGCTGGAATATTGCTAATGGTGAAACACCATACTCACTCACTCACAACAAGCGGATCTGCTGAGACAGCTGTGTAAATAAAATATAATTAGTGATTTAAACATTATGATTTTATATTGAACGAACACACAACACAGTTTGGCCAGGTTACAAATCAGTCTTGGTATTAACGTCTATTCTACCATGACTTCAGTAAATACTGGATTGTGATTGGTTAATCAAAGTCATTCAGAGGTATATAACACTTCAGCTGCGCGTTCGGTTTTAAATCAAATTTAGAGCTATTACAATTTCGTTATATACCTCTGATTTTCCAACACAGTACGGCTGTCTCCTAATTCAGCAATTTCAATAAATCTCTTCATGACTGCAAATCAAGTACATGAAAAGGATAGTACTTGAAGCAAATGCTGTTAAGTGTGATAGTGTGGCAGGCACACCTAACAGTTAATAACCGTTCATCGACTGCTTCATATATTCTATTGTTAAATCAGTTGGAAGAGATAAAGCTCGGTAGATTTCATAGTGTCCGTTGACACATAAACACTAATGTCAGTAGGTAAAACATTCGAAGTATTTTATTGTCAATACTACCCTAAAAATGCAGTCCTCTGGAAGAACGTAAGTACCTAATTATCACGTTGTATTTTTCAAAAATGATGAAGATCATTCAAAAGTCTGAGGATGTTTTAAGAATGTAATAGTGATTAGTGATTCATAAGTATATTATATAATCGATATTGTACACTCGACTTTGCAGAAATGTGAAATTTGCTATCTGTTTCAGTACTTGAAGAAGTATACTAGCTTTCAGAATCAATAGATGGTTGCCATGTAGAGTTTATGCATGTTTTAGCAAAACACCAACATCTTTAGGCACTTTTCTTTCTGAAACGGTAGTGAGTGAGTGGGTTTAATTTTACGCACTCAGCAATACTCCAGCTGTATGTGTAAATAATCAAGTCAAGACTAGAAAATCCAGTGATCAACAGCATGAGCATTGATCTGCACAATTAGGAACATATGACATGTGTCAACCAAGCCGCACCACTCGATCCCGTTGGTCGCCTCTTATGACAAGCATAGTCGCCTTTTGTGGCAAGCACGGGTTGCTGAAGACCTATTCTATCCCTTCTGAAACAGCAGGGGCAAATGGGGTACCCCAGTTCGCTCGTCACACCGAAGACTCGTTCAATATAAAATCAGAAGATCAGCATGACACGAGGCTTTTGAAATAAAAGAAAAAATGTCACAGTACTTAGTCTGTTCAAGCCATTCGAGAGCCAAACCAAACTGCATACTATTTACCACATGACGACACAAAACATCTATAACATGCCTTTTCGTGGAGCCATACACGACACTAGGGCAGAAAACCAGCTGGAGACATGTCTTTATAAGCAACAAGAGCAGGACTTCTTAGATTTCGCGGAGATTTTGTTCTATTCCGTCCATGGCAATTAATCAGGTAGTATCCCGCTCCACATTTTCAGACGTCTCAGCAGTATCCACATTATAGGTCACCTTATCAATGATCTCCTGGGGGCATTTCCCACAAAGTGTCAGAGCTGTGTCGTACCAGAATGACCTCATCGCTCCTTTTATGAATAGATCTTACCCATGGTCAACTTTTGTACATGTGTCGGTCTATCATGCAAGTAATCTACAATTGTTACTACATTATCGAAGTAGATTTGGACCAAAAAACGTTTCAAAACAGGACCCGGTCGAAAATGTAATGAATTAACGTCATGTTTACTCAGGATTACATTTGGATGAGTTCCAATACTATCTCGCACATGAAAATAAGTACCTTGCGTCACAAGAATGCAGTGGGATACAAAAATATCGGTTGGAAAGAGTTTTAATGGATTAGTATGGGAAACTGGTTATGGACAACATTAAGAAATGAGCAAGATCTTTTATGGATAAATCTTCTATTTAATTCTTTAATTCTTTATGATGCTGTCACAGCATCAACTCACAGTTCACCTGATGAAGGGGTCTAAAATGACCCCGATTTTGTGTTTCAAATAATTAATAAGAAGATTTATCCATGAAAGATCTTGGTCATGTTTACAACTACTAAATGCCGCTAAAAGACAACATTAAGAAATGATAGAATAATATCCATGAACTACAAACACTATACACAACAAATACTTCCGCACGATATCTAAGAAACAATTATTAATACGTGTCTCTATTGACAATATGGTCTCTTCCAAACAGAAGGCTGTGAGTGAGCGAGTGAGTTTATTTTTACTCCAATTTAGCAATATTCTAGCAATGTTACAGCGGGGGACACCGGAAATGGGTTTCACACACTGTACCCATCTGATGAATCGAACCCGGGTCTAAGACATAACGAGCGAACGCTTTAACCACAAGGCTACTGTCCCAAAAGAGTGTGTTTCAAGTAAAGGTAATAGTGTATATAAACAAAATTAATCATTAAACATTATTACCAAACTTCACGAGTGACTGATACTGCAGTTTATTTAAAGTGGTGACGTCACCAACTAGTATTTTTCTGGACAGAGTTTTTTGGTAATGGGCCTACAAGGTCTTATCTAAACAAACTGTCGCCAACTATTATAACCCAAAACATTTTTTTTTCAGATTCACTGGGCTCTTTATTTAGATTAATTGTCCTCAAGTGGTATAAATCTGAAGACATATAGATTTGATAGGTGTTACGAGTGTGTATTTTCTGCATATTTTGTTATTAAGTAATAATTATTATTGGGTCACAACGTTTAGTATTTTGAATAATAATTATGATGGGTCACATTTCGTATAACAGATGGTCAGCATTTTTAAGAATTTGGTAGCAGGCTGTCCGGACATTATCTGCCCTTGGTTTTCTATTTTGTTAGTTCCGGGAGACTGCTAGAGATTTCTACAGTGTTGGCGATGGTCGTATGTGCCCGAACTGACTGAGTATATGTATAAAAGCTAGTTGCCGTGTTGAGACTGGGACACACACGGACATTCACTGGAGTTTACATCGCCAACAAACCCGTCAACGCCTGTCATACCGCTCCCTGTGTTTACATTCTGCATAACTGGTGAGTTTGCTATATTATATTTCGTGACCCATTGCCTTAGATTTTGTCTCATTTGTATTGAATTTGAAATCAGTATCTTGAAATTGACTTGTGACTTTGTATAACCTGCTCTCTTTACCAAATAATACAAAATTCGAATGTTTTTTTACTTGTCTATGTTCTGTTTTGCTGGTTCACAGGGAATTTCTTACACCGTTTGTCACGGCAAATTCTTAACCGTAACAGAGGGCCCTTTACATAAACTACACACACACACACACACACAAATAATGAAACGCATAGGTAGTATTTCGAATATGAATCACTGGTGTCTGTGCAAACAGTATATCTATGATGAACGTTGTGTGCAACAAACATTTCATGGTCTTTGTATTATTGCGTTTATACTTTATACTGAAGGTTTGATTTGTTCATTCTTCCAAAAAGGGTCTGGGGGTTCAATGCTCTTGCGACAGTTGACAATCTTAAATTTGGTGTTAACATCATGCCTAGACTTTCTGAGGCTCAGCGCATCAATGCGATTGGTCATTTGTAGGCTGGGGAGTCTCAGTCTGCGATTGCAAGGCAACTTAATGTGTCACAGAGTACCATGGCAAGACTTTGGCATAGCTACCAGCAGCAAGGGTTACCACGTGATCGCCCGAGGTGAGGTCGAGCCGTGTGACCACGCCCGCTCAGGACAGGTTTATTCGGTGGCGACGTTTGCGGAACAGGTTCACCACAGCATTCTCCACAATATCGTTAGTGCCAGGACTCAGAGCAGTTTCTGACCAGACTGTGAGAAACCGCTTACGTGAGGCTGGTATTCGTGCAAGAACACCTTTGTTAGGACCTGTCCTTACACGTCAACATCGGCAACAACGCAGACAGTGGTGTCGCCAACATCTCCCGTGGCCACTGCAAAGTACCACGCACATATATACATACTTCACAGTTTTGAACTCTACGGAAAATTCCCTGTTTCCTGATAGCACCCACTTTTACCTCAGACCAAGCTAAAGTGCTTAAAACTGCCTTTCATAATAGGCATAATCGTAAATTTCGCCATTTTCACACTATACCATATTGCGATTCAAAGCGTTGTTTGCTGTATGTTTTGAAATGCTGATAATCGGATAATTACTGGGAGTATTGAATTTCAAAAATAGCACATTAATGATCACTGAAATCAAGTTTTCATCTAATGATAATTCTGAAACGTCGCCGATGAACCCAGAATCGGTTGGGATGTTTTAGAAAATACACGTACACGAACGCCGAAGTGCGCTTTCCGCCATATTGGTTAGTGTTTACAAAATCACGTTTCGAGAAGGCCGGTATTGAGACGCCTATTACAGCACGTATATTTCATAGTTAGGTGCGACAAATGAATCAATGAATTCCCCAAACATCTTAGAATGAAATTACAAATGGTCTTTATCACCAATACCAACTGTCTAGATAAAACGAAACGAAATATGCTTGGTATGAAAACGAACACTGTGTTCGAAAGACAGCGCTTGTTTGAAATGTAAACAAAGAAGAATTCTGATTTTACAGTGCTTAGCGTTTTGGGAAATTTTCCAGCATCCAACCGTCTAATCATTGCGTATAGTGGCTCAATACGCTTAGAATAATCAGGGAAAGAATATCGTAGCAAGAAACAGCAAATGAAAAATAGATACAATGCAATCATTTGATAATTCATAAGAAAATGTAAAACATTTAGTGCAGCCTGACGCCATGACTGGCGCAAAATCACGCAAAAGACAACGGTAGATCTACTTGTCGACATTTCTGGCTTCTTCTGTCATTTACAATATAAACGATATAACAATACACAGATAGTCAGAATAATTCTGATTACTAACATCTCACATTTATACACAAAAGATCCCTGAATCAAGCAAAAAGTCGTCGCAAAAACCTGTGTAACCTTGTCAGCGAAGCCGCCATTTTGAAAGAAATCGGTCATCAGTAGTGATGTCACACGTCAACATTGTTGCACATGTTAGGCAATTTCTTTGAGATGAAGGTCGGTTGAACAAGAGTAAACACAATGCCCATACCATTCCGATTGCACTTTTAGTATTGTCATGTATATTTTGCGCATCGTTCAGATATTTTTTCATGAAATTGATTTCAGTATCTACATATATCCATGTTCAACACCATATCATGTGTGGATATAAGGTATCTGTTTTTATTTTTTGAAAGCTTTTGATTGTTTGAATAATATTTACATGGGGAATTGACTCAGTAAGTGTATTATACCACATTTTAAGCCTCTACACAAGTGTTGGAAGATCACACGTAGCCATTGCTGCAGCATGTGCTTTAGTTCCCGTGACGTGCAATATTCAATACGTTGGGACAAATATTGCAGTTTCATATCAACAGGTTAATAAACAGCGATTTAATTCCAACTTATAAGTAAAACGGATAATATTAATGAAAATGATTTGTACATTTTATCAAATGTAGGGACACACATACTACTATTTAAAGGAATTGTCGTGTTCATTGTATTGGTTTGTGTCGTTTTTATAGACAAAACTATTATGAATATTAATTGACCAGGTGCGAGTTTGTCAAAACGTTTCATGATTCATTATCATTGTTTTTAGATAATAAAGTCAGTTCAAATGCGATTGAAATATATCTGATGGCAGAATGTCTCACTCAAACAATATTTATACGGAAATTGTTAAAAATATATAAATCAGGTCAAGTCTTAATTTGGACAAGCCTTACGTCCATTTTCTAATACTTCTTTACTGAAAAAGCGATCTCTTTACCTTTCATTGCATACTTATGAAGGGAATTGATTTCATAATCATGAGAAGAAAAGTCTTTTTCCTAAATGAACACTCAATGAATATTCAGGTGTTGTGAAATGTTCATTTACTCTAAATTGATGCCAGACAGGTGCGCGTGTTGCCCACAATAAGATACGTAGTAAAACCGTCGAATTGTTCATATATTCAGGACACTATTTCAGTGGTAAAACCATTCATTTTATGTTTTGTCTAAAAGTGTTGAATTCTGACACAGAAGCCGAGATCTTTTACCCACTGAGTGGAAATTAGGTTAGATATATACTAATCAGCAAACCAGTGTCTTCTTTTTCCGACGTCACAAAATGCACAAAACATGCCATGACGTCAACTAAAATGTCGCATTATTTTCAGTTATTTCATTACATTTGAAAATGTGGCTGTTAGACCGTTAATAATGATGCAAAGTTTATCAAAATACATCTACACAAACAGGAGAAAATGGGAATCTAAGAACTGAATTATGTATCGGACAGGCCCATCCAAATCGCTATTACCTGCTTTCTGATGTAGTACATCGCGCATCTTTTCTTAGAAATTGTGAAACTACCAAAATTATCACTTTGTATTTGAATAGTTTGGTTCACTGTGAACAAAACATAACGAAAATACACTGTCCGTATCGAAAGCAAATTCTCTCCATGTGTTCTGAGTTACATTGACATAATGTAAAGCATAGCGACGTCCTTTTCTGCCAAGGACAACTGATAGTACGCATCATTTCACTATCACCAGCTACAGGGTAAATATTCCCCTAAGCAAAGCTTTTGGGAAAAGCCTAATGAGAAATAAATGAATGATTTTTTTTTTAACTGCAATTTCCAGTTTATGAAGGTGATTATAATCGGTCGAACACAACAGGCAGGACGTGGTGGAAGGGATCGTTGAGGTGGGTAGCCAATTTAGCAAACTATATAAACTGTACTTATCACCCCGATTACCAAGACATAAAGCCTACTGTTCCTTGTACGAAAAACTTCAAGTTTTGTTTCATAAAGGGATATCAGCGATACACGTGACCGAAGTTTATCTGACATTCCCTGTATTGAATTAATTTTCATTAATATTCTTTCTGGGACATGAAAATGTAAAATTAAAATGTAATATTGATCAGCGTCGAACGTCCCATGTTAGAGCTACTGAAGCGTGATGTTTGCTTTGGTTGTTATTTAACGCCTCTCTCAGCAACATTCCAGCTTTATGGCATCAGTCTCTAAATAACTGAGTCTAGACCAGACAATCCAGTGATCAACATTGATCTGTATAGCTGGAATACAATGACATATGCCAACCAAGCCAGCGGGCCAGACTACCCAATCATGTTATTTACCTCTTCCGACAAACACGGGTTACTGAAGACTGAATTCTAACCCGGATTTTGTTTGACACGTCATCGTTTCACAACTGAACAGAACGATGCTCATGCTGTTGATCACTTGACTGTCTGGTCCAGACTCGATTATTTACAGACCGCCGCCACATAGCTGGAATACTGCTGAGTGCTGCGTAAAATTAAACTCACTCACTTTAATAATGTCATATCTTGTCTATCATGTCTCAGATGCGTTAATATTTAAATGTGATCGCTTACCGACGATATAACTATGTGTATAGAGACGGTGGGGCATCATTGTGGTAAAGCGTTCGCTCGTCACGCTGAAGACCCGGGTTCAATTCCCCACATGGATACAATAATGTATTAAGTCCATTTCTGGTGTCACCCGTCGTGATATTGCTGTTAATCCTAAAAGCGGCGTAAAACTAAACTCACTCAATCTACACACATCTATGTATTGGGTTCCTCTTGCAAGACAAACCCGGCCTTGAATCTATGGGGTTGTTGGGGTCGGAGTTGTTGTTTCTGTCATCTTTCGTGTTTTAGTTATATCTTTATTCAGTGTGACGTGTTTACGATGAAAGGCACATTTCCTAAGGGACAATACAGTTTTATCAATTAGTCGATCAAAAATATTTCCATAAACCGGAAATACGGGCATGATCAAAGGACGTATTTTTAATATAGTTTCCGTGTGCCTGACTTCCTTGAATAATGCCGAGTAGAACACCAAAATAATTAACAAATTAGTCTGTTTATAGTGAACCAAAAAAGCGAGCCAGTACTCAATATTTGTATTTGCAGATATACTGCATCTAGAATAACATCTAATCTCTCTTTTGTAAATTTGCTTACTAAGACTTGCCAAATATACTGAACAGCAACAGAAACACAACTTTTTAGTCAAGTTTTTAAAGAGAAGACATATACATGGCCGCTTTCTTTAATTAGATTTCATTTTTTTCGACATTTGCGTTTCTTTTGCTGTTCTGTATATTTTTGATATATGAATGGGAAAGCTGTTTCTCCTGATAACTGTCGATTTCCAGGGACAATCTACCGCGACTCTTGAAACCATTGTCTCAAGAAACCATTGTCTCAAGAAACCATTGTCTCAAGAAACCATTGTCTCAAGAAACCATTGATCGTTTGTTCCAAGTGTTACTTTGTGTCTTCGGGGCTTTCAACACCCGTATCTATCCTTAAGTTATACTTTAAAGCTGGACTACAGTGGTATTCATTCACTTACTCTCTCAGTCAATTACTCATAGGTAGCCCAGTGGACAGTGGTGCCACATTTTGCGGTGTAACAATACGCCGTGCAGAGTTGCGCCTCTTTGACACGCCAGAGTGAGTGAGCTTGTTAAGACCGCTTTGACTCTACATGTCCGCCCCGGTTATGTTTCTAGGTTTCACCTTACCCGTGCTTGCGAATTGTACGAGTTTGTAAACGTCTGATACCGGCATTTCTCCGAGCACTATCCCCACGTTATGCTGACACGTCGTGACGTTACTTCGTGGGTGGTGAGGTTGTCTAGTGCATTCGTGACCAACTCGTGTTATTCCGGGACTAGCCGAATAGTACGAAAGCCTAATGCTGCCACGTTTGTAGGATAAGATATTTTTTTCAAAGACAATTCTCGTTACTTCAATTATTTACTCGCTGCTTCGAGTATTTTCTCGTTATTTCAAATATTTTTCGTTGCTTCGATTAATTTGTCGTTACTTCCCTACACCCTACACCCTACACCCTACACCACCAGACTTTCAGTGGTCATAAAACAAACTTTCAGTTCAATAGGGAGGGTGCGAACCGTTGCAACCGCGGTATCTTCCCATAAAGCAATCATGTGCCCAGATATGGAAAGTATACTTTTTTAATTCATGTAATGAATTATGATTTTTATATTAAGATCTATTGTATCCAAGATACAAAAAAGTGCTTGAGAGCACTCTCAGGTTCTCAAACAACTCAGTTCTTGACTGATTTTCACTCTAATTACCAGTAAACTAAGAAAGATGGAAATGTGTTGTTACTGTACTCTGCAATGACTTGTAGCAGAACAAAATAGAATTTTCATTCTTTTCTCAAAAACACAAAAGGTTAAACATTGAACATACAAGTATGTGTAAATATAATTAATATATTTACATGATATCATTTGAAAAGGCACAATGTTTCATACATTTGGATAATTTGAGAGTGAGTGGTTGATAATCACATTTCATGAGAAAAATACACGTACAGGTAGACGGATTCACACAGAAATATTTTGTTGAAAATGATATTCGTTGTTGTTCGACAACAAGTGGTGGGCATATTAGTAAAACATGGGTGTCGATACCGTCCGAAGCATATTTCCTAAACTATTCGTGATAACTTCATCAGACTAGGAACACGTATCAAGCGTGATAGATAGGTGTGCCATTTGTGCTTAAACCCAGATATGAATCTTTTGCGGTTTCCACCCAAATGTGACCTAGGCTGTGGATATGAGGATGTCATGTTGTTCAGAGCAGATTTCCTTAAACTATCCATGCTAGCTTCATAAAAAATGACTTTAAAATATATCTCCCACGCAACAAACGTTTGACCTTGCTGTCAGATCCCAAGTGGAATATGTGCCAGCATTAAAGACTAACGTTGATTCGTTATACAGACATAATATAATATTATTGATTTAAACTCCTAGAGATCAATAATCCTAAAACATACATACAATCACCACAACAAGCCCGCAAGATCGTCAGAAAACACTCGGCTTGACCCACGAAAGCCATTATGTCAACAAACACACGTGCATGTACATGTATTTGAATCTCTCACCGTCAGTCGCATGAGTTTTATCAAAAACTTCACATTAGGCTGCACAGTTCTGTTCTCTATGTTCGTTCTACTTTCAATATGACGATAATTATTTCTCAAACAATAACTTTATGCCATGAACGATTTAAGAAGTCAGGATTATTTTTATCAAAGCACTGCGTCATTACGCGCGTTCTGATTGGTTTGTCGTCCTTTCGCACATATATACAAAGCATCGAGATGGGGACGAGTCTTCTTTGAGGTTACAGAAAGTGGTGAGTGGTGACGAATGGGCCTAGTGGTGAAAGCGTCCGCTTGCCAGGCTGGAGATACGGGTTTATTTCCCCACATGGCTACCATGCGTGAGGCCCATTTCTGGTGTGACCCTGCCGTGACGTTGCTAAAAGCGGCATAATACTATACTCACTCACTAACGTTACTGCGATAGCGGCTAATATGGCGTCTAACAAAGATCACTCACTCACAATAGTGGAGCAGCCAAGCAGATATTATGTGCACTTAATGTCAAAAGCGTGACACTTTTAACGTCTGATGGATAGTGAACAGGATATGGGGGCACTTAAAATAATGCCACTTTGCGCATGCGCAGTAGATAGATATTGTGCTTTTTTCGCTCCACTTACAGCTTGTGGTCCGCCATCAGTACACTAAATGGGATGATTTGTCTCAAAAATACTGACCTAAAAGACTGGTAAAACATCTCAAACACTCTTTCAGAGTCAAATAATGAAGCTCGTCACACAAGTGGTCCTTTTCGGCATGTTCGTCACTGCGGCGTCCGCAGGGAAGCGGCCTTCTGAATTCAAGCGGCTTTTCTCCAAAGAAAAGACAGAGCCATCCTACTATTATGACAGCAAAAAAGATGACTATCCCGCGTACAGGAAGCAGCCTTCTGAATTCAAGCGGCTATTCCCCAAAGATAAGACAGAGCCATCCTACTATTATGACAGCAAAAAAGATAACTATCCTGCGTACAGGAAGCAGCCCTCTGAATTCAAGCGGGTATCCCCCAAAGAAAAAACAGAGCCAGTCTCCTATTATGACAGCAAAAATTACTATCCCACGTACAGGAAGGCAAATGACTACAAGCGACCAGCTTACTACGACCACTACCCTACAGAACCCTACATTCCCGCTACCTATGTTGGTTACGAGTCGAACGTCTATGATGCTGAACCTGCCCAACGTCGGCTAGTGATGGAGTTTCGTGGAAACCTGAAGGTCTATGGAAACAGACAAAGGACAAGCCGTTTACTTAGTAGCATGAAGAACAGGGACCTCTTCTACTAACTTGTGAGTACATGACGAACAGGGACCTCTTCTACTAACTTGTTAGTACATGACGAACAGGGACCCCTTCTACTAACTTGTGAGTACATAACTGAGAGTACAGTCTCAATAAAACATCCTCGATATCTCGAGGTTATACGTTCTGATATTTCTCCACTATACCCAGGATGCATCTGACAGTTTTATTACCTCCCTTGGCTGGCTCCGCATTCTCCCAGTAGCCAATCAGCTAAGCCGCTGTTACAACCGAGCTTGGCAGTATCAACAAAGACAGCAGTTGCAACTGCGAAGGTTTGTTCGCAGTGCAACTCAGACTTTGGGGAAACCATGCAGACAAGTTGACAGGTCCGACTCTTAAAAAACACATGCACAAACTCCTCCTACCTCTTTCAGAGTAACTCTTCTTCATTTGTACTGCCAAGTTTAACCAGTTTGATAATTTTAAAAGCGAAAGTGAGTTGTGATTGGCTCGCTCAACTTCCCAGCGTAGACAAATGATTGGGTAAAAGGCCAGCCAAGGGAGGTAATAAATTCATCAGGCAGGACCGTAGATGCATCCAGGGTATAGTGGATATGTATACAACGGAAGGTATACCCTGGAGATATCGAGGATGAATACAAGTAGGAACCTGAACTTTCAATTTGGGTAAGAGACATAAGCGTTAAAGAGAGACTGAGTTGATTTTATTTCGAAATGTAGGCCATCTTGTCAAAAACAGACATCTTACGAATGCACTAGCCTCACAGTACCCGAACCCTATTATTTTCCAAAGCGGTGGGGTAGCCTAGTGGTTAAAGCGTTCGCTCGTCACGCCGAAGACCCGGGTTCGATTCCCCAAATGGGTACACCGTGTGAGGTCCATTTTCTGGTGTCCCCCGCCGTGACATCGCTGGAATATTGCTAAAGGCGGCGTAAAACCAAACTCACTCACTCACTCATCTATTATTTTCCCAACTGCCAGCCTCCTTCTCTAATACTATATAGCCTTAAATTCAGCATGTCCAGAAGTTCTGGTCTGGGGTTCCTTTTCAGTTCATATGGGTTAGTTTGTTACTATCAATCATATCAATTACACAGACTCAGAGGCACCACCATTTGGCGTTTTTCACCACCCCTAAACACAACGCACGTGCACAACACAGTAGCCACATACACGTCCATGGGGTGTCATTCTTTACTTTGACGATTTTCAAGAAGGCCGATGAATCACTGTAGTGTTCGCTCGTCACGCCGAAGGCCTGTGTTCGATATGTGATATTCAATATGTGAATCCCATTTCCGATGACCCCCGCCGTGACATTGCTGGAATATTGCTAAAAATTGGGTAAAACACAACCCACTCTCAGAGATTGAGGGCGGTTTGGTAGCTTAGTGGTTAAAGCGTTCTCTCGTCACGCCGAATGCCCGGTTCGAAGCCCCACATGGATGCAATGTGTGAGGCCCATTTCTGATGCCCCCCACCCCCACCCCCATGTTTCTAGTTTCGTCAGAGCCATATCCATGCTATTGTGTTTCAGCAAAATGGTAACTAATATGACACTTGCATCGAGTTGAACTTCCTCACTGTTGACAAGCAATAAACTCACTCTCAACATTGAGAAGGCAATATAAAAAAAGAATCAGAATGATAAAGATGTTCAATTTTGGTTAAAATGGATTTGATATGAATCACTTTTTTAAACAACACAAAATCTAACATTTAAAAATATTCAATCTCAACACCCTATTTTGGTTCTAAAATCGAGGCGAACTGTGCTTATGACCCACATTCTATGTGCTCTAGCGTGCCCAAGGGACGGAACTCCGTACAGCTTATTGCGACAGGCCCACCTTTGCACCGTTTCAGAAAGAACAGAGTTTGACGCATGCCCTATTATCCCGGTCATGACCTCCAAAAACACAGAGTCTTATTTTTTCTTCTATAATATGTTATCAAAAAGGTATATATTTTATTTCAGGACTCTTCATATGTGGCAGTTCGGCGCATAGTTTCTAAAATCATTAAAGTGGTGTCAACTATTCAGCTTTTGGTCTGTGTCTCCATTACATCAGTATGCGTTGAGTCGGGACTATACAAAATATGATTGTTGAGGGTCGAGTGTAAAATATCGATGTGAGATAAAATCTACCATGCCTCAAATTAAGGTGAATACCGTTATCAGCAATATTCCAGCAATATCACGGCGGGGGACATCAGAAATGAGCTTCAAACGACTGGAAGGCTTGAGGTTAATGATCCTGAAAGCGTCATACTTTATTTTAACGATGGGATACAAAGTCGTCATGGAAGATAGCACGGCACTGGGAGGGTCACTCATCACTCAAAAGTATGGAGTATTGAGTGAGTTTAATTTTACGCCGCTTTTAACTATATCACAACAAGGGCGCCAAGGACACGAGAAATGTGCATCACACAATGTATTTATGTGGGAAATGAACCCGGTCTTCACGATCGAACCCTTTATCTACATGGCCACCCCACCGCTCCTAAAATTTGAAAAGCATTTAGAGGAGTGAATCATGTTCAGCATGTTAGTGGATCACAAATCTCTGACCAAACAAATGTTATGACTGATCGGTTCCAAACTATGAGGGTCGGTGGAGTAGCGTAGTGGCTAAAGCGCTCGCTCGTCACGTCGGGTCTGTGTTCGACTGCCCATATGGGTACAATGTGTGACACCCATTTCTGGTGTCCCCTGCCGTGACATTGCTGGAATATTGCTAAAAGCTGAGAAAATCTCAATCACTCACTCAGCAAATTCTTGTCAATAATATCTGTAACGTCCTCAGAGCATCCGTCACGACCTTCGGCTGCAGATTCTTCTTGTCGTCACCTTTTGTTGACAGCAGTAACCTCGGCGTAAAACCATACTAACTAACTCACTCACTCACTCACTCGCCCCAAGCTATGAGTTGATGTTCTCATTGCCGGGTACAACCAACTGTCGTTCCCTCATATACACACTTTTCATTTCCTCATTGCTGAAGTAGTTATAAACAAGCATAGCTGGCATTACAATAATTAGTCCGCCTATCAAAAAACACGTGGTTATGTTGAACTCCGGGGACCAGTACAGTAAATCTAAATCCTCGTTGTAATGATACAGTGTCCAGAATATAGATGCAATGGGTGTTCTCATGGCTTGAACTAAAGATGCAAGGATTGCTCCCTCGGCATGCTTGATCAGCAGAAAATGAAACAGGTATCCAACACAGTGAGCTGATATCATCAGCACCACTTTCAATGACAGGTGTTGACAGGATGTGGCCGTGGAGACACTACAGCGCATGCCCAAAGAAAAGCGGCGCAACAGTTCCTGGAAAGAGTCGGCCTGTAAAAGAAAACATTGATGGGCGTCAAATATGCGACTGACAAAACACTGTGCGGACATGAGTTTACAACGCGTTTAGAAATATTTCAGCAATATAACGGCTGGGGGCATCAGAAATGAGCTTTACACAATGTATCCATGTGTGGAATCGAACCGGGCCTTGAGTGCACGCATTAACCTAAAGACTATCCCGCCACCATATACATGAAAAATATACTGACGGAGGCAAATAAGGGAACACGTGTTATTACAACAGAACAAGTGTTACTACATTCTATTCAGGTTTCTTTTGCATACTTTGTATTGAATTGTGGGAGGAAATCACGAAATATATAAATATATGGTATTGAAACATGTGGTGAATGAGTTTAGTTTTACGCCGCACGCTGCAATATTCCAGCTATATAGCAGCGGTCTATAAATAATTGAGTCTGGACCAGACAATCCAGTGATCAACAACATGAGCATCGATCTACGCAATGGGGAACGGGATGATATGTGTCAACCAAGTCAGCGAGCCTGACCACCCGATCCAGTCAGTCGCCTCTTACGACAAGCATAGTTGCCTTTTATAGCAAACATGAGTTGCTGAAGGCCTATTCTACACGGTACTTTCACGGGTCTGAGACACGTGGACTTCCAAGCGTTCTCCTATACTAATAAAAATGTGCTAGTCACATTATGAATGACTGTCAAAGTGTGATATCAAAAGAATTCCGGAACATCCGCCCCACCGTTAGCACCCTCCTCAAATGTGATATTTAAAGAATTCCGGAACATCCGCCCCACCGTTAGCACCCTCCTCAAATGTGATATTTAAAGAATTCCGGAACATCCGCCCCACCGTTAGCACCCTCCTCAAATCACCAATGAGCACGAGGAAAAGGCAACATTGCGATTTTACAATATTTCATTTGACATTAACGTTTTCAAGGAGCAATGGTAATTACCACATGGAAAAATATATGTGCAAACACTGACAAACATTTGTAAGTCCTTGAACAAGATGGGGTATCGTGGGACGCCTTCATGATCAGAAAAGGCCATTACAATCAAATAGTGTTATGAACGTCATCACAGAAACAAAATGCCTTTTCTGCAATGACGTTTATAGCAGAATTTAGTGCTAATGACGTTTATAGCAGAATTTAGTGCTAATGACGTTTATAGCAGAATTTAGTGCTGGGTTTACTTTGAATGAAATCTGGATATTGTCGCTACAGTATGAAGCCCATTTGGGTGAGTGAGTGAGTGTGTGAGTGAGCTTAATGAAATAGTACAGAAACGGACTGATGAATTGCAAATTTTATCATATATTTTTAACAAAAATATAAATAGTATACATGTTTATCATTTACTAATACTCAGCTTTCTTCTAGTTGAATACCAAACAGCTATATGATATTTGAAAATTTTCCGGTCTCCCCTCAAAAAGTTGTTAAAAAAACGCAAAAGTTGTTATCTGCCGCGGAGGGGTAAAACTGCAGAAACGGAACAGCCACTATCTCGTCGTACACGAGATACACATGCCTGATGAATAATGAAGTTGAATGCTGACGTGAAACAGTTGATGATTAAAGTGTACGATTTTTCCGTGCTGAAGTCGAAAGGGGCAAGCCATTTTATGCCATGAATAAATTCCGTAAACAGGCATCAAGAGCTTTAGGAGCATCAGCAAGGGTACTGACAAATGTTCTGGAACACAAACATAATATTGTGAGGGCGATGCGAAGTAGGGAGGAGTCGTGGCAAATCACACAAATTAAAACATTTGGACAACTTTCAAAAGAACCTTGTAAGGCAGTGTATCAACAAACTTTACTCTGAAAACAAATACATATCGCTGAACATTTTGGAAAAGCATTTGAATCAAGAACACAAACTCAGAGTATCAAAGCACAAATTCCGGCGACTCTTACACTCTTTTGGGTATCGTTAAAAGAAAATTTCGGAGGAGAATAGGTCAGTTCTCTTTGATATCGTTCGCTTGAGAAATAATTTTCTCAGGGTAATAAAGAAGAAGCGCGAGGAAGGGTTCGAGCCAGTGTAATTGGATGAGACCTGGGTCAATGCCTCGTACACTGCCAGCAGCCAGTGGGTACACGATGGGGGTGATAAGGGGTCACGTAGAAAGCTGCCTCTAGGGAAAGGAAAGAGACTAATCATTCTCCATGCAGTTTGCTCCATCAAAGGCTTTCTCCCAGGCTGCGACTTTGTATTCAGGGCAAAGTCCACAGATAACAGACACAGATAACAGACACAGATAACAGAGAGTAAATGGTCAATGTAAAGTGCTTACCATTCCAAATCCAGGAATGAGGTCTGCCCAGAACAGAAGTACGACAAACACCAAGGCCGATAGCTGAGCATACACGAGAAAATTCACGGTCTGGGCCTAAAACACAACATGTTCGATGTTACCTGAAGAACAAACAACATGAGAAATACCCCCCTCATGCATTTCGATGATCGTGACCTATAAATGTAAATATATCTATCACAGAAAATATTAGATGCTGAGGACCAATATCATTTGCAAGACCGTTTAGGTCTGGAACGTTAAACAACAAAATGACGTCTGTGAACTATGTCAGCCAGGCTGGAAACCCCGATCCCGTTTATGGGGAGCAAGGGTTGCTGAAGATCAGTTATAACACGGATCTTCACGGGTAGATCCGGCTCATCACACTGTCGTGATTTTCTTCATTTCCTTCACTGTGTTTATCTTGAGACGTGGAGTTAACAACGGGAAGATCGTCTACAGACTAAACGATCGCGGAAGTCTGCTTGCAGTGACCAATACTTTTAATATTTCACAGATTATGATTAGCAGACAATGAAACAAGTACCAACTAACCCCCAAAAGCTTACGGTTTACCTCCATTTAGAACGCCCTGGGTCAAATACAAGAATTCAGGATCGACTCATCCGACCAAATTTAGCTCCGAATGAAATTCGTCCAAAAGCAGTTCGTTCCTGTTGTGCCGTCGCTCACAAAACGCCATAGCGGTAACAGTCGTCTATCGTGTACACAAAACTGTGGCACAGTCGCTGCTTCCGTGTCATGCTAATCTCTAATTTAATCTTCACGTCTTGAAAAGACGTAGTCGTGTCTGTCCATGAGGAAATGAACGTAAACCCAAGGCAGCTTTTGTCAGTTCAACTAGGAGAGCATACCGACACCCTTTGATGGCCAAGTTGTAAATCATCTGGGTCGACGATTTCTTTCAGGACGACAATGCACAAGCCGTCCGAATCCATCACCCCTGGCCTTTATCTCACTGAACATCCCTGGGATATGACAAAGAGAAGTTTGTGGCAACGCCTACCACTAAACTAGACGTCATTGGAGGAGTGAAAGTGTTTCGCTTGTCATTTTACGCCACACCCAGAAAAAAAATCCAGCTATGACGGTCTGAAAACAACCGAGTCTGGACCAGCCAATCCTGTGATCAAAAGCATGAGCATCGGCCTACACAACTGGGATGCGATGACATGGCAAACGATGGCAAACAAGTCAGTGAGCCTGACCATCCGATCCCGTTAGTCGCCTCTCACGACAAGCATGGGATAGTGAAGACCAATTCTAACCCGGACCTTAACGGGTAGAAAAGTTTCAGTTTTGAAATCTCCCCACTATCCTACGTAATCTCCTACCACACTTCCTAATTCTATCATAATGAGTACATTAGATGCTCTGAGGAGACAACGGAAACGATGAGGTCTACACGAACAAAACCCACGAGGTTGACAAAACAATAATCATTGGTTTGTGACGCACTTCGAAATTTCGAACGCGACTCTGCAAGGTCATTTGTGAGCATGAACGACCACGGATATTGTCCTCTAGTGTCAGTTTGCATTTCCATATACACCCAAAATAAAATTGGAACTGTAATTTGAAAGAAATGTAGCTAACTTGTGGGCGTTTCAGTTCCTGCTCTGTGATGACTCTGTTAACTGCGTCTGGGACGAATCCAAAGCAAAATGAAAGGGGCCAAAGAATTCGCCCAACAGGGGAGACCACTGTGTCACTGCCTTTGCTACTTCCGGTTCCGCTGCTTCCTTTCAGGCCCCAGATGCGAGGTTCCATTGTGATAAAGAGTCCTATCATTGCAATTATTATGCAAACAGCTCTTCTCAAGCTCACACCTGAAAAAACAAACCCAGAACGAAGCATTAATACGGTTGTTTGTACTAAACCATTTTCGGAGGACTTTGAACTCATATAACGCTTTTGTACACGTTTAGTGACAGAACATAGATATGAATTAGTGCTAATAAATAACACGATGTGTGCACGTGTAGCTGATGTTTTTGTTCGTGGAAAGAATGTCTCTGTCTGTGCATTGTCTGGAACATATGTGTTATGCCTGTGATTACACTAGGGCTGGGACAGGTCGATTTTTTCTACCCGGATACCCCATTCCTTTATCTTACCTACTCTACCCGATACCCGTTATGTTCATTCCTGACATCAAATTTGTAAAAAATGGCAATATTTTCTTCAGTTCGAAGGTTAAAATTTCGATTTTTGTGCAATATTTTATTCATGTATTCGACTGTAGTTTATGTCGAAATCGTTAAAATAATCATGAAAGAATACTTTGGTACATGTATATTTGTTACTCTGCTAGCCACATGATCCTGAGGGTGGTCCAGGCAATGAGACGGATACCCCAGTCTTGCTCATTACCCACCCATCTATCTAGCTAGCTAGCTAGCATCCTCCCGTGGAGGTAATCCAGTGTAATATTTTACAGCTATATAACACTAGTGTAATACCGATAGACGTATGACGTCATCATGACTCACAGCTATGACGTCACAATGCTAATGCCGCTGTCGGAATGGTACTAGACCTTGCTTGACTCTTGGAAAGCTGAGGATCCTCACACTGCAGACAGTGTAGCCGCAGTTTCTATTAATGTGTGTTGGAGAATAATAAACAGAATACAAAACCCGCTTCCGTAAAATACCATTTTTAACAAAATCGTGAAACTCGAATACAACATTAACTTGTTTAATAAAAATGGTAGTACACAGGAGGTCGTTTAGTATCCTTCACACATACATACATACATACATACATACATACATACATACATACATACATACATACATACATACATACATACATACATACATACATACATAATCAGTTGAGCGCTGAGTGCCCAGGCAATATATATTGACTGTGTTCAGCACTCAACTGATGAAGGATCGATAATAATTCGCCCTGAAACGTTGTATGATGAATTAGGTCAGTTAATCACACCGTGACTACTTTCCTGAAAAAGTGTAACAATGAATAAGTCTAGTATCTGTAGGAGTAGTCCAAAGTATAACACAGGTTGCATTCAACCACGTTTTAAAACATAACAGCGTGAATACAGTGCCCTGTATGATCAACACAATATATTTGAATAATTCAGTCCAGTAAATTATTAAGGCCGCATTAATATATATTTCACCGCTGTATATTGTCTACATGTATTTATGTATAGGGTCGGATACATCTTTTGGAGAAAAAAAGGATGCACACTCGTGAGAGAGTGGGAGTGCACGCGTCATTTTCACGAGTGTTGAAATGGTCATTTAGTAAACACTCAGGAAAAAGGGTGGAACCGCGTATGATGTATTACTGTTGTGTTACCATTAACTTTATACCATTTGACAGCTTTTGATGAGATGAATTGTCATATGATACATGCCCCATTATTCATGATAATAATCATAATCATAATCATTAGCATAATGAATAATGTATTCATAATCATTTTCCCACAAATGATGTCCAAAAATACATTTGTGCAGAAATTCCTGCAGGAAAATAGGTTTACTGCGAAATTTTCGGGGAGAACTAAATGTTTCTGTTTTCAAACAGCACATCGTATCACTTTATTTAAGCAATCTAGTATTTACGTTAGCTTGCACTATGCACTCGCATTTTGTGTAAGGAGTCAATATATACAGAATTTACATTCAATTACCTTCACTCACGGTCTCAGCTTAATTATTAATGCTTATTTATTTCTAGTTCGAAACCTGTTAGGCCTTTTAGCAGTTAGATTTGCACTTTAGCTTGACGTAAAAGGCGACTAACGGGATCGGGTGATCAGGCTTGCTGTCTTGGTTGACACATGTCATGATATCCCAGCGTAAATCTAAACTCACTCACTCACTCTTCTCATAATTTCTGCTTACCTTTTCTGAGCATTATGTATCTACACATAACTGTAAATGGTATCAGAGAAGATCCGATGATTGACTGCAAATACGGAGGGGTTCTCTCGGGAAGGCTGGCAAACACGATGAAAGCTCCAGTCAAAGCATTTGTGAAGCCATAAATCGCCAAAGATTTCAAACTGACAGTTGGTCTCAAAGGCAACTCTCTGTCGAAAAACTTCCATCCCAGGTACACTGCCGAGAGAATCAGAAGCTCCCAGAACGTATCAACAAACTGTCCTACAAATACGTCACTCCCAATTTTATCAAACGTGGACGACCATATCGGCAACACCAGCGACGTCCCCAGGTGTCCGAGCAAGGCAAATAGAGAAAGAATTATGCTCTTGGCGTTTATGGACAAGCCTCCAATACATGATCGTAGACGCGAGAAACATCCCGAAGTTTTGTGTTCCCGTGAATCTCCAAGGAGGCGTGACTCTTCCTCGTTGGAGTCACTTGTTTCTGTGTCACAGTTTTGAATGGTTGCGTGACCCGTGCCTTCCATTCTTGTCACTCACGTCGTGCCCGGCGAATCTGCATTAGGTCCTTAAGTATAAATATAGGATTGCACAGGTATACTTCACACAGTAGAGTCATGTTTCTTGGTCATCTCAACATAACAGCTGATCCAGTTTAGCGAGGCACGTGACCATGACGTCGCGTGACTACTGTACAGTTCGACCCAACTGGGAAGAATTGTTGATACAGGAATGATTGATCGACCTTCCTCGTTGAAGCTTCCGTGAGATCGAGACGAGTGATACTATATAGTCTTTGTGCTTATGCGTGTCTCTGTCCGACTGAGCCTTGTTTGTGTGTGTATACTTATTTGCGTGCGTTTGTGAATGGATGTGTACATGTGCATTTAAACTGTTTTATACCGCAGTTACCACCACCATACAATTAATAACACGTTTTTGTACAGAGTTTGTTTATTACCGAATAATGTTCATGCAGGCACATCATCATTTGACAGAAGAAAGCAGAAATAAGTAATTATTCTAATACATAATTATGTATTCTTAACATCAATATCCGACTTAAAGGTTTGCAGGTTCATCTAGGGATGTGTTTATGATTATTTTACTGAATGACTATCTCTGTGTCTGGATTAGGGTCTGGAAATATTCCTGACGTCATATGAGACTGGGTTACATTGGCTGTACGTATTTCTATAATGACTAAAATGCATAACACAAAACCATAAAAAATCCAGAGTGGTGCTATTTGTAAGTTTGTAAATTCAAAACGTCAAACAGACAAACATGAAATCTTGGTAACAGAATATCTCAATCTCTCAATCTCAATCTCAATCACTCAATCTTAATCTCTCAATCTCACAATCTCTCCCTCTCTCTCCCTCTCCCTCTCACACACTCACATGCGCGCAAGCACACACACACACACACACACACGTACGTATATATTACACGCCATATACATCACAACCATATAATCACTTCGAGCGAACTCTTGACAACTGAGTGCATAATTACAAGAAAATATTTGGTTCTTAGGTAAACACATTGCCCGCATGTCTGTTATCAGGTAGACAGCTTTGACACTGACAAGCAAGGTAGGTTTTAACGTCACAGCTAAATTCTTACATTCGCAATATAAGACATTATATACTTTTAATCAACATGGCTATTAGTAGCACTTGATCTGTTGTAAGGGATAACAATCAAGGCGCCGGCCGGCACACAAAACATTTATTTACGACGACTGGACAAGACAGAAGACAAGACGAGACTGATGCACACATGTAGCACGGACGCCCTGCTTACAGTACTCTCCTCTGATTGGCTCACCGTGTCACGTGTGATGCACGGGTATCGCACTAATTAAAGGGACCGTCCGTTTCATGTTTACATCTCACACTGCACTCTATGTTCACACCTAGTTGTGGATTTTTTTGTTTTGTTTTTTTTTCTTTTCTTTCTGAGTTATTTGTAACATTCTTGACATCCGGATTTCGTCTGACAGTTCCGACAATCCGACAGTCAATCCGGATTCATTCTGACTGATGACGAGCAAGGTATCCAGTCAGGGTGACCGTCCAGATGACAGTCGGTATCGTGTCGAGACCATGTATATTCAGTTTGATGCTTTATACATAAATTTGTTCTTTAAACTTTAATTGGTGCTTTAATAATAAACTCGCTATTAGAACTCTATCTACTTGTGTGACCCTTCTGCATTTCGCCAGTTTCGACATTCACTATCTCTAAAATCCTTGTGATATGTTTCACTAAACTTCGTCTCCGCACTCTGGTTTTTATTTTGTCATATTTTATGACTGGTGGCAGCATCCGTTTTGTTTTTGTAGTTTCACTCTCTAAGCTACACCTGCCTCAAAATAAAAAGTTGGATTAGGAGGGTTGAGGTTAATGATCCTGTAATTATTATATCTGACAAATATCAAGTCCATGTGCTTTACTTCACACAGTGGGATACCAAGCCGCCATGGAAAATAGTATGGCATTGAGAGGGTCACTCAAAAGTATGGAGCACTGAGTGAGTTTAGTTTTACGCCGCTTCTAACTATATCACAGCAATAGTGAGAGAGTGAGTGAGTGAGTGAAGTTTTACACCGCTTTTAACTATATCACAGCAATAGCAGCAAGGACACCAGAAATGTGCATCACTCATTATCTTACCTCACACACAAATGTCGCTGTCTGATTGACTGAGCGCTCTTCTATTATTTTCAATGCACCGTGTGTACAAGCGAGGTGTATTGCAATACACCCCGCTGCCTATAGCAACTCATTCGGTCCTTCGTGGTAGTTACTTTTTCTCTAATCTCGAATAACATTTAATGACGAACAGTGCACGGAAATTACCGATGCGAATGGCAATCGGTGGAAGGGAGATAACTCTAAATCTGTTTTTCTTGTGTCGTCCACAAAATCTAGCGATGGCTACGAAAACATTTGACTCTCTTTCCAATTAATAAATTTTAACAAACCGTTCAAATGCAGTTCTACTTTATTAAGACAATACCGACGGGAAAAACAGCAACTGCAAGATTTGATCGAATCTTTTGATTCAAACAGGTTGGCTGAAGTGTACGATCCGATACCCATGCTTCAGTTTAAATGTTTTCGGTAAGATAAATGCGTTGTTCACCATCGATGTTTGTTTGTGTTCCCCGAGCCCGAAGGGACCAATGAACAACGTGTATTGTACCTTGACGACCGAACGCTTTACCCACAAAGCTACGTACCCTACCATCCCTAAGAGGGAGAAAAGCGTCATCCCTAAGAGGGAGAAAAGCGTCAGGGTAGGGTATGACGTTCAGTAAACCTCTGACCAAACACACATGTTATATTGATCGATTCCAAACTATGAGTTGATGCTTTCATTGCCGGGTACAACCAGCTGTCGTTCCCTCATATACACACTTTTCATTTCTTCATTGCTGAAGTAGTTATAAACAAGCATAGCTGGCATTACAATAATTAGTCCGCCTATCAAAAAACACGTGGTTATGTTGAACTCCGGGGACCAGTACAGTAAATCTAAATCCTCGTTGTAATGATACAGTGTCCAGAGAATAGATGCAATGGGGGTTCTCATGGCTTGAACCAAAGATGCAAGGATTGCTCCCTCGGCATGCTTGATCAGCAGAAAATGAAACAGGTATCCAACACAGTGAGCTGATATCATCAGCACCACTTTCAATGACAGGTGTTGGCAGGATGTGGCCGTAGAGACACTACAGCGCATGCCCAAAGAAAAGCGGCGCAACAGTTCCTGGAAAGAGTCGGCCTGTAAAAGAAACCAATGCGTTGGTCAAATAAACGCAAGCGATAAAACCCTGTCCATATACAGAAATGTGTGTGTGTTTAGTTTTACGTCACGTTTATCAATATTCCATCAATATCATGATAACGGACAACGAAATAAACGAAAGCGACAAAACCCTGTCCATATACAGAAATATGTGTGTGTTTAGTTTTACGTCACGTTTATCAATATTCCATCAATATCATGATAACGGACAACGAAATAAACGCAAGCGGCAAAACCCTGTCCATATATAGAAATGTGTGTGTGTTTAGTTTTACGTCACGTTTATCAATATTCCATCAATATCATGATAACGGACAAGGAAATAAACGCAAGCGACAAAACCCTGTCCATATACAGAAATATGTGTGTGTTTAGTTTTACGTCACGTTTATCAATATTCCATCAATATCATGATAACGGACAACGAAATAAACGAAAGCGACAAAACCCTGTCCATATACAGAAATATGTGTGTGTTTAGTTTTACGTCACGTTTATCAATATTCCATCAATATCATGATAACGGACAACGAAATAAACGAAAGCGACAAAACCCTGTCCATATACAGAAATATGTGTGTGTTTAGTTTTACGTCACGTTTATCAATATTCCATCAATATCATGATAACGGACAACGAAATAAACGAAAGCGACAAAACCCTGTCCATATACAGAAATATGTGTGTGTTTAGTTTTACGTCACGTTTATCAATATTCCATCAATATCATGATAACGGACAACGAAATAAACGAAAGCGACAAAACCCTGTCCATATACAGAAATATGTGTGTGTTTAGTTTTACGTCACGTTTATCAATATTCCATCAATATCATGATAACGGACAACGAAATAAACGCAAGCGACAAAACCCTGTCCATATACAGAAATATGTGTGTGTTTAGTTTTACGTAACGCTTATCAATATTCCATCAATATCATGATAACGGACAACGAAATAAACGAAAGCGACAAAACCCTGTCCATATACAGAAATATGTGTGTGTTTAGTTTTACGTCACGTTTATCAATATTCCATCAATATCATGATAACGGACAACGAAACAAACGCAAGCGACAAAACCCTGTCCATATACAGAAATATGTGTGTGTTTAGTTTTACGTCACGTTTATCAATATTCCATCAATATCATGATAACGGACAACGAAATAAACGAAAGCGACAAAACCCTGTCCATATACAGAAATATGTGTGTGTTTAGTTTTACGTCACGTTTATCAATATTCCATCAATATCATGATAACGGACAACGAAATAAACGAAAGCGACAAAACCCTGTCCATATACAGAAATATGTGTGTGTTCAGTTTTACGTCACGTTTATCAATATTCCATCAATATCATGATAACGGAAAACGAAATAAACGAAAGCGACAAAACCCTGTCCATATACAGAAATATGTGTGTGTTTAGTTTTACGTCACGTTTATCAATATTCCATCAATATCATGATAACGGACAACGAAATAAACGAAAGCGACAAAACCCTGTCCATATACAGAAATATGTGTGTGTTTAGTTTTACGTCACGTTTATCAATATTCCATCAATATCATGATAACGGACAACGAAATAAACGAAAGCGACAAAACCCTGTCCATATACAGAAATATGTGTGTGTTTAGTTTTACGTCACGTTTATCAATATTCCATCAATATCATGATAACGGACAACGAAATAAACGAAAGCGACAAAACCCTGTCCATATACAGAAATATGTGTGTGTTCAGTTTTACGTCACGTTTATCAATATTCCATCAATATCATGATAACGGACAACGAAATAAACGAAAGCGACAAAACCCTGTCCATATACAGAAATATGTGTGTGTTCAGTTTTACGTCACGTTTATCAATATTCCCTCAATATCATGATAACGGACAACGAAATAAACGAAAGCGACAAAACCCTGTCCATATACAGAAATATGTGTGTGTTTAGTTTTACGTCACGTTTATCAATATTCCATCAACATCATGATAACGGACAAGGAAATAAACGCAAGCGACAAAACCCTGTCCATATACAGAAATATGTGTGTGTTTAGTTTTACCTCACGTTTATCAATATTCCATCAATATCATGATAACGGACAACGAAATAAACGAAAGCGACAAAACCCTGTCCATATACAGAAATATGTGTGTGTTTAGTTTTACGTCACGTTTATCAATATTCCATCAATATCATGATAACGGACAACGAAATAAACGAAAGCGACAAAACCCTGTCCATATACAGAAATATGTGTGTGTTTAGTTTTATGTCACGTTTATCAATATTCCATCAATATCATGATAACGGAAAACGAAATAAACGCAAGCGACAAAACCCTGTCCATATACAGAAATATGTGTGTGTTTAGTTTTACGTCACGTTTATCAATATTCCATCAATATCATGATAACGGACAACGAAATAAACGAAAGTGACAAACAACTGTCTACAAACAGAAATATGTGTGTGTTTTGTTTTACGTCACGTTTATCAATATTCCATCAATATCATGATAACGGACAACGAAATAAACGCAAGCGACAAAACCCTGTCCATATACAGAAATATGTGTGTGTTCAGTTTTACGTCACGTTTATCAATATTCCATCAATATCATGATCACGGACAAGGAAATAAACGCAAGCGACAAAACCCTGTCCATATACAGAAATATGTGTGTGTTTAGTTTTACGTCACGTTTATCAATATTCCATCAATATCATGGTAACAGACAACGAAATAAACGAAAGCGACAAAACCCTGTCCATATACAGAAATATGTGTGTGTTTAGTTTTACGTCACGTTTATCAATATTCCATCAATATCATGATAACGGACAATGAAATAAACGAAAGCGACAAAACCCTGTCCATATACAGAAATATGTGTGTGTTTAGTTTTACGTAACGCTTATCAATATTCCATCAATATCATGATAGCGGACAACGAAATAAACGAAAGCGACAAAACCCTGTCCATATACAGAAATGTGTGTGTGTTTAGTTTTACGTCATGTTTATCAATATTCCATCAATATCATGATAACGGACAACGAAATAAACGCAAGCAACAAAACCCTGTCCATATACAGAAATATGTGTGTGTTCAGTTTTACGTCACGTTTATCGATTTTCCATCAATATCATGATAACGGACAACGAAATAATCGCAAGCGACAAAACCCTGTCCATATACAGAAATATGTGTGTGTTTAGTTTTACGTCATGTTTATCAATATTCCATCAATATCATGATAACGGACAAGGAAATAAACGCAAGCGACAAAACCCTGTCCATATACAGAAATATGTGTGTGTTCAGTTTTACGTCACGTTTATCAATATTCCCTCAATATCATGATAACGGACAACGAAATAAACGAAAGCGACAAAACCCTGTCGATATACAGAAATATGTGTGTGTTTAGTTTTACGCCACGTTTATCAATATTCCATCAATATCATGATAACGGACAACGAAATAAACGAAAGCGACAAAACCCTGTCCATATACAGAAATATGTGTGTGTTTAGTTGTACGTCACGTTTATCGATAGTCCATCAATATCATGATAACGGACAACGAAATAATCGCAAGCGACAAAACCCTGTCCATATACAGAAATATGTGTGTGTTTAGTTTTACGTCATGTTTATCAATATTCCATCAATATCATGATAACGGACAAGGAAATAAACGCAAGCGACAAAACCCTGTCCATATACAGAAATATGTGTGTGTTTAGTTTTACGTCACGTTTATCAATATTCCATCAATATCATGATAACGGACAGCGAAATAAACGAAAGCGACAAAACCCTGTCCATATACAGAAATATGTGTGTGTTTAGTTTTACGTCACGTTTATCAATATTCCATCAATATCATGATAACGGACAACGAAATAAACGAAAGCGACAAAACCCTGTCCATACACACAAATATGAGTGTGTTTAGTTTTACGCCACGTTTATCAATATTCCATCAATATCATGATAGAGGACAACAGAAATAGGCTTTACACATTGTATCCGGTTCTCGAGAGACCGCTTTCATTTTTTAGGGTATCCCACACACCCCATATACAGGAGAAATATTCTGATGGAAACGCATAAGAAAAAACATGAAAAGTATAAGTGTCAGTACATTCTTTTCCAGGTGTCTACTAAGCACAAAAAGAAAAAAGCAACATTGAGTGAGATTTCACCATTTTGATTTGACATTCATGAATTTTAAGGTGAGATGATTAAGCGAGTGGTGAAGACATTTGCTCGTCACGCCAAAGACCCAATTTTGATTATGCTTAGGAAATAATATCGACACAGTGATGTCCAGTGGCATTTAATTTACAAGTATTGTCCTAAAACAATACTCCATCTCTTTCCGTGCACAGGAAGGACGGGGTATCGTTGGGGTTCGTCATTGTAAACAAAAATTTAACAAGAAGTGAGCTAAGCGCTATTACAATGACATACTGGTGAGAGCTCATCACATGGATTGTCAAATTCGAAATTAGACATTGTCCTTTTCAACAAAAACAACATGACATGTCTGCAATCACATTTAAACCAGAATTTGAATTTTTGTTAGTGCTCGAGGTAATGTGGATGAGATCTTAGTATTTTCGCGGCAACATGAAGATCTTGGTGTTCGCGGTAAATTTCATGACATTGTACTGACATTTCTAACTCCTTAGATTGGGCGACAATACGACAACGCGACATATTTCGATCTTGAAAATTATCGCTATGTCGTATGTCGCCTGGTAGATGAATCGATGAGTGGAAACATAATGCGACAACGCGACAGAGTGACAATGCGAAAACTGTTCGAAATGTCGCGTTCTGGTATCGCCGCGCTTTGGTTAATTTTGCCCCTTTTTACTTGTTTTTGAGATGACGACAACGCGGCAAAGCTATAACGCGACAATGTCACATGTAGGATTCCATAGATCCTAGTGCTTTTGGTATAATTAAAGATATCTTGGTTTTCTTGGTAAATGGATAATGCAAAGTGCTTACCATTCCAAATCCAGGAATTAGGTCAACCCAGAACAGAAGTACGACAAACACTAAGGCCGATAGCTGGCCGTAGACGAGAAAGTTCACAGTATGGACCTAAAACATAACGTGTTCAATATTACATCAGGTGCAAAAACACGCTTCATGGTGGAATTAAAAACATGGGACAAACATCACCACAATATCCTTGACGACATATCCTGACATGGAACAGACGAAGTGTGAACATTTTATAATCAGTTTAAATCACCTCCAGTTATATCCTCAAACATTCTGTTGATGTTCAGACACCACAGATACATTAATAGAAAAGTCCAGTTCCGATTTATGAAGAAGAGTTTACAAATTGTGCCCCGTCAATTCCATTTTTGCGATCTTGAATTATCTATGACCATGAATGAATTCCCGTTACAGCAATTTCATAATCACATTTTGTTCTGTTACATTAGACCAAGTCAGTGTTTTAGATATGTGTCTTGTTTTCGCGTTAAAAAGCACATGCTGCTTCATAACATTGATTAAAACGTGCAATTAATTCCTTATAAATTTGAATTTGGACGCATACGGGACATTTATTTCACCTCGACTTGTAGTTACAAAAGTTACAAAGATTCGGTCACAAATCATGAAATCTGTGTGAAAGAAAACCCCACACAAATTCCACTGTCAAGTAGCCAAGTTCGTTACCACTGAAGATGAGAAATGTCCTCGTAAAGTAAGAAGGTCATTGTGACCTATAAGTGAGTGAGTTTAGGTTTACGCCTCATTCAGCAATATTCCAGCTATATGGCGACTGTCTGTAAATAATCGAGTCTGGACCAGACAATCCAGTGATCAACAACATGAGCATCGATCTGCGCAATTGGGAACCGATGACGTGTCAACCAAGTGAGCGAGTCTGACCACCCGATCCCGTTAGTCACCTCTTGGGACAAGTATAGTCGCCTTTTATAGCAAGCCTAGGTTGCTGAAGGCCTATCCTACTCCGGACCTTCAAGGTCATCGTGACCTATAAATGTTAACACAATCTGTTACAAACACAAACATGCTGACAACAAATATATTTTGCAAGAACATTTAGGTCTGCAAAATTTAGCAACGAAACACATCCCAACAGTTTGCACGTGCGTACAGCTACATGGTGTCATGATAGATAAAGGTGGTCAGTGAGTGAGCGAGTATGGTTTTAGCAATTAGCAATATTCCAGCAAATCCATAGCGGTGAACACCAGAAATACTGCTTAAGTATTAGATGAGCCTGACAAATGACCCCAATTTGCATCTATGAGAACGCCCTCCAGAACATTCCATTTGAAAGAAGACTGAAACAGGTAGTCGTCTAAATGCTGAAAAGTTCTATTTCCTCGTCTTGATGAACTAAATCGCTCTAAATAGACAATCCAATGAGCATCAGCATTGATCTTCGCAACTGTGATACAATGACATGCGTCAGCCAAATGGACAAGTTAATAAATGCGGATGCCAAAACAATAAACACTGAGAGGACGAACAATGGCTTTTGACACACGTCGAAATTTCGAACGCAACTCAACGCATGGCCATTGCTGGGCATGAACGACCCCAGACAAAACTCATTGTCCCTCAAAGTCCTTCAGTTGAACTCTCATTGTCATACACACACCCAATGTAAAACTGGAACTAAAATTTGAAAGTATAGCTAACTTGTGGACGTTTTAGTTCCTGCTCTGTGATGACTCTGTTTACAGCGTCGGGGATGAATCCGAAGCAAAATGAAAGGGGCCAAAGAATACGTCCAACAGGGGAGACCACTGTGTCACTTTCTTTGCTACTTCCGGTTCCGCTGCTACCTTTCAGGCCCCAGATGCGAGGTTCCATTGTAATAAAAAGTCCGATCATTGCAATTATTATGCAAACAGCTCTTCTCAAGCTCACACCTGAAAAAACGAAGCAGTTATTTAACAAACCACTTTCCAAGCCTTTGTGCATGTTTTGCGATAGAACATAGCGTTATACAGTGTGATTCATTATATTTCGTTTATATTTATGATTATATGTTTTTGTGTCAACTCTTGCAAACGGAAATTACACCGCTTGTCTCATAAATTGGCTGCAACAGAAACATCGTATCAGAAGACTGATGAGTCGAAAAACGCCAACTTAGCAGAACGTATGAATTAGTACAATAGTATTACAACAGTTGGACGCAAAAAATATTACTATTGCAATACTGAGCATGTTGCACTTGCCTATCGCTATCGCAATACGTATACTTGTTTCCACCTCAGAAGTTACCTCCAGTAATTACACTCAACAACAGGCTCAACAACTACTTGATAACAGTGTTAGGCTCTACACCGAAATGTCGCATCTATTGCTTGTAGGTCCGGGATAGGATTGGCCTTCAGCAATCCATGCTTGACATAAAAGGCGACTATGCTTGTTGTAAGAGGCGACAAACGGGATCGGGTGGTCAGGCTCGCTCACTTGGTTGACACGTGTCATCGATTCCAAAATGAGCAGATCGATGCTCATGTTGTTGATCACTGGAGTGTCTGGTCCAGACCTGATTATTTACAGATCACCGCCATATAACTTGAATATTACTGAGTGCGGCGTAAAACTCAACTCACTCACTCACTTACTCACTATTGCTTGATGGGCATTTAGAAGTTGGAAGGTAACGTAACAACTTATGGTATGGATCTATAACATTTACAGCACAACGATGGAGCAAGACGTCGCCCACAAACGTCATGTTGTAGATACTAAAGAAATTGTAAATTTATACCAAATGTTGTTTTGTCGCATCAAAAGAAGTTCTCTTTTTATAAAACGAGTTTCTCTTCGGAAATAATAATGACTTTTATTCCTACTAGTATACCATTGTAACAATCACCATGTCACACGAGATCGGTTTAGACTGAGTGAGTGAGTGAGTGAGTGAATGAATGAGTGAGCAGTGTTGAATAATAGATTAAATGCTCAGTGCGAGAGGAGACCAAGTTTGGCATGGCCATCAGTTTGAACTTAACCACACTAAATAGGACGCAGTCGAGGTGCAACAAACCTGATGCTACTGGGCAGAAGTTGACGAGATGAATAATCCTGATACATGCCCCAACGTGTATTCGTAATAATTTTCTCACACGTAGTGTCCGAAAATGCATTTGTGCAGAGATTACTGTTGGAAAATATGTTTACTGCGAAAATATCTGGAAGAATTAGATGTTTGGTAGTTGTTGTTTTTCCCATTCTCGCGGTAGTTACGGATAATGGCTGTAAAAAATTATACAAACTGTTTTTATCGTATGAATGCTTGTTCCTCTTCTAACATGTGCATCTATCAGCTGCATGATCTTCAGGTGTATTAGCACTCTTGGGCTCAGTGAAAAACAAAGTCGTCCGCCGCTGACTTAATGTGGAATCTCCTATTCTCGCGGCATGACGAGGAAGTAACGTTATACATGAAGCGTAAGAAGAGGAATTCTGTTGGAAAGGGCGGGAAAAGGTTATGATTTGTCCAAGTTGGTAAAACTCACCAATACTCGCTACATTGCAAAATTTGGATCATTCGCAGACTTCTGCCACTTCCTAGTTGCCGGTCAATGATGAAACAACCGTTAAGTATCGCGCATCGGCAAACGCCGGAACGCGTTTACCACGAGAATAGGAGACGGATTGTATCGCTTTATTTGTGTTATGTAATCTATCATTTTATCTTATCTGGCGCTTATCTAGTACATGCATGCATCTTGTGTACACAGAATGATATTTTGACCTTGACTTACAGTCTCAGCTCATCATATGTTAAATTGTTTTTAGTTTTAAACATGTTGTCCCCTTTAGGCAGCTAGAATTTATCTTCATGCTTGCTGTAAGAACCGACCAACGGGATCGGGTGGTGAGGCTCGCCGACGTGGTTGACACATGTCATCGCATACCAACTAAACAGACCACTGGATTGTCTGTCCCAGACTCGATTATTTAGAGACCATCGCCATCTTGCTGTAATATTGCTCAGTGCGGCGTAACACTAAACTCACTCACCCTTCTCCAGTTCTCAACATACCTTTCCTGAGCATTATGTATCTACAAATAACTGTAAATGGTATCAGAGAAGATCCGATGATTGCCTGCAAATACGGAGGGGTTCTCTCGGGAAGGCTGGCAAAAATGATGAAAGCTCCAGTCAAAGCACTTGAGAAGCCATAACTCGCCAAAGATTTCAAACTGACAGTTGGTCTCAACGGTAACTCTCTGTCGAAAAACTTCCAACCCAGGTACACTGCCGAGAGAATCAGAAGCTCCCAGAACGTATCAACAAACTGTCCTACAAATACGTCACTTCCAATTTTATCAAACGAGGACGACCATATCGGCAACACCAGCGACAACACCAGGTGTCCGAGCAAGGCAAATAGAGAAAGAATAATGCTCTTGGCGTTTATGGACAAGCCTCCAATACATGATCGTAGACGAGAGAAACATCCTGAAGTTTTGTGGTCCCGTGAATCTCCAAGGAGGCGTGACTCTTCCTCGTTGGAGTCACCTGTTTCTGTGTCACAGTTTTGAATGGTTGCATGACCCGTGCCTTCCATTCTTGTCACTCACATTACACCCGGAAAATTTGTATTAGGTTCTAAAGTATAAATATAGGATTAAACAGGAATACTTCACACAGTAGAGTCGTGTTTCTTGGTCATCTCAATATAAAAGCTAATCCAGTTTACCGACGACCGAGGCACATGAAATGACTTCGGGAGGCTACTGTATACAGTTCGACCCAACTGGGAAGAAATGTTGATAAAGGAAGGATTGATCGACGTATCTCATGGAAGATTCCACTATATAGTCCTTGTACGTGTGCGTGTTTCTGTGCGATTGAGCGTTGTTTATGCGTGCATATTTACTTACGTGCGTTTGTGAATGGATATGTCTTTGTGCATTTAAGCACAAATATCTTTTTTCACGTTTGTCTCTACAAGTTATGTAGCTGATATGCGAAAGTGTGAAACACCCATAGGGGAATTAAGGTTGGGAAGGGACCGGCATGACCTTATGAAATTGTTACAGTTGTGCGTCGCCTATCTCGTTTACATTCAACACCTGAAGAGCCTTTGCACGGTTGAACGTTGAAAGATCTTGTGGAGATATAAAGGAGTTTTTGCAAGAAGAAATATCTGGACTCATCATTTATATGCTTACTACATATACACCTGAGGAAATCACCATTTACAAACACACACACACACACACACACACACACACACACACACACACACACACTCACACACACACAATTGCCATCAGTACTTTTCAGCAGCTGTGCGTATTTTTCCTGAGTTTTGCCCGATTTTACGAGTGAAGATCCTTTTCTGGAAAAACACTGACGCATCCCCTTGAAAGTCCAGTTAGGCCGAAGTGAGTTATTTCGACCTATCCTATTTGTAGTTGTGCAAATTTGAGGGACACAGAGAAACCTGAAAACGGATTCTTTTTCTATTTGTGACAGGGCTTTAGTCAGGTTTAGAATTGTGAGCGATCTGGAGTAACAGTATCTATAAACAACAAACAAAGGCTGCTATAAGACAATAATGTCAAGATGAAACAGGGGCATCAAAAGTTTCCTTACAGGACTCTGACATTTTGGTCAAACTTCATATCTTCCGTTTGGTGCTTTGTTCAGATTGTTAGTGCATTCACGAAGGTGACTGGAGCTTGTAATTCAGGTACACAGTGAAAATAAAAATATTGTTTGAGAGATATCCCTAAAGTTTGTATGGTAATGACACAAATTGTTTCTCGTTTCAGAGACAATAAAATCAATATCGAATATCAAGTGACTTCGGTTATCATGTGATATTTAATAAGATGGCTGTTATCAAACGTTTGTCTTATGTTGAACTTTAGTGTCATGTCTTTTGTGGGTGTAATGCCGAGTCAGGATAACCTTCTCTCTCTCTCTCTCTCTCTCTCTCTCTCTCACACACACACACACACACACACAAGCACACACACACACACACTCTCTCTCTATATATGTATATCTTTCTCTGTCTCTCTCAAACACACACACAGTCACACACATGCGCGTACGTGTGTATTACACACCATATAAGGTGTGCTAAGGATCTGACCTGTGGTTGATGTCTTCATTACCCACGTGGTCAACGTATGGGCAGTTGCACACTAATCTCGTACCTCACACGAGAGTGGTAACGCGTTGATCTGTGTCGTAACGACTTGACCTAAGGTTCTAACAATTTGATTGGATAACCGATGACCTCGGTTAGGTCACTTTCTGATGTACATACTTTTTAACAGACATTTTTAACAAAAATGAATTCATTCATTCTACAACGTATATGCATTTCAATGTAAACATTGCGAACATTGTTTAATTGTATACACCTTGGTTTGCTTTGCATGTGACCTGCATGTGCTCGATTTGCAACCAAGTGACATCACACCTGTCCAATCAGTACAGAGATAATCAAGCTCTCAATCACCAGAGTGATTCCAGCCAAAATTCTTTGAGCAGTTTGGTTCCAAGCTACAGTCTTAAGCATGACAGTATTAAAATTCCAGCACAAGACTTCAGTCATGTTTACAATCGCCATCTTGAATTTTCTGACGGCATTATTTGCGTGTCATTCGAAATTCATTTATTTCAGCAATAAGGCCTCAGACCCAAGTACTTATTACATGCAAATATTTACAATCGATGCTGCATTCATAAATTTTAAAGATATGACGATCGTAGACCGACAGCGTGTTTGACACAATTTGCCAGTTTTTTTAAGAGTGAGATATCAGAGGAATGTAACATTCTTACAAGAGTCTCTCTGTGATTAATAGTACGGACGTGTAAGTAAGGAAAATATTTAAGACGTATATCATGATAGACAGGACAAACAAAAATAAAATGAATTTCATTTTCAATAGCATTTAAACTACAGAGTGGGCAAAAACGAATGGTTTTGTCCATATCCTGCCTTTTGCCTGTATTTTGTATAATATCGAGTTCTCCGGTTCTAAACAAGGTAAGCGTGCGTGCGTATTCTTTATGTAAACTGCTTAGGTATAGCCCAGGAAAGTGTGGCTCTTTGAACTCCGCATCAAAATTGTTTGGAACAGGTTGACACCTCAGAATACCATGTTTGTGTATAACAAACCCTACGCGTAAATTCAAACATAAAGCAATCCACATCACCATACGTTTTGTAACAAATGGAGCTTAAGAGTGAAATTTAGATAAGACTGAAATACTCTTATTCCGAAACGGCGGTAAATTAAGGAAATATGACAAATGGAAACTGGGCGATGTTTCTATCAAAATATCAACCTATTATTGTTACCTTGGTATCATTTTTTTCAAATAGATTGTGTTGGTCCAAAGATGTACAAACATTAGTCCAGAAAGCTACCAAAGCTGTCGTTTCCATTCGTCAACTAAGTTATAAACTTCGTAACATTTCTCGTAAGGTTTTGTTTAAAATGCTTGATTTACAAATCAAACCAATAATTCTGTATGGTTGCGTATCATATGCAACCTTTTGTCACCTATAATAGAGCTGTCACGGTTAGCGTCGAGGCGGCAGTTTTCACTTTGACAAGCAAGGTAGGGTAAGTTTACGTCACAGCTAAATTCTCAATTTCGCAATTCATTTTTATTGTGTAACCTTTTAACTAACGAGGCTATTAGTAACACTTTGTCTGCTCTCTAAGTATCTAGCTGAGGATAAGTGAATTTTTTCCGAATGGTTTGCAATTTTTTCCACACCTGGATTTCGACTGACAGTTCCGAGAATCCGACAATCGATCCGGATTCATTACCACGGATGACGAGCAAGGTATATCCAGTTCAGAAGACAATCGGTATCGTGTCGAGACCGTGTATTTTCAGTTTGGTGCTTTATTAATAAACTTGTTATTTGAAATATATCTATTTGTGTGATCCTCCTGCATTTCGCCAGTTTCCATATACATTATCTGTTAGGTCCCTGTGATGTATTTTCACTAAACCTCGCCTGCGGTCCAAGCTCTGGGTGCAGCTGTACAAAATGATCCTTGCGCTGACCTTAACTCCCATATTTTAATACTGACCTAAGGTAGCCTTAGCTCTAAAGTTGTTTTGTCACATTTTGTGACTGGTGGCAGCATCCGTATTTTTTATATTTTTTTTTATAATTTATATATATAATATTATATATATTATATCTGACACATATCAAGTCCATATGCTTTATTTCACACAGTGGGATACAAGGTCGTCGGCATATAATAGCACGGTATTGAGAGGGTCACTCAAAAGTATGGCGCATTGAGTGAGTTTAGTTTTACGCCGCCTCTAACTACATCATAGCAATAGTGAGTGTGTGAGTGAGTGAGTGAGTGAGTGTAGTGTTACGCCGCCGTAAACTATATCACAGCAAAAGCACCAAGGACACCAGAAATGTGCATCACACATTGTACCTATGTGGGCGATCGAACCCGGACGACCCTTGACGACCGAACGCTTTACCCACAAGGCTACTATTGCACGCCTAAAATAAGGGGTAGGGTATAACGTTCAGTAAACCTCTGACCAAACACACATGTTATATTGATCGATTCCAAACTATGAGTTGATGTTTTCATTGCCGGTTACAATCAGCTGTCGTTCCCTTATACACACACTTTTCATTTCTTCATTGCTGAAGTAGTTATAAACAAGCATAGCTGGCATTACAATAATTAGTCCGCCTATCAAAAAACACGTGGTTATGTTGAACTCCGGGGACCAGTACAGTAAATCTAAATCCTCGTTGTAATGATACAGCGTCCAGAGAATAGATGCAATGGGGGTTCTCATGGCTTGAACCAAAGATGCAAGGATTGCTCCCTCAGCATGCTTGATCAGCAGAAAATGAAACAGGTATCCAACGATGAAAGATGATATCATCAGAAATACTTTCATTGACAGGTGTTGGCAGGATGTGGCCGTGGAGACACTACAGCGCATGCCCAAAGAAACGCGGCGTAACAGTTCCTGGAAAGAGTCGGCCTGTAAAAGAAACCAATGTGTTGGGTAAATCAACGGAAGCGAAAGAACCCTGTCCATATACAGATATATGCGTGTATTTAGTTGTACGCCACTTTTATCAATATTCCATCAATATGATGATAAGGGACAACAGAAATAGGCTTTACACATTGTATCCGGTTCTCGAGAGATCGATTTCATTTTTAAGGGTATCCCACCCACCCCATATACAGGAGAAATATTCTGATGGAAACGCATATGGAAAGCCCATGAAAAGTACAAGTGTCAGTACATTCTTTTCCAGGTGTCTACTAAGCACAAAAAGAAAAAAGCAACATTGAATGTGATTTCACCATTTTGATTTTTAAGGTGAGGTGATTAAGCGAGTGTTGAAGACATTTATTCATCACGCCAAAGAACCTATTTTGATTACGACTAGGGAACTATATATGATATTTAATTTACTAGTATTGTCCTGAAACAATACTCCATCACATTTCGTTCGCATAAGGACTGGGTATTGGACAGAAGGTCCGAACGAACCCAAAACATTCGCACGAACGCACCACTTGAACACGGTGGACAGCGATTCGTGAAAAACGTGCATGACGCGCAGACGCCTACATCGGTGTGCACGGACACTGAGCAGAGAGACTTGAGATATGTTTTCGATAAGGCAGCCACGCTGTCGGTGACTGTCTCGTATATAGTGCCAAATCAGGGCACAGTTGTTAGAAGTCAAATAAGAACTTCAATTTATACCACATGGTGGTTCAGTGGTCACATAAGGACCGTTCAGACCGTTGTCTATATCGTGTCGTATCGTGTCAAATCAGGACATGTTGGGGGATATAGTGACGTTGAAGTATTTCGTTGATTCAAAGGTATGCAAGTAAAACTACATGAGCTTTGAAAATTGTTGAGTTATTTTTAAGTCTTCCACTGCTGCTCAACAGGCATCATGGGGGTTCTTCACTGTAAACAAAGTGAGTGAGTGAGTTTAGTTTTACGCCGCACAGCAATATTCCAGCTATATGGCGGTGGTCTGTAAATAATCGAGTCTGGACCAGACAATCCAGTGATCAACAACATGAGCATCGATCTGCGCAATGGGGAACCGATGACATGTGTCAAACAGGTCAGTGAGCCTGACCACCCGATCCCGTTGGTCGCCTCTTACGACAAGCTGAGTCGCCTTTTATGGCAAGCATGGGTTGCTGAAGGCCTATTCTACCCCGGGTAGACCTTCACGGGTTGTAAACAAAGAATTAATAAGGAGTGAACAAAATGTTGTTTCAATGAAATACCGGTGTGAAAGACAGTCTTTTTCAACAGAAACAAAATGCCATTTCTGCAATCACGTTTAAACCAGAATTTAGTGCTCGAGGTAATTTTAACGAGATCTTAGTATTTTCGCGGTAATTTTAATGACATTGTTATGAAGTTTTAGGCATTTTTACCTTCTTAGATGGGGTGACAATGCAAAGAAAATTGTCGCTATGTCGTATGTCGCCCTGTAGATCAACAGACACGTATTTTTTTCAAAATGTGACAATGTGAAATATGGTCGAAATGTCGCGAGGCCGCATTGTAGTTAATTTTCCATCTTTTTGCTTGCTTTTGAAATAGGGTCAACGCGACAATGCGATAATGTAACGATGTCCCATCACGGTTTCCATAGATCCTAGTGCTTGTGGTTTTAATTAAAGATATCTTGGTTTTCTTGGTAAATGGATAATGCAAAGTGCTTACCATTCCAAATCCAGGAATTAGGTCAACCCAGAACATAAGTGCGACAAACACCAAGGCCGATAGCTGAGAGTACACAAGAAAATTCACAGTATGGGCCTAAAACATAACATGTTCAATATTACAGGAGGTGCAAACATACGCTTCATGGTGGAATTTAAAACATGGGACAAACATCACCACAATATACTTGACCACTTAGGATGATCCAGTCGACAATGTCCTGACATGAAACAGACGAAATGTGAACATTTTATAATCAGTATAAATCACCTCCAGTTATAACCTGAAACATTCTGATCATCTTTAGACACCACAGATACATTAATAGCAACGTCCTGTTCCGATTTATGAGCAAGATTTTAGAAATTGTGCCCCGTCAATTCCACTTTTGCGACCTTGAATTATCTATGGAAATGAATGAATTTCCGTTGCAGCAATTTCTGTTTCTGTTACATTAGACCAAGTCAGTGATTTAGATGTGCCTTCTTTTTCGCGCTAAAACAGCATTCTTCTTTATAACATTGATTAAAACGTGAAATTAATTCCTTATAAAGTTGATTTGGGATACTGGACACCTCGACTTGCAGTTGCAAAAGTCACTAAGACTCGATCAGAAATCGTAAGATATGTGTGAAAAAAACAAAACAACCCAAAAATTCGTTACTATTGAAGATAAGAAATCCTAAAGAAGATTTCTGAAGACAAACTTGAGAAAAATATATTTTGTGAGAACGTTCAGGTCTGCAAAATTTAACAGCGAAACACATCCCAACAGTTTGCACCCGCGTAACGCTACCCGGTGTCATGATAGATAAGGGTGGTCAGTAAGTGAGTGAGTAAGGTTTTAGGCCGCTCTTAGCAATATTCCAGCAAATTCATAGCGGGGGACACCAGAAATACTGCTTGACAAGTATTAGATGAGCCACGACCTGACAAAAGACCCCAATTTGCATATATGGGAACGCCTTCCAGAACGTTCCATTTGAACAAGAGGGAAACAGGTTGTCGTCCAAATATTGAAAAGTTCAATTTCCTCGTGTGAATCGTGTCGTGATGGTGTTTTGCTGTACTAAACCGCTCTGGGAAACCCGTGTTAAACAGTAGCGGTATTGATTTCATGCCGCGGTCCGCTTGTATTGCACGTGCTTAATCGCCAATCTACCTGTAGCAACCAAGTGTATTCGTCCAGATTACTTGCCCCACCTGCTTGTCAAAAACGCTTTCACTGCGCTGGCTCATCTAACATTTGTCAAACCGAAGGATTCACACTTTGTACCCAGTCGAACTCGGGCGTGGGCGTGACGAGGGAATGCTTTAACTACTAGGCTACCCCACCTTTTGAACCTTTGTGATAATTATGTTTGTCAATCGTATTCATTCTGTTTATCCGTTTCCGTTTGTTTGTTGTTTTACGCTGCACTCAGCAATATATCAGATACATGGCGGTAGTCCGTAAATAATCTAGTCTGGACCAGAAAATCCACTGAGCATGAGCATTGATCTTCGCAACTGTGATACGATGACATGTGGGGTCAACCAAAACGGCTATCCTGTCCACCCGACCTCGTTAGTCACCACTTACGACAAGTTTATAAATGCGGATACCAAAACAATAATCACTGAGAGGACGAACAATGGCTTTTGACACACGTCGAAATTTCGAACGCGGCTCAATGCAAGGGCATTGCTGGGCATGAACGACCATAGACAGAACTCATTGTCCCTCAATGTCCTTCAGTTGAACTCTCATTGTCATGCACACACCCAATGTAAAACTGGAATAAAATTTGAAAGAAGTATAGCTAACATGTGGGCGTTTCAGTTCCTTCTCTGTGATGACTCTGTTAAGCAAAATGAAAGGGGCCAAAGAATACGTCCAACAGGGGAGACCACTGTGTCACTTTCTTTGCTACTTCCGGTTCCACTGCTTCCCTTTAAGCCCCAGATGCGAGGCTCCATTGAAATAAAGAGTCCGATCATTGCAATTATTATGCAAACAGCTCTTCTCAAGCTCACACCTGAAAAGCAGTTATTTAACGAACCATTTTCCACGCCTTTGTGCATGTTTTGCGATAGAACATAGCGTTATATAGTGTGATTAATCATATTTCGTTTATATTTATGATTATATGTTTTTGTGTCAACTCTTGCAAACGAGAGTTACACCGCTTGTCTCATTAAACTGGCTGCAACAGAAACAGGCAGACAGACAGACAGACATTTTTTATTCAGTATAGAGGCCTCAGGCCCAAAATACAAACATAATTCAATTTCAGTCACTGAACATGTTAATAGTCGATCCTCTTCTCAACATGATAGAGGGAATGTCCAACATTATATAGAGTGTTTTTGTTGGAATCTTTTACAATGTTACCAACAGACGTAAGGTTGCGTGGTTTCTTTAGAGTATTGCCAAGGTATTTCTTTCTAATATCTGCGCATCCCAGCAAAATAAGATATTCATCCTCAGTGGCATTTTCATTATACTTTTTGCAGTAGCTACACAACCTTAGATGTCTATCAATATTAGTGTATCTTCCTGTTATCTATGGCAGTTTTAAAGTTTGAACATCTAAATCTGGAAATAGCAGTTCTTACATGAAGAGGTAAATAACAACATAAGTACTTTTCAACATCCAACAAAGATTTGTACGATTTGTAGAGATAACATTTAGGTGTAGACTCCAGAGAGGAGTATCATGCCTGCTGTAAAATTATCACATAACCGCTGTTTGAAAATAGACATGAAAGCCTTTGAATCTCCAACCTTAATAACCTTTGGTGTGTACACACGCTGTAGTGGATACCTAACACATTCTCCTAAAACCATATTTGATGAAGTAGATTTGTTGACTTTAAGAAAATATTTGCAGAAAGCAAGATGAACAGATTCGATAGTTTTACAATAAGATCTTACTCCAGGCATGTTTCGGAGTAAACGTTAAACCCAAGTAACGATAGGATGAAACTACTTCAAAAGGATCTCCCTTGTAGTACCATTTCGCATAAGACCTAGGTGGACCTCCCTGTCTACATACAACCTTAGTTTTCTTCAAATTTACACACATACCTGTATTATTGCAAACCAGTTCTAGAGCATTTATCTTCAACTATAACTGGTTACAACTATCTGCCAGAGCAGAAACATCATCTGCAAATATTAAGGCATCCAAGTCATCTACACCGTGTGTGAAATAAACACCCATCTGCCACCTTCATCATCCAATAACGTATATAAATGATTAATGAATGATTAAACATTTGAGGACTTAATATACAACCCCGGCGGGTACCGATATTACAAGCAAATGATTGAGACAGACCAGTGCTTGTTCTCACACAGGGTGACAGACTGCCGTACATGGATGATACGATGTTGAAATATTTACCTAACACGCCAACATGTTTCAAAGCATTTAAGAGAATATGGTGTTCAAATGCTTTACAGAAGTCAATATATAAACAGTAAAATATCCCATTTTTGCATGAATATTTTGTTGCAATAGCATTAAGGGTAAATATGTGGTCTACAGTAGAATAGCCAGGTCTAAAACCTGCTTGAAAGTCATCTGGCACATTATTTTCATCACACCATGTCTGCAGCCTCGTGTTCGGTCTTGAAGTGAATACTTTACACAGTAAGTCAATGAGTGAAATGCCCCTGTGGTTGTTTGTATCTGATTTGTTACCTGATTTAAATAATGGACATATAATGCTTTTACCCCATGCACTTGGAAAATGACCAGTATTGAGTATGCGATTATATAATCTTATAAGAAATAGGTATAATATAGTCTTTACAAGCTTTAAGGAATTCGTCTTCAATACCATCTAGTCAGGGTGAGTTATTGTTTGCTAACAGTTTAATGTGAGACATAACTTCCTCTTGTGTTATAGACTGGTTGAGTGTACCTGTAGAGGATTGGGTGTCAGTAGACTGTTGACTGTGTTGGAGCTGACTAATGTTGTCTGCAGTGAGTAGTGTTTGGAAGTGATCATACCATTGTTTTGATGAAGTAGATTTGTTGACTTTAAGAAAATATTTCCAGAAAGCAAGATGAACAGATTTGATAGTTTTACAATAAGATCTTACTCCAGGCAAGTTTCAGAGTAAACGTTAAACCCAAGTAACGATAGGATGAAACTACTTCGATAGGATCTCCCTTGTAGTACCATTTCGCATAAATTGCTTACAAGTTATTTGCTGGGAAATGCAGCTGGACATTCTATTAAGTTTAATAAGTTTCCAAAACTGTCTAGGGCCTGATTTAGCTGCAATTAATTTATCTTTTTGTGTTTGTAAATATTTCCTTTTCTCCTCTTAAATAGTTGCTTGAAAGTGTGACGGTGTTGTAGGTAAACGTTAATGTCGCACGGTCCCTGCGTGCATGTAGTGCTGCATGTGTTTCATACTCAATTCTTTCTAATTCATCATCTCACCATAGTGGTCGTGTACAATATTTCTGTGAGCTAATACCTTTATAAACTTGCTTTGTTTGATTTGTTGCATTATGTATGACATTTACTCAGGAAGATAGTACATGGTCTGTGTTAGTGGTTATAAGATTACATAGTGTATTTAGAGATGTATCGAGATTCCTTGATAATGTACGTAGAAAATTATAGTCTGAATCTCTGTGTCATAAGTACTTGTACCAAGTTACGGGTGTCATTCTGGGTGTCATTCTGTGGTGAAGACTGCTCCTTATCAGGTTCAGACAAAAACCCAGTATCAAGATCCAAAGTACAGTAAACAGGCAAATGGCATGATTTATCGTCAGATCCAACTCCAAATAATTAAATGGGGGAGAAGGACTGTTGATGCTAGCATGTAGTGGGCAAGACTGGTGCCATTATGGGTTACACAAGTAAATTCACTGCTTGTGTCATTAAACAGTCGACCATTTAAAGCGTTGATGCTATATATATGTGCTGCATAACTCTACTAGCCAAATGCCATAGTTATTATGATCATGAATATCTTTAGTTGATCTTGGGGTATCGAAAGTATCACATGGGTAATCATCAGCGTCATATACATGAGATAAATTGTCATCAGGAACGTAGTCCTTCATATGAGCATTCAAGTCGCCAACTAGAAAGATCTCTTTGTCAGGATGATCACACACAATAGTAAACAGATCATCACACAACAGAAACAACGCATGAGAGGACGGATGAGTCGAAAAACGCCAATATAGCCGAACGTGTGAATTAGTACTAATGAATAAAGCGATGTATACATGTGTAGCTGATGTTTGCTCCATAGTAAGTCTGTACATCTACCATGGCATGTTGGACCCAGAAGAACCATAAATAGTTGTGGCCCTGGATCAGAATTTGTTGTCCCTAAACTTTCGCTACAATATAAGTTATTCCCATCAAAAGTGTATTTGGTTTGCAATGCATTCGGATAACTTGTTCAAGGTAAAAAGACGATGCTTAAACAGCTGCTGCTCGGGGTAAAGAAAAAACAACAAAACAACTGAAGCCTACTGAATGATATCTGAAAAACAATACTCTTATTTATAGGGTATACAAAAGGTTTGGATCCAACTGACCTACAGAAAACGAAAGCTGTGGATCCGATTGTTTTTCAGTGGACTTCGGGTCTTAGGACTGCATGTCCTTCAGCCATGTCAGGATAAGCTGTTCGAGGAAAAAGAGAATTGTAAGTGGGATGTTTTGTGTTTGGGATTACACTTTCTCGATAAAGGATAATTACTCATTCTCAATAAAGTAGAAATTCTATTACGTTTTGGGATCAAACCCACTTTCTCAGAGGTTCTTGAAAGTCAAACTGAAGTTGGACGAACATGAATACATGTTTCTTCTCTAAATGCCACTTAAATACGTTACATCTCAATTACTAGTACTGGGGCAGAACGAATACATGTTTCTTCTCTAAATGCCACTTAAATACGTTACATCTCAATTACTAGTACTGGGGCAGTATTGAATACATGTTTCTTCTCTAAATGCCACTTAAATACGTTACATCTCAATTACTAGTACTGGGGCAGTAACGAATACATGTTTCTTCTCTAAATGCCACTTAAATACGTTACATCTCAATTACTAGTACTGGGGCAGTAACGATGCATCGATAGTATGTGTTACGATTGATAGTTTAGTAATTGATTTCCATTAATAAATACGCAGCGCAAAATACGGGATAGACCACATTCGTTTACTTTGATTTAGAGTTGCTTCTTCAACAAACTTCATCCGTTTTTCAATTTTCTTGCCAGTAATTAAAAAAGAAACACCCGACAGTTAATGAGCAGAGGCGGTATCACGTGACATGACGTCAAATGTGACTGTTACCGGTGAGTTCCTCGTTGGTCATATATAACAATTTGACAGTGACCATGGATTGAGAAACTACAATAGATCTTCCCGATGTCATTTTTACCTGGACGCTAGGCAGTACCAGTACGAGCTAATTTTACATCGTGCAGGAGAAACTTCCAGTGAAGATGTAGAATTCAGCAAAGAGGAGGCACCCATTTGATTCAGTTCAATTCAATTTATTAATTCGGTATTTTGGTCATGTGACCCAAAGTACAATTAATTGTGACGGCATAACCGTGACACTTGACAGGAAGAACATATGTACATCTTAGCGAAAAGGAAAACACACATTTCATGAAAATTGAGTCAGAAGTTATGATTTGGGTATTTTTTATACCGAGAACAGATAGACTTTTGAAATTGATACAATGTAATTATTTTGTTTGTTTTGTTTTTTTTTGTTTTTTGAGATCCGCATACTTTTTACATAATAAATTAGTAATACATGTGGTACTAGAACTCCTAGATTACAACATACATAGATAGTGCATACATGAATGTTTTCATAAGTACAATGTAATTTCCTCAATAGATTAACATTAAACGAATGCAGTGCAGTACGTAATTTACAGGTTGCAGTAAGGCATATTTCAGGCTGTAATAATAATTTGAAAGTCGGGTGGTTATTTCAGAATGTGGATGTACAAAGAGAGTTATGCCGTGTGTGTGTGTGTGTGTGTGTGTGTGTGTGTGTGTGTGTGTGTGTGTGTGTGTGTGTGTGTGTGTGTCACGTATTATTTGTGCAAATGTACTGTTTAACATTTGTATTTTTCCTGCATCTTGCCCTGTCCAAACGTATAAAAAAATGTGAAAAGTGACGGACATCTAAACCCCATAGAAATTCACCGTTCATCGAGGTTTTTGTAAGGAAATATGCTGACTATTACGAAACGATCTGTACATACAGCAAATTACTTTTCTAGCTTTGAGGTAGATAGTCTGACATACTCTTGGCCACTTCAGTGATGACGAAAGGAGAATAAAAGATAGCTGGAACAAGTTACAATTTTAACATCTGGACCACTTGATGTCAGTATCGGAAAAATAGGGAATACAGGCTGGAAGTTCATCAGATAGTCTTTATTTCGCAAGGGGTCTATGATGCAGATATTATAGCACTGATATTTGTTGAGAATAGAGTTTGAAATGATGGTTAACAATTATAATAAAATTAATGTATTTATACACGGAATAACCGCTTTTACAAGATGAATCCATTAAAAGTGTTTATCTAGTGGACATCTTTGAAGAACATTTGTCTTATCGCAAGGTCGTCATATAAACATCTGTCGAATAATCAGTTTTATCGGTTCAGTTATATTGTTAAGGTGCCAAATTGTGTTACATAAATTTTGTTCGTGACGTTCTAATTGCTGTCTAGGAGCAATTTGTTCATCATTTTATTCTTACGTTCATCGGAATTCGTTTTGCTGTACCAAATCGTCTTGTAGAACACACGACTCATGAGGTATTTGTTTATAATAATATTCGAAGCAATAAGCGCGTTATATGTTTGATAGGTAAAGTTGATTGATTCTCACTCTGGAGAAGAAGAAATTCGCACCCTGGTGGAGAGTAAATCCTTTGTAGGCCTATGAGACACAATAGCACAAGGATAAAAACCATGGTTATTTTGAAATGGCACACCTGTAGTCAACACACAAACCGTAACAACCATCATACAGTGGCACAAACAACCCACATGCAAACGCAGTTACGGATTTGAACATAATACCTTATTGCATAACCACTCTTGAGCTCGGTGAAAAACAAGGTCGTCCGCCGCAGACTTAATGAGGCATCTCCTATTCTCTCGATATGACGAGGAAGTAACGTTATGAAGTGTAAGAAGAGGAATTCTGTCGGAAAGGGCAGGAAAAAGTTATGCAAGTTGGTAAAAACTCAGCGATATTCCTCACACTGCAAAATGTTGATCATTCGCAGACTTGAGCCACTTCCTAGTTACCGGTCAGTGATGTAAACAACCGCAAAGCATCGCGCATCGGCAATCTCGGCCGAAAACGTGTTTACCGCGAGAACAGGAAACCCACGAGAATAGGAGATGCACCTACATATTGTATCGCCATATTTGGATTATGTAATCTATCACATTATCTTATCTAAGTGCATGCATGCATCTTGTGTGAGGAGTCAATGTATATATGTGCACAGAATGAGATTTTGACCTTGACTCACAGTCTCAGCTCATCATATGCTAAATTATTTGTAGTTTTAAGCATGTTGGCCCTTTCAAGCAGCTAGAATTTATCTTCATGCTTGTTGTAGTCGCTTCGATTAGCGGTATCGGGTAGTCAGACTCGCCGACTTGGTCGACACGTCATTGTATCAAAATTGAATAGATCGCTGCTCATGTTGTTGATCACTAGATTGTCTGGCACAGACTCGATTATTTAAAGACCGCCGCCATGTAGCTGTAATATTGATGAGTGCGGCGTAAAACTAAACTCACTCACCCTTCTCCAGTTCTCAACATACCTTTTCTGAGTATTATGTATCTACAAATAACTGTAAATGGTATCAGAGAAGATCCGATGATTGCCTGCAAATACGGAGGGGTTCTCTCGGGGAGGCTGGCAAAGAGGACGAACGCTCCAGCCAAAGCACTTGTGAAGCCAAAAATCGCCAAAGATTTCAAACTGACAGTTGGTCTCAACGGCAACTCTCTGTCGAAAAACTTCCATCCCAGGTACACTGCCGAGAGAATCAGAAGCTTCCAAAAGGCATCAACGAATTGTCCTACAAATACGTCACTTCCAATTTTATAAAACGAGGACGACCATATCGGCAACACCAGCGACAACATCAGGTGTCCGAGCAAGGCAAATAGAGAAAGAATAATGCTCTTGGCGTTTATGGACAAGCCTCCAATACATGATCGTAGACGAGAGAAACATCCTGAAGTTTTGTGTTCCCGTGAATCTCCAAGGAGGCGTGACTCTTCCTCGTTGGAGTCACTTGCTCCTGTGTCACAGTTTTGAATGGTTGCATGACCCGTGCCTACCATTCTTGTCACGCACGTCACACTCGGAAAATCTGTATTAGGTCCTTAAGTGTAAATACAGCATTTATCCTGCTGAATAGGACTACCTATCACAGTAAACTTAGAGTCATGTATCCTGTGTGGACATCTCGCCATGGAGGCCTGACAGATGATCTGATTCAGGGAAGAGCGAGGAGCATGCCCAAAGCACAGCTCGACCCAACTTGAAATAAACTGAACTGATTGATTGACCTTCCTCGTTGAGTGAGTATGGCTTTCAGCTTCTTTTAGCAATATTTCAGCAATATCACGGAGGGGACACTTGGAGTGGGCTTCTCACATTGTACCCATGTGGGGAATCGAACCCGGGTCTTTGGCGAAACGAGCTAACGCGTTTCCACCGCCTTGTTGAAGCTTCTGTGGGGTTGAGACGCATAACGTACTGGTCCATGTGTATTAACAAGAGGCTGTGTACGACTGCGCAAGTGTTTATGCATGTATAGTTACTTAAGTAAGTTTGTGAATGGGTCTGCCTGCGTGAGTTTAAACATACTGTTTTATGCGGCAGTCAGAAGCATAACTATTAAATGTATGTATAATGTTTGTTTATTACCGAATAATGTTCATGCAGGTACATCACAATTTCACAGAAGGGAGAAGTAACTAATTATAGATTTAATTTTGCCAACAATACCTGACTCAGTATTTCACAGTTTCAGCAACGTAAGTGTCATATGATAATAGAATAGTAATAGTAATAGAATAAATATCTATCTCCGGGTTAAGGTCTAGAAATATTCCCGACCACCTATGCAATGGAATGCAGCGACTAGTCCGTTCCGGTGACTGGATTAATGGTATTTTTTGGTGAGTTTAGTTTTACGCCGCTAAGTAATATTCCAGCAGTCACGGCAGGGGATACCAGAAACATGCTCCATACCACGTACCCATGCGGGGAATCGACCCAGGTCTTCGGTGTGACGAGCGAAATCTGCAGCCACTAAGGTACCCTACTACTGCGTACGTTTTTAACTCTGACGTTTATCCAAATGGTACTCAAGCTCCATTAGAAATGTGAGCGTTCTGGAGTAACAAACAAAGCCTGTAAGGTAATTAATCGCTGCACAACAATTGCAAAGTGAAACGGAAATATTCCAAAGTGTTCATGCAGACCTCTGATAGGTTGATGAGTCGTGATATCTTCTATAGTCCCCGAAATCTTGGGGTTTGTTCAGATATTGCTGAATTCCCTACGGTGACTGGAGCTTGTAATATATCAGGCACACTATCAAAATAAAGATGTTGTCTGACTGACCTCCCCTGTTTTGTAGGGTTATGTCACAAACTGTTTTTCGTTTCAGAGACTAAATTTAAGTCTAGTCACAGTCAATATCGCATTCCACGTGACTTGATATGCAGCATGTGTGTATAATGTGATATTTGATAACATGACTGTTATCATACGTCCAAGGCGGCACTGTTGAGCTGTCATATCATGCCTTGTGTGAGTGTAACATCGGGTCAGGATAGCTTTATAGATTTTCCATTGAAGTTGAGACAGAGTGAAGTTGACTGTATTTTTTATCATGAAAAAAATACATCCAGTATGTTACTCAACCTCAAAATATCAAAAATCACATGATTTGTAAGTTGGTGATTCAAAATGTCAAATATTTAAATATAGTCAGTTCATTGCCTGCCGATTTAGAAATAATATGAAAAGAAATAATAAACACTCAGTGATAACACTAGGCTTTAGCTGATGTGGCAATTGTATTAACCACTTATATTCAAACATAATACTTTTTACACACACGCGCTCGGTATTTCACGGAAGCGAGTTTAGTATTCTGTTTATTACTCGCCAGCACAAATTGACAAAAACTGCGGCGAAACTGCCTACAGTGTGAGGACTCTCAGCTTTCCGCGAGTCAAGTCTTTTAAATTGCGACAGCGACATTAGCATTGTGACGTCACAACTTTGAACTTAGAACTTGACGTCATACGTCAAGCGGTATTACACTAGTTTCTAAGACGCTTCGGTGAAAGATCAAAGGCGCCGACAATACTTTATCAGACGAAAATGTGTACTTTTTGCATTACGTCACAATGTAACTGACGTCACGATGGATGTCAGTTGCCATCGCCTCGTACAGCCTCCCACAGTAAACTGCTTCGTCGCATCCCGTTTCTTGGTTTGCAGTTGCATCACACAGCTAACATCACCGTTGGAAACATTATGTGTATGTTTTCCGAACGATAAAATGCCCCAAAGTTCGACTCAAAACTTTACAGGGACACGGTCATGTTTGCAATGTTTACATTCCCACAATGCAATCGTGGAATGTCGCATGACTATAGTCAGCTTCAGCTGAATGTACTGATCTAAACTTTCGTTGCTAGTAGAAATGAGACGGTCATTTTGCCTTGTATGGTTTAAGGGAATCACAGATGTAATTAGAATGATCTAGAGAAGATATTTAACCCAAACATAAACTTTCACCAAACTGTTCATCATTTGTTTTTCTAGTAACGTTTGTCCTAACGTAGGGGGCTGACACGTCAAAAGAAGAGCGCGTCAATTAGCCCTGTGCGAGGATTCTTAATTTAGGTCACAGACACCGTCGTTTGTTTTCTGCCATAGATTGATCGAAATTATGCTTAGAAATGATTAAATACGGCACCTTATTAGAAAAGAAATACAGTTCGCTCTACCACCATGTATTATAAGGGTAACGCTATTTTTCAGGGCATTATCATTTGCAGAAGCCCGAGGTCTTTCATTAACGAAGGAGGGCAGTTGAAAAGACCGAGGGCTTCTGCAAATGATAATGCCCTGAAAAATAGCGTTACCGTTATTATAGCTAAAACGAACAGACTGTTTAATAAAATAAGAATAAAAACAGCGGCATCGGTTTAAAAGCATTTACTGCCAACAACAAAACGACGGAGGTCACTGACACACTTTTTACAAATATAGATATTTCATAGAACAACACAGATGAAGTCACTTTAGAGAGTGACGACATTCGACCTTGACCTTTGCCCATACTACCAGCCACCATTGTTTTCAGTGATCAACAACGTTAGACTACAAGTCGATATTTTCATTGCAGTATGTTGTCATTTATGGTACACTTGTTATGGTTGGCACAGGCAGGAAAGTGCGTAATGGCACAGGTACATGTGACGAATGTGAGCCAGATATATGGTCAGTGATGAACCCAAGTTCAAACGAGCCGTAGGTGATTGAACTTCAACAGCTGAGCTAGTTATGACGTCACCTAACAACGGGCTTGATAATGGCCCGCAAAAAGTTTGACGACGGGCCATTATCAAGCCCGTTGTTAGGTGACGTCATAACTAGCTCAGCTGTTGAAGTTCAATCACCTACGGCTCGTTTGAACAAGAGTTCATTTTTGGCCATATATCTGGCTCACATTCGTCACATGTACCTGTATTATGCACTTTCCTGCCTGTGCCAACCATAACAATTGTACCATAAATGACAACATACAGCAATGAAAATATCGTTGTTCATCACTGAAAACAATGGCGGCTGGTAGTATGGGCAAAGGTCAAGGTCGAATGTCGTCACCCTCAATAGTGACATCATCTGTGTTGATCTATGACGTGTCTATAGTTGTAAAAAGTGTGTCAGTGACCTCCGTCGTTTGTTGTTGGCAGTAAATGCTTCTAAACCGATGTCGTTGTTTTTGTTCTTGTTTTATTAAAAATTCTGTAACAGTTCATTTTAGCTATAATAACGGTAACGCTATTTTTCAGGGCATTATCATTAGCAGGAGCACTCGGTCTTTGGTTAATGGAAGTTAATGGAAGACCTCGGGCTTCTGCAAATGAATATTCCCTGAAAAATTGCGTTACACTTATAGTGACATTGCCTTAAAAATATTACACGGCAGTTCTTCAAACGGGCGAGTAACAATATAAAATATCACACAATTATGAAATATCACGTGCCACAGTCCTTGAGTTCAGCAACACCACACGTACAAATATAGTTTATAAATATATAATTTTGTACGTATCTTATTATCAGGTATATATAGGCGCCGGCCGGCACAGAAAACATTATTCAAGACAGGGCAGTAGACAAAACGAAACCGATGCACTCATGCAGCACGGACGACTCGCTTACACTGTGTCACGTGTGTGATGCAAGGGACCATCCGTCTCATGCTTACATTATATATTATATAAATGAATGTGACCTGTTGCGCCACGGCTCTGATCTGTGATTGATACATATACACCTTGGTTTGCCCTGCATGTGACCTGTGCTTGATTTACATGTAACCCGATGTGCTCCGCCGGATCAAACCTGTACTTGACATACATGTGACCTGGTTTGTTATTAATCTGCCTGGTCATCTTTATACATGGGTTCAACATTTTATGGTCGGAACAGATGTAACGTTGTATTTATAGCTCTGACATTGTCATGTGGGTCTTTATCCACCATAATAAATAACGACTCGCTGGCAATGCGACAAAACATGTGAGTGAGTGTGGTTTTACGCCGCTTGCAGCAATATTTCTACAATGTAGCGACAGGGGGAAACCAGAAATGGGCTTCAAGAACTGTGCCCATGTGGACATTGTAACCCAGGTCTTCGGCGTGACGAGCGAACGGTTTAACATCGAGGCTACCCAACCGCCCCCGCCAAACGTGTACAATATCGTTAATTAGCTATATTGAAAAAATACTTCGCAAATGACAACTTCTGTAATATATATTATTAAGAATGCTTCATACATAAAACACCTTGCCATTATTGTCACTTACATACGTCCAAAATGTCAGTGAAGTTAGCAATTGTAGTGATTTCTTGATAGGTCGCGTTCTGAATTATGTATCCAGATGATTATCCTCTACCTTAAATGTGATTCTAAAAGGTACACGTTCCCATGGTTTTACTACAGCGCTGACAAAATTCAGTTGTAATGGTCAATTTTTTAGTTGCATATAGAACTTGGTGTGATTAACAACGGTGAGGGTTCTATGAATATACGACTTCCTTATTATCAATTTGAGCGACGTTTCGATGTTTCTTCTCATGCCGTCATTAAGAAGTTTTACATCCACAGAACTCGCTCCGTTGTTCATGTTCAAAATTGTCGTGTTCTGAATTCTATTTAAAACGTACGAAGAACATTTTAGATGTGTTTCGCAAACAGATCTCACTCAAATCAAATGTTAAAGTGACTCGTTTTTCTTGTAATTATTAAATAGATCGATGGTGTACTGATCAATGTCAGTGAAATTGAAGATGGATTTACGATGTTTATACAGTCAAATATGTGAGTCGTTATTTTTGGGAGTGTCCATCAAAACATCAATTTATATAGCAGTTGCAGTCTACCTGTAGAAATAACCTATTGTTTTTAGCAAAATCTATCAAAATCTAAGCATCGTAAATTATGCGTGTCCAACCTCATACTCTGTACACATTATATGGTATACACTGAATAGCAAAAGAAACGTACTTTTCGAAAAAATGAATCTCATGAAAGTAAGCTTTCATGTTTATCTCTCATTAAAAACTTGACAAAAAGCAAGAGTTGCGCTTCTTTTGCTGTTCAGTATATATTTATCACTGGTACTGGACATGAGGGCTTCAAGGAAATCCATTCTGTTCTGCTGATTCTTTGATTTACATGTGATTGTCAATGATGTCACGAACATGTGCCTCTTTCAGTTCTTTCTCCTTGGCGTCTTGTTTGCTGAAGTAGTTGTACATAATTACGGTTGGCACGATGATGAGGAGACCGCCCAAGGTGAAGGCCGTGGTAATGTTGAACTCCGGGGACCAATAGAAATGGTTGTTTTGGACGTCAAACTTGAACAGGGTCCAGAACAACGTTGCCAAGGGAGTCACCATTGATTGGACGACAACCGCATAAACAGCTCCCTCTGCGTATTCTATTAATAGAAATTGGAAGAGATTCCCGAAGGAATAGCCAATCTGAAACAACCAGAGTTTCCACCATAAGCCGTTACATCCGGGGTCTGAGCTGAAGCAGCATCGAAGTCCAGTTCCTAGAATACCACCAAACTCCTGGATTGAAGCAGCCTGAAACCAAACAGGGAATTATAAAATTGATTTTGTCCTAATAATAACACTAATGACACATAATACTAATCGATTTCAGAAGCGTCAAGTATCCATCGACAGGTGCTCACTGGCGCAGTGACAAAGTTAAACCCAAACACATGCACATATACAGTTCTAAACACATAATCCTGAAAGTCGTGGTATTTTGTGATACAATAATACAAGTGTGCGAGCGTGCATGAGTGCGTGCGTGCGTGTGATATGTTTAATGTCGCACTCAGCAAGATTACAGCTACTTGCCGGTGTCTGTAGATAATCAAGTCTTCACCAATAAAGTTACCAACAACTTGAGCATCGTTCTGAGCAATTGGGATACGATGACATATGTCAACCAAATCAGCGAACCTGACCACCCGACAAACTTTACTTTACGACAAACATGGGTTACGGGATACCAATTCGAACTCGGATCTTCACGTGCTTTGTGTGATACAAAACGAATGTGCGTGCGAGAAGGTGCTACAAACTATTTGTACCGACATACCATTCCAAAATGGGGAATGAAATCCACCCAGAATAACGGCAGGAGAGTTATCAGCTGATAGACTTGTGTCCACATAATGAAGTTTAGTGATTCTGACTGAAACAGACACGACATACATAAAGCACATCCATCGTTGCTGTACTTACATCAGAATTTAAGTCAAATTTGTCTAAAACTAAAGTTAATAAGTTTACGAACTGGTAGATATAGCGGACTGTTTTTTATCGCATGCTAACGGTACATTTTGCGTAGAAATGCGTGACGGAGTAATGAACTATATCACATAAAAACTGGTGGCCCACTGCATTCGTTAAAACCGTAGTTTCCTGTGTGCGTGTGCATGGGCCAGACAATACAGTGGCTAATGGCATGAACAATCATCTACACCTCCGCTTTTAATGTTTGAAGATTACAATCGGAGAGGTAACTACGAGTAAGTCCTCATCTCTGTGAACTCTTACATGTGTCAGGTGAGGCCCGGAATCGTTGTGAAGAGCGAGGTGTTTTTTCCAGTAATACAACAGCGAGTGACACCAGAAATTTTGCTTCTCATATTTTATCCATGTGGGGATCGAACCTGCACCTTCGACGTAACGAACGAACGTTTAGACAAAACGCTACCCCTGTGTCCCCTGTGTCCCCTGTGTCCCCTGTGTGAAGAGCGACCGCGTTCATTGCACTTGCCAGCTTCGCGAAATATCTGAATTATTACCCCTTTGGGAAATGAGTTTATTCATACAACAAAGCAATAGAATAGAGTACCAATACAGCAAAAGAATATTGTAACGAAGCGTTTTTAGGTAAAATAAAAAAAAAACACATTTGAAGAAAACAAAATAAACTGGTTAGACAGGTATAAATGTGACACACATGACAATATCTAACCTGGGTTCCATGGAGCGCCTTCTCCACGAAGACGCTGCTTAAACCTGCTGGCAAGAACCCCAGTGCAAATATAAAAGGCCACAGTACGTTTCCTGTGCTTCCGGACCCTGTATCCCCACTCCCTTCCAGCCCCCAAATCTGGGGCTCCACCGTGATGAAGAGGCCGATGAGAACTATTCCCGTACAAACCAGGCGTCGGAGGCTGATACCTAGAGAAAGAAAAATGTATTCAATTGTTTGGGCACTCATTTATCCACAGGAATGGAGAGAGCCGTCCACGTGTACGTTTCACATGCTGCGTATATGTATATGTAAAACCGCTACGAGTGAGTTAATTTTTACGCCGCTTTTAGCAATCCAGCAACATTACGACAGGGAACGGGGGAGAGTTACTCAGTCTACAGTATTTTTGTCAGCCTTTTTCGCATTGTTTCTTTTTTAACGCTGCGTTCAGCAACATTCCAGCATATTACACGAATAATCGCGTATGGACAAGACAATCCAATGATCAGCAGTATGAGCTTCAGTCTACGCATTTGGGATCCGGCAAGAAGCCAAACATAGTCAAGTGTACCTCAGCATTACCACATCTCTCGTTTCACACTGACAACGCAACTGAACGCAAACACATCGCAACATTTTACAATGAAATCACAAAACAAGCCGTCGTGCCACTGGAATGCATGTTTCACACTCAATGGATTATCCATATGTGGGAAACCAGTTTATAGATGCCTGAGTGGCATATTCCTCTTGCACGGTTGTAAAGCGGTTGGTTGGTGACGTCATGCTACTAACAGTAACACTGTTCGATACTAACTGCGAGAGCGACGGGAGTTCACCGTTGAGTATAATATGCTTGCCCTTCCTTGCAAACACCGACTTTTGGAATGACTTTTTTTCAGGCAATAACGCTATATATTTACAATTCTACATTCTAAATTACTCCCGTATTCCTCTCTCCGTCCGGGTGCGCGCGTTTGCGCTAAGTTGTTTTAAACTGAATATTGTTTTAATTACAGGTAGTCAGTCGAGTCTGTGTCTGGACCATTGGCTCATATCATTTACTGTCAGTCAAATATACTGAGGGAAAAAATAAGGGATCACATGAAAGCACGAATGTTCTTTTATTTTCTTTCCAGATTTCTTCACAAGCAATGCGATACGCAAGCTTTGGAAGAAGACCTTTGAAAAAACATAAAGCAACACTATTGCTTTCATGTGATCCCTTATTTTTGTCCCTCAGTATATTATAACCTTCACATAATGACAAGACGGATTAACCTCAACAGTTGGATATGTGTTATCTCCCTTTGTATACATGTGACAATGTACAAATGACGTACACAACCCAAACACTCCTGGATCCCGATATGTTTATTCATGTACACACGCACAGTCCGTGACTCGACATATTTATATCAACAGCAAACGTGGAACTCAGGCATTCGTGACAAACGTTATGGCTAAGTATTGGGTTTGGTTTGTTTTTAGCGCCCAGAAAATCAAGTGATCAACATCATGAACATCGATCCAGGCAATCGGGATACTATGACATACGCCAAGTTAGCAGGCCTGAATACCCGATCCCGTTAGTTGCCTCTTATGACAAGCATGGGTCGCTGAAGATCTTAACACCGATGTACATGGTTACGACGGACAGTACTGAGCCGAGTGCGTGTCCATTCTCGGTGGTTGCATGTTCTAAATTTGACAAAAATACATTTTGGAAATTTTCATGCCACTCCTCAGCGATATACCATCTGAGTGAGTGAGTGAGTGAGTGGGGAGAACTAAAATGGATTTCACGCACTGTATCCATGTGACGAACAGACACTTTAACCATTAGGCTACCAGAAAGCTCCAAATGACATATGGCGTTCACTCAGTTCCATTTAAATCTCCCCTTCATACCTGTGTACCTCATGAGGAAAATTGTGTAGTCACGATGTCATTACATAACCTGCGACATTATCTTCTGAAATAAAACAAACAAAAACAAAGCAAAACAAAACAAAACAAAACAAAACAAACAAAAACAAACAAAAAAACAAGCCCCAAAATAAAAAAAAATCCAACAGATTTACGAATTACCTTTTCTGAGGATGAAAAACCGGCCTACAACTGTATAGGGTATGACGGTGGTTGCTAGGATACCTTGCAGATATGGCGGCGTGCGACTTGGGGGACTTGCAAACACAATAAGAACCCCGTTCATGGTAGTAGCGAACCCCACCGTTAACAAAATTTTCCAGTTTGCGGTCGGTTTGAAGGACGAGAGGCTGATTCCAGTTTGGTATTTCATGACTAAAGTCATAACGGCGAAGATTACAGGAAACCACAGGGACGACACCAACAGAACAACAAAGGTGTCTCCACCAACGTGGTCCATCGTCCCGGCAAACACGGGAAGCGAGACGTTCATGAGGACATTGGCGACAACGTTAATAACGGCGATGAAGACGGTTAACGCCCCTCTTGAGAGCCCCAGTTTCCCCGTTGTCCTAGTTTGGGGTTCATTGGGGACACGTAGGAGCGTTACGATGTCAACTGGTCCGGTTTCTTTTGGAGGCAATGGCGGGTACACGTTTCCGGTACCACGATAACGGCCGGAATTTTCAAAATCACTTTCGTCAGCTGGAGATATTATTGGATGCTTGTCGTTTTGGACATTCATCTGAGATTTTCTACCACCCGGCATCTTTCAAGTATAAAGTTTTTGTCCAGTTCAGGAATCAGTCCGTTTCCCTGTAGTTGTAGCTTCTGTTTGTCTATATGAGTGGTCACACGGTCATATGTTTGAAAGGGAACTGTCCACTCTCGACTCGTGACAGCAATAATCCAGTCATAAGACAAGCGATTAAGTTTCAGTGGACCTGATGAAGTATATACAATGGAAAGATAACCACACACGCCTTTGTCGTATTCGGTGACAGATCACGACACTCCATTGTTATGAGAACATCAAGAGTATGTCGGAGATAAGCTTTACTGGTGTTGTACACTCGGGACACCCTTACCCTTCCCGTGAACACCTGGTGTCACTGCTGATTGTCACTACACTGCGAGACGGGCGGTTTACCTCTCTTGTGGGTATATATCACAGAATTACTCGAGGTCTTCTTGGAAGTTCATTGATTGAGTGAGTGAGGAAGGTTTACGCCGCTTTCAGCAATATTCCAACTACGTCACGACTGGGGACACCGGAAATGGGCTTCACACATTGTGCCCACGTGTGGAATCGAACCTGGGTCTGGTGAGCAGATGTTTTAACCCGTAATCTACCCCACAGCCCCCTGGAAGTTGCTAGCTTTTAGTTCCGAGGTCTTGCGACTCTTACTTGTAAGGGCGATGTGGGGTATGTGGTTTGAATCAAAACTGGGAAGACACGATTCACTTCGAGTTTTGAGTGGCGATCACGAATATCACAGACCATAACATGCCATGCCATACACAAGCGCATTAATCAATCATATGGCCCTAGGTAGTCCCCTTAGGATTTGTTTACATATTATTTTCGGATCAAAGTATTGACATTTCACTCATTTCACGAGGATGGTGACACCCTACCCCACCCCACCGCTCCGAATCCCCACACACTGATTTTGATAAGTACGGAAACACTAAACGTTTTATAGTGCAGGGAAATAAAAGGACAAATGTAACACTTTAACGCCCGCAATGATGAAAATATGACGGGAATTGTTATTTTTTTCATTTTTTCACGATTTTCCTTCTTATGTTTAGTCCCAAAGGCCATGATATGTCTATCTAAAGTAACACTTTTTTTCAAAGTATTTTGCAAATATGAAGCAGGTAATTTTAATTAAACAAAACAAAGCATGTATCAGGAGATGCGGAATTTTATTAGAAACATTTTGAGCCCATTTGCACATCAATTGCTCAATCCTGTGTAGAGTTATGGCGGATTTCCTAACCCCCTCTATTTGAAGAGAAAACTGGCGGCCACATTTAAAGATGGTCACCAAAATGGCATTTGGCAAAGTGATCTGAAGGTCCATCAACCATTTCTGGACACCTCAGATATTAAGCTAACCAAAAATCATGATCAAATCTGTTCAGCATATTGGTAATGAAATTCGGTCTGGCACATGTACTAGGTTGGTTACCTTTAAAAGTTAGACGTACACATAAGAAACTTGGTCTGTTTTTACGAACTGTGAAAACTCATGAATGTCTTGTAGACATAATTCCATCTCCTACCGAAACTATTTCGCAATAAAATGTGCGTATCAAGTCAAGCCAAGAAAAACCCAATTACCGCCATACAGAGTTAGGGCCGCTGGAAGAAGGTGACCATTTAACATGTTAACACATCCTTAATTCCATTCGTGACCAACCCGTGGTATTCTGGGACAAGTCGAATAGCGAATCGAGTCTTCTTGGAGGATACGGAAAGGGGCGAGTGGTGACGAACGCGTTCCTTTGTCAAATTTCCTTTGAAAATACACGAGGTCGTGCCTCAACGTGGTGATACCACCCTACATGTGAAATTTCTCGCTGTTTGAGGCGTGGGATGATTATACGCCGCCTTTAGCAATATTTCAGCAATATCACGGCGGGGGACACCAGTAATGGACTTCATACAATGTACTCAGGTGGGAATCGAACCAGGGTCTTCGACGAGACGAGCGAACGCTTTAACCACTAGACTACTCCAGGGGTGTTGGTAGAAAGGTTTCACGGTATCCTTTGAGCAGCAAATCGAAAAAAGTCGACCAGAACTTTCATCACAAAAGACAACATTATCCCTATCTTAACTACATCAAATTAAATGTCTTTCTTTTTGTGCACCTTTCGTCAATGGTGAGCGAATTCCGCCCCTTTTCACACAGTTAAAGCTTTGTAATTGTAGTCTGAAGGTTTCATGAGAACTTCCTCTATCAATCATTTCATTTCTGACATTCTCGCCAAAGATCCCTAGTACTGAACATATTTGTCCTCTCTGCCCGTATTGTGCTCAATTCCAACTCGTTGGCAGAGACTGAATATACTTCAAAGTTCTGTATACTGTAAACAGAGGAATGTCATGTCTACCAATTAACACTTTTGCATTAGTCACGCCCTTATCATAAGCATCAAGAGCCAGCTCTCTTCACTTCTCTTCTGTTATATCAACAAAAGACCAGTTATCACCAGGGGAGATAACTCTTGAAGTAGAAACGTTCGTTCTCAAGCCCATATGAGATCCTGATTCAAACCCAGGATCAGCAGATCAGCAGCTGATCCAAGCCAGTATAGATGTCATAACAACCTCTATGCTGGCAGAAATACTTGTGAGATAACACAGAAATGAATACATAAAAGGCAAATAAAAATGTTTATTGATGAAACATGACTTACATAACAATGAAAAAAACTGCTTCACATGATTAATGAGACAACAATGTTTGAAATGATGGTGAGATGAAAAACAATGCCGTAAGATCTTACAAAAAAAGAAAGATCATTGAGCCAGCTTCAGGTGAAGACCTGTTTGCAGTTGGGACATTACCCCTCAGGGGATACAGATCTCTACTGCAAACATTTCCAGAGGCTAGATCATTTTGTTTGTTCTCAATATCTGTTGAACTGAAAATTTTCAAAAGTTTGGTGACCTTATAAGCTATCAACAATGCCTGTTATAAATATCATTCTCTCTTACCATGTTGGGTAAATGCACTTGCAAAACATTTGCTAATATTAAACTTCACTCTTTAAATATTAATATAAACACAAAGTCTATTAGTGTAATCAAATTAATAATAGTAAAATCTGGCCTGAAATAGTCTCAAAGAAATATTCACTGAACTGAAATGTTTCTTCTGCCTCTAGACTGGCATGACATGCAAGGGAGACAACTCTTGCCTCCCCAGCACTTCAGAAAGGTTTGACTGGTGGTCTCAGTACTGAAAGCTTCGCTTTGTTTTGATGTCATCTAATATCTGCTGCAGCTCATCCTCCTCAAACCTTCCTTCCAAACTGGAAAAAAAAGAAATAACTAAAATTATTTTAAATACAAATTTATCCTGTACACATTGCATTTCCTTCTTTAAAATGAGAAAATGTTTACAAGGCATTGTTATCTCAGACTCTCTAACAATTTATGTAAAATATATTGCTAACAAATGAACTTTTAAGAAAAGAATATCATATTAAAACTGCTGCATTAATCGCAATCACAACAACAATTTTGAAATACACAGATGGATGATGATGATGATGATGATGATGATGAAAGCATGTAAATTGGTTTTTAAACCTGTTTGTATTCATTTTTCCTTCTGGCACAGTACCTGGGAATGAGAGATTTAGCTTCCTCTGATGTTTCAGGGCAAAGGTTAGCCAGGGCAGCAAGTTCAAACTTGTGTAACTTCTTCTGCATTAGAGAACTGGAACAAAGGAATGTGCATAGTTGATCTCATTATCACTATTAGAGATTACCAATAATAGTGCAGCAGAAAATAATAATACACCAAAGGGCATTTGAAGCATTTTATGAATTCACCAAAACTACGTCCACTACTTTCAAGCTTATCAACAACCTACTTTTACTTTTTGTATCCATAAACAGATATATACACAGAGAGAAAAGAAACTAAACTGCTTATATATTATTTTGGGTTTGTTTTCAAACCGAAAACCTCACTCAGATTACTGTCATTTTCTTTGACTGATTACTGCATGTAAAGAGTTTTGATGGTTGGGCTAAAAACATGGACAATATCTCAGGGCCCGTCAAACAACTGAATTATAAATATTGAATCCTTCTTCATTAAATTGCAAAACAAATTCACTAATGATAACTTGACACCTGTATAATGACCATGGTCAGCATGCCCGACCGCCGTGGAGGGGCTATTTTCAAAACGGACTGCCAGATTCTCATTTCCCCTGCCCAACGGGTCGGGTTAAAATTTAGATGTGTACGTAAAGTTAGTATTAGGGTTTTTTTTCAATATTTAACAAGTTTTAATTTAATTATAAGTTTAACTTTTGGACAGGGCTGGCCAGTTTTACATCTAACCAGCTCTGTGGTCTGGCTAAAATTTTTGGGAGTTTCATAGTCACACCCTGCCATGATAAAGACTAGACAAAGTATTTCATTCGTCTTCCACTAGTTTCAGAGAATTGATTCAAAGGAAAGACATATCCATCAGAGTCTTTAACAACAGCTCATAGAACAATTATAGTCTACCTTCTGACAGCGGCAATGGTTTCTCTGTTCTTGAACTTGCTGAAGCGGGAGCAGTAGTTGAGTGTCTTCATGAACACCTCAGAGAGCTCTTGCTCCTCTTCAGCACTCTCATTCTGCTGCTTTCTGTATACATGTAAACACTGGGTCAGTTTGCAATTTTAACAACAACACTTGCTGCACACTAACACAGGGTCATCTAACCAATGTGATGCTGCTGCTTTGTTCACACACACACAAACACACAACAAACACAGGATCAGATAGCCATTTTAAGGTGTACCCTGCTGGCCTTGCCTGAGAACACTTCCAAAATCTACTTCAGTTGCAAGCAGTGCAATATTTAGAGATTATTCTTAAAACTTATGGGAAGGGGGACAAGGGGTCATTGATTCAGTTCATCGTGTTCATGACATGCAGGGGAGGTCAATTACTTTATACACATGCACACGTGTACCAAATGCAATGTACATATACGCTCTTGTTGCTGGGTCTTTCACTCGACCTATATTCATGTGAGCAATAACGCAGGTGTCTAATAACGTGGGGGGTGTCCATGGACCCCAAGATCTGCGTTATTGCGAGGGACGACTATATATACATTTTAAAGTAGGTCACTGATATGCTTCTCAATAAAAATCATCATTACCACATTAGCCATAAATAATGAAAAGTCCCTTAGATTACCTTCTACCACGTTTAGAAGCTTCAAGGAGACATTATGAGTGGAATCCTAAAGACTGATATGAGTGCAGTTCTGACCGGAACGGGGTTCTTAATCTTATCCTGGCACCACTATTCCAGCACCACAAGAAAAAAGAACCATGAAACCTCAGTGTCACAAAAGGCACAGTCAAAGCAGCTACAGAATACGTTCGACAAATTTTTTTCATCTTATCATCATACTAACAATTTAGTTAAATTCTTTGAGTGGCGACTTAAATCTAATTGCATCTTAAATGAACTGCAAAAGCTTAGTCCCATATACTACTACAGTCTTACAAGACTGATGATGCTGATACACAACACTCCCATGACATACATACCGATGTTCTAACAACATCTGTACTTCTGATATCAGCAGAGTCTCAGCATGTTCAAATTCTGAAACAAAGATGGATCATTAGTATGGCATGGTGTCACTCCTTTAAGTATGTTGGGAAAACCGATACATGTGGCTGACCATTAAACAAATGTAAAACAAAAATAAAAACAAAACATCAAAAGTGACAACCGTACGTAAAACATTCTCTTTTGGTGGGAAAAATGAAATCTTGAAATCTTGAAATGTTTCCTTATCAATGCTGATTAGTTGAAACAAAATTAAAGGTCAAGGGCGTTCATAATGATTTTATAAATATTAAAATAGTGGAGAATAAATAGGTGGAAATGGATGAAACTGTTTAAAACCAAACCATTAGTGTTCTTGCACACAAAATGTCAACCACATTTTTAAAGGGGAAGTGTTGTTGGGAAGTGTTTGAAACTAAATGCTAAATGGAAGATATGTTTAACTGAATAGTTGCATGTGCAGTGAGTAAGCATAAGGTCTTGGATCATCGTCAGTCATCATTATGATATACTATTAGTCTGTTTAGTTTAGTCTAGTCCTACTTGATGACAAATCTTTGACTTAGGAGTGTATAATGGTTTTTATGAGCACTTAATCAGTGAAAATTGGGTGTGTAGTTTTCCACGGGACTCTAATACAGTGAGAGATAGTCATAACCTTGTCTCAATGTCTGTCTGGAATGATTAAGTTTCTGAAGCTGAACTTGAAAACCATTCATTATTTCTTCTGAAACGTTGTATGCTTTAGTTAAGTATTGAAGTGGTGCCTTTTGATATTTTCAACTCTTAACTTACGATTAACACAGTCTGTAGTGCATGTACTATACCCTATTTTTGAAGAAAGGATTTGCTCCAAATAAACGTAAAGTACCCTCATGATCATCAAGTCATTATCGTGGACCAGAACACCACGTTCTTAAATCTAGCCGTCTACTGCGACTGGGTTCTTCGGTTATACCCAGTTAAATCTTCACCCCTGTTAAATGTTTGGTCCAAATGTTTTCTGTGGTTACCTTTTGGGAACTGTAATTCGGAGGCATCTTCTTCTTGCTGGTCAGACGCCATCCCCGCACTCGCCATGTTGACACGAATCTGAGAAACTTCCGGTTTGGGTTATATTGAAAACATGAACAACAATAGAAAAGAAAGGAAATATTATTTACCTAAATGATACGTTAGAAAATCTGTTAGAGATACAATTTCGACTTTATACTTAACATATAACATTTTAATATACTTAACATATAAAATTTTAATCAGAACAAAGGATTTCATAAGTTTATAAACCCAAAGAACATTGCTATACATTTAACGTCACGTGACAATCACGTGTTGTGCTGTCAAAATGGCAGACGGGCAAGAACGCAAACCTTTACTGTCTTCGAGTGATGGCGAAGGGGCAAAAGAATATGATGACTATAGAATTGGCAAGGCCAAAACGAAACATGTACGTATTATGAATTGAGCTGTTAAATGTTGAATTGCTGTATTGCAATACTATTCTTTAAAATGCATCGAAGTATGCATTTATAAACATGCAGCTAGAAGCAAGAAATTGCACCAGCAGCACTATGCAGCATTTGTGTACATGATTTTTGGGGGTATGTTTGATGTTTGGGAACATTTCCGCCAGTATGCCCCCTTAAACATTATACCTGCCAAATTATGTATCATCTGAATGTATATTCCTTATCTGATAACATGTTTCGTTCATGGTATCTGAACAAAATCAAAGGTATATACATTCAACTTCTAGAAATGCCACTCAAAGAAATGCTTCCTCGCCTTTTAATTTAGGGGTGATACAAGTGGAAGTCTTACCGTTGTTTGTTTATATTAGAAATGTTCGAGTTCATTGGAGCCACCATTGCAAATTGCCCATCATGTGCGTAAGTTTAGAGTGTTTGTCATTGAGATAGGATTGTTGATATCGTTACAGTTTTGTGACTTGAGGTCAAAATGATGTCACACTAGAAACGACCACATTAACATCATTTGACATTTGTTTTTAAGAAGTTGCATTTTTCTTAGAAGGATTACATGTAAAGTTAACATGGTGAATGTGCACATTTTGGTGCATTGAACAAGGTCTGCGGTAGTTCATAAATAAATAGTCTTTCAGCAATATGCCAAGCTTACTCCAACTTTGTTTTGAAACATCCATTGTATTCCAGTTTATTTAGTTTTAAGTTTCAAGATGTAAGTGAACTACCTGAAAGATTCAGTACATGAGTGAGTGAGTAAGTTTAGTTTTACACTGCACTCAGCACTATTCTAGCTATATGGTGGTGGCCTGTAATTAATCAAGTCTGGACCAGACCATCCAGTGATCAACAGCATCAACATCAATCTGCACAACTGGGAACCATTGATGTGTCAACCAAGTCAGTGAGCCTCAATGACCACCCCATCCTGTTAGTTGCCTCTTGAATGAAACATACTGTCATGCATAGCATATATATTTTCAGTTGGATTAATGAAATTTGGTGTTTGCTTCAAAATGATAAAATTAGTTCAGAAAAATAATCTATATCCTTTAAGACAAGTATGTCTGAGAATAGGAAAAATCAAGATTTGTAGTTATAGCAAAGCTTTCCTGCCAGTCGGTTGAGGTCAGTGTTCATGAAGTGTGCAGCTGACCTTATTAGTAGTACATGTACATGCAGTTATCTCTTCTGATAGAGAGTTTACATTATTTCTGAAGGTCAGTGACTGACACAATTACAGCTAACTGAAGGCCACTAGTTATCAGTGTTTTAGGGACACAATACTGTTATCTCTTAAAATTGGTCCTTCATGACTGTTGTCTATTGATCAAAGAAAACAATGATCATTCAAGGCATGGAACTTGTGACTATGATATGATCTATTTACTAGTATTCTCTCGTAATTTTAGTTAGTAGATGAATTACCAATAGCATTTCTAGTTTTACTGCAAGTATCAGTACTGTTCAGATCTTACTATTCTTAGTAATAGCATTCTGTATCTGTTGGAAGCAAGTTACCGCATTCAAAGTGAAATGTATAATTGATAACATTTCTGACATTTTGCTGTTTCTTCTGCATAACACATGTATTCATTTGTAGACAGATTGAATTGAGCATGAAACATTCATCAGCACTAAGTTTCAGTATCATGAAGTGCTGTACTTTCGTTTTGCCACGGATCAAGCAGTTAATGTTAGTCTCACATGGGTACAGTGCATGATGCCCATTTCCGGTGTCACTGTATTGCTGGAATATTGCTAAAAGCAGCGTAAACCATGTTCAGTAACTAGCTCAACTGCTATGATAATCAAGCGACTTACAAATGTGTCTATTACTAGTATATTGACAAATGATTATTCTATCCCCTGAGGACAAATGTCAGATTGTGAATGGTAGTAAAGACAGCTTGTCAGAAACGGGACTAAATGCATTGTACCAAATGACTTGAAGTTATGGATGTCCTTGTACTTTATGTCATTGTGTTACACTGGCATGAGTGAGTCCTTGATCACAACATCAATAGCTGTTTTTCTCAGATCGATCAAAAAAGTTGCTAATTTGGTTCAATTTTAACTTTTTCACATGAGAGTTAACTCTTAATTGAAGTCTAACTGAATTAATTGAATTTCTCAGTCATTATTTCTTGGTACCATTGAAGAATTGAATTGGTCTTTAGTAACCCATGTTCTTGTAAGAGGCAACTGACAGGATTGGGTGGTCAGACTTTGTTGACCCAAGTCATTGTATACCAGTTGTGTAGATCAATGCTCATACTGTTGACCACTGAATTGTCTAGTCCAGAGTTGATTACTAGCATAGCTGTAAAAATGCTGAGCGTGGTGTTAAAAAATAACAACAACCAATCAATCAACATTATTTCTTGAGGGAATGTATATACTGTGTTGCAGGGTTTCAACAGCCATCTGGCATTGGCCATTGCAGCAATCACTTTGGGTTCATCCTTTCAGTTTGGCTACAACACAGGAGTCGTCAATTCTCCAGAAGAGGTATGCAGCTTGATCAAGAAGGAGAGTGTGTGTAAAGTGAAAAGGTGCACTGAAATACAGTGATTACAACATGTACAAGGGTGTGTGTGAATTTGGCCTAGTGGTCAAAGCGTTCACTCGTCACACTGAAAACCCGTGTTTGATTAACCACATGAGAACAATGTGTGAAATTCATTTCTGTCACTACCATGATATTGCTGGGATGTTGTTAAAAGCAGCGTAATCTCATTCTGTTTGCCACCAATTTTGCAGAAAACTTTGAAAAATAAGAAATTGGTTCATTCTGTTCTTAACAGTAGATAAAGCTTTTGTTTGGGGAATATTAGCAGTTTATGTAACTTTGTATGCTTGTGTTGGCTTTCAATACACTCTGCTCACAATGTTTCTTGATCGTGTCATCCAAATGAATTCTTGTATTGCTTTTCTCAGATTATTCAGGAGTTCTACAATGAAACCTACTTTGATCGGAATGGGGAATACATGCAGCCCTCACTGAAGACCCTACTGTGGTCCATCACTGTGGCCATATATGCAGTCGGGGGCATGATTGGCGGTGTCAGTGCTGGATACTGGGCCAACAGATATGGCAGGTTTGTACATCTGGCTACCTTTCCACAAAGCTGTAGTAGCATTACAACATATCGTTGGCAGGGTTTCCAAAATCCCATCGCCCGTTGCCCGGGACAAATAATATCTTCTTACTTTTCCATGGGCTACTAGATAATTTCCACTTATAGTTTCAAACTGCAAATAAACTTGGGTTTCATTTCATATCTGCTTGTAATGTATTTATGAAATTTTGCATTAATAATAAAGTACAGTTATCGTTCTTTCAAATCTTTGATGTATAGTTCAGTAAACATAAACATGAAACATTAACATTGTGTCACAAAATCAGGGTAACTGGAAAGTTAGTCAGGACAAGTTACTTTCTTGAAGTCACTTGCCCTATGGCAAGTGGCTTTTAAGAATATTTTGAAACACTGACCGTTGGCTTATGAATAGTGTAGTGCTTTGGACTCATTGTGGATAGGGTCTCATGGCACCTTTCACAAACAAATCTCTGCACTAAGGTGACTGAGTCCTGTTTTTAACCTATACTTGCATCTGTAGTAGATCTGAGATCATTTGATGGAATTTGTCTGTTATTTGCGACAACAGGTTAAGCTGTCACATCAGTATGTATATGAGAACCATCCAAGCCATTTATATCAATGGTTACATCAGTAGTTTGAAGCTGGTATTCAGAAACCCTTTTGAAAAGGAACCTATCCTATCTCATGTCTTGTACTTCTCTCTCGATTCAATATGACCTGCTGTGTTGGACAAACTGTAAATAAAAATCTTTGGCCTCACTTGCCCTCATACCAGTGTGCTCCATGCTGGCCTTTTTGAGGATACCTGTGCACAGGCAAACTGTAGCGCAAAAGGAGCTGTGCAGCATAGAGAATATGACAAGGCTTGTTATATGCAAGCAAAGTGAGCAAAGGTTGGCCACATACTTCCAGCGCTTCGGATCGAAAAATATCTTTCATGTCAAAATAAAATATGGCCACCATCAAAAGTACACTCCCATTTCTTCACTTGGTTGTGCTCTCAGATTTTCTACCCCATGCTTGATAATTAATCACATGAAATATGTTTTATTCAACATTTTAAGCGCCAAGTGTGGTGTTCAGATCATTCTTCGCCTTTCATTACCCCTGCCAGCTTCCGGTTGAACGGAGTGACAGAACAAGAATAAGCAGAAATTAAAAAGAAAAACCATATTGCCTAATTTTATCATGAACCAGTTGAAATTTATTTGTCTTATCTGTTGTTGCTATTGTTAGAATTTTCGTAACATTGATTCTATATAAAACACTTCTGGCGTAATGGGTGAATGTAGCAGGGGAGGTAACTGTAAGTATTAAATGTGGAATAATACCCTCCTGTTCCTTCACTCCATTGAACCGGAAACTGGAAGGGGGAATGGAGGCGAAGTAGGGTCTGATATACCACGAGATGCGCTTAAAATGTTGAATAAAAATTATTTCATGTGAGTAATTGTTCAACATGGGGTTGGAAATGTGAGAGCACAACCCAGTGAAGAAATGGGTATATACTTCTGATGGTGGCAATATTTTGTTTTGGCATGATAAATATTTTTCGAACCTATGTAAGGATAGTATGTTTCTTTAGCACTTACGGTCTATAAAGAAACTCAAGGGCCATGTATCTGGCTGCTATTTACTCAGTTTGAACCACTACAACTGCTTGGGACTTTAAATGAAGTTTAAAACCTTTTTCCTTGTAGTGATGGCTACTGCAGCTCGTATATCTCAGCCTCAAGGACTTTATGTCAATCGTGATGATAAGAAGCATGCTTTCCTGGGTCTCTGTCGGGTCTTTGTAGCATAGCATACACCTAGTTGCCAGGACAGCTGGATCGTGTGTGTTCAATTCCCCTGTTGGCCACCATTGTTGGGCCAGCTGATTCCATTGTCAACCACCTCCAGAGCCAAAGTCTCGCAGACTACACTGACTTTTTGCTTTGCCAGCCTACCATTCCAGCATCTTTGCCAGCCTACCATTCCAGCATCTTTGCCAGCCTACCATTCCAGCATCTTTGCCAGCCTACCATTCCAGCATCTTTGCCAGCCTACCATTCCAGCATCTTTGCCAGCCTACCATTCCAGCATCTTTGCCAGCCTACCATTCCAGCATCTTTGCCAGCCTACCATTCCAGCATCTTTGCCAGCCTACCATTCCAGCATCTTTGCCAGCCTACCATTCCAGCATCTTTGCCAGCCTACCATTCCAGCATCTTTGCCAGCCTACCATTCCAGCATCTTTGCCAGCCTACCATTCCAGCATCTTTGCCAGCCTACCATTCCAGCATCTTTGCCAGCCTACCATTCCAGCATCTTTGCCAGCCTACCATTCCAGCATCTTTGCCAGCCTACCATTCCAGCATCTTTGCCAGCCTACCATTCCAGCATCTTTGCCAGCCTACCATTCCAGCATCTTTGCCAGCCTACCATTCCAGCATCTTTGCCAGCCTACCATTCCAGCATCTTTGCCAGCCTACCATTCCAGCATCTTTGCCAGCCTACCATTCCAGCATCTTTGCCAGCCTACCATTCCAGCATCTTTGCCAGCCTACCATTCCAGCATCTTTGCCAGCCTACCATTCCAGCATCTTTGCCAGCCTACCATTCCAGCATCTTTGCCAGCCTACCATTCCAGCATCTTTGCCAGCCTACCATTCCAGCATCTTTGCCAGCCTACCATTCCAGCATCTTTGCCAGCCTACCATTCCAGCATCTTTGCCAGCCTACCATTCCAGCATCTTTGCCAGCCTACCATTCCAGCATCTTTGCCAGCCTACCATTCCAGCATCTTTGCCAGCCTACCATTCCAGCATCTTTGCCAGCCTACCATTCCAGCATCTTTGCCAGCCTACCATTCCAGCATCTTTGCCAGCCTACCATTCCAGCATCTTTGCCAGCCTACCATTCCAGCATCTTTGCCAGCCTACCATTCCAGCATCTTTGCCAGCCTACCATTCCAGCATCTTTGCCAGCCTACCATTCCAGCATCTTTGCCAGCCTACCATTCCAGCATCTTTGCCAGCCTACCATTCCAGCATCTTTGCCAGCCTACCATTCCAGCATCTTTGCCAGCCTACCATTCCAGCATCTTTGCCAGCCTACCATTCCAGCATCTTTGCCAGCCTACCATTCCAGCATCTTTGCCAGCCTACCATTCCTCAAGCAACCTCTAATATACATGATTAGACTCAATCTTTAGCTTTGGCGATGGCTGTTCATGGTAACTGTTCTTTGACATCCATTATTGAAGGTTTTTTTTAGCAAATCAACACAATGTTCTCTTTCACTCTATGAGAGACCTCTCCGTGACTGATGTCCAACAACTACATCTGTTCGGACTCCTTATGCTCGCGCAGTAGTTATCATTACATCATTACCACTCCAGTGTACTTACCTCTACTCTGCAGAGCAGTTGTGTAAGTGAATCTGTAAATGTCTGTAAATCATGACTTGGCAAGTTTTACTCATCAAAAGTTACGGCCTTTCATTTTGTGCTAAGGTTGCATTTGAAGTCCACTTCACTCAGGAGCACCTATCTCCCTGGGAGTCGTTGTACTTAATTTACCATGGGGTTTGGAGAACCCATATAAGCTTAGGAGCTGCAAGTTACAGGCCTTCCTTTTGTAGCACTATCTCCAGTTGACTTCCAACAACACTGCTTCTGCTGTTTGCACTGTCCTGAAAAGGGTATTCTGCGACTCACCATCGAGATACAGGATAAATTTAATAATTTGGAAGTTTTAACATTTTTTCTTTAGCATATTTATGTACTTATCCTATCTGACGTGATGAATGCTTGCTTGGCCTACCCACTACTCAGATTATTTACGTTGCAATAAGAGTGATGATGATTGAGGTAAGATGGTCACGTGAGCAGGTCCAGGTATGTGCACCATGCTTTCCAGGAAGTTCTCTAGGCATTCTGATATGGAGACAGGCAAGTGAGGCCAAAGATTTATATTTTCAGCAGGTCGAACTGAAGAGAGAGACTACAAGATGTGAGATAGGATTGGTATATAAATATACAATTTATTGTTAAAATTTCCAATTTGTATGATAGGCAACTTCGCTGTTGTAAAAGATGCCACATTTTGGTATGGACTCTAACACTAACACTCTACACATTATGTACATAGAGAATAAATTAAAGGTATGTGAGTTCATACACTTAAAGAGGTTGATTTACAGTGTGATGACATTACTGAAGGTTCTTGTGAAAAGAAGTTATCTGTCAATAAGAATTGTTCCTCTTCATCATGCCAACTTCTAAATGCCAATTAAAGTAGTTACAGAACCATTTTGGAAAAAAAACGTCATCTTTTGTTACTCACCTGGAAGTTTATGTTAGGTTGTTGATGATGTTTTGACACTGCATCATCATGTGTTTTGGTCAGCATTTCAGTTGTTTTGATTCCATACAGGAAGGGAGCTCTGCTGAGGAACAATGTTATTGCAGTGATAGCTGGTGGTCTTCTTGGCTTCTCCAAGATGGCCAAGTCCTACGAAATGCTCATCGTGGGTCGGTTTATCTCTGGATTAAATGCAGGTAGAGTGGAACTCACCGATTAATTCAAGAAAGAACTGGCAAATAGAGTCGTGAACTCATCAGATTCATATTGTGAGCTGTGTCAGTCAGTAGATGGTATTAACCCATGAAGATTTTTGTAACTGATCTTCAACAGTCCATGCTTGTAACAGGCAACTTCTGAGTTTGGGAGATCAGCCTCGCTGACTTGTTTGAAATGTGTCACTGCATCCCTACTGTGTACATCAACAGTCATTATGCCAATCAATGGACTGCCTTAGGCAGACTTGATTATGTACAAACAGAAACCAGCTTGAATATTGCTGAGTGTAACATTACACAATGAACAAACCAGCAAACAAACAACAAGGCATTAAAGAGAACCTTGTTCAAGGACAAGCTATGATAAAAGATCCAAGGACAAGCTATGATAAAAGATCAGGTGAGGTGAAACTGAGTTTAAGAGTACATTTCCTCATATGACGACAAGCTGCGTGTGTATATGTGGCTGCTTGTACTTGCCCAGAATTAACTGGTATTGTAGTGCTAGCTCACTGAGATACCATACCTCTGTTAAGCATGAAGCATGACTCTGTGCCAACCATTCCTTGTTGTACCAAGGATGCTTAGCACCAGGCAGTGACTAACAAGTACCATATTTCGACATCATTTGGTATGGCATGTCCAGGGATCGAACCTGTAACCTTCCGCTCTCAGGGCAGACGCTTTAACCACTGCATCATGGATCTGGTCTGAGGAAAACCGGCAATGACCAGTCTGATTGCTTAACTTTACATTTTTTCACTCATATGTTTTAATAACCTCTAACATATTATATACATATCTGTACCTGCTGAGGTTCTCATTGTTCCAAGAGTCAACATTGGAATGGTTCCTATGTACCTGTCTGAGATTGTGTTGTGTTCTCACTGTTCCAGGAGTCAACACTGGCATTGTTCTCATGTACCTGTCTGAGATTGTGTTATGTTCTCACTGTTCCAGGAGTCAACACTGGCATTGTTCCCATATACCTGTCTGAGATTGTGTTGTGTTTTCTCTGTTCCAGGAGTCAATACTGGCATTGTTCCCATGTACCTGTCTGAGATAGCACCAATATCCCTGCGTGGTCTGGCAGGCACATTCAATCAGCTGGCCATCACAACTGGAGTGTTTGTATCTCAGCTGCTGGGATTGGAATTCATCCTTGGTTCGCAGACATTATGGCCAATATGTCTAGGTGTGATTATTGTGATTCCTCCACTTCAGCTTATTAATATATGAATGAAAAATACCTCTTCACACAAATATCTTTTGAAATGTTTATGTTTGATTTTGTTATAATCAAATTGATATGACATGCATGAAAGGGATTTGAGAAATTTTACACCTCTCATTGATCTACAGCAACAAATGCATGCTTTGAGAAGTGACTAATTGGTCCAGGTCGTCGGGCTTGCTGACATGGAATCATATCAGAGTTGCATAGATTTGCTCATGCTGTTGATCACTGGATTATCTTGTCCTGACTCAGTTACTTACAGACCACTGCCAAATAGCTGCAATATTATTAAGTTTGACTTCAAACAACACACCAGCCTACCAACCAAATCTTGATATGACAAGACATAAAACCAACCTACCAACCAAATCTCTCACTCTTAATTTGATAACACATGAAACCAACCTACCAACCAAATCTCTCACTCTTAATTTGACAACACATAAAACCAACCTACCAACCAAATCTCTCACTCTTCATTTGACAACACATAAAAACACAACCAAATCTCTCACTCTTCATTTGACAACACATAAAAACCAACCTACCAACCAAATCTCTCACTCTTCATTTGACAACACATAAAACCAACCACTAGACACCAGAGGTTTAGTAGGAATGGTCCTGTTTCTTTTCAATCATAGGTTAACTCATCCAGGCTTATTTACAATTTACCATGCAATAAAGCTGTTTCTAGCTATCTTCATCACTGCAGGGGACACCAGAGATAGGCTTCACACATTGCACCCATGATGGGAAGCAAACCCAGGCTGTCGGCTTGAAAAGCAAGCTATTTATCCACAAGGCTACCCAACCCCTCACGTACTAAGGAAAATAAAGATTAAAAAAGACACTGAGTAGAAGTAAACATGTTTGTTTCAGCGCTGACCTGCGGACCTGTAGTGTTCCAGCTGTTGACACTGACCTGTTGCCCCGAGAGTCCACGTTTCCTGATGCTGTCTCGGGAGGATACGGAGGGTGCCAAGGAAGGTCAGTGATATTCTACTCTGAGATCATGTGAATGAGTATTGTTTTACTCTGCTCTTACCAATGTTCCAGCAATATCACGGTGGGTAACACCAGAATTGACCTTCTCATATTGTGCCCATGTGGGGCATCGAACCTGAGTCTTTAGAGCGACAAGTAAATGCTTTAGCCCCTAGGTTACCCCTTTTGCCCCTCTTAGATCATGTGCAAAGATCTGAGAGCACCTCTTTAAGAGTCTGTGAGAGAGGATTAGGCCTGAGCAGGTGAGTTAAGTTGGTAAGTGACACGTGTCAACAGGAATTAACTGTTGTGTCGCAATTCTTCAGTCACTTGCCATGTCAATGTGCCTAGTCCAGTCAGTTCAATCAAAGTTCTCTAAACCGACATGCCCCCTATACCGGCATTTTTTGACAGTCCCAATGAAAGCCAGTTTAGTGAGCTTTCACTGTATTAGATTTCCTTATCATATAAACAGATATAATCTGAGATTTTCCATTGGTAACAGACTGAAGCCGTGCTATTACATTGTTGTAGATGTATTTTGACTTTGTAAGGGTTGTACTATGTTCCTGGTGGCAACTGTCACCTTGTTTCCCCCTGAGAGGTGCGACATGCGATTTTTACCCATTTCTTTCCTCCAAAGTCAAGTTTAGTTCAATCCTGCCGTTTTTCTCATGGTCTGTCATGGTATCCATAATGGGAAAAGCAGGCTGCTGAATCCATGAAGCTTAAAGCTGCACTTTAGTTTGGTCTACAGTCCACTACAGATGCCATTATCTTTCATCTCTGGTTGTCATGTTATGATGGGTTCACCTTTCTCACATTTTGATAAGGTTTTGAGACGTTCTCTCAAAACTTTCTATAGATGAAACATGGGCACTGGCCAGCTTTTGACCATGTTTGTGAAGGCCATGAAGGCCAGTATCAGATGCACAGAATGAATGCCAGAGAATGCAATGCACAGTATCTCAATGGCCCAGTAAAATGCCACACACATGGATGCATGATAGAACAGGCCAATCGGCCACCATACAACTTTAGCTTGCAGTGCTAACTGGGACAAAACGAGCAACAAGGATGAAACAACCGTAAGAACTCATGAGATAAAGCCCTCCTAACAGTCCCTCCTCTGCCATTACGTTCTTCACTGTAAGGCGTAATGAGAGCTTGGCTCTGGTCACGTGGGACTGCTTTGGTTGGAAAGGCAAAGGGAGGCTAGTCTGGTGGGTGATTTTACGATCACTTCAGGGAACTGAAACCCATTCAAGTCTCCACATGACCATCGAAAGGAGAAGGGAGGTGAGCAATAAGCATGAATCAGGATAAGTATGGAATATCAATCTTATCAGAAAATTTACATGTTTTTTAATGATTCTGATATTGTTTGAAAGTCACTGATGTTGTTTACAGCGCTGATGTGGCTGAGGAAGTCATACGACGTAGAGGATGAAATTGAAGAGATGAATTTGGAAAAAGCTGATGAAAAGAAACAATCTGATGTAAGGACTTTCACGCATGCACAAACACACACATGCATGCACGCACCCACCCACCCACTTGTCAAAATGAGGGGAATAATCTTGAATATGATGCTAAGCCCCATTTCCCATCAATCTTGATCCTGAAAATGTTAACTTAATGCTTTGATATATTAGAGGAATTTCCTTTTGTTCCTCTTGTAATTTTTGGAACAAATATATGTTGTCTTGAAAATGACTTTCAAAACATCATTATGTGAAAGTATTAATATATTAAAAGTGTCCTGACTATTATTATGGTTATTTTGCTTATAAAATTTTATCATGTGTGACAAATGTATTTTTTCAGTTCAAGATATCACATCTGTTTCTACACAATGAACTCCGCATCCCACTTACCATCAGCGTTGTCCTACAGCTGACACAGCAGTTCTCAGGAATTAATGCTGTAAGGATTTTCATACAATTTATACTAACATGAACCCATGCTTGCCATAAAAGGCAATTAAGCTGGTCTTAAGAGGCGACTTACGAGATCGGGTGGTCAGACTCGCTTGACGCATGTCATCATATCCCAGTTCTGTAGATAAATAGATAAATGCTTGTGCTGTTGATCTCTGGATTGTCTGGCTTGATTTACAGACCACCGCCATACAGCTGTAATATTGCTGAATGTGGAGTTAAACAACCGACCAACCTAACTCTGTTCCTCTGATTTCATTTAGTGCTGCCTGATAACTTCTATATGAGGTGTGAAAAGATATATTAATTATCCCCATTATAAAATATTGAGTGGTGGACGATGATTTATGGAAATAATGATACATTAAAAATATCTTCACGTGAATGCAAAACATTGATAACAAGTTGTTATGCCAGTAGTATATATGTGCACCATCATATCATTGACAGTTGTGACAGATGTAATGCCTGTCATAACCTCAAGTACCATGAAGATCCGGTTCTTCAGCTGGCCAGTGTCCATGTTTCATGCATAGAAAGTCTCCTTCTGGGCCAAACTTAAATCTGTTTTTACTCACTTATGAGAAAACCCCAAGCTTGTTGTACAAGGCGACTATCAGGATTGAGGTCTCAGGCTTGCTGATTTTGTTCTCATCATATCACAACTGCATAAATTGATGTTCATGCTGTTAATCACTGGATTGCCTGTACCTCATATTTATTATTTACCGACGGCCACCATACAGCTGAAATATTGCCAGTACAGCCTGAAATAACAAGAAAATAAAACCTCAAAGTTACTTTTCAAATATTCATCAAGAATTGATTGATAATCAGTCAACAGTTATCGATATCAAAGATACATGTATATGTTGATAATCAGCTACCGAACACAGGAAAAACTTCCATGCAGTTCACCTGACTATGACCTGATCTACCATTTATCTTTTTACATCCACAGGTGATATACTACTCAACAAGTATATATGAATCAGCTCAGTTGTCTGAGCAAAACTCACAGTTTGCAACACTGGGATCGGCCATAGTGAATGTATTGATGACATTTGTGTCAGCTCTGATCATTGACAGGGCAGGGCGGCGCATCCTGCTCCTGTTGGGGTTAGGAGGGATGTTTGTCTTCACTGTCATCCTCACTGTGGCTCTTGTATTTGAGGTGAGTGAGTGAGTGAGTGAGTGAGTGAGTGAGTGAGTGAGTTTTATGCAGCTTTTTTACGCTGCTACACCACCCCATGAAAGACATAGCATTTGGTTTGATTTGATTAATTTTGTGTTTGTAATCTATCTAGTAGTGAAGCCACCAACAGCAGACAATGAAGTTAGTCAGTACAAACAATCATGGGCTTCATTTATGTGGGCATCTGTGAAGATCTAGCTTGATAATTGATCTTCAGTAACCCATGCTTGTCGTTAGAACTAACAGGATTGGGTGGTCAGGCTTGCTGACTTGGTTGACACATGTCATCGTATCCCAGTTACATAGATAAATACTCATGATGACGATCGCTGGATTTTCTGGTCCGGACTTGGTTATTTGCTGTCCGATCCCTGAAGATCCAGCTTAGCATTAGATCCAGCTTTAACAATCCATGTCTGTCATAAGAGGCCACTATTGGGATCAGACACCCAGACATGTTTGACACATGTCATCATTTGTGTTGACTGATGCTCATGCTGTTGATCATAGAATCACAGAATCACAGAATCCCAGACCCGATTATTTACCAACCACCATCTTATATCTTGAATATTGCAAAATGTAGCATTAACAACAAACAAACAAAACACTCATGGAGACCATTATGTTCTTTTCAGCACCAAGTGTCATGGCTCTCCTACCTGTGCATTGTGGCCGTCATCTGTTACATCATCTTCTTTGCAGTCGGACCAGGTAATGTGTGCTGGGAGAAATCAGTCAGACAGAATCAATATGTGTAACATTAATCTGTATTACACACGTGCGTCACAAGGCCTGATGTGTTTACAGGGGTTAAAAAATCACATCGCCTGACACCCGGGTCAAGTCAGTTCTCATTTCAGGAAATCAAATAATCGTATTTTACTTGTTCATGGGCTATTAGATCATTTCTGATTATGGTTTCAAAGTGCAAATAAACTAGGTTTTCATTTTATATCTGCTAAAAGTGTAGCCATTAAATTTTTCAGGGTTATCTTTCTTTGCTATTTTTCACTTTTCGATAAGTAGTTCAGTAAGCATAAACATCAAATACCATGTTAATTTATTCTTTCATAATTACATCATCGTGTCATAAAAGTAGTCTTTACTCTCTTAAGGTCATTTGCCCTGGTTTACAAAACATTCTGAACCCAAACACATCCTTGCTTGATTAAACTTGAGAGAGAGAGAGAGAGAGACAGAGAGAGAGAGACAGAGAGAGAGAGAGACAGAGAGAGAGACAGAGAGAGAGACAGAGAGAGAGAGACAGAGAGAGAGACACAGAGAGAGAGAGACACAGAGAGAGAGAGAGAGAATGTAACTTATTCTTTCACTGAATTAACCAAACAGTCTCTACCCACCCACCCTCCAAACCATGCATGCTGGATCTCAATCAGTGGTATTTAGGAAAGATCTTATTGCAAAACGATCTGAATTTGTGGAAATAACTAAGGATTTGAACTGTTTGAGAATGTAGAAGGGGATTATTTCCATTGTCCAGACTTTTTGTAATCATAAACAAAATACCTAATGAGAAAGTTCATTATTCTCAGGGTCCATTCCCTGGCTGATTGTGGCAGAGTTGTTCGCTCAGGGTCCAAGGTCAGCGGCTGTCAGTACAGCAGTACTCGTCAACTGGTCGGCCAACTGTGTCGTGGGTCTGGTATTCCCCACACTGCAGGTAGGCTGGGGTGTTGGTATAATATTCAAAATCCAAGAATTTTATGTCAGTCAGGTTTTGGTTGTCTTGATTGAATGTTGCATGTTTGAAATCGTAATTGCAATTAAGATATTATCATGGCAGCTATGTGCTGAATTTATACTATTTAGAATTAAGAAAATATAACAGACGGACATGAATGTCTAGATGGATGGATGAATGGATTGATGTTAATAACTGAGAACATAAACAAGGACAGAAATGAACCTTTTGGTATTTCGTTTTAGCGTTAAACACGAAAAGTGTTGTGTTTGGTTGTGTCTGGAAATCGCCAACCACAAAATAGCAAATGAGCCCATTCCAGAACAGTGAGAGTAGAATAGTGAGAATTTAATAGTAAAGTGGACTGCACCACCATTCAGATTCACAGGTTCAAAGGACTGATCGGCATTATTCTTAAGCTCGTCTGACAGTAGAGTCATTCAATCACATCACATCTATAATTCTTGCGGCTTTTACAAATTACTTTGTGAATTGTTAAACTATGCATGTGTTTTTCTTACTGTAAATTTATCTCTTGCAGAAATCCATTGGTGTTTATTCATTTGTTCCGTTCGCTGTCATGCTGTTACTGTCCTTCCTGTTCACGATGTTGAAAGTACCAGAGACGAAGGGCAAGACGATTGAGGAGATCACACACCTTTTCAAGGACAACATAGATAAACTTCACATCAAGGATGTGGAAGTACTGTCACCTGATCTAGACACATCAGGATCAATACAGAAAGAATTTTAATGTCTCAGAATAGTTTAAGTTTGAATGATGTGGCCTTTGAAAGGTTTGTTTAATGAGTGTGCTTTCTCTGCAGCAATACAACAGTCTTTCCATGTACAACTGACTTGTAACAAAAGAACCAAACATCTAGACAGTTACACAGCCATGATGAGCATATGACTGCCTGAGCCTCAGTTTGGTTTGGTGTTATGGCAACGAGTGCTTGGGACATGATCAGACCAAGAAACCTTCTTTCTGAGACTGAATGGAATGAAAAAAGAACTAGATTTTGTGAAAGTGTTAAAACATGAGCCCTGATTGATGATGCTAGGAGGACATATTAGCAGTCTATTTTTGAAACAGAGAAAACATTCATTGCATATTCAGGGATTTACCTTGAGACCTATATTACAGGGTACCTGGTACTCATATTCCAAATTTTCTGGGGTCCTGGATTACAAAATGGGGGTCCCAAACAATTAGATATCATTATTAAGATTATGTTGTAATAATGCTGTAATTCAGCTACTGTTATTGTGTTTTGTTTCATGATCATCACACTGTTACAGTAATTTAATTGCAAATGATACCATATTCAGCTACTGTTATTGTGTTGTGTTTCATGATCATCACACTGTTACAGTAATTTAATTGCAAATGATACCATATTCAGCTACTGTTATTGTGTTGTGTTTCATGATCATCACACTGTTACAGTAATTTAATTGCAAATGATACCATATTCAGCTACTGTTATTGTGTTGTGTTTCATGATCATCACACTGTTACAGTAATTTAATTGCAAATGATACCATATTCAGCTACTGTTATTGTGTTGTGTTTCATGATCATCACACTGTTACAGTAATTTAATTGCAAATGATACCATATTCAGCTACTGTTATTGTGTTGTGTTTCATGATCATCACACTGTTACAGTAATTTAATTGCAAATGATACCATATTCAGCTACTGTTATTGTGTTGTGTTTCATGATCATCACACTGTTACAGTAATTTAATTGCAAATGATACCATATTCAGCTACTGTTATTGTGTTGTGTTTCATGATCATCACACTGTTACAGTAATTTAATTGCAAATGATACCATATTCAGCTACTGTTATTGTGTTGTGTTTCATGATCATCACACTGTTACAGTAATTTAATTGCAAATGATACCATATTCAGCTACTGTTATTGTGTTGTGTTTCATGATCATCACACTGTTACAGTAATTTAATTGCAAATGATACCATATTCAGCTACTGTTATTGTGTTGTGTTTCATGATCATCACACTGTTACAGTAATTTAATTGCAAATGATACCATATTCAGCTACTGTTATTGTGTTGTGTTTCATGATCATCACACTGTTACAGTAATTTAATTGCAAATGATACCATATTCAGCTACTGTTATTGTGTTTTGTTTCATGATCATCACACTGTTACAGTAATTTAATTGCAAATGATACCATATTCAGCTACTGTTATTGTGTTGTGTTTCATGATCATCACACTGTTACAGTAATTTAATTGCAAATGATACCATATTCAGCTACTGTTATTGTGTTGTGTTTCATGATCATCACACTGTTACAGTAATTTAATTGCAAATGATACCATATTCAGCTACTGTTATTGTGTTGTGTTTCATGATCATCACACTGTTACAGTAATTTAATTGCAAATGATACCATATTCAGCTACTGTTATTGTGTTGTGTTTCATGATCATCACACTGTTACAGTAATTTAATTGCAAATGATACCATATTCAGCTACTGTTATTGTGTTGTGTTTCATGATCATCACACTGTTACAGTAATTTAATTGCAAATGATACCATATTCAGCTACTGTTATTGTGTTGTGTTTCATGATCATCACACTGTTACAGTAATTTAATTGCAAATGATACCATATTCAGCTACTGTTATTGTGTTGTGTTTCATGATCATCACACTGTTACAGTAATTTAATTGCAAATGATACCATATTCAGCTACTGTTATTGTGTTGTGTTTCATGATCATCACACTGTTACAGTAATTTAATTGCAAATGATACCATATTCAGCTACTGTTATTGTGTTGTGTTTCATGATCATCACACTGTTACAGTAATTTAATTGCAAATGATACCATATTCAGCTACTGTTATTGTGTTGTGTTTCATGATCATCACACTGTTACAGTAATTTAATTGCAAATGATACCATATTCAGCTACTGTTATTGTGTTGTGTTCATGATCATCACACTGTTACAGTAATTTAATTGCAAATGATACCATATTCAGCTACTGTTATTGTGTTGTGTTTCATGATCATCACACTGTTACAGTAATTTAATTGCAAATGATACCATATTCAGCTACTGTTATTGTGTTGTGTTTCATGATCATCACACTGTTACAGTAATTTAATTGCAAATGATACCATATTCAGCTACTGTTATTGTGTTTTGTTTCATGATCATCACACTGTTACAGTAATTTAATTGCAAATGATACCATATTCAGCTACTGTTATTGTGTTGTGTTTCATGATCATCACACTGTTACAGTAATTTAATTGCAAATGATACCATATTCAGCTACTGTTATTGTGTTGTGTTTCATGATCATCACACTGTTACAGTAATTTAATTGCAAATGATACCATATTCAGCTACTGTTATTGTGTTGTGTTTCATGATCATCACACTGTTACAGTAATTTAATTGCAAATGATACCATATTCAGCTACTGTTATTGTGTTGTGTTTCATGATCATCACACTGTTACAGTAATTTAATTGCAAATGATACCATATTCAGCTACTGTTATTGTGTTGTGTTTCATGATCATCACACTGTTACAGTAATTTAATTGCAAATGATACCATATTCAGCTACTGTTATTGTGTTGTGTTTCATGATCATCACACTGTTACAGTAATTTAATTGCAAATGATACCATATTCAGCTACTGTTATTGTGTTGTGTTTCATGATCATCACACTGTTACAGTAATTTAATTGCAAATGATACCATATTCAGCTACTGTTATTGTGTTGTGTTTCATGATCATCACACTGTTACAGTAATTTAATTGCAAATGATACCATATTCAGCTACTGTTATTGTGTTGTGTTTCATGATCATCACACTGTTACAGTAATTTAATTGCAAATGATACCATATTCAGCTACTGTTATTGTGTTGTGTTTCATGATCATCACACTGTTACAGTAATTTAATTGCAAATGATACCATATTCAGCTACTGTTATTGTGTTGTGTTTCATGATCATCACACTGTTACAGTAATTTAATTGCAAATGATACCATATTCAGCTACTGTTATTGTGTTTTGTTTCATGATCATCACACTGTTACAGTAATTTAATTGCAAATGATACCATATTCAGCTACTGTTATTGTGTTTTGTTTCATGATCATCACACTGTTACAGTAATTTAATTGCAAATGATACCATATTCAGCTACTGTTATTGTGTTGTGTTTCATGATCATCACACTGTTACAGTAATTTAATTGCAAATGATACCATATTCAGCTACTGTTATTGTGTTGTGTTTCATGATCATCACACTGTTACAGTAATTTAATTGCAAATGATACCATATTCAGCTACTGTTATTGTGTTTTGTTTCATGATCATCACACTGTTACAGTAATTTAATTGCAAATGATACCATATTCAGCTACTGTTATTGTGTTGTGTTTCATGATCATCACACTGTGTACAGTAATTTAATTGCAAATGATACCATATTCAGCTACTGTTATTGTGTTGTGTTTCATGTCACACTGTTACAGTAATTTAATTGCAAATGATACCATATTCAGCTACTGTTATTGTGTTGTGTTTCATGATCATCACACTGTTACAGTAATTTAATTGCAAATGATACCATATTCAGCTACTGTTATTGTGTTTTGTTTCATGATCATCACACTGTTACAGTAATTTAATTGCAAATGATACCATATTCAGCTACTGTTATTGTGTTGTGTTTCATGATCATCACACTGTTACAGTAATTTAATTGCAAATGATACCATATTCAGCTACTGTTATTGTGTTGTGTTTCATGATCATCACACTGTTACAGTAATTTAATTGCAAATGATACCATATTCAGCTACTGTTATTGTGTTGTGTTTCATGATCATCACACTGTTACAGTAATTTAATTGCAAATGATACCATATCAGCTACTGTTATTGTGTTGTGTTTCATGATCATCACACTGTTACAGTAATTTAATTGCAAATGATACCAATATTCAGCTACTGTTATTGTGTTTTGTTTCATGATCATCACACTGTTACAGTAATTTAATTGCAAATGATACCATATTCAGCTACTGTTATTGTGTTGTGTTTCATGATCATCACACTGTTACAGTAATTTAATTGCAAATGATACCATATTCAGCTACTGTTATTGTGTTGTGTTTCATGATCATCACACTGTTACAGTAATTTAATTGCAATGATACCATATTCAGCTACTGTTATTGTGTTTTGTTTCATGATCATCACACTGTTACAGTAATTTAATTGCAAATGATACCATATTCAGCTACTGTTATTGTGTTTTGTTTCATGATCATCACACTGTTACAGTAATTTAATTGCAAATGATACCATATTCAGCTACTGTTATTGTGTTGTGTTTCATGATCATCACACTGTTACAGTAATTTAATTGCAAATGATACCATATTCAGCTACTGTTATTGTGTTGTGTTTCATGATCATCACACTGTTACAGTAATTTAATTGCAAATGATACCATATTCAGCTACTGTTATTGTGTTGTGTTTCATGATCATCACACTGTTACAGTAATTTAATTGCAAATGATACCATATTCAGCTACTGTTATTGTGTTGTGTTTCATGATCATCACACTGTTACAGTAATTTAATTGCAAATGATACCATATTCAGCTACTGTTATTGTGTTTTGTTTCATGATCATCACACTGTTACAGTAATTTAATTGCAAATGATACCATATTCAGCTACTGTTATTGTGTTTGTTTTCATGATCATCACACTGTTACAGTAATTTAATTGCAAATGATACCATATTCAGCTACTGTTATTGTGTTGTGTTTCATGATCATCACACTGTTACAGTAATTTAATTGCAAATGATACCATATTCAGCTACTGTTATTGTGTTGTGTTTCATGATCATCACACTGTTACAGTAATTTAATTGCAAATGATACCATATTCAGCTACTGTTATTGTGTTGTGTTTCATGATCATCACACTGTTACAGTAATTTAATTGCAAATGATACCATATTCAGCTACTGTTATTGTGTTGTGTTTCATGATCATCACACTGTTACAGTAATTTAATTGCAAATGATACCATATTCAGCTACTGTTATTGTGTTGTGTTTCATGATCATCACACTGTTACAGTAATTTAATTGCAAATGATACCATATTCAGCTACTGTTATTGTGTTGTGTTTCATGATCATCACACTGTTACAGTAATTTAATTGCAAATGATACCATATTCAGCTACTGTTATTGTGTTGTGTTTCATGATCATCACACTGTTACAGTAATTTAATTGCAAATGATACCATATTCAGCTACTGTTATTGTGTTGTGTTTCATGATCATCACACTGTTACAGTAATTTAATTGCAAATGATACCATATTCAGCTACTGTTATTGTGTTGTGTTTCATGATCATCACACTGTTACAGTAATTTAATTGCAAATGATACCATATTCAGCTACTGTTATTGTGTTGTGTTTCATGATCATCACACTGTTACAGTAATTTAATTGCAAATGATACCATATTCAGCTACTGTTATTGTGTTGTGTTTCATGATCATCACACTGTTACAGTAATTTAATTGCAAATGATACCATATTCAGCTACTGTTATTGTGTTGTGTTTCATGATCATCACACTGTTACAGTAATTTAATTGCAAATGATACCATATTCAGCTACTGTTATTGTGTTGTGTTTCATGATCATCACACTGTTACAGTAATTTAATTGCAAATGATACCATATTCAGCTACTGTTATTGTGTTGTGTTTCATGATCATCACACTGTTACAGTAATTTAATTGCAAATGATACCATATTCAGCTACTGTTATTGTGTTGTGTTTCATGATCATCACACTGTTACAGTAATTTAATTGCAAATGATACCATATTCAGCTACTGTTATTGTGTTGTGTTTCATGATCATCACACTGTTACAGTAATTTAATTGCAAATGATACCATATTCAGCTACTGTTATTGTGTTGTGTTTCATGATCATCACACTGTTACAGTAATTTAATTGCAAATGATACCATATTCAGCTACTGTTATTGTGTTGTGTTTCATGATCATCACACTGTTACAGTAATTTAATTGCAAATGATACCATATTCAGCTACTGTTATTGTGTTGTGTTTCATGATCATCACACTGTTACAGTAATTTAATTGCAAATGATACCATATTCAGCTACTGTTATTGTGTTGTGTTTCATGATCATCACACTGTTACAGTAATTTAATTGCAAATGATACCATATTCAGCTACTGTTATTGTGTTGTGTTTCATGATCATCACACTGTTACAGTAATTTAATTGCAAATGATACCATATTCAGCTACTGTTATTGTGTTGTGTTTCATGATCATCACACTGTTACAGTAATTTAATTGCAAATGATACCATATTCAGCTACTGTTATTGTGTTGTGTTTCATGATCATCACACTGTTACAGTAATTTAATTGCAAATGATACCATATTCAGCTACTGTTATTGTGTTGTGTTTCATGATCATCACACTGTTACAGTAATTTAATTGCAAATGATACCATATTCAGCTACTGTTATTGTGTTGTGTTTCATGATCATCACACTGTTACAGTAATTTAATTGCAAATGATACCATATTCAGCTACTGTTATTGTGTTGTGTTTCATGATCATCACACTGTTACAGTAATTTAATTGCAAATGATACCATATTCAGCTACTGTTATTGTGTTGTGTTTCATGATCATCACACTGTTACAGTAATTTAATTGCAAATGATACCATATTCAGCTACTGTTATTGTGTTGTGTTTCATGATCATCACACTGTTACAGTAATTTAATTGCAAATGATACCATATTCAGCTACTGTTATTGTGTTGTGTTTCATGATCATCACACTGTTACAGTAATTTAATTGCAAATGATACCATATTCAGCTACTGTTATTGTGTTGTGTTTCATGATCATCACACTGTTACAGTAATTTAATTGCAAATGATACCATATTCAGCTACTGTTATTGTGTTGTGTTTCATGATCATCACACTGTTACAGTAATTTAATTGCAAATGATACCATATTCAGCTACTGTTATTGTGTTGTGTTTCATGATCATCACACTGTTACAGTAATTTAATTGCAAATGATACCATATTCAGCTACTGTTATTGTGTTGTGTTTCATGATCATCACACTGTTACAGTAATTTAATTGCAAATGATACCATATTCAGCTACTGTTATTGTGTTGTGTTTCATGATCATCACACTGTTACAGTAATTTAATTGCAAATGATACCATATTCAGCTACTGTTATTGTGTTGTGTTTCATGATCATCACACTGTTACAGTAATTTAATTGCAAATGATACCATATTCAGCTACTGTTATTGTGTTTTGTTTCATGATCATCACACTGTTACAGTAATTTAATTGCAAATGATACCATATTCAGCTACTGTTATTGTGTTTTGTTTCATGATCATCACACTGTTACAGTAATTTAATTGCAAATGATACCATATTCAGCTACTGTTATTGTGTTGTGTTTCATGATCATCACACTGTTACAGTAATTTAATTGCAAATGATACCATATTCAGCTACTGTTATTGTGTTGTGTTTCATGATCATCACACTGTTACAGTAATTTAATTGCAAATGATACCATATTCAGCTACTGTTATTGTGTTGTGTTTCATGATCATCACACTGTTACAGTAATTTAATTGCAAATGATACCATATTCAGCTACTGTTATTGTGTTGTGTTTCATGATCATCACACTGTTACAGTAATTTAATTGCAAATGATACCATATTCAGCTACTGTTATTGTGTTGTGTTTCATGATCATCACACTGTTACAGTAATTTAATTGCAAATGATACCATATTCAGCTACTGTTATTGTGTTGTGTTTCATGATCATCACACTGTTACAGTAATTTAATTGCAAATGATACCATATTCAGCTACTGTTATTGTGTTGTGTTTCATGATCATCACACTGTTACAGTAATTTAATTGCAAATGATACCATATTCAGCTACTGTTATTGTGTTGTGTTTCATGATCATCACACTGTTACAGTAATTTAATTGCAAATGATACCATATTCAGCTACTGTTATTGTGTTGTGTTTCATGATCATCACACTGTTACAGTAATTTAATTGCAAATGATACCATATTCAGCTACTGTTATTGTGTTGTGTTTCATGATCATCACACTGTTACAGTAATTTAATTGCAAATGATACCATATTCAGCTACTGTTATTGTGTTTTGTTTCATGATCATCACACTGTTACAGTAATTTAATTGCAAATGATACCATATTCAGCTACTGTTATTGTGTTGTGTTTCATGATCATCACACTGTTACAGTAATTTAATTGCAAATGATACCATATTCAGCTACTGTTATTGTGTTGTGTTTCATGATCATCACACTGTTACAGTAATTTAATTGCAACCCGCATAGTTGCAGACTCAGAGACTACTTATTTTCATTTGACTGAAATTTTTACAAAAAGTATTTGGACTTTTTATGCATCCTTGTGGATGTGCTGTTAAATATTGTTGCGTCCATTGTTAATTTTCTGCGTATAGGTCACAGGAATTCACACCCCTTGAATCCATGATAATACCACTGAGCAAGTTGGGAGGTCGTGACTGAGCTCTAGTTATATATGGAAATGGTCTTTGAAGATCTCAAGTGATGTGATATTTGGGTCTTGCTTAAATTCTACTTTTTGACTGATTTTACAGTTAAAGGGTAGTGCTGCTAAATAGAAATCCTGAAATTTTCACTTTTTATGGTATTGACACTGAATGCAGCTTAACGCATGTTACAATTTGGAATGTACTTAAGAAAGGTAGAATAGTCACAGATGAAAACCTATACAATACTTAGAAGGTCATAAGAAGGCTAGGTTTTACTTAAATTGAGAAAGCAGTATGGAAAAATGTTCAAACGTGTGAAGGAAGAAGAAGTAGTGTGAAGATCAGGGTAGAATAGGCCTTCAGCAACCCATGCTTGCCATAAAAGGCCATGCTTGTTATAATAGGCAACTAATGAGATTGGTTGGTCAGACTTGCTGACTTGGTTGACACATGTCATCGGTTCCCAGCTGCGCAGATCGATGCTGATGCTGTTGATCACTGGATTGTCTGGTCCAGACTCTGTCTATGTACTGACCGCCTCCATATTGCTGGAATATTGCTGAGTGCAGTGTAAAATTAAACTCACTCACTCATAATTAAATTTGCATTTTGCACATGTTTAAGTTTACCTCACTACAAGTAATTCATTAATTACTTTATTTCAACACAATATCTCAGTTTCCTTGTTTTAATACAGGGCTGGTTACATGTTACAAGGGCCAGCAACATTTTAGTTATCAGCCCTGTGGGCTCCCTGTCTTTTTGTAGGAGTTTCATACACTGGTCACACATAAGTTAAAGTAATCGAAATGTTTTGCAAGTATGAGCATATGGACTGTGGTTTGAATTTTCATTTATAAGGAGCCTTGATATATACAGAAGTGTGACAGCGGTATTTGCTCTGTAAGCTCTGTATACAAATCAAGGACTACACTTTGTCATTCCTGTAAATAATGGCTTAGACAAAATATATGTAACCTGACAGAATTTCTTGTTTGTTTATATTAATATTGCCTATACATATCTGAAACAAAGTGAGAAAAAATGGCTCGTTCCAGAATGGCATGTCATGTATATGTCTTTGTCTTGATTGTGTTTTATGCATTTAGCTTGATTAGATGCTCACATAATTTTTATTGCATTTTTGTCGCTATTGACCCATCCAGTAGTATGTTCTAATTGTAAATAAGCAAATATTTCTCATGGAGGGGAAGGCCACATGTCGGAACACTGTGTGTTTAAGCAGAATTTTGAGGGATGTATGTGGTTTTAGGCCCAATGTTATTTACCCCTCATGCGAAAAAGAAGAACTCATTTCACCTAAGGTAGACTTGTCATGCCTTGTGTAACTTTCATTGACAGGCCTTTGAATTGTTGTGGAGAACAAGAGATTTTTGTCATGCTCAAATGCCCATTTCTAGCCTGTTTCCTTTGTCACAGGGTATATGGTATTTGTTGTCCCTTGCTGAGGTATATAGAGAATCTCACCCAAGTGTGTACTGATATCAAATATATCAACACGAGCTGATAAAGTAACAAATTTTTACCTTTATCAACAAGTGTTGATATAACTGATATCTGTCAACATGAGGGTGACATTCTATTTATTATCCAAAATCATTCTTCATTAGTTTTCAATGAAAAAGGTACATCTCTGAACACAGCACTGCCATTAGATTTGTTATGGCATTGTGATGTCATCAAGTTACAGCATTGTCAGGGCCTTGTGCAAAATCTACTGTCAAAACGATATCTCTTAGTAGATATCATCTGATCTTACACAAGTGATATCTCCTGTGGAATCACAGTTTTGGATGATAAATTTCTTTCTGTGACCAAATTTATCAGGATCACACAAAGCATTCTGGTTTAGAGGTATGACAGTTAAAACTGTGAAAACTATTTAAGACAAAAAGAGTAAGAGAGATGCCCGTAAGTTAGGAATGTTATATTCAATGAGGGCGTCACTCATTAAGGGACTCCAGCTCATATCATTCATACCCGTTGTGCGGGTGCTGGAGGAACCTAGACGTGTTGGCACGTCACACCAAAGACCTTGGTTCAATTTCCCTCATGGATGAAATATGTGAACTCCATTTCTGGTGTCCCCAGCCATGGCATTGCTGGAATGTTACTAAAAGCAGCATACAGCCATACTTACTCACTCACTACTCACATTCAGTGATGGGCTTTATGTATTCCTTGACGTAATACTCCTGGTATACTGGTATACACTACTTGTGTGATAAAATGATGGCAGTTTAATTTGCTGTTTTTGATAGTAGGCATAGTTAGTGTTGGATTGTGATCATTAACACACACTTGTGATAATGTGCTTTTGGCCATGATTTCTTAGAATGGCAAGGGTTCTATTTTCCTAAAGTGGCTTAAATCTATACTCACTTGTTTGTTTTTTGTCAAATCTGCACATTGATCAAACCATTTTGTTGGTAGCTTTTAAGACAGCCATAAGTTGCTGAAGGTTGATATGTGAGACTGACAATGATTAGGAAGTGATTAGAGTAATGTGCTGTGTGGTACATTTGTGTTACACCTGTTACCTAGTATAATTTGGGATTTTGTTCAAGATGCCATGACATAACTGAACTGAAATTCAGTTGAAAATCGTGTAACATCACCCACATTCATGTATAGATCATGGGCCAACTTTATTGAATGACTTAATTTTTGTGATAATTACTGTCTTAGAAAAGGATTGACCTTTGAATGGCCTTGTTCAATCAGATCCACTGTTTATGTGTATGTTCTCTTTGTGTAGTCCCAGGATGTCATCCAATGGCAGCCAAGGATTTGTGTGTTATGAACTACAGGTGAGACTGTCAGTGTCAACAGTCCCTTGAACATTTTAACCGTCAGTGAATACTGTTTTCTACAACTAATTTTATATGAATGTTGTGGTTGTGTCAATCATTTATTTTTTGTAACAAGTGGCATTATCAGATACCCATGGTGTTTTTATCATCTTGTTCATTCCTCAGGTATATTTTTTTTATGTCTTTGTTTTGGGGTATTTAGATTAGTGATGGAGTGATTGATCAAATGATCAGTCAGTCGGTTGATCTCGCTTGTGTCAGTGATTATCAATGGTCTCAGAAGACTATTTGATATTAATAAAAAAATAAACATCAAATTATTAGTTAGAATGTATGATTCTTATTTTTTTTGTTTGTTATATAAAGATATAAACAACTAATGCAGTTTCCTGACCTGTAAAATATAATATAAATAACATCCTTGTGTGCGTGTCTTGACAGGCAATATCCTTGATAGTGGTGTTAATCACTACCTGTTATAATGTTATGATTATGTCAAACTGTTGCTCACATGAGTTATGTGAAAGGTCTTATAATTACAATCAGTTATTGATCAATCACTGAGTTCTAACAATTTTAGTTTAACAGTTATTCAATATGTACAATGTTAACTTCAATATCTGAAGGCTTGTTGAGAAAAGACTCTGACACCCATGATCTAGTTCATGTAAAATGATGAACCAAGCTGCTCAAAAATATCCAGAAAGTTGTGATGAGTGAGACTAAGGACAACAGGCTTAATTTGTGTACCCATACAGTTGATCCATGGAACAGATGTAGGTGTGAATGCTTGTTGATTACTGCCTGAGAGTGTGAAGTATAATGTACTTATTTGTCAGGTGTGGGTAGTCTAGTGGTTAAAGCGTTAGCTGGTCACACTGAAGACCCAGGTCTGATTCCCCACATGGGTACAATGTGTGAGGCCCATTTTCTGGTGTCGTCTGCTATGATATTGCTGGAATATTGCCAAAACCAGTGTAAAATTTAACTCACTCACTCACTCACTCATCAAGACATTTTTCAGGTGTTTTCATATTTTGTGTTAATTTAGTTTTAGTATTCTGTTCAGTATCAGCTTTGGCAACTGACCTTATAAACAATTATCGGGAGCATACATTGGAATACATTGTTAATGCAGACAGGAAAGAGTTTTCAACAAACAACAATTTTTTTTTGCAGATATACATGTTCATGTAGTCAAGTTTTGTCCTCTTTCTCGTCAATAATCTGTGCGTAATTGTCTATTGTAAACCAAAAGTTACTGTGTTCTGTAATCTGATTGGTTGAAAAACATGATTAAATGGTATTAGATTCCCGGAAACTGAAAAACTATTCACCGCGTATTGACACGTAAACAATTGTTTTGTTGTGTCATCAACAGTGGTGACGTCATTCAAATCATATTGTGACGTAAAGTTAGAATGACGTCACAAATGAGCAACTCCAGATGCTACCATGAGAACCAGCTGAAACGGCCAGCTGATGACACTTCACTGCTGTGTCCGTATTCGATGTAAACGAGTGCAGACAGTAAAACCATTTGGTTTACTTTTGTGTTTACAATGTCGATAAACATCATGTGTTGGCCAATTTCCGGGTGTTATTGATTCCAAATGCATTCCCGTGCTTCAAATACTCAATAACACCCGAAAAATGGCCAACACATGATGTTTATCTCCTAATTGAGATTAATTGATGTTGTCTTGAGTTAATATGGAGGTATCAATTGTTTCAAAATATTCATAGTGAGAGTGACACTGTGACATAATTTACTAATAAGTGTATATATGTTATGCCCTCATGAACAAGGTAGGAATTACTGTAGGCACGGTAATGGCTGCAATGAGTGCTCTGAGAAATTTGTTTTGGAATCAGAAGAACCATACTCAACAAGAATCTTTAGAAGAAAGGGGACAGATCTATGGATTTATGTCTTTACTGGTGTCAGTGACATATCAGTGTAGCTGCTAACACTGTTCTTAAGCAAGTGATAACCGCTGCCTAGAAAGGATGATAATGATGTTTGTAGCTACACCCAAATGTTGTTTATGTTAATAATAATAAAGCTGTATAGCCAAAGATTGTTGCCTGAATGGTAAAGTATGAACTAGCTTGGGCAGAATACTGATCATAAACATGTGTTTACCTGTGTAGTCTTAACCATATGAAATACATATTTCTCTGAATGCAATCTTGCCATTGATAAAAAATCATTGTTGGTGACATTATACATGTTAAAGAGGAATTGTCAGATTTTACCACATCCATTTCATGTTGATATTGGAAATAAAATACTTTTGTATAACACTTGTTTATTACTTGTTATTAGCTGACAAGACTGAAAGTCCAGTGAGTTTCAATGATAGGTCTCTGTGTGGTTGTCCCTCATTAACTTATATAACAGAACTGCAAGAATTATTGAACCGACATCAGTATGAATGATTCAAGCTAAAGTGTCTCTGAAATTGCTCAGAGGTAGTTATTTGTGCGATACTTGTGAAATCTGTGCTGGCAGATTACTGACTTTATGTGCTGGTGATACGTGCCTGACTCTGAGTGTTGGTTCAGATCCTGGTTGACGAAACCCCAAAGGACCCAGAATCTCTGCTTTGCTAATGGTGGTGTTCTGTAAGTAATTGAGTCTGGATTGGACATTCCAGTGATCAAGAGCATGAGCATCGATCTACGCCATTGGAATATGAAAATGTGTGTCAACCAAGTCAGCAATTCGGACCACCCGACCCCTTTAGCCTTTAGTTATTTATTACGACAAGCATGTGTTACAAGAAGATCAATTCTAACTTGGACCTTCGGGAATTAAATGATATATCCCAAAGATACTGGAATCTCTACTTCCTTGAAAAAGTGTGATCTCAAATACAACATGTCAGATTCTACTTTAAATGTGGCAGCCATATGGCCATTTTGAAATTGTTTTTTGAGCCTTGAATACATATTTCCCATGATGCCTGATTATAGTTTGACTTGCATGATGTCAAGAATGAATTGACCCTGTACTTGTTTGGCATGTGAAGCTACAGTACCTTGGAAACTTGATTTTGAACGCACAAGCAAATTAAGCTACATCAAGTAAATCCAAACTTTATTGATGAGAAAAGAAAATTCTGTGGTAATTGATACATACTTTAAATAATGTATAGCTGAACTATGAAAAGTTGCTTTCAGGAGTTTGGCAACACTCTGAGTTAAACTGAACGTTCAATATTTTTCCGGCATTATGTCAATCTCTTCCATCATAACATCTCTTATGAAGGTGTTGAATTCGAATGGCTTTGCAGGGTTTTGTATAGTGTAACTATCAAATAATCGCATTGTTGTGGAGAGGGGCGTAGCAGCCTTGTTTGTTCGTGGTCAAAGGGAAGCAATCCCGACGTTCCCACTCGTGCTTGGTCTTGGTCAAAGGGAAGTAATTAACCAGGTAAGTGTTTCAACAGGAGTTAGCTCTCTTGGTTTTAAGTCGACTCTGTCCTTCTCTTTGGTAGTGAGGTCTGATGTGCGCCTTTTTGTAGCCATGCCACCCAACCGGTTGATGATTCGTCACATCCTACAGTCCATTCAAAATAATGTACATATTTCTTACGTCTTGGCGAGTGACAACAATCGAAGGGAGATAAATGCATACTTCGCTGTAACTCTGTTGTTCTGGAAATATGGTTTAAGCATGTTTATTCGTGAAAAACGAATGGATTGGCAAACAAGTTAAAAGCTTATGTTAATGCCTCTCCAATGCATTTTACAAAAGTAAATAACCAAAGTTCTAATAGAAGATAGTCACATGACAAACCACAAGGTAAATCCACATGAAACTAGTTAATGGTTAATGTTTCAAAAACAACCAGTATATTTCTTAGAGCTAGTAATTCTCAACCACATTTAGTATCAAATCTACGAGAATCAATGACGAAGAGGTAGACGGATTTTAAGATGGCTTGATTATCAAGACCAGATAGTTCACTATTTCCATATAAGATTGTCTTTAAGCTGTATCCATGTTTGTAATATTCTGCATCATTTCTTCGTACAGTGTAATTAGGACAGACAAGTAGATAGTGTTGGGTATCTTCACGAGGAGCGCAACAAGAGCAGGAAGGATCGTTTGAAAAATGTCGTTCAAATTTCTGATAGTTCAGATCACTACATCCTAGACGAAGCCTGCAGTGAATAATTTGACAAAATCGACTTCCATAATTCACATTAAATCTAAATGTATGTCCAGGTTGTGTGGTTATTTTTTCAATAAATGATTTTTGGGATTGCATCATTTTAACGTCATTTGGTAAAGCATTCCAAAGATCTACTGTACTTGGTAAAAAGGATCTTGAATAAAGAGTTGTTTTCACGCGAATGTTGTGTAAGTTTGGTGAATCTTTTAAGTTGTATGAATTATTGACCGAAACGCTGTCTGGGACAAGAGCACATAAGTGGTCTGGTGCTTTGCCGTTTATCGTTTTATGGAAGAGGGTTAATTTTTGTATGTCTTCTCTCAATAAGAGGAATGAACATAGTTTCTGCATATAGTTTGTTATGGCTTGTTCCTCTTGTTGCCCCACAGATTGTCCTTAATGCATATAACTGTAATTTTTCTAAAGCGGTATTCTGAGCAGAGGTGCAGTTGTCCCAGACGTGACTGCAATAGTCAAATAACGGCAGAATGAAAGGTACATAATCTGAAGTGACCTACGCGATAAACGATATTTCAAACTTCTCAAGCAGTTTATCATAGGAGTAACTCTATCTACAATATTATTGATTTGAGCAGCCCAATTAGCATCATTTTGAAATATAAGACCTAAGTGTTTATGTTCATCAACTTCATTTATAGGACTCCCTTTCATAAATAAAGAGGGTCTGGGGCTGGCAATCCGTTTTCTGCTAAATTGAATTGTTTCCGTTTTCTTAGGGGTTGAATTTCACTTGCCATTTATTCGCCCAAGTTGATATTTTTTGTAAATCTTCATTAAGACTGTTTGCTGTCAAAACAGGATCTTCTATTATTACGTACAAAGATGTGTCTTCAGCAAAAAGACGTATGTTACAATCAGTATTATCCACAAGGTCATTAATGTATATTAAGAATAATAGAGGCCCTAAACCTGAACCCTGAGGAACTCCTGCCAACACAGGAATATATTTAGAGTTATATCCATTTATAAGTACCTTCTGGACTCTGTTACTTAAATAACTACTTAGCCATACTATCACTTTACCACTAATTCCAAATGTCTGTAATTTGTTTAAAAGTCGCCTATGCCATACTTTGTCAAATGCTTTACTTATATCACAGAACACTGCTCTTACTTCTTTACCTTTATCCAAAGCACTTGCAATAAAATTGTACAAATCCATTAACTGATAAGCCGTAGAATCACCAGGAATAAATTCAGATTGCATTGTACTAATGATATTATTATCTCTAAAATAATTAAACAAGTATTTAGGGACACACTTTCCGAAAACTTTAGATACGCAACTGCAAAGGGCAACAGGTCAGTAGTTGCCACATTCATTTACTGAACCCTTCTTGTGTAGAGGAATTACCGATACCTTTTTCCAAAAACCGCTGTGTGAAGAGATTTGTTAAAAATCTCACACTGGGGAAATGATAATTTAATAGCACTGAGCTTAAGAAAGGTATTTCCAATTCCATCTGGGCCAATAGCATTTCTAGTGTTAAGAGGAAGCAATATGTCTTGGACATCGCGCTGTGATAACTCAATACAGTCTAATCTACTTTGTGTTATCATAACTGGGAGAGGAAGCGGTCGATCCGGATCTGGGACAGTAGATTGACTCGCAAAAAAATTCTTTAAGATGTTTGCTATTGATTCTGGATCCTCATATGTTACATTTTCGTGTGATATAGGTGCAAAGGATATACATGTTTCCTTTCTTCTAAGATAAGATTTTATCAGACGCCACCATGTCTTACTATCACAATTATCATTGATAATATTGTCTAATTTCTGAAAATATAATTCTTTTGATTTCCTTACAGCTGATACCACTTTATTTCTTAAATTCCTAAACAATTTCCAGTCAGTGGAAGAATTTCTTCGTTTGGCGAGCTTATGTTTGCGGTTACGTTTACGAATTAGTTTTCGTATTTCAGCTGTCATCCATGGTTTTCTCTGTTTCTAACTGTTACAGTTTCTTTCTCTTGAAACATGAGGTTTGTGATTTGCAGCTTTTCAAAATAACGAAGACTGGACAATGGTCACTACATACGGGGTCAGTCACACCAGAAGAACAAACATCATTATAGCTTGAGACAAAGATTAGATCAATTAATGTTCTAGAGTGTTCCGTGATCCTAGTAGATTCAGATATAATTTGTGTAAGGCCGTAAGTTGCTTGTAAATACTCTATACGTTGTTTATGACAAGTGAGATAGTCAATATTAAAATCTCCTACAATAATCACGTCTAAATCCAAGTCTGCTACATTACCCATCAACATGTCAATTAAAATCCCAATATGCATTGCTCTTATCAGCACGATAGAAAGTGCCAACTAGACGGTGCTTATTTTTACTTAAAAATTTCACCCAGACTGCCTCTAGACCCACTACCGATAAAGTGATCATATGTTTACAAAGAAGGTGTTTACTGACGTAAATAGCAACCCCACCTCCCCTTGTGGATCTATCCTCTCTAAGTGGTTTGTGAAAACCTGGTATTAAGATATCATCATCTGAAATACCAGAATGTAACCAGGTTTCTGTAATACAAATTACATCACAGCCTTTGAATTCTATTCCTATAATATTAACTTTTTCTCTTAGACAGCGTACATTTAAATGTACTACGTTCCAGTTTGATTGACTGAATAGCGAAGGTCCCGGATTTGGGTGAACATCACCACAACAAATCAAAAGCATGATGGAAAACTGAATACCCCTTACACCAAGTATAAAGGTGAACATTACAAGGAAATAAGTATTTAGATCTAATTTGTTTGTTTGTTTGTTTTTTTTTGGTTTTTTTTGAAGAATTGGAAAATTTACAGTGGAATACCCCGATTCTCTGTCGATATTGTACTAGGTCAACTCCCATCAAAAAAGTCTACATGAACAATATGGACAGAGAGCCTAGGCATACGAAATGTGTGATTGTATATATTTACAGACTTACAATAAAGGAAAACATTCACAGTGTTCACCGCTTTAGAGTGTCTAATGCTTGGGAATGTTGAATTCATAATGTGATTGCCTGTGGTTTTCAAATAAAAAGAACACGTGATATGTAGAATGCCGTATTCGTTAGAGATTAGTTTTGATAGTAAGAAAAGAACGTAAGAATAAAACACAAAAACGAATCCCGACATTTTTGAGGGGATGAGACAATGGCACGTCAGTCTTGGCCATAGATAGATCAAACAAGAAGAGCATATATCAACTGGAAACTAATGCAATACAAAGAGAGCAAGAGTCGTGCTCTCAATGGTTTAGGGAGAATGTGAATTAGAAATAACTAGATATGAAGAGCCAGTAGACTTGACTCTTCGTAATCATTTGAACTAGTTGACCGTCTCGAGTTGGTTGAACAGACGAGAAGCATACAAAACACAAACACGCTAAAGTCAAGCAAATCTCTGCTAAACACGGGGATAAAAACTGTCACAATATTTGTGACAATACATGTGGAGGAATATTTCACATTTTTCAAAATGCGGAAAAGTCAGAAACATTAAAACGAAGTCAAAATAGAAACAATGTCCATTTCGTGTCTATAGTGCGGTTGAACTATATTTGACACGTCTCCCGCTGGGTCAGCTTGTTCTGCCCACCGATTGGTTGGCGTCGTGCGCAAGCTAAGAGGTAACCAATCGCCCTGGGTCACATGACCCGTGTTTGATCATTCAGCCAATGACTGTCTACACACCAATGTTTACAAAACATACGACACGTGCTGACACAGAAGTTGTCTGTACGTTGTACGATGTAACAACTCACATGCTGTTTTCCTCCTCGCTATCCACATCGGTAAACTCCACTGATCCTTGAGGGCCCTGCCATAGTTTCAGCCGTATTTTGAGCCTCAAGGATTCTATCAGTTTGTCAAACTGATACCTTTTGGTTATGAGCGATACCTGGCCATCCAGTCTTTTAACGAAGATTATCCCGTCTCTCACCCACGTTCCTGCCAACCTTCTAGCAGCAACGGGATTCCTGGCATCTGCTGCTATCCTGGACCTCTCCTTTGTGAGATCGTCATTGATGTACACTTTACCCTGCCCAGGTCTCCCCTTGAGTTTTGATAGGTTTTCATAGTTTCCCGTTTCTTCCGATCTGACAGAAACTTTACGATGATTGGTCTTGGTCGACCTCTGTATTTCGATGGATCGCCGGTTCTATGACTCCTTTCGATATCTTTCAGGGTCAGTTTAACACCAATGTCGCTTGCAAGTTTTATGACGATGTCATCTGTATTTTCCCCTTCAGTTTCCTGCACACCGAAAACTTGCACATTATTCCGACGACTGTACTGGTAAATGCCGCCTATAATTGGGAATCTTTAGATCAGAAACTTTTTCTTCCAAATTTTTTATTTTATTTTTATTTTCCATTTGCAATTCAAACACAGCCTTCAGTTTTGCATCAAGGCTATCATTTATCTGGGGTAAAACAGTACTAGCAACTGCTTCTGCAACCTTCCCTAGCACTTGAGGGGAGTTTAATTCGATAATCTGGGGGACCAAATTTGGGCCAGACATAGATAAATCTTCTAATGGGAGAAATATGGAAAAGTCAGAAAAGGATCGAGTTCGTTTTGAAATTGAAAAAGAGATATCAAATTGGGGTGAAACTGGGGAACTTTGCCGGCGCTTTGAATGGCTTGGGGTTTTCGACATGGAATTCTGTATTATGCCTCAATTCAATTTTTGGTTTTCCAAAAGTTGTTCACAAACAGTCTTAGTAATATCAACACATGATAATACAGGTGGCTTTTGCTCACTTTGAGTTCTTTATCAGTCCTATAATCCGATCACGTCCGAGTAATAAGTATGGCGTTCTGGAAATATAAGAATGATTTACCATCCCTTGACCATGCATCAACTGCCGCCTCCTAAAATCCACTGACCCTTGTAGATGTAACAGTGTAGTTACAAATAAATAGACTAAAGCGATTCAGCCTCTCTTGTCAGGGCTATCAGAATCATACAAAATCCAACTCTTAATGCTGAAAATATTTGAGGAATGTTTTAATGCAATATTACACTAGTGTAAGACGTCATCGTCACAATGCTAATGCCACTGTCGTAATGGTACTAGAGCTTGCTTGACTCGTGGAAAGCTGAGTCTTCACCCTGCAGGGAGTGAAGCCGCAGTTTCTAGTAATTTGTGTTCGAGGGTAATACACAGAATACGAAACTCGTTTTCATGAAATACTATTTTAATTTAACTGGCTTTCGCTCGTTTGATATCAAAACGAGGTGTGTGTGTGTGTGTGTGTGTGTGTGTGTGTGTGTGTGTGTGTGTGTGTGTGTGTGTGTGTGTGTGTGTGTGTGTGTGTGTGTGTGTGTGTGTGTGTGTGGATTCTGGGCAGGAAGTGACAGTGTTTTGACAGCTTTTCTTTCCTTAATTAAAACAGTTGGGGTTTCCTAATGAACTTTTATTGTCTCATGCTGAATCAGCAGAGGATGTTTATGTTAAAGAGGGACGGGCATTGGCGAGAGCCAGTGGCAACCGTTACATGATTATAAATATGTGTTAAAAGACATATATTAAATCACAATATATTATAGAGGATAAAAAAAGGAAAAATGCATTCGCACGCGCAAAACTCGTATGAATGTCACTGTATTCTAAAAAGCACAAATCCAGCAAAAATCCAAAAGCTTGCGAGTATGCAAATGCTTAAATTTACTAGTACACATGACAGACAAAATGCAATAAAATCTACCTAAATAACACTTAGCAGAGCATGTGCAAACATGTTTCCTCAAAGCGCAGTATAATCTCAACACACACACACACACACACACACACACACACACACTGTATTACAAGTGTTCGGTCCAGCTTTGCACGTTCCGTCAGAAGCATCTTTCATCTGTCAAATGTATCTTGAAGTGTATTTGAATCCATAGATTGGTATCATATCTATCTAAACACCACATTGTATTGTTACAAAATGCAACATGTAAAGATAACCGGTCCCTTAAAGCAGAGACCATATATTTGAGGGACGGCCCTCTAGCCGATGCGCAACAACATCAGTGCTACGGCTTGTTCTGCGCAGCCTATCCGGAAGCTGGCATAAACGTGCGATCACTTCACTGTCTTCAGTCACCGATTTCGCGTATTTCCATTGCAAAGGTAAGATTTGAATATTTTCATGTATTCCCATGCCTATACTTATATTTGCAATCGTGCATCTAAGGTTTATTAGGGGTGCTAAAGCATGCATGTGCCTTTGTATTTGATGAATACTGCCATGTGGGCTCGTTGTTCTGTGAGAACAATGGCGGAGGTGCAAAATCAGCGAAACTTCCGATTTTGATTTTCAATAACGGATACTAACTCTAAACACAAATACTTAGTTCCCCGAGTGTAATGAAAGAAAGTACGATGAAGATTAGTTTAGTGACATTAAAAAGTCTGTGGCGATTGCGTCATTCCTTATTTTGACTCCTGAATTACGACGAAATATGATGTTTTCCGAAATATTTACTCCAAAACACTTAGAATTTCGCACGCTTTCACAAGAATGGCTTATTACTAGCATATTTTAAAAACATTTGTGAACATTCACGGTGATTTCATCTTTTGCTTGGTACCAAATTTGTATGGCTACGATCGGTATTTTATTTTTTATGACTTTTGACGTAAACCCATATTTTCAGGGTGGACTGAACTTTCCAATCATCACGCAGCAGACGACATAACATTCATTTTGTTCGTTAATATCAGCCGAATATATATTTAGATCACTTTGCAAAAGTCTCATGCACCTAATCGTTTGAAAAAAATGCAAATGTTTCCATTATTGTTCACTGTAATGATTATCTTTGTGGAAAGGGTCTTTATTTATCATGTAAAAATTCTTAACAATATTGTTATATGTTATCTCTATTCTTACTACTGAAATTCAATTATGATTTGCATTACTATATATTATTTTATTGATATACAATACCAGCAGCCTGTCTTTATGCAACAACGAAAGTGAACTATGAAGTCATTCTTCAACATTTTATTTATGACACTATCTATATCATAAGGTATGATTTGTTTTGTAGATGCCCAGGAAAAAGAAAGTTGTTATTGGCAGTCGTCGGAAGGGCTATTCAAAGAGAGGTCCGAAACAACGTTCTTCTGCTCTCTCTGACCATTCCTATTCTTCAGTTCAGACAACTGTTCTTGATGATTGCAGGTAAGTATTAATGAAAACTGGAAATTCAGAAATGGTGTCCATTCTGGCTAGTGGTTTCTTTTTAAAAAGTGAGTGTTAATATTTTGTAGTTATGGTATTTATACATTTCATTGGTATTGCTGTTTCTGGTTCCTGCAGAAATAAGTTTAACTATCAAGGTAATTGTATAATCAAATTTAATATTGTTTCTTTTGTCATGTGAAAAAAAGGTACAATGTAAACTATTAAGTACATTATTCCAGTCTTGAGTAAGTAAGTAGACCATGTTTGAAAGAGCATTTGCAACCAACTATTGCATAATTTTAACAAGTGTTTAGAACAATACAAATTATTTTTTTTATTATTAATATGGTGTATCTCCATTTTCAGATCAAGAGATACACTGTGGGACAGAGCGTGGAAGTCCTTCTTCATTGCCCTCAGTGATGAACCTACAGATGACCCATGTCAAGAAGCAACAGACTCTGATGGTTGTTCTGCTGATGAATTCTTTGTTATTTTGGACAAAGTTCACCAGTATCATCCAGACAACAATGTGGATGAATTTGTTGTCATCCTACAGTACCACAGGTACCAGCAATATTTGAAAATGAAAAAGGAGCTGCTTCAACATGTAGATGAGCTTGGCAATTTTACAATTGCAAGAAACCAACGTGAAAACATTACAATTGTGCAGTTTTATGACAGTGACTTAGGCTCAGTCCAGCTTTCAGTAGTCATCAAGCCATCCTTTACAGCAACCATATATGCGCATCGACGTGACATTGGCCCAAATCATGAATTCTGGATTGGTTTGCCTACATTTTTCTCCACTCTTAGTGATGTGAAAAAACTTCTATCAAAACTGTCTACATACCATGTTTGTGTTGGCAATTACGAAGACAGATTTGCAGACATGGTTCCGGTTGGTGCGGGGATAAGTAAAGGAGCTATTTCAACAATATCTGCCTACAGAGAAGGAGATTTTGGAGCTAACATAAATGGAATTGCTTATACTTCCACCATCAGATCCATGAAGTGTCAGTTCCTGGTGTCTCAGAGAGACCGTTGTAGCCATTGCAGTAAATACAGAGCCACACTCCGAGCAAATGCCAGAAGAGATGCTGTCAAACAGAACTTTTCACAGATAAAGGTCATTGGTTCATCTGTGCTCCAACCGATATGTGGCAACATATCCAGCAAGAGGCCACATACTGCCATGACAGTTGATGATACAGCACTCCCTAGGCGCAAACAGAAGCGTGTGTAATGTGTTTTACTTGAATAATAAAAGGACAGACAAATGTATAATCTCAACGCTCCATCTCCCATACCACTGGCGTACCGCTCAGTAAAAGTATCTGTTGTAATTGTGGCACTGTAACTATTGACTCTTATATAGGAAGAACACAACACCAGACTGAAGGTTGAATTATTACATATCAATAATATGTAATTTATTTTATTGTTCATTTTTGAACAGATCATTGTATTATTTTATTACATGTTGCTGTTGAGTCAGTCTCACCTGGATTTTCATGTTTGTGCAAAATGTATACATACAAGCTTATTACAAATCAATGATATGTACTTTATTTCATTGTATTGTTTTATTACATATTGCTGATGAGTCATTCTAACCTAGATTTCCATGTGTGTGCAAAATGTGCACATACAAGATATTGTTATAATTAACCACACAGAGTAAATAGTCTCATAAAAGTGTTGCAGACTGATGCCTATGACTATTCTCACATTGATGATTACAGTAAATTGTCTCTTGATTTTAAGATTTTTTCTGAGTGACTGGCTGTTTTTCCCTTCACTAGTTTTTCTCCCGATTTTTTTCTCTTTCTGGTGTTGGCACTTCACAAACTTGGCCACAGCCCCACCACGCTCATTCAGGAACAAAGATATTAGACATTCTAACAGTTGTAACTTCAGTTTTTCTTCACACATGATTAACTTGTCCCAGTAGAACATGACCATGGGGTTAGTCAGAATAGTTTCTTTCAGTTTATCACATTGAAGTGAATGGGCACTAAGGTTGGACAGATCCACTTGACTCTTAACTACTGTTTCAACTGATCTCACAAGAAGAAAGCAACAATCACTAGGAAGTGTAAGGCCACCCTTGTTGATTTTTTTCTGTCCATCTTGAAAATGTCTGAATGTATCCTTCCTTTGATTCTCTTTTTGTATGAAAGGCCATCGATGAGAGCCTCTGTGTTTTGACCACCTATTGTTTTCTTTTTGAGCATAGCATGGACAATATATCCAGAAATATGAAAGAGCACAGCTTGGTCATTTCCACTGATATGGTTTGCTTGCTTCTCATCAGCTGTCTTCATTGATTCCGAAAGAAATTGAAAGAGGGTTTGAATGATACGGTCTAACAAACACTGGGTTAAAATGTGAATAAGTGTGATGTCATGGTCGCTGACATCCTGTATGCAGGTGTGCATGTTTGAAGTAAAATCTTCCTGGTTGCGCATCTGATGATACCTGCTCCAAAGTCCCTCTCGGTCACTTGAAAATGAACTCACATGGCCAAACCCCTTGAACACATGGCATAACTTTGGTGTCAAAATAGCTATAAAGTCGTTCATGGCATGAGAGTCTCTGCTGAGGGATTTTGCAATTTGAATCAGATCTTCACTAACTTTTGAACCTGACTTGGATGCATCCATCATAGGGTCGCAAATGCCTTTGGCACTCCATCCTTTAAAGCGTCCATCATTTGAGCTTCACTTGAAAGAGGCAAGACTGTTGAAGATTGTTTTTCATCGGGTTTGAAGCTGTGTTGCTTGTTGGTGGTGTTCTTCTGTCTGTGCTCATAAGCTGAAATCAGGAGGAGGATAGCTATATTTAATAATTTAACATGGGATAGACACCATGGGTAGAAATTATGGAAATGAAAATTTAGTGTACTATTCACTTCAATGATGTCTAGAATATCAGTTAACAACTTTATTTTAAGATTGTATACACTGTACAGATTTTGTATGATTTTATGTTTTACATGTACAGTCAGTCCTCAGTGGACAACACAACTATGCAGATTGTGTTGCAAGAATGTTATCAGTTTTCCTGGCATAATATGTTATATATTATATATATTCTTTGGTCTTAAGCTCAATTCCAATATCATTTTTAAGTTTCATTACAACGGTTGACTTTCATAAATTACATGTGAAACATTTATGAAAATTATGATCAAATGTACAATTCAAATTATGCATATCTAAGATATTGGTTTTAAAAAGTTATTTTAAGACTGTATGATTTTATGTTTTTCAGTTGCAATGTAAATGTTAAATGGACAACATGGCTATGCTGTTTGTGTTACACCAAGTTAAAACATTGGTACACTCTTTAGTCCTAGTCGCAAGTTCAGATTTTATTTACAACAGTTGACAATCGTATTTACAGTGTTACTGAGGATTTAATGAATGAATATCTAAATGGTTGAATTTAGTAATACATATAGATCTATAGAACTATTCTATAATAAATACTTGTACATATCAGAAAGTGTGATGTTGTGTCTTAATGGTATTGGCTGCAGTTTCATGCCAAGGTAAAGTTGACACTTTGACTGTTGAAGCAGTTCGTTTTACCTGAATACAATTATGCGAATTCTATGAGATTACAATCAGAGACTAACAGCCTCATTTAGTGAAACATCTTCCACTGCAAACGGATACTTGCAAATAAAACACAGATTGCGTGAATATACATTCGGTGAACATCAGGAATATTTGGAACAGTACTGTAAAACTGCTTCATCTGATTGGGTTATATTGGTTGGAATTCTGTGTAATAGTCAAACCTTTTCGATGGCATCGGATTTCAATTTTGGAAATTGTCTATAAATATTAGTAACACAATTAGTACTTTATATTCTGAACACATTAATATATATACACAATGTATGATGTACCGTACCTTTGATATCTGATCGGTCGCGGTTTTTCTTCATATGCCCTCGGAAACCTACAATAGTTTTGTAGGTGTTGTGGCACGCAGGACACTTGTAGACAGCCGTGGTAGTTTCTTTTCCTGTCTTTTTCTTTGACTGAAACTTCTTCGGAGATTCACCAGACGTCTTGGGAGAAGTAGCCGCACTGTCATTTCCATCACACTCAGTATCACTCGAAACACAAGCCTGGTCGTAGTCTGTAAATTCTCCAAGTAAAGTATCGAGGTCCAAGTCGGAATCATCCCAATGAATAAAGTCGTCCATGACAATGCCGAATGTTCGTTGAAAACAGATATTCTGGGCTTATAACGACACGCATTTCGCGAATACACGGTATATTATACGGTCTCTGCTTAAAGTGAAGCCCTTTTCGCTCTCCATTCTCAACACAGCCTCGACCAAAAGTGTTACGTCTCTGTTCGGCCCGACTTGACCCGACCTCTCAATATCACCTTACGCCTCACAGATGTATCTTAAATTCTATTTAAATCCATAGTTTAGTATCTCAAAAGCAGCTTAAACGTAACCCATGTATCTTGAGTTGTAATTCAATCCATAGATTACATCTACATGTACCTAAATATCACTTTCTCATGTTGCAAAATGCAACATGTAAAGATAACCGGTCCCTTAAAGTGAAGCCCTTTTCACTCTTCATTCTCAACATAGCCTCGACCAAAAGTGTTAAGTCTCTGTTCGGTCCGACTTGGCCCAACCTCTCAAACACAGCTTAAACCTAACACACGTGTACTGTTTTGTATTTACAATTACATATGACTATTCTATCTACCTAAATACCTCTTTGTTAAGTCTCAAAACGTAGTATTTGAAGCAAGCACGTAGCTTAAAGTCAACCCTGTTTTCTAGGCATTCTCAATAAAGACACAGTATCACAAACTTTCGGTCCGGCTTGGCCCGAGCTCACCAAACCAGCTTAAACCTGACGTATGTATCCAGACATATGTTGAAATCCATCGATTGGTATTATATCTGCCTAAAGATTTATTTGTGATGCAATGAAATGCAACATGTAAAGATAGCCGGTCCCTTAAAGAGAAGCCCTTTTGGCTTTACATTCTCAACATAGCCTCGATCAAAAGTGCTAAGTCTCTGTTCGGCCCGACTTGGCCCGAGCACTCAAAAACAGCTCAAACCCCCATGCATATATACATATAATAGTATTATATCTACTTAACTAATCCTTTCTAGATTCTAAAAGCGAAGTATTTGATGAAAGAAAAAAAACGTTGCTCAAAGTGCAGCACTCTCTTCCATATATATTCTCAACAAAGACACTCAGGATTTTCTCGGGCCGTCAAATTTAAGGCATCTTACGCCCCATAGATGTATCTTAAATTCTATCTTTGTCCATAGGTTAGTATCATATCTACCCACATATCGCTTTATAGAGTTTCGGATGGTTGTATTGGAAACAAACACGTTGTTTAACGAGAACCCGACTCGGCCCGTTCTCTCAAGAACAGCTTAAACCTCACACGTATACTGATTAATGTTTGCATCCATAGTATAGTATTATATCTGCCTTACTAGTTCTTTATAGAGTTTCACAACGGAGTATTTGAAGCAAGCACCTTGCTTAAAGTGACGCCCAGTGTTTGGTCTGCACTGCGCGGGCTAATGAACTTGGTGGACCTGTTAATTACACCTGCATCCAGCTTGCTTAATTACCCTTGTCTAATTGCAATCAGCTAGGTGTTGTGATTCAATCAACATACTGTTGCCCTTAATTACCTGTCAGGGGCCTTCAGAGTTATTGATTACTCCACCGTTTCTTTATAACGTTTTTCACAATAACTGACTAAATTACAAGTACTAAAATGAGACATTTGTTTCATTATATATTTATAAACATGTACACATATAATAAACTGAAAAAATAGTAGAAGATATTACACCCAAGTATATGACATGAAACGCTTGAAAGGCTTGGGTTATTTTCAATGATTAAGAATATAGAACTTTCCCGCACATTTTCATAGCATAGACATCAATGAATACTATCACAGATACAGACAGACGAGTGAGGCTATTCATGGCATGAATTAAACATATCAGAAACTTAATACCTGTCAGAAGAAAGGTAACACGAGACATCTTACGGAATTTGAGTATGACATGTTATGGTTACGTAATTTGAACATAGGAAACTGTGAAAACACATCCAATACGTCTCTAGATTGTCCAGCTCCGGACCAGGAGAAATTTGTTTTCACTGCATGAGCTTTGCAACACAAAGGCTACTCGGAGATGCTGTTTCCGGATGTTGTAAACTTCCAGCCTTTCAGATAAACTTGCTTTCCTGAACACAAATACAGACAATAAAAGCATTAAAGAGGGCCGTGGGGAGAAGTATGTTTTCATAAACCATCAGTGTCTCAACCTTCTCCTAACCTTCTCCAAATGTATCCCTATAAAACTGTTTTCAAGTCATATGACCTGAAAATGTCTACATTACGTCTTGGCGACTCGTTGTTGAAGTATGTTGGACGTTATACGGAGAAAGAAGGGATCGTGACAAGGTCTCTGTCCGGAGCCACGGTGGCTGATATTCCCGATCTTTTGTGGGACATTGAGAACTTTAAGGTAGGAAACAGTTGAAGTATGTAGGATTTTGCACTGAATGAGGATTATTTCACGTGCGTAGTCGTAATATATCATTGGATATTGCTCGCTACAAAGCGCATATTATATTTTGATCGCCCATATGGATTCATTTCTGAAGTAATTTTGAATTCTAAATTGTTTCCAGTTCATCATCGTCCACGCAGGGATTAATGAGCTGGCGTACAGCGAGTCTGAAATTAATGTGAAACCAACGAATGTCGGAACCAAATGTCGCACGGAACGTGGCAATCATCAGCAAGATTGCCGATACATTCAAACTGCAAGAAAAAACTGGACCACCGGTAGATAAGAGTGTAGCAGACCTGGTGGAAGGTCTAATGTGTACTAAGTTGGATGAAGGCCGTAGAAATGAAATAATGAAAAAACATGACAGGCCTGAAAATTGCTCGAAGCTTAAGCCGCCTAAGGTTAACAATGAGATCTGGCGAATTATGGACCAATCTAGCAAATCTAAGGATCTGGGCAAGCAGCAGATCCAGGAGGCAATTTGCAGGGGACTTATTCCGATCACGCAGGTGATAAACACACTTTGCACAGGGAAAACCAGCACCTTGGATATCTCTGACTTAGTCAGTAACATAGTGGATGGTGTCGCCATGGTTGCGGCTGCAAATATGGATTTGAGCATGAGGCGCAGAGACGCAATCCGCGGTGACTTGAGACCCGAATTTATATCATTGTGTGGACCTAACACTCCAATTACAGAGTTTTTGTTTGGAGACAATGTGTCAGACCTGGTCAGCCACACAATAGTTACAGCAACTTTCGACACAACCCGCTGAGAGGCAGAGTATGTTTAGACCTCGTGGCAGAGGGGGTCGTTTTTTAGGGCATCACCCACAGCTACAATCTCCTCGCCCACCTTTCCCCAACATGGACAGATTCCAGCGTCGAGACGACAAGAGGAAACCAAAGATGTAGAGGAGGTGGGTGAAATATCAGCTTGCAGTGAAAAGGGTGAACAGCGGTTAGCTGGTAGATTATCCTTGTTTTCCGATGAGTGGTAGAAATTAACATCTGATAAACATATTCTTCAGACAGTACGTGGTAACAAAATTGAATTTTGTGAACAGCCATTGCAATATAAATTTCGGGAAACTAAACTGAACAAATCAGAGAGCGAATTTCTTGATGGGGAGATTAAGGATATGATGGCAAAGGGAGTTTTGGAAATACCCAAACCAAGTGAAAGAGAGTACATCAGTACTGTGTTTTTGGTACCAAAACCTAACGGGACTTACAGGGTAATTTTAAACCTTAAACAGTTGAACCACACTGTTCTGAAGGCCCATTTCAAGATGGAACATTTAATGTCGATCATTCGACTGATGACACCAAGTTGTTATATGGGTTCTATAGACCTAAAGGATGCATACTGTACTGTAAATATAGATCACAGGAAATACCTTCGATTCATTTGGAGAGGTGTACGATATGAGTATACATGTCTCCCCTTTGGTCTGTCATCTGCGCCGCGGATGTTCACCAAGCTGCCCAAACCAATATACAGCCACCTTAGAAGTGAAGGATATTTGTCAGTGTCTTACATTGATGACTCTTACCTGCAGGGGGAGAACTATGGACTGTGTATTGACAATATTAGCAACAACAAGATCCAGGCTAGAACAATTAGGATTTGTGGTGAATTATGACAAATCTGTGCTACAACCAGCAGGATCTATTGTTTTTCTTGGTTTTATACTGGACTCTTCTAACATGACAATATCAATTACCTTGAAGTTAGGGCAGTGTTTTGGGGTCTGAATTGTTTCACAGAACAATTGACTGGGCAGCATATTCGATTGCGAATTGACAATTCCACAGCAGTAGCATATATCAGCCACATGGGGGGCACAAAATCACAGGTCTGCTGTACTGAAGCAAGAGATATCTGGCTCTTTGCCATGTCTCATAACATGTGGTTGACCGCTGTTCACTTGCCAGGTAGTTTGAATGTAGAGGCTGACAGGGAGAGTAGAATCTTCCATGATGAGACGGAGTTGATGGTAAATAAGGAAATTTTTCACAAGATTAAAGATCATTTCTTCACACCTTCCATTGACTTGTTTACTTCAAGGTTAAATAAGCAAGCAGAACGGTATATGTCATGGTATATGTCACCAGACCCTGAAGCTTGTGCAATTGATGCTTTTATGTATGACTGGTCCCAGTATGCATTTTATGCCTTTCCTCCATTTAGTGTATTAGAGAGAGTGATACAGAAGATCCAAGCACACCAGGCAGAAGGCATTGTGGTTCTACCTTACTGGCCAACTCAGAGCTGCTTCCCAGCAGCAATGAAGCTCTGCATGTCCAGATTGCGGGCACTTCCAAGAGGGAGGCGAACACCATCCTAACTTACAAGCCAAGGGAAACTCATCCTCTGTATCAAAAGATGCAACTTCTAGTTTGCCATTTGTCAGGCAGGGTCTCGAGGTCATGGGGCTCCAGGAGGGGTCTATATCCATTATTATGAATTCTTGGAGAAGGGGTACTAGGGATCAATACCTGAACAAATGGAATCAGTTTTGTGTTAAGACTAGTAAAGACCCCTTTGTGGCAGACCCTGTGCTTGTCAATGAATTCTTGACTGAATTGTTTAATGAAGGTGCAGGATACAATGCTCTGAATACAGCCCGCAGTGCTCTTTCATCTATGCTGACAATGCCATCTGGTCTGCCGATAGAACAGCATCCCTTGATCAAGAGATTTTTGCGGGGAGTATTCAACTCTCGACCATCATTTCCTCGATACCAGACGACATGGGATGTTGGTATAGTCCTACAATACATTGAGGGACTTGGTGACAATGGTGAACTTTCTTTGAAGGAACTCACTCCAAAACTGACTATGCTACTTGCGTTAGCAACGGGCCAGAGAGCGCAGTCTCTCCAATTATGAAAACTAAGTAACATGTCAAAATCACAGAATAGAGTAATTTTTGTTCTTACCGACTTAGTAAAGCAGTCTAGACCACGTAGTCATATTAACCCGTTAGTTTTAGATAACTAGACCAGGACAACTTATGTATAGTCAAGTGCCTTCAAGTTTATTTAAAGAGAACAACAGAGTTACGTACAGAGCAGACGCATGACCAGCTGCTACTGAGGTACTGTACACCTCATAGGGCAGTCACAAGAGAGACTGTCTCCAGGTGGTTAAGATCACTCTGCAGAATGTAGGGATAGACATTAGCATTATTTTCAGGGCATAGCACCAGAGTAGCATCTACCAGTGCAGCCAACAGTCAGGGACTGTCCATCAAGACTATTATGGCAGTAGCTGGATGGTCTTCTGCAAATGTGTTTGCTAGATTTTATTGCAAGCCTTTAGAACAAGATATTTCTTTCGGGAGCGCAGTATTGAATACAGGTTCAGTAGATTAGCTTATAATATCAGTTAGTTAGATATATAGTCTGTGTTTGTAAACAACATACTTTACAATGGAACATACTGGGTGTTGTATTAAAGATTTGTAGTATAGATTTACTATTTGTGTTCATTCTTCCAATAACATACTTTGTACTGTGGACCTGCTTTTAAATCTCACGGGGTCTCACGTGACCTGGTGCCGAAGGAGAATTGAAAAATTGAACGAGACTTACCTTTAAGGTGAAGTTTGATTGAGATTCTCCGAGGCATCAGGGAACAAGTGAGATCACGTGCCACGCCCACCCACCCTACTTGGTATAGGGTTATATATATATAATATAATGGATATTCAGATAATTTTATAGCCCACAGTACAAGTTAAAGACTGAAGCCGATTCCTCACGAGCAATCTCACGTGATCTCACTAGTTCCCTCGGTCCCTCGGAGAATCTTAAACAAATTTCATCTTACAGGCAAGTCTCGTTTAATTTTTCAATTATGGGTAAACTCCATGCAGTGTCTGGCTCAGAACTTCACACATGGCGTGTGCCTATAAATGAAGGGAGATAATCATGTTCAATTGACTGGTACTCTGCCTATGCTACGGTCAGCAAGCTGGCTACACAAAGTAGTAGTGCAGCGATAGCGCAGCGCGGAATAGGGCAGGGGAACCAGTCTATCATGTTCAATAAACAAGAGTTATTTCCCTGTTGTCCCAAAGGGAGTTAAATCTTTTTGGCAAATGTGGTTAGAGACAATATATTTTACCTCGCTTAGACAATAAATGGCACAACATGGGTGCAGTGTTGCTACCCAATACTCTGGTTGGAAACGAATGAAACCGAGTGCTGATGTAGCCATGAAACGCCTTTAGATACAGTCCACCATTCTCAAGACGACACAACACGCCCTGGTGAACCGTGTGTAACTGTATTGTAATTTCAAGCAGAATCGTTTAATCAAAATAAAAGACGGCAACAGTATCAATATTACTTTAGATAGGAAAATAAGCATATCTAATAACCTCTGCTTAGTGTTACGGATCAAAAACCTTAAGTAACCACTTTCATTTCTCAGACTGAAAGACGAGATACTTGTTCATTAGAAAAGCAGTGGGTTCATATGACAGAGTGTTGAATGTTTTAAAAACCATAGACTTACATCAAAGCCATTCGAGAGCCTGTCTAGGTAGTATCATATTTTCCAGAAGACGAGACGAAATCTAAAACTGCCCTTTGCACAGACCCATACATGATATTGGGGCCCAAAACTGTTTCTAATGAAAATACATCATCAACCTCAAGTACAGCATTTCTGAGATTGTGTTGAATGTTATTGTGCCCAGGGCGTGTAATTAGAAAATGCTCGATATTTTCTGGCGTCTCCAAATTGCAATGGCCACATTCAAAAGAAACCGTAACGGTGAGGGACGGTTGTCCGAGTTGTCTCCCTTTGACCGAGTGCCACCGTTTCGCTTCCCGGATCATCCCAGCTAGTAATATTTATTAAGCCAGACGGATCCTTACCGTGTTCTCCTTGTTTAAATGGATTTCTTTCTGAGAAAGATTGCAATCTCACACTCGATAATATGAACGGTAATTTACACAAACGTACAATTTTTAAATAACTATCTTAGATGCAGAAATTAAACCGGCAAGGTCGACGCGGGATGTTTAGCACTGCTCGAAGACGTATAATTACGTGAATCGATTATAAGTGCTTTGAACAACATAGTTCACAACTCCACACACTGAAGTAAACATATTCCTGTCTCGATCATAATCCTTGTTTTTTCTGGTATCAATTTTACAGCCATGGGATATGGTTGTAAGACACACACTGACCTAAAGAGGCTGTAATATCCTAACCAGATTCGAACGTGAGGCTCTTGTATCGCAAACTGTTGTCAGCTCAGGTTATTTCGCCCATAATTGTTCTATACAAAAACGACAATGTATGTTGTTTGGGGTGTTTTGTTTACTACTGCTATCTTGAGATCGTTTCTGAACACATTTGACTGTGTAAACAATTCGTTGTTGTTCTGTATGTAGGAGCCGTGGCTACTGTTCGTGGATTTGTTGATATTTATGTTTCTTCTGTGCTGTGTCCAGGGCACAGAACATCAGGCACCGCTATATCACATCCACATCATCCGCCTTCTCCTCACCCAGAAGATGCGCCGGCGTCTTCGACGTCCTATAACGTACATAAACATCGTCATTAGCGACAGCATCACTGAACAGACATGTCCTCATGATTTAACCGACATGTTGATATGGGGTAGAGTTGGGGACAACATACCGAACACAGACTAACGACACGGAGATATGTGCACCGTCCATCGTGAATCCATTGTTTAAGTGTTAAAGTTTCAAAATAGATGACCAAATTTGATTTCGTTTGAAATGAATGTTTCTGCTTTCATTTTCCAGTTGTAAAGTCATGCAATGTTGATCTACAAACACAAGCAGAAACGAGCGATGACTTTAATGTGAATTTTCGAACTAAACGAAAACCATACTATCAGCAATACCGTGAACAAGGACATTTTTAACTCCGCTTTTGCATAGCTTCTATACTTTTCACTCTAAAACACCAGTATAATAGAAGGAATACTCTTATTAGGTGTTCAAATATGAGTAAAAAGGCCTAGAAATCAAGTTCTTTTTACACATTTTAATAAACATCAGCATTAAAAGAATTGTTAATGTTACGACTAATTCCTGTGAGCACACATGGGGCATTCACAAAGAAATGCATAAATTTGAAATTTCTATATCCTCTTGTCCAAACAGACCCTTCATCGTACTTAGCCCTTTACCATCTAGTTTTCAATTCACATCATAAAGTTCCGGTGTTCCCATGATGTTATCTAACACGCATCGCCTTTTGGGTTCAAGTCCATGTGGCGCCGCTCCCCACGATATTGTTGAGTGCGATGTGAAACTCCCCGCCCCACCCCAACACACGCAACATCCCCCAAGCATCCTTCCATTACATCTCAGCGGCTGAACCCTTTTCGACAGCATTAACTCAGTCGTAAAGCGGTCATATACTGGACAACTTCTCCATCACGAATTAAATTTCAAATTCTTTCAAACTAAAGTAATTAAATACGAGCCATCTCAGTATAATTTCGATGCAAGTACTCACTCATCATAGAAGACATGAGCATAAACCATGCCAGCGTCATCATCTTGCCTGTACGACTTCACGACGACGGCGTTGCTGTCTGATACGGCACAAGAAATAGAAGAAGCGTTGTCCTAACTGCTGTGCATCCAGTCCGCGTTTATATATCACCACAGCTGATGGTATATGTGTTTAGTCACTGCATACTGTCTGTCTATTGTGTGTATTACGTCGGCGTTAACTATAAACTCCACTGATGTGGATGTGTCATGAAAAGTGAACCTTTCAATTTTAAGTTCAAACACGGTCAATTGTTCTCAATGAAAAACCAAATAGATATTTTACAATAAACAGGTGATAGCGAATGAGCTGATTTAGGTCCGTTTCGATCCATATTTATTTTCATCACATCTGCTTGATTATTGCTGGGTCGGCGGGGTAGCTTAGTGGTCAAAGTGTTCGCTCGTAAGGCCTGAGCCCCGAGTTTGACTCTCAACATGGCTACAAAGTGTTAGTCCATTTCTGGTGTTCCCGGCTGCGATTTTGCAGGAACATTGCTAAAAGCGGGGTAAAATCATACTCACTCACTCACTAATGATTGCTCGTGTATTTCACCTAAATGGTAAATGTCTGAGGCCGGCATTACTTTGGCTATAAGAGTGAGTGAGTTTTACGCCGCACGCAGCCCATACGTCATGATGGGCGTCCAGGAAACGCCAAGCCTCATGAAAGCATCCACATATAACGATTACACAATGAACTGTTGTGATATCACAGTACCTTTGACAACTCATGACAAAGGCGTTGAAATAAAACATGCGAGTATATTTTACTCAATAGAGGCATAGTGCACATCGCATTGGGACTGAAAATTATCATTGCGGGCAATTTTCAAAATATATATACCATTCGGAAAAAGGAGCGGATATTGGATTTACAAGGTTGATAAAATACAAATGATGAAGCCAGGGAGGAAACAGATGATGAAGAAGATGATGAAATTATGAGAAAATGTTACAATTTGTTCCTCTCCTTTAGAAATTTTTCATCTACATGTACATAGATATATATTTCATCTTTCTCAAATGCATTGGCATTGGCTAGTGGTATAATCGGAAAATGGTATATCCCCTACTTTTTGAAATGGTCTATATGAAATCTCGAGCTTGTGAGTCCTTTAATTGTCATCGGGGTTAAACCTGGAGTTCCCCGAATGGTCCAAGGGGTTTAAATCCCTGTAGCCCTTCTGCTTCTTCTGTTTGACGCGGATTTACAACCTCTGGCTGGGCAAGGGATACATACAAAATACAAGTCGTCAATGGCCTACAGTTTCTGAAGTCCACTGATGATCCTGTAGATGGAACATTTTGCCTGGGAAACAACAAATACTCTCTCTTAACTTTGGTTTATTGGTGTGTTGTTAATTCAAAATTTTCAGCTATATGACAGCGGTTTCTACATAATCGAGTCTGGGCCAGACAATCCGATGAGCAACACGATGAGCATAGATCTAGAGCTGGTTTACAGTGACACATGTCAACCAAGTCAGCGAGCCTCACCACCCAATCCTGTTAGTCGCCTCTTACGACAAGCGTAGGTTACCGAGGGTCAGTTCTAACCCGGATCTTCACGGGTATTCTTTTAACGTCTTTATTAGGTTTGAACCGCTGACCATTCCTCTCTGGATAGATGTGCCGTCCACCAAACCACAGTAGGAACCTAACTCTGAAGTCTTGTTTGACACTATCGATTCCAATACAGGGACCGGCTGTTTTCTCATTTACTTCTGCATTATGAATTATAACCAACTCATTACATTCGTGTGTGGATTCCATCGGTGATGCGAGAATTGGCAATGCCGTTAATCCTGGTTTTCTTGAATCAGTTTACGTACATTCCTCTACTCATGGATTAATATCAATATTGAGACTGGTTGCGGTTTGTAAACAGTGTCTGATAAAGTACAAAAGCCGTAGTGATTCACAATATATTTGTTTCAAGTTTACAGTGAAAGGTAGACAGAACGTGCATCTATATAAAACATGGACTAGCTATGGTGGCGAATATAGCCACAAACCCGAGCATGCTGAGAAGAGCCTAATCACCTGCTGACAAATCCTTCCGCTGACTGCGTGAGTTGACCACGGAGGCGAATTTCAAACACAAAGCTGTTCCTAGTCCTTGTTAATTCTTAATTTTCTGTTTTTTTTAAGCAACAAAGAAAGTCGCATGCTGTGATGCGGTGACGATGGAGGTACAAAGACAAGGCTCCTTAAAGAAAAATGACCCTGTTCCTACCTTTTGAAGCTGTTTTTCCTTTACACTAGTCGTTAAATTGGTATAAATAACGTTGGCGATCTACCACCGAACCAGCAGTCGGGATTAATCGTGACACAGTCACTAGGCTCATCAACAAATCTTTTTGTCTGTCAGTTCATCCGAAGACCACAAACAATGAAGTCAACAACGATCGTTATGGTGGCCATCTGTTTCGGTAAGTCAACGTGCATGTATGAAAGGAAAAAAAGAAATATTTCAGTGAGTGAGTTTAGTTGTACGCCGCAACCAGCAATATTCCAGCTAAGTGACGGCAGTTTGTAAATAATCAAATCTGGGTCAGACACTCCAGTGATCAACAGTATGAGCATCGATCTGTACAATTGGGAGCCGATGACATGTCCACCAAGTCAGCGAACCCGATCCCTTTAGTCACCTCTAAGGGGTGGTCGTCTTTTGTGGCAAACGTAGGTCCTTTTCTATCCCGGATGTTCAGGGGTCAGAACTATTTCAGTGTAATAAGCTATAGCGTATTAGGGTCTCGGTATATTTGATGAAAAGCATCACTGGGTACTTATGGTAGGATGGTACTTGCTGTGAGTGATGTTTAACGACACTCTCAGCAATAGCCAAGCTACAATGGCGACCAAGTTCTTGTTCCACAAAGGATCGTTCTATCGTCAAAGATAGCTTTGAGGAACAGGACAATGCAGCCACAGCTGTTGATGGTAAGTCACGAACTTTATGGCCATGGTACAGTCGAAACATGTGTGTTTTATCAACATGGAAAGGGGAGTGAGTATGGTTTTGCGCCGCTTTTAGCAATGTTCCCGCGAGAAGTCTCGCACATCCATGTTGTGGAATATCCCTGGTTCCAGCAGTCTCACACCAGAAATTGCTTTACACTTTATGTGGACGCTTTAACCAGTAGGCTACGCCGCTAATATGGAAAAACCATTTGCCACTTTTACGTAATTAGAATACGAACATACAAGTTTAGTTTTAAATCTGTAAACTGTGCGGTATCGTATAGTGGAGAACTTGTTTTCTACCATTATCATTACAAGAGCACACATTTTTGTCAATCATATTTTTACATGTCTGACAATCTCGCTTTTTCTAGTTGCCCTCACATTTAGTGCTGTTGAGAGCTGTTGTCATCACCGACACAGTCATCACCGTCACAGCAGCAGCAGCAGTAGCGGTTTTGGCTCCAGCAAGTTCAAGAGTTTCTTTCCCTCAAGTTTCTCTTCGTCCGGACTGAGTTCCTTTGGTGGTTTCGGATCCTTCGGATCCTTTGGAAAGAAATGAAAGGTAGTCTGTACATTTTTACTGTTGCTCAGTTCAACTGCTTGGTGTCTGAAACAATACTCAGTACCCAAGGCATAAACTGTACGGAGGGTAACACCAACATGTGCTTCACATGTACATCTCTCATGAGAAAAACGAACCTAGGTGTTTAGCGTAAACTCGTTAACAATAACATTTAGACATATTTTGATATATTATCATATTTACGTCGTACAAATGACGTATATGCTTATTCGGTTAACTTCTACTTATATTTTTTTCAGACTGTACAACACGAGAAGCATTTTGAATGGATAACGACCGTGTCAGTGAAATACAAATGTTGATACATAGCAATCATTTCCTAATTCTTTTTGTGTAAGTGAGTGAGTGAGTTAATATTTAACGTCACATAGGCAATATCTGTATGTGTGAATGATACGACAATATGTATTGGCTTCATACGTTGGTTGTCAGAGGAACTGAACTTCAACATGTGGATCAAACCCTTTCACAAGTTAAACAACGCAATAAAAAATCTAGACCCATCGCAAACGTTTTTTGTTTTGTTTTTTTATTTTTCATTTTTGTACCATTCCTAATACAGCAGGAGTCCAATAGGGACCATTCATGCATAATGCGTTTCAGTGCGAATGTCTCTGAACACCACTATCAGTAATATTACGTCAGCATCTCGACAGAAAGTGCAACACAGAGTCATTGGTTGATGGACATAACGATGGCGGTAGTTCAAAGACAAGAAACGCATTGTGGCCTCTGATCCTCGATCCTGCTATGGATTCCAATTTGAATTCGAAACAACTCATTCATTGAAAGTATCACGAGTAAATTTCGTCACACCTGGATCCACTTGCATCTACTCCAAGATCCCATGCTTATCGTATGGGGCGACACATGTAGTCATACCCCAGTTGCGTAGAACGATGCTCATGGTGTTGAACACTGGGTTAGCTGGTCCAGACTCCATCATTTACAGAACGCCGCCGTCAGGCAGCTTGATTTCGACGTTACACTACAAATAAACCAGTCCAAGCAATCTTTGCGCAAAGAGGATCGTGACTCTTATACTTATAGGTCTTATAGACCTATGCTGAAAGCGATGAAGACCATCAGCCATAGGGCGACGTAAGCTGCCTTAAACTCGTCCCTGTCAATGCCCTCATGATATGCATGTTTTTAAAATTTGAGTATGTGCAAAATGAGGGTATGGAGGTTAATGCTTAGAACAGTTGTATGTCACTCATAGTGGTTTCAAAGGAAACCAATCATAAATATCCATGTATGATGTAGACTCATTCTTAAATTTAAATTCTCATTCATCAAACTGCCCTCTGTCTGCAGTTCTGCCCTGTTATACACCAACTGTTCCAAGGCATGAGGACAACCCAGGTCATTTTAAAAACGTTCCTTAAATAACAATACTCACATATCGTATTCCACTAAAGTAATATATATCTTACAGAAGATGACTGGGATATTCAAAAGAAACTGTTTCCACCTCCCATAAAGAAAACGTGCGAAAATCGAAAGCATGACTGAATGAATTGCAAAGTGTATCTCGCATCTCCCCTGGAGCTGACCACGTGATAGGAAGTTTACTCATTCAGACGTAGGTGGAAACCATGAGGTGTCTCAACAGTATTTCTGACCACCTGAAGCAAAACTGACATGGCGTTTGTTGGAAATAAAAGCCAAATAAAATAAAATTAAAATAACAAATAAAAATTTTAAAAAAACTAAAAAAATTAAGTTCTAAACATATGTTTCTGCTACATGAGACAAATCCATCATATCGTGTATGCACATAGTTATATTTATTCATATATATTTCAACTGATACTTGATCCAGTTCAGTGGATATGGTACCCTACTGTTTAATCGGCTCAAGGATGATGGTGCGTGACATGGTCTCCTGATTTCAAGGGGTACAGCTTCAGATATACACGTCCATGTCACCATGCGCACGCAGTAAGAGGTAATATATATCTCTTAAATACACCGTCAGCCTGGATAAATTCATCATTTCGCAAAGCTTGCGATAAATCTTATTCAGTTTCAGGATGAACAAACTGATCGTCTTCTCAGGTGTTCTGCTTGTTTTGGGTAAGGTTTTCCTTAACGCCTTTTCACCATCAATTGGTTTAGTCATAATGGGTTTTTTTTGTAGAATTAGTATTATGTTTATACTGAAATATAACCAAGCTGTGTGAGTTTTGGGACTGATGGGGTGAAGGCTGTACTTGTGTCAAACCAAGGGTCTTAGTAAGGTGATATCATCTGTTTAAAATACCCAGTGTAGCAGTGAGTTGCGCGTTGATGAGACATCGATGAGACACTTGAATCCACACTTCTCTTTGGAAATAAGCTGGTTTGACATTATCTATTGTTTCTTGTGGTGTACATGTACGCCAGAAACAAAACATCTCGATTGTTATACATGTAGACCGCTTTTAAAGTGCGGGATCTTAAGGTAACATCTTCCGAGCAGTGATATTAACTTATATGAATTCATAATTTTCTTTACAATGCACACAGCTGCCATCCTTGAGATGTCATCTTCTCACCATCACCATGGCAGTTCTTCCGGATCTTCTGGATCTTCCGGTTCTTCCGGATCTTCTGGATCTTCTGGATCTTCCAGCTCCTGCAGTTGTGGGTGTTGTGGTTCCAGCCAGAGTTCCTCTTCCTCCAGTGAATCCTACCCTCTGTTCATCCCAGTCCCCATGTCTGGACACAGCTCAGGATCTCACCACTCCGGATCCGGATCTGGAAGTAATTTGGGTCTTCTAGCTGGACTCCTCGGCTGAGTTATGTTATGTACATGGTCGGAATAAAGAGCAACATGAGCTACACTCTGTACATGGAATAAGCCATGATTGTTCTTGTGCAAGATAAATTGTCCGAACAGATACAAATAAATATTACAAGTTATAACACGAGTTTTTATGCTCCTCTCTGATCTTTGTGACCTAAATTGTAAGTCAACAATCAACATTTGATTTTGTCAGACAATACATGTGTTCACTGATGCACACTTTTCTGTGAACAAACTATTATCTCAAATCTTTGCACAGCAATATCTGTTCTTAGACAACTCCATTAATATCAAAGCACCAGCACTTGAACTGACAATTCGCCATCTGTGATCCTTTTCTAAGTGATGATCAGAGCCACTCTAGTTGTGTCAACTAAGTTGGCTGGGGTGTATGTTTACTAATGTCTGCTTTTGATTTGACACTGGATGATGCACGCGCACACACACACACACAAGCACGTGCACATGCACACGCACACGCACACGCACACGCACACGCACCACAATGTTACCTGTCAATTTACAAAGGAACTGAAGGTAAAATATAACTCCCAGATACAGTAAGATTGTGGAATATTTTGTCCATCGATCATCGAGAATCAGCTACCTTGGGTAATTTTAAGAAACATATGAATGCGTCAAATAATAATTGTGACATCTACCTAAATTCAAACTCTGGATCACGATTCTGTCAGGTTACCCATTGCCTGGTTGCAGCGATATAAACGCACGTAAATACGAACGATTTATATCTTTAAATCCCATTTGCTCTTGTGGCTATTGCTACGAAGATACAATTCACTATTTCTTATCGTGCTTTAATTACACTGATATAAAAATTAAAATCCATTTTTATGTTAAAGGATGTGACATCAAATCAATATTATACAGCTACTCTAGTGAATCTACTGAAGATAATCTTGAATTACTGAATCTATTCATTGTTTCATTGTGTTATCAGGCAGATGTGTGTTGTAGGTAGTAAAATCTAGTGCATTCTGACACTAATTGCTCTAATATTCTAAGCAGCTATATTCAGTGTTATTGATTGTTACACTTTTAGATAGCTATTGTTTGTTTGTTTGTTTGTTAATACCATCCTTTTCTATCCATGAATGTTAGATTTATAATTACTGGAGCAGTATTTAGATAAGCAACGTACTGTTTGTTTACCAATCCGGTTCCGCTGTTGGAAATAAATGTGTTTAAACCAAATAAAACTCTATTCGTAACGAATCATTCTATTGTTTTATATGATTTACTTGGGCTGCAAATGAATACAAATTAATGAAAAGAGAATGATCTTCCGTCTGCCTTAAAAGAAGACTGAACAATATGTTAACAGGTCTTTTAGAGAAGGCGGAGGAACTGCATCAAAATCTTTCGTGAACTGAATTTAATTTTCAAGGCTGAATTCCAGTCTAGCCCGCTTGACTGGTTATGCCATCTTGACATTGTGAACGACTGAGAAATAGTGACTCCAGGGGCCATATGGTCTCTGGTGACACGATTATTTATTTACAATACAAGTGAGTCGTGTCACTCACCACTTTGCCTGATCCTTATCCATACTCCTTTTATCAGGCAACATTAATGAAGTTAGTGCTGATGGTAATCTGCTGTGTTGTTTATACACATTCAGTCAAAAGAGAGCCGAGATAGTACGATGTGACGTTGACTGACATCCAATGATCGAGGGATCCATATACCAGCGCCTTGAGCAAGCACTAGATGCATGGATATGTGTGCTATATAAATATTCTGTAGTAAAAGTAATAATTATTGGACAAAGAGTTGTTTACAAAACACCGGGTCCACATGCATTTCATGCCAAAATATAGTTTCTGTCGGGACCGATATTGAGAGCGTGCCGGATTGAAGGGATGTCGGTTTTGAGAGCTTCTACTGTGATTAAAGCAATAGTGTACATTCATTCAATGTCTGTACACTTTCAATGGATGTATAAGCTCAATGCAGTGGTCTAGAAAGACTTCAGTGATGATTATATTCACTAAGTAGCAGCAGTCGCCGTTTATTCACTAAGCTTCAAGACTGTCATCGAGGTTGGACGTATACCTTTTGCACAAAACCTGAACGCGTGTTCACGTGCATAATCTAAGTGCATACTGCAGAGTCACGTCTTCTGCTGACTTAATCTGTAGCTGTTGTACATTCCAGACTACATCAAATTTTTACAATTTCCAAACTATCACTTTCATCAGATCGACTAGCACTCTCAATTATTGTTAGATACAACACCATTAATTGAACTAGATCAGATGCAACGCGATGCAATACAATACAGTCGAATACAATACTGTTCACAAATTCAATTTCAATATCTTAAAACAACGTATACACACATCCCAAGGCAACACATAACACATTATATGAAATCTTTGAAGGGCAGTTATTAGTCGAATGCATAAGAAAAGCAAAGTTTATGGATGTCAACTTCTTTGTTGTAAAGTTTAATGCATTACTGGCCTCATGTTTGAATTATTTTCTTTCATTCCACAATGTTATTAAACACCCACCCAACCCAACCCAACCCCCATCCACCCCTACTTCCCCTTTGTGGTCAGTTTTGGCCATCTTCCCCCAATGAAATCTTGTGTAATCGAATTTTGGATAACAAAGTTAAGACTGAGTATGTCAACGGAACGGAAATGACACTTTTCAAACACTCACGAAAAGGGCGCCATTTTGCGATAATGATTTTTAAAGGACAAATCTGTTTGCATGTGAAAGGTTCACACAGGATTACACTTTTCTCTTCTGCAAGTGTTCTGGTTTAAATTCACCAACCACACGTGCACCCAATAAAATGACTTTGGACATCTCTGAAAATATTCATGTAAATACATTCAGTGGCATATTAAGGAAAGTGATTATGTTAACAGTGACTAGGATATGTAAAAGAAAATGTTTCCACCCCTGCCGATCACACATGCGAAAGTCATATGTTGGTCTGAATATTACACAGTGTCATCTCATATCTTCCACTCAGCTCACCAGGTGGGAGGAAGAGTAATATACTATTCATTTTAGCACTCGCGACGGGATGTCCAAATGAAGATCGCGTTTTATACTCTGATACAATATTTACAAAGCCACGTTGGTGAAACCATGAACTCTCAAAATGAAATCAAAACTATTTTATTTGCTGGTTAAACATTTAGATATCGTAGAAGCTCATAATATTTAATTGCATGATATTTACCGTTATAAGTGACGGAGCAGCATTGACAGCATGACCTGCGGTGTTATCGGCTTGAGCCGGATCACGCCCAGCAGTACGTCCTTGTTTCTTGAAGAACATGTTCATATACACACGTCCATATCACAACACACACGCTGTCAGGGGCAATACACATGTCTTAAATAGACCTTATGTTTGGACAGAATTCATAATTTGTGGAAGCCTGGACAAATCTCTTTCATTTTCAAGATGAACAAACTTATCGTCTACTCCGGCGTTCTTCTTGTGTTGGGTAAGTTGTAGTTTTGCTCCCTGATATGTGTTTTCAATGTTGTTTTATTCATTACAAGAGAAATGCCATTCACATGTAAAACGGAAATATGGAATGAGATTCAGTGACATTAACTGTGGAGAAGTCTTTTCAGATTTTGAACTTTTTTCATTGTAAACACACATATTACGGGTTTCAGACTATTAGGGTTGTCTTGGCGTGGTACAAAAAGATCGAGTAACATAATATATTTTCTATGATAATGTGTATGTCTGCGAGTCGCTAATAGCTAAGACGTCGATTGAACACCCTCTTTAAATTGTATATCACTGGATGCTTTCTTAATTGTGGTTTGAAACACGGAGAGTGGGCATACTATAACACTTTGCCGTGTTATAAATGTACATATACACCACAAGTATGTGTGAAGTCTTTCATTGCGAGACTAATATTTAGAAGGCTTGAAAAATCAACACAAGGAACATGTTTCACTATTAACTTACGTGAATTCGGTACTTTGCAGCTGCTACCCTTGAGATGTCATCTTCTCACCATCACCATGGCAGTTCTTCCGGTTCTTCCGGATCTTCCGGATCTTCCGGATCTTCCGGTTCTTCTGGATCTTCCAGCTCTTCCAGCTCCTGCAGTTGTGGGTGTTGTGGTTCCAGCCAGAGTTCCTCTTCCTCCAGTGAATCCTACCCTCTGTTCATCCCAGTCCCCATGTCTGGACACAGCTCAGGATCTCACCACTCCGGATCAGGATCTGGAAGTAATTTGGGTCTTCTAGCTGGACTCCTCGGCTGAGTTATGTTATGTACATGGTGGGAATAAAAAAAATAATAATAATATCCTATCTGCCATTGTTCTTGTGCAGTAAAATCATAATCGTTGATTCTGAAAGAAGCAAATAGTTCTCAGTAACCTTTCTAGCTCTTTGAATAATATTTAACGATAGAACCAAACGTATCTGCAGATCTGCAATACACACGCCTTCTACAGAGAAACAGGAGAGAGAGAGAGAGAGAGAGAGAGATTGTCTTGCCGAGTGGTGCAGCGTTTAATATCAAACCTACTGATTTTCAAGTTTAACGTCACATCAAGAGCGGTTTCTGACACTTTTACAGAGCCGTTAGTTGTTTTTTGCGCCAAGCATGGATGAAATTGGTTTCTGAAGATCACAGTATGGAGGGGTCCCAATACATTGTCATAGTACCTTCCCGTGAGTCTTGCTATAATTTACTCCACACATCCTGTTCCTGTCATCAAATTGTATCTATCTGTATTGATATTTCTGTATTATGAAAGACAAAAAAATACGTTAAATTCAGGAGACACGAAAATGCGTGCAGTGAGGGGGACAACTTACATTTAAGTTACATTCATCGATTACATTCATTGATCGTGACATCAAGCACTGGATCATCTGGTCCAGACTTGTGTATTAATAGATGGACGACATAAATGTGGAATATTGCTGAGTGCGCTTTTAAACACACAAATAAACAAACAATTAAGTACAAGCTATTCACTAAACAATGGTTTCAATGAAGAGTAGTTTTTTGACTGTGGAAATAACAAAATGAAGTAAAGTCGGTTTTATTTTTAACAAAACCTAACACGAATGAATGTACGTGATTTTGTTCAAGAGGGTTTAAATAACGATACGAACGTGTTACGCTTTCAAAGAGTCTTTCACTGGCACACCGACACATGTCCTGCAGAGAGATTGTCACGGTCCTGTCTTTGATCCATCGAAACACAAGGATCAGGATACACACTTTTACCTGTTCCAATCACCGGATCAAAACAATAGGTCGCGGAAATAGGAAAAACTACATTCGGTTTTAAGATCATTGATATGCGATTCGTGAAAGTGTACATAAGTGAGAGTGTCAAGTGCCTCAGATCGCTGTTACATCTCATGGGACAAGATCTTTAGGACCTTGCTCGACAGTCATTCAAGTATGAGGCGTCTTGTCACTCTCCTCGTTTCTGCTCTGCTTTGTAAGTATACATATCTTGAATGAATTATGAACAGGTCAAAATCAGTCAACTAAACTTAATGTCATTTTCTGTTGAATGGTTTGGTTGGTCAGAGGGTATCTACATACACCAAAACTTATACCATGTATTTTCATCCGGAAATGATAAAGTTGAACACTAAATTTGTTTTATGCTGAGACATTTCCAGATATGTGGATGGCAATCTTTCAACATGCACTCTCCCTCGCAAGAGTAATTATGTTCTTATTTACTCTACTTATTTTAATATGAATTATGTTTGGTATTTTTCTTTTACGTATTTACGCATTCACAAGCTGTTTCTACATATTCCCACACGTTCAATTGCCTCTTCAGTCTTGGCATCGGCTGCATACGCCGACGGCTGCTGTCATCACCGACATCATCGACAGAGCCATCACCGTCACAGTAGCAGCAGCGGCAGCAAGTTTAAGAGTTTTTTCCCCTCAAGTTTCTCCAAATCCGGATTCAGTTCCTTTGGTGGTTTCGGATCCTTCGGAAAGAAGTATGTATGGCGTTTCATGTGTAATCGGGTATGAAGTTATCCTAGTCATTGTGATATGCATGCGAATTTTCCATGCTATCGTACTCTTCCATTGTATGTTTTCTTCCCGTAACCGAAAACACTAACCCTAATTGCAGGAAACTACATAATATGCATTGTCTTATATGTAAATAAAGGGCTGTGAGGTAGTGTAATGGTAGAAGCGTTTGCTAGCCATGTCGCTCGAAGGCCGTGGCTCGATTCCGTACATGGGTACAATGTGTGAAGTCCATTGCTGATGTCCCCCGACCGTGATATTGCTGCAATATTGCTGAAAGCGGCGTAAAATTAAATTCATTCACTCAAGAGGAAAACGACGCAACCACTTCATTCGTTCAAGAGGATATATGGTATCTTTCAAGATGACCTCATCATTTCCCGACTTTCTTCGTTCCAGGTGACGAAACAGAATTGGAATGCTGTCTGTGATTGGGTGAAAATAATATATGTTTCTGTTATAAAATTATAAGTATATTCAATCAAGTTGATGTGTTTTACCTTTTAATACCTACTATGGGTCAGTATTTCAATTCAGCGACGATTTGCTGCAGAACATCGTCATCATCTATACGACACATCTTCACATCAATCACACACCCGAATTATATGGTGCAGTAAATTCAGCCTCTTTCGAGATTGTGGACGGTTGGGTGTTTGATGCCTCGTCTCAGCTGCGTCATACTAAGAGAAGTCAAGAGATGACGCTTACTATTGCCCTGGTTGTGTTCGACATTGACACAGTCAGCTAGGATTTTGTGTACTCCCTATCTATGAGTGTTTTCTGTACAAATCAAACGATTTTCCCCCCAACTTCCCCACCAAACCACGTACCAGCCGCTTACTCCCCATTCCTCCACCCACTACTGTCTCTGTGCCGAATGCGGCGGTGAACTACCATGGCGGCTAAAGCGTACATTCGTCACGGGGTTTATTTTCCAACATGGGTACACTGTGCGAAATCTATATCTAGTGCCCCCGATTTGAAAATGCTGAAATATTGCTAAAGCGGCGTAAAACCACACTCACTCACTACTCACTTCGCCTCGAACACCTACATAGCTTTCGAGCCAACATTAAATACCCTTGAACCGCATGAACACCAAACCATCTGTACAATATTTTAATCAGTAGCGAAAACATGACACGTAAACATGTTACAAACGCAATATTACAACACAAACATACTTAACAAGACTAGTAACAATTCAGCATGACCAGTTCATATACAAATGATGTTAAGTAACAACAACGATGAAAGTGTTGATTGATGTGCAACATGCCCTAAAGTAAAAGTGTGAAAGAAAATCTGAAATAACGCTAGTAGATATTTCATCCATAAAAACTGAAGGTAACGAAACTAGTCATCATAAACGACGTATTCAGTTGAACCGGAAGACCCTGAAGAGCCATAGGAGGAGCCTGAGGAGCCTGACGAGGAGCCTGACGAGGAGCCATAAGAGCTGGATCCAGATTCGTAACCACTCTCGCCGGAGTAGCTGCCGCTGCTTTCGCCGCTGTAGCTGCTGCCCTCATCACCGCTGCTGCTGCTGCTGCTGCAAGACAAATGGTAAAGTCTCGGGTCAATATTTTTAAAAGGACGAGTTGATTATTACTCGGGTTCTCACATGACAAACGGAATGACCAGGACTGCACGGATGATTGAGGTTGTACAATTCAATGTGAATATTTTTTCTGATGCACCGACGAGGGAAAACTGCCCCTGATTCATCACAAGGTAAAACCACATGAGATACAATATTCTATGAAGATGGGATTTGATACATGTTGTTTTACGTCATACATATGAGGTCTTTGATTCCAGTAATTTACATACAAATTCTTCTACTTCATATAAACAATAATAAATTACAAAACGTGTCAAGACAATTGCATGTCTATTACACAATAGATGCTTTTGTATCTAAAAGACTCAATAACGTTTGTCGGAAGCAGTGACGGGTTAGTTTATATGCCATTGTCTCAGACTTGACGCAGGTTTAGTTAAACCCAAGCAGAAACTAGTCAAACCAGTGACACAACATCCATCCACCACCCCTCCACCCATCCACCCATCCGCACCACTCCCTACTTTCCTCCCTCCCTCTATCCATCAATCGAAACCTCCCTCCCCCATCCATCCAAACCTCTATCCATCCATCCATTTGTCCATCAATCCACACCTCCCTCCCTCCCTCCTCCCTTCATCCAGCCAGTCCACACCTCCCACATCACACCTTCATCCATCCCTCCTCCATCAATCCACACCTCCCTCCCTCCCTCCTCCCTTCATCCAGCCAGTCCACACCTCCCACATCACACCTTCATCCTTCCCTCCTCCATCAATCCACACCTCCCTCCCACCTTCCTCCCTTCATCCAGCCAGTCCACACCTCCCACATCACACCTTCATCCTTCCCTCCTCCATCAATCCACACCTACCTCCCTCCCTCCTCCCTTCATCCAGCCAGTCCACACCTCCCACATCACACCTTCATCCTTCCCTCCTCCATCAATCCACACCTACCTCCCACCCTCCTCCCTCCATCCAGCCAGTCCACACCTCCCACATCACACCTTCATCCTTCCCTCCTCCATCAATCCACACCTACCTCCCACCCTCCTCCCTCCATCCAGCCAGTCCACACCTCCCACATCACACCTTCATCCTTCCCTCCTCCATCAATCCACACCTACCTCCCACCCTCCTCCCTTCATCCAGCCAGTCCACACCTCCCACATCACACCTTCATCCTTCCCTCCTCCATCAATCCACACCTACCACATCACACCTTCATCCTCCCACATCACACCTTCATCCTTCCCTCCTCCATCCATCCACACCTACCTCCCACCCTCCTCCCTTCATCCAGCCAGTCCACACCTCCCACATCACACCTTCATCCTTCCCTCCTCCATCAATCCACACCTCCCTCCCACCCTCCTCCCCTCATCCAGCCAGTCCACACCTCCCACATCACACCTTCATCCTTCCCTCCTCCATCAATCCACACCTACCTCCCACACTCCTCCCTTCATCCAGCCAGTCCACACCTCCCACATCACACCTTCATCCTTCCCTCCTCCATCCATCCACACCTACCTCCCACCCTCCTCCCTTCATCCAGCCAGTCCACACCTCCCACATCACACCTTCATCCTTCCCTCCTCCATCAATCCACACCTACCTCCCACCCTCCTCCCTTCATCCAGCCAGTCCACACCTCCCACATCACACCTTCATCCTTCCCTCCTCCATCCATCCACACCTACCTCCCACCCTCCTCCCTTCATCCAGCCAGTCCACACCTCCCACATCACACCTTCATCCTTCCCTCCTCCATCAATCCACACCTCCCTCCCACCCTCCTCCCTTCATCCAGCCAGTCCACACCTCCCACATCACACCTTCATCCTTCCCTCCTCCATCAATCCACACCTCCCTCCCTCCCTCCTCCCTTCATCCAGCCAGTCCACACCTCCCACATCACACCTTCATCCTTCCCTCCTCCATCAATCCACACCTACCTCCCTCCCTCCTCCCTTCATCCAGCCAGTCCACACCTCCCACATCACACCTTCATCCTTCCCTCCTCCATCAATCCACACCTCCCTCCCTCCCTCCTCCCTTCATCCAGCCAGTCCACACCTCCCACATCACACCTTCATCCTTCCCTCCTCCATCAATCCACACCTCCCTCCCACCCTCCTCCCTTCATCCAGCCAGTCCACACCTCCCACATCACACCTTCATCCTTCCCTCCTCCATCAATCCACACCTCCCTCCCTCCCTCCTCCCTTCATCCAGCCAGTCCACACCTCCCACATCACACCTTCATCCTTCCCTCCTCCATCAATCCACACCTCCCTCCTCCCTTCATCCAGCCAGTCCACACCTCCCACATCACACCTTCATCCTTCCCTCCTCCATCAATCCACACCTACCTCCCACCCTCCTCCCTTCATCCAGCCAGTCCACACCTCCCACATCACACCTTCATCCTTCCCTCCTCCATCAATCCACACCTCCCTCCCACCCTCCTCCCTTCATCCAGCCAGTCCACACCTCCCACATCACACCTTCATCCTTCCCTCCTCCATCAATCCACACCTCCCTCCTCCCTTCATCCAGCCAGTCCACACCTCCCACATCACACCTTCATCCTTCCCTCCTCCATCAATCCACACCTACCTCTCCATCCATCATCATCATTCCTCCCTCCCTCCACCATGTCTCTCCCTCCATCCATCCACACCTCCTTCCCTCCATCCATCCCTCCATCCATCAATCCACACCTCTCACTTCATACCTGTCCTTCCCTCCCTCCATCCACACCTGCCCTCCATGCATCATTCTTCCCTTCCTCCCTCCCTCCACACACCCCTCCCTCCATCCGTCAACATTATTACGTGAAAATAATACCTGTAGCTGACGCTGCTCTCGCTGTCATCGTCGTCGTCTTCGCTACTTCCGCTACTTCCGCTACTACCGCTACTACTACCACTACTGCCGCTGCTGCTATGGTGATGGTGGTGATGATGTTCATGGGAGTGGTGTTTATGCCCGTGACCATGCCCGTGTCCATGGTGATGACGATGGCTGTGGCCGTGTCGATGGTGACCATGGTGACCATGTCGATGATGTCCATGGTGTTTGTGGTGGTGTTTGTGGTGATGTTTATGACCGTGACGATGTTCGTGATGTTTTTGATGAGCGTACGAGACAGCACATATCACTGAAAGATACGCATGACTCATGTGGAACGTCAGTGCAAAACAGGCAAAAGTCTTGACTATCCTAAGTCAGCAAAACCCGTTTGGTGTAAACATTTGTCTAAACTGAACAACTGGACAAATGAAAATCAACAATGACACCAGTTTTGGGAGAAAAGAGGTCTGAAGAAAGTGAAAAAGCGAAAAAAAAGTGAAAGCCATTTTAAAAAAAAAAAGTAATAAAAAATAAAAATAGCGAATTCTACGATTATTCAACAGCTCATGTAAGAAAAACCATTTATCAAACTCATACTGTCATCTATGTTTGAGTTAAATGTTGATTTCAGTATATTTTGGGAGATGCATTTCCCTGCACTTTCACAAATCTGAGTAGAAACTGTAACGTAAGTCAAAAGTCAGACTTAAGATTGTCTCGAGATATCGGTGACTGGCCTCATCACCATAGTTACGGAACATCTGATGAACACCCTATGAACATATGCTCGCATCAGTGTTTTAAGCTGATTCGGGAACACATGTTTCTTATATAACAGCTGGAATCGTAATCCTGACTGTTTTTATGTAGATACCTCTTATGAAAGTTTTGTCAATTTGTGACAATTTTTAAGGAGACACGATTTTGTATCGTTTTTTTACTTACCAACGACGACAAACGCAATCAAAATAGCCTTGTTCATTGTGGTAGCTGTGTTATCCAGTGTTTGTGTTGACAACAGTTGTTGTCTGCTTACGTTATATAGGCCTCGTCATTAAGGAAGTTATTTGATTGTGTAATTACCAGTATCCTAGGTAGCCACACAATTTACTTCACGACATATTTTCTTCACATGAAGTGTTTTGTCAAATCCTTTGCATTCCGCATAAAAATATTTCGAGTCTCACGCAGAAACATGCAAAACTTGAGTAATCGTTTTGATGTGAATGTTATTTCCGCTGCTACTACTACTACTACTACTACTACTGCTGCTGCTGCTGCTGCTGCTGCTGCTGCTGCTACTACTGCTACTGCTGCTACTACTACTATTAATGACTACTACTGCTACTGCTACCACTACTACCACTGCTACTGCTGCTGCTACTACTATTAATGACTACTACTACAGCTGCAGCTACTACCACTGCTACTGCTGCTGCTACCGCTACTGCTACTGCTACTGCTGCTGCTACTACTATTAATGACTACTACTACTACAGCTGCAGCTACTACTACTGCTACTGCTGCTGCTGCTACTATTAATGACTACTACAGCTGCAGCTACTACTACTACTACTACTGCTACTACTACTATTAATGACTACTACTGCTACTGCTACCACTGCTACTGCTGCTGCTACCGCTACTACCACTGCTACTGCTACTGCTGCTGCTACTACTATTATGACTACTACTACTACAGCTGCAGCTACTACTACTGCTACTGCTACTTCTACTACTATTAATGACTATCACTGCTACTGCTACTGCTACCACTACTACCACTACTACTGCTGCTGCTACCGCTACTAATGCTACTACACATGATCAAATATGCATGCAAATAATGAACGTTGTTTACAATCCGAAACAGATCATATTATGTTAGTTTCTAATGACTTTCGAAAAAAATGCATTTTTATATTATCCATGGATTAAACATTGATCACTGACATAGGTAATCCTATCACACTGTCCGCATCATTCCTGCCTGTCTTATGGCTGTATAATCCACATACAAAGAATATCTATGTAAATATTTCCTATCCCTTACATTTTTGACCGGACGATGAGGTAATCTAGTAGTTACAATGGCGTCTCATCACGCTGAAGACCTGGGTTCGGCATACTACGAAAAAATCATTTCTGGTGTCCCAGAATATTACGAGTGTAAGAGGATGAAAGATTGAAAGATGTGGCATGCAAAAACTGTTTGTATCCAACCGGGGTATAATTTATCAGATATAACTTCACGGAAAGAGCGCGAAGCAAAAACTAACTGCTTTTAAGAAATGTACGCATGCTCTTTTGAATTTTGATAACATAAATATTCCCAATACTTTGAATGTAATTTAAGTAGGTAATATCCTCGTAACTCTCCAGTCCTCGGCTCCATTATTTTTAAGGAATGGAGAGTTACTCGGCCATTACCCTCTACCTACACAACATACAAAAATGCGTAATGAATACTGCTCTAATCTATATTTAGGAGATAAACATACTGTGTTTAAATGAAAAAATATATAACTATTATAATTTTTATACACCTCTGATAAGTTTATCTCCATTCTACTATAACCGCGTTATTAAGATTTAATTGAAAAAAAAAATCACACGGTGATGGAAAATCAGAGGTATATAATGTGATTATGTACCTCTGGACCCGTGAAGGTCCCGTGGTAGAATAGGCCTTCAGCAACCCATACTTGCCATAAAAGGCGACTATGCTTGTCGTAAGGGGCGACTAACGGGTGGTCAGGCTCGCTGAATTGGTTGACACATGTCATCGGTTCCCAATTGCGCTGATCGATGCTCATGTTGTCAATCACTAGATAGTCTGGTCCAGACTCGATTATTTACAGACTGTCGCCATATAGCTGGAATATTGCTGAGTGCGGCGTAAAACGTAACTCACTCACTCACTCATACCTCTAAATGACTTTGATTAGCCAGTCACAATCCAGCATTTATTGAAGTCATCGTAGAATTAGAGTTAGCTCCCTTCGACACTCGAACAACAGGTGCTGCTCTATATCACGGATTCAACAGAACCTCAGATGATTTCATGGATAACTAAATAACTGTTTTATGACAGTTTAATAAATTGAGTTTAACTTGAACAATATTTCAGTTGAATCGCTGCACGTTGTTTTGAATAGAGAAAAACACTGCGTAATATCTGAGTGTAAAATACCCGTGTCTACAGACATGTAAAACGACACAATGAAACGATGATTTTGAAACTTAAGGTGAAGATGCTGTATTTTTAGCTTATGCACAATGTCAGTGGGTAGGTTTCAACTTTCTTCATTTTATAATTCTATCCGTAATGTTCTTCTTCAATATCTGTTTTGTGTAAGTTTGAAATAAGACGCACCGAGTCATACGCATAGGACAGAATCACATGCGGCTTATTTCATGGTTTCCGCTTCGAAGCTGTTGTTATGCCTCTATCAACCGTTGTGTCCCGGAATTGAGTTACCTACCCTTTTAACACAGTGTAATAGACTACAGTGGTTTGGACATAACAGTTATTGAATTACTTGTTTTTCTTTCCAGACTTACTTTAAAAAATCATGAGGTGTTTTAACGCACAATGTAATTTGACGTGTCTGATAATCGAATACACCATGGCAGTATTACTTTCTCCCCTCGTCCCTGTTCAACGGTCAGCATAACTCGGCATCTTGATACTGAATTAAGTTCAGGGGCAACTTTAAGTATTGATGTTCCCCATAAATATTCACTAAGTTTATCCATGTTATAGAGATGTGATAGTAATTCGCTTTAGATATAGTAGCGGGATGATCGACATTTCTCATGTATGTCCTGACACAGTTGAACAGATCTACATGGCACAACTGGCTGTCCCTTTACTGACTGTTTTTGACTCATTCGTTGCCTGTTTTCTTGACATCAGATTCATAACCTAGGATAACTTTCCCAAAAACTTGATTATTTCGAATTATTATGTTAATCTCAGCTCGATAGATTAACAAAAGTAATGTGAATCTTGTAATTAGGATCCACAGTCATGTGGGCCACTTTACGGCTACTTTAACATAGACTCACGGTAGTCTACGTGCTAAGGTTGTTTGTACCTTGGTTGCACATACTTACAATACTCCAAGGATCCAAATACGTTTTCAGTGAGTTGGTATGCACTTCAGTGAGTGATATATCACGCGTAACGAGCTCACAACGTCCTGTGCGTATTACTTACTCAATCGAAGTCCAGTTCCCATTGAACAATGTGAAAAACACACAACCAGTAAGGTGAACTGAACAACACGTGGAAACAGCTATGGGAGGTGAGCCAGGGAGGTGGACTAAGTCCTAGTATTTTCATCATGACTCCGTAAAACACCGTGTTAGGGTAACAACCACAGTCAGTGGACACTATGACGTATTGCTGACATAGTATCGTATAGCGCACGCGTCTCACAAGTTTAAAGGTTGAGACAGCTGGTGTAGTTTTACTGAAGGTAATTGTGAGCTCTGGCTGTGAAATCCTCAAAGCCTGCTGGGATAACAGCGTGATGCGGACTATAGGAGATACAAACCAATTTCATCACAGTTATGGCAATAATAAAGTCTTATAAAAAATGCTGCATAATGCTTAGCTTCAAAATACACGACTACATAAGAACGACCGCGATCAGCAGAAGCATCGTTCGCTTGACCTTCTCAGCTGATTTCTTTCAAGTATGAAGAATCTCACCTTGATCCTCGCAGTATTAGTTGGTGAGTGTAAACTTGTGTTATTGATTTTTTTTACGCCGCACTCAGCAATACTCCAGCTATATGGCGGCGGTGTAACTCGGATCTTCCAAGTAACTGAAGTGTTTATGTTTTTGTTTATGTTTATGATTTTGTCCGTCACGAAAGATGCATTTGTACTCATGTCATTTAAATACAGTTGGCCATTGGAGGAGTACCATGCTCGGAATATTGTCCACTCGGCAATGCTGTATTGTGCGCATTTGCAATGATGTGGATGACATAGGAGCACATAGGTTTAGGTACATCTCTATGAGTGAGTGAGAGAGTGAGTGAGAGAGTGGGCATGTTTACAACTGTTTTTAGCAATATTCCAGCAATATCACATTCTATGAATGTAGATATTTCATGAATGGGTACATGGTTTGATTTTCTAATTAATTATGTTAAATCAATGGATTGTTTGGTATTAGGGTGGAATCACATGGTCAACCTGTAAAACTGCAAATATAGTGAGATACAGGATTGGAGGAGAAAAGAAACATTTATGTTGCATTTCCGGCTTCAGCTGGCGCCTTAAACTACTTGTTTTCTTTTGCGACCAAGTGATAGCCGCTTTGGCGTACGCTCATCATCATCACCGTCGTCATCGTCATCGCCGTCATCATCATCACCACCACCATCATCACCACTACCATCACAGGCATCACAGACATCACCGTCACCATCGCCACCACCGACATCACCGTCACCACAGCCACAGTCACAGCAGCAGCAGCAGCTCCAGCAGCCACGAGACCATCATCGTCCACCACCATCACTCCTCCCCGTCGTCATCATCTAGTTCGTCCGGGGGGTCCTCCGGCTGTTCTAGCTGTGGAGGCAGTTCCAAGTCCTCGTCCTCGTCCTCCGAGGACTACCCAATCCCAATCCCCGTCCCCTACAGTCACGGAGGGAGCAGTGGTAGCAGTAGCAGTGGAGGATCTAATGGCGCCCTCCTGCAGGCTCTCCTCGCCGGTGGAAAGAAATAAAACTTTGTCAGTAAGTCGTTTCGTGATAGCAGGATGTATATATAACGTTAAACTGGCGTCGAAAGTGAACAGATTCGTTTCCCTTTTATTCATAGCGCGACACTGGGTGGGTTTAACGCCGCTTTTAACGATATTCAAGTAGCATAACTGTGGAGGACACCAGACATTGTCAGGTTTCAGACATTGTACCCATGTGGGGAATCGAACCTGGGTCTTCGGAAAGTGATTTAGCCACTACGCCACCCCATCGGAAAGCTTCCAGACTGGAGGCTAACTGGTGCTTTGGTGTACTTTTAAATGTAATGCTCCGGATAGCTTCGCTCGTCCACATCCGAGGAAATATGTATCAGACCGATGTGTTGCGACAGAGTGATAGATAAATGATAGCTCAGGGCTTTACATGCATGTCGCGTTTTTAACCATACTCACCAACTCTAACAGTCATTCTTGTTTTCTTTCAGATTGACTCTTTTTCGGTTGAGGGTTTGTTTGGGTGGAGCTGGTCTCATTGGCTTTTTGTCAGATACATTTTTTTAAAGAATACAGATTGGTGACGTGTAAAATGATAAACAGTGAAATTGTAATAAAAGTAATGAAGATCTACTTCAGTGTTTTCAGACTTTATTATCATTATGTAGTTTTGCATTTTATACGAGTATTTGTACACAATGGTTTGGAAGTGAGTGAGTAGAAATTTACCCCGCTTTGAACATTATCCCAGGTATATCTTGGGTAAGAACATCGGGGATCATACTCGTTCAGGAACTCGAACCCGGACCTTCAGTGTTCCAAGTCAATGTTTGACTACTACCACAGCTAAAGTATAACATCTATATATGTTCCGATGCTATCTACATTTTAGCGCACATGTACATGTGGTTCATTAACACATGCTGTCGGAATAATTCTAAAGGTATTAAGGTGTTGGATCTTCTTTTTCAAAACGTATCATTAACAACCTAAACTAAACACTATTGCGAGCGATAATGAACAAATTCGCACATAGATAATGACGCCATTACACATTAATTCCCGCAGTGACTCTCGTCTGCTGCCTACTCTACTAGTTACATTGTTGTAAGAGACGTCTAACGGAATGGTCAGGCTTGCTGACTTGGTTGACAGATGTCATCATATCTCAGCTATGGAGATCGATGCTCATGCTGTTGATCACTTGATTGTGTGGTCAAGACTCGACTGTTTACAGACCACCGCTATATAGGTAGAATGTTGTGTGCGACTTTAAACATCATACCAATCAGCCAAAAGCACATCAGTCAATGGTTTGCTGAGAGGGCGTGGTTGCAAATAGAACATGTTGCATTTTACCGCTTTCTCAATGGCATTGTGTATTATAGCACATACAGTATTACATACATACAGTAAGATTTTAGTGCCCTGCAAATGTTATTTAACAGTTTTACATATCAAACCACATGTACTTTTGGCCTCCCGATCTCCAAATACAACATACGTTAGTTATTCTGTTATTCAGTTACATCCTTAATCTTACACTTACAACCAACGCATCAGGGACAAATAGCAATTGCAGGGACTAGGAAATCCCAGGCTTAGGTTGAGTGTCATTGTCCATATTCAGCAATGTATCATTAACAAGAGAAAATAGAGGTAAAACTAGGAGTCAGGATTTGTGTAAAATCTTGTCTCACATAAGCTTGAGATGGATATTGCACGAGAAAACACATCGAAATTGAAGCAACAAAACCCTTTTCACATCCATAATAAATCACATCCATAATAAATCTGCTAAAAACAGAGTGGATTTGATCAGATGTGACTACATTCTCTTCCCACAGTGGTTACTTGTCATATCTTCCTACGTAACCTCTGTTCTAATACGACCCTTTCATGGTGCGAGTGTTCAAGACTCGTGATTGGAGGTAATCAGATTTAGTAGTGCAATCAGCGACCTTGTTTCAAAAGTGATCGTTTCAAAAAGGATCTCTGTAATTTCCAGATGTATCGTGAAAACTAGAACCTCTTCCCGAGCGCGATACTCAAATGCTTCTTCTAGACAGAACTCAGTCATGTCATATTTGTTTCTCCACATTGCTTGCATTTGTCAAGTTGAATCTAAGTCGATGTAACACGTGTTCTGATTGGACAGAAAAAAGGGAGATAAATCTGCCGCCATTTTTTTGCCGCTACGGGATTTTGTGAGAACCGCGAAATATGGCCGTATTAGAACAGAGGTTCGTAGGAAGACATGACAAGTAACCTCTGTGGTAAGAGAATGATGTGACTATAGGTTTAGGTTTGTTTGAGCAGTGTTACAACTGTACAATGTTGTTTGTAAACAAATCGAATCTGGACCAGACAAACCGGTGATTGTCACCATGCCATACGATGACAGTGCTCGTGTTTATGAATCACTATGAAATAGTGATAATACCAGGTGTTCGCGATGAATTGAGCGTATCCTGCCCCATCGGTTTCCTCCGTCATAAACATATGATGAGTCTAATCAATTCTACACCTGAAACAATTCGTGAATGTATGGTATAAGTCAAAATACGGAATTGCATCGGACATAATTTGTCAATGATAGATCAAATGTCGAAATGACTCCATATGTCTGCCATCCAAAGTTCTGAGAGCTTTACTGTGGCCTTGAATGTCGTAACATTGATCGAAGTCTAAATACATAAAGTGAAATGTTTCTCTGGCATCGGCACTTTCATTGTGCTCGTAACAATTTTTATTGCCGTTTTTGAAAAAATATTTTTGACTTGGCCGCGTCCTGATCATCCATTTGACCACAATAAGAATGAGTATCTATAGGAACGAGTGTGACTGATTCTACAACTCATTAACACGTGCTAAACGTCCCAAGCTGTATGTCTGTAAGAAAAAAAAAATAAACACGTGTTTCTCCCGCATCATTTTTTCTATCAAAATTTGATTTTTTTATGCAGCCTAACTTGTCAGGAAGAATCAGAACCCCTCTCAAACCATCAAAAACACCCTGTTCAGCACTGGACTGACTTGAATAGGTCGTTTTAACAAGATATGTATCCAGTTGTGTTGGAGGTGTAAAAACATAGAAGGAACGGAACTGAGACTGACGAAAGGGAATGCTCGATGTGACAGCAATATTTCATGTGTGTGCCTAAACACAATGCATAGCTTGTTGCTCATTCTGTTGTTTTCATTCTCAGATCAGTAGAAGATTCAAAAGCCTGTCGAACCAACTGGTACCAGTTCGAGCCTTCGTGTCGTAGAATAGGGTCAGTTGGACGGGCAAGGCGTGATCAGTATTACCGCCAGCGCTTTGGAAAAAAAACTGTCCCTATTTTTCGACGAAACTAATTCAGTTGCAAAACAGTGATAAAAATAAAATAACATGGCTCCTTTTAGGCCCTTATCTTGATAAACCCACAAACAAAAGCTGTCAAAGTCAACTCTAAAACGATTTCACTAACTTCACAGAACAGTCAACATACTCAGTGAAACTCCTTGCTGCTGTACCCGAGATAAAACAATTTTTCATCAATAACGTGAAGACTCGAGTCTTTTCAGAATGACTCACTGAAATATCCACATTAACGTAACATAGCCCTTCCCTTGTTCACACATTCGATTTCGTGTTGCTCAAATGCTAATACCTACTTATCATGCAGGTATATAATAACTTGAATCACCGGCGTAGAGAAACCCATGCTGGGACCTGGCTGTGTGAGCCACCACGCCTGCAGTGATGGCGGTGTGCCGGTGGTAACTGCCGTTTCATAAGTTCATTGCTTAATGTTATCGTTGAAACATGCCGTAAAAAATGCAACATAATGCTTCATCTTACAAACATGAATATAAAAATGCGACAGTGGCCAACTGAATCTTCAGTCATACAGCCTTCTCTGTGGTGAAACATCGAACTAGCATGAAGAATCTGACACTGATATTGGTTATTCTTGTGGGTGAGTGTTAAGTTCGGACTCTGTTGTATACTGGACAAAACAATTTAGGGATATTGTATTTTTATGATTGATATTTCATCAGATTGTCAATAAAGAAATACATCATTATTCATAATTGAAATACTGACATATATTCCTAACTGTTTTTGTCCAGTATATATATCATTCGTTGACATGTAAAATTATATGCTGCTTGTTGATTATGAACAAGGTATCTCGGAGTATAATATGTTATAATGACTGTAACAAGCATGATACCTTATCTGAATTAAGTTATGGGTCGTCATTAGGTTTGTTGTCAAAGTATGCTTGTACTGTAATACATACAGCAATCGTTTTCATAGTGAGTGAGTGTAGTTTTACACCGCTTTCGGCAACATTTCCAGCGATATCACGACGGGGAATACCAGACTAGGCTTTACATTGGGAATCGAACCCGGGACTTCGGCCTGACGAGCGAATGCTTTAGCTACTAGGCTACTCCACCGCCCACCGCTTTCATAGACACACGAAACCATAATGGAAATTACGAGGGAAGTGAGAACTTCAAGACATGAAACGTCATAGTTGTTACCCATTTCGACTAGGAATAATAAGTATATGTAGTTATTCATCGTTTCCAAGGGGCTGTGGAGGAAAACGTTTGTTATCAGGTTCGAACCTCACACAGGTACTCTAACTGAAAGATATTTTTGGCGCAAACAGTCGTTCTGAAGATGGAATAGTGAGATACGCGACAGAAAACCACACTCACTCACTCACTCACTCAGTCGTAAGGTGAAAATGTGAAAAGTTATTTCTATGCTAAACATTTTGGGAAAATTCTTTTGTCCAAGGACAATCACATCAGGAAAGGACTACTACCCTACTACTCACATAAAATAATTAAAATTTGTTTCAAGATTTTGTTGTTTGGGCGTTGTGCACACTGGCCTCTAAATGTGAGACTTCTTTTTCAACCAGTGATTGCCGCTCTGGCATACGCCCACCATCACCGCCATCGTCATCACCGCCACCATCATCACCATCGTCATCACAGACATCACCGTCACCATGGTCATCACCACCACCATCATCATCACCACCACCACCACCACCATCGCCACCACCGACATCACCGTCACCACAGCCACAGTCACAGCAGCAGCAGCAGCTCCAGCAGCCACGAGACCATCATCGTCCACCACCATCACTCCTCCCCGTCGTCATCATCTAGCTCGTCCGGGGGATCCTCTGGCTGTTCTAGCTGTGGAGGCAGTTCCAAGTCCTCGTCCTCGTCCTCCGAGGACTACCCAATCCCAATCCCCGTCCCCTACAGTCACGGAGGCAGCAGTGGTAGCAGCAGCAGTGGAGGGTCTAATGGCGCCCTCCTGCAGGCTCTCCTCGCCGGTGGAAAGAAATAGACCTTTGTCAGTGAGTCGATTACGTATTTCAGTGTTGAAGGGTCAGAGATTCATTTCCACTAGCAGAGATTCTTCTACACTGCTAGGAACATGATTGTGAGTTCCAATCCCAAATTCGCCATGGCTTCAAGTATATATTTTGTTCCTCAGATATATAGACACCGTTACACCGTTAAATATTTTTCGTTCGTAAGGACGAAAAACATGACTCACTTGACATATAGTGATCTTGTATTTAATGCATGTCTTGAATATCTCAATCTGACGCATTCTTGTTTCAGATTCGGTTCACTTTTCGGTTCCGGGTTCGCTGTTATTCGGGTGGAGCTGGTCTCATTGTTTGTGAAGGATTTAAAATGCGCTGCCATGGCAAATAAGACTTTCTACAAAATATAAACCAGTGACCTGTAAAACGATAAAGAATAAAATAATAATAATAATACAATGAAAAATAGCAAGATCTGCCTTTGTTTAGTTTTTTTTTCTTATCATGAAATTTTGTATATCGAACCAATGCATGTAATAATACTGTCCAATCGTTGATGCTTTTCGCATGGGCGATAGTAACGAAAACAGTAGACCATATCTTAATTAATTATATGGATTCTTATATTGCGCTGAACTCCATACCAAAGTGTGCTCAAAGAGCTATCATATATATCACATGTTTACAAACTAATTCCACTGAACAGGTAGTTCTTAAGATTTTTCTTGAAACAAATTAGAGTTGGAGTTGATTGCAGATGAAATGGGGTAGCGTTCATTTGGCAGTATTATATGTAAAGGATCTTCCGCCAAATGTCTTGCATTGAGCCTGATGTGGGGACCTAAAGAATCATTTGATAACTGGAACGGAGAGTTCTTGAAGGGACACAGTCTTCAACTGGATCACGCACACAAACACAAGGACCTGCTCATCCATACACTGATATGTGAGGGTGGGGATCTTATGATGTATACCTGGCGGTGATGATGATACCATCCTTTTGTTCATCTGGTCCGGCCTCAATATTAGAATACCCCTGCGGAGATAGCGCCGTCCTCGTATACCGCTCTCCTCTTCTCTGAGTTGCGTCCCTTTGACATATCTGAAACCTTTATTGCTCATTCGCTTTAAGTTATGCGTTTACGTTTCTCTGCTCCATACCCCTGCTGTTAGGGGATAGTTCCACTTCCCGCTGCCAGTGCTTATGCATATGAGGAAAAGTAATATACAATATTGTTCTCGGTGCCCTTAGTTTGGTACCTCCTGATATCTTGACGCAGATTGGGAGAGTACCCGGGTTCTCAACCCATCTGGCACTCCTGGTAATGCAGAAGGCTGTAGTGCTGGGGAGTCTTCATATTCTCCCAGTCGTTTCGACTAGGCAGCGCTTCCTGGAGAAGGGTTCTCAACCCATCTGGTACTCCCGGTAATGCAGAAGGCTACAGTGCTGGGGAGTCTTCATATTCTCCCAGTTCTCGACCAGGCAGCGCTTCCTGGAGAAGGGTTCTCAACCTATCTGGCACTCCCGGTAATGCAGAAGGCTGCAGTGCTGGGGAGTCTTCATATTCTCCCAGTCGGTTCGACTAGGCAGCGCTTCATGGAGAAGGGTTCTCAACCCATCTGGTACTCCCGGTAATGCAGAAGGCTACAGTGCTGGGGAGTCTTCATATTCTCCCAGTTCTCGACCAGGCAGCGCTTCCTGGAGAAGGGTTCTCAACCTATCTGGCACTCCCGGTAATGCAGAAGGCTACAGTGCTGGGGGGTCCTCATATTCTCCCAGTTCTCGACCAGGCAGCGCTTCCTGGAGAAGGACAAGGGCCCTGTGCTGATGATGAGCCTTGCAAGCCTGACTGTGCTGGGGTCGCCCGAACCTTCTCTGCTGCATACTAGTTGCAATCTGTAAAACACAATCGCTGGAATCAGCTGGAGTCAACAGAAGGGGTAAGCATATCCTGTTCTTCCAGTAGCACATTCCATTGACCTCATGTGCATTGCATGAAAAGTTATTTGTTTGTTGCCTAACGCTCAACCGTAATACTCCGAAGGCGGCCAGTAAACAAACAACGATCAGGCGATGAACTACGAAAATATCGACTATACTGTAACTGGGGTGACAGTTCATAAGTTGACATCAAGGTGAACATAAGTCAAACTACCAGATGCCCTTTCAACTCAATTCGGAAGTAGAATACTGTGACCCTTGACCGTGCACAACGCCGCTGACGACACCGAATGTGTTATTGCGGACAGAAGGAAGTGACCGTAAAATATTCCTTCCGTTTCTTCCCATTAAAAGTTTAGACTCACTGATGAAAATATAGCCACTTATATTGTCAAGTGTTCTAAAGTAGATTTTGCAAAATATCCCATACTGATTAAAGGCACTGTTTATACATGAACTGATGTATAGTAAAACACATTCTTAACGTTGAAAAGATTATTGTCATGAGTTCAAAATATCATGAAACTCAGTGAAAACTAGCGAATTCTTAAGAAAACTTTACACTAAATTACTTCTGTTCACATGCCCGATATTTGCATACGTTTTTGAGCAATGTGATGCATGACACGCGTGCAATTCATCTCCATAAATTTTGCACTTCGTGCCCCCAAGCGGAGCTATTCAACTTTGGTGTAACAATACATATATTCGTAAAATATAGTGTTACGGTTGATAATTCACCGTGACAAACGAAGTAAGAAGTCCCCTTGTGAACCAGCAAAACAGAACAAAGACAAGTCATAAACGTTCAAATTATGTATTATTATGCAATGAGAGCAAGGTATACAAAGTCACAAGTCAATATAACAATGCAGATTTCAGGTTCAATTCAAGAGAGACAAAATCTAAGTCAGTGGGTCAAAAAATACAATATAGCTAACTCATCAAAGTCATGGTGTGAGAGAGAATCAACTATGGCAGAATGTCAACACAGCGATCGGTGCGACAGCAGATAATGTAGATTCAGGCGTTGACGGCGTTCAGGTGTTGGCAGTAATATAAATGAGTGTGACTGTCCGCCCTCAACGCGGCAACTAGCCTTTATATATATTTACTAAGTCATTTCCCGAAAGTTCGGGCACAAACGAACATCGTCAACACTGTAGAATGCCCTAGAATAAGTCTCCCGGAAGTAGATACATAGAAAACTAGGAGCAGATAAATTCCGGAAAACAAAAATTATAAAAGTGTTGACCAGCTATTAAAACGAAATGTGACCCATCATATTTAATATTCAAAACACTAAACATTGTGACCCAATAATAATCATTACTTAATTAATACCAAAAATATACAAAAAATACACACTCGTAACAATAGTGAGTGTTTTAAGTCTAAACTTTTAATGGATAGTATATCTGTTGCTAGTGTTTTCGTGAGTAGTTTCTTGAGGGTTCTCCAATCGGCCAATTTGTGTTATAAGGATGGGTTTATGTCACTTTGTTGCTGCATCACGAGAAACATGCAAAGATGAATTATGTGCCCATGTTTTATATTGAGTAGATATCAAGCATAAATTAAAGGAATGCTTGTATGTTCACAACACGTTTAGTTTTTCCATCAGTGGAGCCTGTTCCATGAATACTCTCGGTCTCCTTCGGTTCATTTTATAAATTAACCTAAAAGTTTTAATTCATGATATATTGGCTGATGGAAATATTTTTTGCATAGTTGATACAGTCACATGCATCTGCCCAGCGCTGATTATTATTATCTATGGCGTTGCCAATAATATACTATCAACAGATTTCGAAAATCGTTAGCATACAAACACCATAAGGTGATGGTCACAAGTAAATATTTCTCGATATCCGAGGTATACAAGCGCAAAATAATAAACTAATATGAGTACTCATGGACAAAGATTTTACTCCGAGACTGCAGAAAGATCGACACATCAAAGTTCGACTAAACTGCTTGGCTGTAATAATCTGACAATAACCCTTTGCAGCTGTGATTGTTCATGATAGTAATGTGCACGCACAAATCTCATCAAGAACAACAAACCATTTGCAGATACAGAAACTTTATTTCGTTTAAGATAAGCATAAGATGGAGAAAAAACCCAAACCAGTTGAATTACCCAATTCACCTCCACTCACAGGCAACGGCAGCAGCAAAACCCAACAGCCAAGATATCACCATCTGAAATTATAGTGAAAGACTGTAGGAGAATGGATTTTCCCAAACCATGATATATTAATAATTGGCCAGCTGTATAACATCACTCCGAAAGGGCATATTCGAAGCGCATACACCAGGATGGACAAATATAAAGCTGTTTGAAGGTTAATAGTCATATGACCTTTCCCACCTGGTACCCATTTTCCGCCGGGTGATCAGATGCAATTTTGAACAAGTGCAATTGCCTGAGATGAGACCACATGCCCTAATCATTTATCCGTGCTTCGTTGTAGGGAAGGACTGAAGTCCAAGAATCTCAGGAGTCAACCTGGCAAACATGGTCATCCTTCCAAGTACTCTCCGCGCCCAACGTTGTTCAGCTGGATTACGGTAATTCAACCCTATGCAACTGTGATAGATAGGGCGGTATGATATGTTTTTCAAATAATAATTAACAGCATTACCTTACTGGGTTTACTTTCTACCGTTGATGAGAGCCTGCAGGAGGGCGGCATCAGAAGACCCACTGCTGCTGCTACTGCTGCTGCCGCCGGTGCTGATGGGAACGGGGATTGGGATTGGATAGTCCTCTGAGGACGAGGACGAGGACTGGGAACTGCCTCCACAGCTAGAACAGCCGGAGGACCCCCCGGACGAGCTAGATGATGACGACGGGGAGGGATGATGGTGGTGGACGATGATGGTCTCTTCACTGCTGGAGCTGCTGTAGCTGCTGCTGCTAGTGCTGCTGCTGCTGTGTCGGCGATGGCGACGATGGTGGTGATGGTGGTGATGATGATGGTGATGGTGGTGATGATGGTCATGTCGTCGACGATGTCTGCGGTGATGATCAGCAAACGCGACCGCGGCGATGACTGTAAAAAGTTTATTAGCAGAAAGCTTTGTAATCTGCTTTATGTACTCGGAACATTATACATGTCCTGGTAATTGCGTATAAATCTATGCATTCTCTGATTTCACACTTATTTCGAATTGACGGGAATCAAGAAGAATCAGCCATTGCTATTTCCAAAATTCGAACCGCAATCAGGAGAGAATATCAAAATAACAATTTTGTCAAGCTTTGTAAGAATGCGACTTCCAAATGCTATGTGACATTTTAGTGATTCAGCGCGATTCAACGGTGTTCTGGTATCGTCAGAGCTCATTTGAAGAGCATTTGGGACGTTCTAAAATTATGTATTCCAGGTGTATTCGAGGTACATTCGAACTGCACTCCAACTTCATTCGAAATTGTCCGATACATTTGAACAATATTCCACGTGAAGTCCAGCAGCAGTCGAGATACGTTCCGACTCATTCGAGACGTTCTGACAGGTTTTGAGGTGGCTTGTCTTTTCAATTCTTCTTCGAATATGTTCAGAATACTTAGAATGCGGTTAGAATGCAGTAACAATCCTTAGAATGCAGTAACAATCCTTAGAATGCAAGAAGAATAATTTGAATGCAGCTCGAATGTACCTCGTAAGTTCTGGACATGTTCAAAACATTCGGGCATGTTACAAACAAATGACCCAAATAGTTGGAATGAATTCGCAATGCAGTAAGAAGTTTCAGAATTCATTTCGAATGTCTCAAGGAATCTCCAAACATTTCTATTCCGGCAGCAATCAGACTCATTCCGCCTCACGACTGACGAGGGTATAAAAATATTCATTTCACCCCATGTTTTGAGGAGTGTGCTCAATGAAAGATAATCACAGCAACGGCAAAGCTAGCATGTCCATGTATAATCTCTGGTGATCAAATTCAGTTTTCGAATGATGTATAGAATCGCCTGATATGTAAAGCTGCTAAATCGTTGGCCTGTGCTGTAAAAGCGCCATATGTGGGAAAGTTGTGAATAACGAAACAATGCTTGCATCTTTATCTCGAATATCACGATATTTCGAACCTGAAGGATTTAAACCGAAACGTTCGAGAATGATGACTTTAAAAAGACATTTCAACCTTCAATTTCCTTGTTAAAACATACTCATTCATTCAACCATCATAGTTACACAGCTTTTGCATCACATATAAACGTACCAAAGAAAACGATATAACTTATCTTCACCTTGCTTGGGTTTGATCGAAAATGGGTAGCACTATGTCAGATTTAATTTCCGGTCCCAGCAATATATGAGCTTTGCTTTTAAACTCAAGTTTCTTTCTCTGTCAGATAAATTACTTTAATTAACAAGTATATGGTTTATGTAATAACCCAAATACGTACGCGTTGTCTGTGGTTCACAAATTACAATATCAAAAGCTTGGTCCAAAGTATATGGGCCCCATACCACCATACACTCCCTTAACATATTGAAAGTAACTATACCATACTATGAAGAGACCCAACTTTGTGTTTCTACATTGAAAAAGATACAAATGACATACTCACCCACGATAAGAACAAGAATAAGAGTAATTTGTCTCATCGTTGATGCTGAAGGTGTCCAGAGTCGCCGTTAGTGATCGTATGACTTAGGTGAAAAGCCTTCTCGTATTTATATTTTTACATTTTTAACTGCTCACAGTTACTCATCTTTATATTGTCTTTAATGTTTTCTTTTATCTTAACAATTTATGTACACAAGATAATAATCTGTGATAATTCTGCAACAGGCTGCACTGCCTGCAGTTTCGATGCCGTATGCTGCCTTTGTCTCCGCAAGATACTAACCTCCCGTAGACTGCTGACAGGGCAGGTCAAAACCTACTGGCCTGGCGACTGTTGATAAACATATACACATCGCCTGGGATGCGGAACGTTCACGTTGAAGGCTTCCATCACACACTCTGACCAAACAGTGCCAACGATGCGTAAAGTGGTTCTGTCTTTTGAGGGGATGAACATTAACACATAATAATTCAGAAATTACAAACAAACAAACATTTTCAAGTGAAAATACTCCTCAGTGTTTGTATTCAACGTCCGAACTTTGTCCAATATCGTCACTATTGAATGACCTTTTCATTTTAACTATGTTGCCAAGAAGTCCAAGTTGAGAAAACATAACTCTCATTTCAGATTAACCCTCATTCAAATCTTGTTTGTGAAACAGAATCTTCAAGAAGGTTTTGCGAGTTATTGCGAAAGACACTATTTCATATATATCTCTACCATATTTGTGTCATTCTGCAATGGGGCCGACCCATGAAGATCCGGGATAGAATTGATCCCCAGCAACCCATGCTTGTCGAGGGGGGGCGACTAACGTGAGCGGCTGGTTAGGCTCGCTGACTGCGTTGTCATCGTATCCCAGATGAGAGGGTCGATGCTCATGGTGTTGATCACTGGATTGGCAGATCATTTAAAAACCGCCTCTACGTATTTGCAATATTGCTGAGCGAGACGTTAAATAGCAAACAATAAATCAATCAATACAATAGAACAAGCACACACTGATATGTAAGTGTTTTGCAGCCATCTAATTCTGTGAACTGCTTAACGCTAAATGCGTTGTCATGTGAATGGATTTCTTCTCCATCGCCAGATTGTCTGGTCTCTGTAGGAGACATGAGAGCTGATGTGTTCTGTCAGACAACACATTTGATGAAAATTACTGGGCACAAGAGACTGGCATGGGTACCCGTTCCGAAACTCTGGACCATTGCTGACTTTCAGCGAATCCTTCATATGATTTTCACTCAGTTTTGTCACCTCTTCGGCAGGTTCAGACTTGTTGTTCTTAATCGCTTACGTTTGATATTTACAACAAACCTATGATATCCCCGTACCTAAAGAGGAATGTGGGCTATTTTTGGCCGATACGAAAGATGTGCCACAGCCCTAACTAGTAATGCTGTCATTAATAATAGACTGGGAAGCTTACCAACGCTGACAGACAGCCAGAAAAACACTGGGCAAATTTGTATTTTCATGAATTAATGTTTTCCTCTATACAGTTGAAAAGCGACTGACATGCGTTATTGCGTTTGCAGATTTGAGAGGCAAGTTTGCAACCTCGTAATTTACCTGAAGCATTTTTGAAACTATCACGATGATTATCAATATAAATTGTATGTGCAATGTGTTTTAACATGGAAACTAGTTTCTGCTTCTGAATTGCGATGCATAGCATTGTGTAGCATTATTAAATAAAGATTAGGCAATATTAAGATGGAAAATTTACAAATTTAAATTATTAAGAAAAAATTTACAAATTGAACATATGTGATAAATTATTGAGTTAAGAGGCGTTGTGCTAGTGATGATCCGAAAAAGAAAAGTTCCAACATATGTACATGTGTAAGGAGGCAATATTTAAACATTGAACTCATTAAGTACTGGAGGGAAGTGCACTAATTCTGCAAAAAAGTAACCACAATATTATAAAGGATAGCTAAAATGAATAATTACTAAAAATACATTTTTGGAGTACAACAAATATGCTTATTATGAATGTATCGCATTCTCAATAGCATAAATGTGGTTAAAACAGAAGTAAATATGCATAAAACCACATAAATATGAATATAACATCACAAACACACTGGATATGATATTATAGATAAATGATGTTATAGTTTTTATAGTAAACCCAAAGGTTCAAGGTCACCTGTTTTACACACCTGCACGCCCCAGTAGGGGGCTCTACCTGGTGTCTTTGTCGTGGTGATCACAGCACGTTTACTGTTATATAGTCCCTCGCCGACTAAAATATGTTATGCGTTATAGAGATTATCCGCCCCTGCATAACTTCCTTGTTAGTTTTTATAAAAGGCGGCGAAGATGAGGTGTTTGTCACTAATCTCAAGGTCAAAGGATCACCATGCATCAGGCTTCTTTAGTTGTTTTTGTGCTTGTTGGTATGTATTGTGTATTATTCTGATTACATGGGAATTAGAATACACACTGAAAGGAAAAACAAATGAATGTAAAAGAGCATATGAAATAGTGGCAAAATTAATCAAATAAGAAGTGATTATTCGATGGTGATGTCGATGAATTTGGCATTGGTATGTTAGTTTGTTTGTATCCTAGTGTTTTGGCGAATGTTTTCACAATGTACATGTAGCAACGGTTTGGTTTGAAAAAATGATTCGCTTACAATTGTACGTGGCCCGGCGACAACTGGTTATTTTACTAGTATATTTGTAAATTGCATATGTGACAATGTATCTGATAATGAACAACGTAAACTGATAATTCAAATTATATAATTTTCTAAGACAGGATGTGTATGTTTTAGAATTTACTGGAATTTCAGTTTGGTCAATTGTTTTTCATAATCTATGAATACACAATGCCATTTAGAAAGTGGTCAAATCTAACAGATGTTATGTTAGGAATTTAATTTTGTTAGGAAAGTACAGATTCTAGTACTCTTTAGGGTTGCATCTCATCCGGGATTCGAACCCACATCCTCAGAGTCAGGCAAGCACACAAATCAGCCGCCTAAGGTGTCTGACTCCGTGGGTGCTGGTTCGAATCCCGGATGGGACTTAAAGCAAAAAGGTACTTTAGTAAGAAAATGCAATCTCAAATATAACATAAGTCGCACATTGTACAGGTGTTAAATTCCAATGCTGGAACAGATACTTTTTTCAATAACTTTTAAAAAGAAATCATGCGTTATGACAAAATATGCGATGTTTGTAGTGATATGTGCCGTTTCGTACGCGCATCATCATCACCACCATCATCACCGACATCACAAGCACCATCATATGCGACATCACGGTCATCACCATCATCACCATCGCCATGGTCATGGTCATCACCACCACGGACACCATCATCACCACGGTCACCATCACCATGGACATCACCACCATGGTCACCATCATCACGGCCACAGACATGGGCACGGACATCACCACCATCACCATCATCACCATCACCATAGTAGCAGCAGCGGCAGTAGCGGAAGTAGTGGCAGTAGCGGAAGTAGTGGCAGTAGCGGAAGTAGTGGCAGTAGCGGAAGTAGTAGCAGTAGCGGAAGTAGCGGCAGCAGCAGTAGCAGCAGTAGTGATAGCTCTTACAGTAGCAGTAGCAGCAGCAGTAGCGAATACAGCAGCGGCAGTAGCGGCTACTCTAGCGGCAGCGGAAGCAGCTATTCCAGCGACAGCGGAAGCAGTTACTCAAGCGGCAGCAGCGGCAGCAGCGGCAGCAGCGGCAGCAGCGGCAGCTACAGTTCTGGGTCAGGATCTTCTGGATCTTCATCCGGTTCCTCAGGATCTTCGGAATATGTTGTAGTCGAAGATTAGTAGATTCGTGTCGGTGTAATCTGCAAAATGGAGTGCTTTCTTCACATTTCATCGTTTACAAGTCCGTCATCTGTATCATATATATACGTTCGGCTATTAAAAAATGTTTCGATGGATTCAGATATGCTTACGGATTCAAATTCAGAGGAGAAACAATGAAACAAGAAGATGCCCTGTTTATCTGGAGATAGGTACATTGATCATTTACATATTAAACAAAAGAGCGATAAAAGTAAATTTGTGAGGGGCAAATAAATGCTAAGTGTAAGAATTACACTTAGAATATGCACAATGTGTCATTCATGGACAACTGATAAGTGATTTCTGAGAGTCTTTTTCCGTCTCCTAATTTCCATATAATTCTGTATTACTACTTACACGAAACAGCATCTACCTGTTGTTGTGACTGTGCATGATTGTTGTGATTGTCAACTGTGAATGTTAAACCAACTGTGAATGTTGTTCATATATCAGTATCACCACTTTGTTTGTTGAACTGTGATTTGTTTTTCAAATGTATTTAACATTTCATGACTAAATGTAGACTGTTATCATTGTAATTTATCATAGAACTGTTATAACGCATTATTTGTTAACTTAACTATGAGAATAAAAGCCTTACACTACCAAGAGATGTTTTTGTTTTAACACGGAAAATATCCGTCAAGATCCGTTAACCGATCCGCTGACTTGGTAGACGCATGTCATCGCATCCTGATTGCGTAGATCGATGCTCATGATATTACTCACTAGATTGTTGGGTTTAAAGTTGATTACTGAATGTTGTTATGTGCGTCGTTAACAACAACACAAGTCCCAAAAACTTGTATTTCAAGCTCAAGCCTTGTGGCAAACAAGGATAGATGATTCATGGGTACCGCGACAATAGTCATGTTTCCAGTCTCGGCACTTCAGAAAGATGCAGTTTTTGCATATAATTTAAAGCATGAATGAGACATTGCCATAAGTTTGTCAAAATATATCGAACCATAGTTGGAGAATTAAAGGGATAAAATAAAATCGTTGCCTTTCAAAGCACAGTGGTCACAGTGGTAATTTGCCTTTCAGTGGTAACATAATAAGAGATTCACCCATCACACGTGGGGCGGTAAGATCAGGTTCAAGATAACCTGTTTCGCAAATACCAAGGCAACATTACATAGCTGAAACTAACCAGTGCATATTGGTTTAACATTGTTTTTGTATGCTTTTTTATTGACATCGTTTACCTCCGCATTACATCAAAAATTGAAACAGAGCGAGATAAATGTCACATAACATGTGTGATACGAGCCTGTTTGTGTCTGGCGAGAAGAGACTATGTCCACTCTGACCGTACTGTCAATGAGTCAGTGTGGTTTTATGCCGCTTTTAGCTATATTCCAGCAATATCAGGCTTCACATTTTGTGACCACTTCGGGAATCGAGTCTTAGTCTTCTGAGTGCCGAGCTAAAACTTTAACCACAAGACTAATTCACCTCCCCAAACCCAGCGTTGACCTGACTAGGGGAAAGAAACAACCTTGAAATATAAATAACGTCAGTCTCAATATTCCTCTGAATATCACTAATCATCTTAATCGTAATAAAATATGCAAACTGTATATAGAGTTTTCAGGAATTGCTTTTGTGTGATTTGAACCTGGGAAAGTCTTTAACCCAAATCAGTACCTACGTAGTTGAAGGAGCCAGCAAAAAAATGGCGGAGGTAAACGTGGTGTCCTCAATGACATTTCTCTTCAAGTTTATATAATCAGAACTTTCATTCCAGTTAATCACCTTTTAAACACAAACTGAATTCAAAATCTAAGAAATCTGACGAAAGGTTTGTTATAAATCTTTGAAAATGTCACATAGTTATCTGTCAACGTGTGCTGTTTGGATAACTGCCAACTATTTCATTTCGGGTGGTGGAAATCATGACCACGACGCACCCAATATTTTCAAATATCCCCAACTTACACGTAACATGCGGACACATTCCCTTCTCATTTCCATTAATATTTGGGGCCATGGTTAAGTGTTCGCTCGTCACGCCGAGAATCTGAGTTCGATTCCCTATATGGGTACAGAGTGTGAAGCCCATCCCTGATGTCCCCGCCGTGATGTTATTGGAATACTGATAAAAACAAAGAAAATCTAAACTCACTCATTAACATCTTAGATGCGACCAATACATGACGAAATACTCACAATGAGAGTTACTTTACGTGGGCAGCAATGCTACGTTGTGCTAAAGCATTTATGTACTACTTATTTAACCTTTGTTAATATTCAACAGTAATATATCACCAACAAACACATGCTTATAATGTTGAGTGACACGTGCAGTGGAATCTTGCACTGTTTTAGGATTATATTACTTTTCTTATGATTTTTGTATCACAACTTATTTAAGGTTTTCTTAATATTCAACAGTAATATATCACCAACAAACACATGCTTATAATGTTGAGTGACACTTGCAGTGGAATCTTGCACTGTTTTAGGATTATATTACTTTTCTTATGATTTTTTCATCACAACTTATTTAAAGTTTTCTTAATATTCAACAGTAATATATCACCAACAAACACATGCTTATAATGTTGAGTGACACTTGCAGTGGAATCTTGCACTGTTTTAGGATTATATTACTTTTCTTATGATTTTTGTATCACAACTTATTTAAAGTTTTCTTAATATTCAACAGTAATATATCACCAACAAACACATGCTTTTAATGTTGAGTGACACGTGCAGTGGAATCTTGCACTGTTTTAGGATTATATTACTTTTCTTATGATTTTTGTATCACAACTTATTTAAGGTTTTCTTAATATTCAACAGTAATATATCACCAACAAACACATGCTTATAATGTTGAGTGACACGTGCAGTGGAATCTTGCACTGTTTTAGGATTATATTACTTTTCTTATGATTTTTGTATCACAACTTATTTAAAGTTTTCTTAATATTCAACAGTAATATATCACCAACAAACACATGCTTATAATGTTGAGTGACACTTGCAGTGGAATCTTGCACTGTTTTAGGATTATATTACTTTTCTTATGATTTTTTTATCACAACTTATTTAAGGTTTTCTTAATATTCAACAGTAATATATCACCAACAAACACATGCTTATAATGTTGAGTGACACGTGCAGTGGAATCTTGCACTGTTTTAGGATTATATTACTTTTCTTATGATTTTTTTATCACAACTTATTTAAGGTTTTCTTAATATTCAACAGTAATATATCACCAACAAACACATGCTTATAATGTTGAGTGACACGTGCAGTGGAATCTTGCACTGTTTTAGGATTATATTACTTTTCTTATGATTTTTTTATCACAACTTATTTCAGGTTTTCTTAATATTCAACAGTAATATATCGCCAACAAACACATGCTTATAATGTTGAGTGACACGTGCAGTGGAATCTTGCACTGTTTTAGGATTATATTACTTTTCTTATGATTTTTGTATCACAACTTATTTAAGGTTTTCTTAATATTCAACAGTAATATATCACCAACAAACACATGCTTATAATGTTGAGTGACACGTGCAGTGGAATCTTGCACTGTTTTAGGATTATATTACTTTTCTTATGATTTTTTCATCACAACTTATTTAAAGTTTTCTTAATATTCAACAGTAATATATCACCAACAAACACATGCTTATAATGTTGAGTGACACGTGCAGTGGAATCTTGCACTGTTTTAGGATTATATTACTTTTCTTATGATTTTTTTATCACAACTTTTTTAAGGTTTTCTTAATATTCAACAGTAATATATCACCAACAAACACATGCTTATAATGTTGAGTGACACGTGCAGTGGAATCTTGCACTGTTTTAGGATTATATTACTTTTCTTATGATTTTTGTATCACAACTTATTTAAGGTTTTCTTAATATTCAACAGTAATATATCACCAACAAACACATGCTTATAATGTTGAGTGACACGTGCAGTGGAATCTTGCACTGTTTTAGGATTATATTACTTTTCTTATGATTTTTTTATCACAACTTATTTAAGGTTTTCTTAATATTCAACAGTAATATATCGCCAACAAACACATGCTTATAATGTTGAGTGACACGTGCAGTGGAATCTTGCACTGTTTTAGGATTATATTACTTTTCTTATGATTTTTGTATCACAACTTATTTAAGGTTTTCTTAATATTCAACAGTAATATATCACCAACAAACACATGCTTATAATGTTGAGTGACACGTGCAGTGGAATCTTGCACTGTTTTAGGATTATATTACTTTTCTTATGATTTTTTCATCACAACTTATTTAAAGTTTTCTTAATATTCAACAGTAATATATCACCAACAAACACATGCTTATAATGTTGAGTGACACGTGCAGTGGAATCTTGCACTGTTTTAGGATTATATTACTTTTCTTATGATTTTTGTATCACAACTTATTTAAAGTTTTCTTAATATTCAACAGTAATATATCACCAACAAACACATGCTTATAATGTTGAGTGACACGTGCAGTGGAATCTTGCACTGTTTTAGGATTATATTACTTTTCTTATGATTTTTGTATCACAACTTATTTAAGGTTTTCTTAATATTCAACAGTAATATATCACCAACAAACACATGCTTATAATGTTGAGTGACACGTGCAGTGGAATCTTGCACTGTTTTAGGATTATATTACTTTTCTTATGATTTTTGTATCACAACTTATTTAAGGTTTTCTTAATATTCAACAGTAATATATCACCAACAAACACATGCTTATAATGTTGAGTGACACGTGCAGTGGAATCTTGCACTGTTTTAGGATTATATTACTTTTCTTATGATTTTTTCATCACAACTTATTTAAAGTTTTCTTAATATTCAACAGTAATATATCACCAACAAACACATGCTTATAATGTTGAGTGACACTTGCAGTGGAATCTTGCACTGTTTTAGGATTATATTACTTTTCTTATGATTTTTGTATCACAACTTATTTAAGGTTTTCTTAATATTCAACAGTAATATATCACCAACAAACACATGCTTATAATGTTGAGTGACACGTGCAGTGGAATCTTGCACTGTTTTAGGATTATATTACTTTTCTTATGATTTTTTTTATCACAACTTATTTAAGGTTTTCTTAATATTCAACAGTAATATATCACCAACAAACACATGCTTATAATGTTGAGTGACACTTGCAGTGGAATCTTGCACTGTTTTAGGATTATATTACTTTTCTTATGATTTTTTTTATCACAACTTATTTAAGGTTTTCTTAATATTCAACAGTAATATATCACCAACAAACACATGCTTATAATGTTGAGTGACACGTGCAGTGGAATCTTGCACTGTTTTAGGATTATATTACTTTTCTTATGATTTTTTTATCACAACTTATTTAAGGTTTTCTTAATATTCAACAGTAATATATCACCAACAAACACATGCTTATAATGTTGAGTGACACGTGCAGTGGAATCTTGCACTGTTTTAGGATTATATTACTTTTCTAATGATTTTTTTTATCACAACTTATTTAAGGTTTTCTTAATATTCAACAGTAATATATCACCAACAAACACATGCTTATAATGTTGAGTGACACGTGCAGTGGAATCTTGCACTGTTTTAGGATTATATTACTTTTCTTATGATTTTTTCATCACAACTTATTTAAAGTTTTCTTAATATTCAACAGTAATATATCACCAACAAACACATGCTTATAATGTTGAGTGACACGTGCAGTGGAATCTTGCACTGTTTTAGGATTATATTACTTTTCTTATGATTTTTTTATCACAACTTATTTAAGGTTTTCTTAATATTCAACAGTAATATATCACCAACAAACACATGCTTATAATGTTGAGTGACACTTGCAGTGGAATCTTGCATTGTTTTAGGATTATATTAATTTTCTTATGATTTTTGTATCAGTTCGGTTGTAGAGGAAGGGCTACAATGTGTATTTAACTTTGTATTAATAGAAGCAATGTTTACTGCATATTGAAGTGATAGGTTTGTAAGGCTTTGTGTTTTGGGTGTGGTGAATATCACTTCACTTTCACGTGCTGCATTGTGTAACTGAAGCGGCATGTAAATATGTGTAGTCGACACCTGCAGTGATGCTCCCGGGGCCTTGTCCCGTCATGCATTCGAGTTTGCCTCCCTCATCAAGGTGAGTGAGTGAGTTTTAGTTTTACGCCGTACTCAGCAATATTCCAGCTATATGGCGGCGGTCTGTAAATAATCGAGTCTGGACCAGACAATCCAGTGACCAACAACATGAGCATCGATCTGCGTAATTGGGAACCGATGACATGTGTCAACCAAGTCAGTTTGCCTGACCACCCGATCCCGTTAGTCGCCTCTTACGACAAGCATAGTCGCCTTTAATAGCAAGCATGGGTTGCTGAAGGCCTATTCTACCCTGGGACCTTCACGGGTCCTCATCAAGGTGATGTTTATCTGACATGCTACTAGCTGACTCAGCTATTTGATCAAAGAGTCAAACCTTAGGCATTTGGCTACGCTGATTTTATTAATAATCATTTTTAATTCTGACGATGTTATATGTTTGACATCAATTTTGGCATCAGATACAATCCAGAAGTTACAAAGCGGTATCACCCAGCAAATGAATGCTTAGACATACATTCTCTATATTTATCCGATGGGAAGCGGCTAAAACAAAAGGCATAACTTAACATTCAGGGGCTATACTAATTACCGTTGTATACAGATTGTTGATTTAGAAAACCAACCGAAAGATCCCTGCTGTACATCTCCGACATGGAGTGTTTATAACGGTAACTTAGGAGACGACATTGTTTCATGACGTCACAACTGAAATCCACATGTTGGCATGCTAGGACGTTTAAAGGCTAATCTGACTCCAAGTTTCTGAAGCTAGGACACGTGTACTTTGATGATTATAAGATATAGAAGTTTTCAAATGGAAGGCCAAGTATATTTCGGTAATGATTGTGATTAACGCTTACAGTTTGACGTGGGATGGGTCGGTTCCAAATACATTTCCATGCTTCAAATACTCAGCAGCACCCGAAAATTGGCCAACACGTGATGTTTATCTCCTAAATCGATACCTCTCGTTGCAAATTTAGATATTAGAAAACGATACTTTGTATTGAAACTATTATCCCCAAATTCGTTTATGGGATATGTCAAAACGCTCTTGCAACTATGTCGCAAAGTTTGAATTCGAATACACACGTGTACCGTATGCGCTGAAAATGTTCATCACGAAACTTACCGTCGTATTTGGCTAGTGGATAAAGCGTCCATTCGTTCCCCATCGAAAACCGGGTTCCATTCTCTACATAGGTACAATGTATGAAAATCATTTCGGGTGTTTCCCGAAGTGATATTGTTTAATTATTATTAACAGCAGCATAAAACCACATTCGTAAGGAAAGATAACTTTGAATTTCCAAACATGGTTATTAGAATAGCCTACACCCCGTGGGCAAAACAGCAATACGGCCATTCTCTTTGCAAAAATGTTTCAGTGTTGAAAGTTGTTCATCCTTTAGTTTATGTTTAAATTGTGCTTTATATAGTTTCAAAGTTCGGCCATTTTCATGTTTTGAAATGCGTTTTACTACGCGGATTTGATTGCTTTACCACGATTCTTGGCAATGATGGCGTACGAGAGGAGTACGAGTCTTCTTGTAGGTCACGGAAAGAGCCGAGTAGTTGCGAATGTATAATACCATACTCACTCACTATTGCTGGGAGGTTCCTAAATGCGTCGTAAAACCATACTCTATCACATTCTTGCGACCCTTGAAGATCCGGTTTGGAATTGATCTTCAGCAACCCAGGCTGACTTGACTGACACATGCCATCGTATTCCAATTGCTTAGATCGATGCTCACACTTTGATCACCGGCTTGTCTGGTAAACTCGATTATTCACAGACCACCGCCATGTAGCTGGAATATTGCCTGCGTACAACAAACACATGAAGCATTCGCAGCAAAAAAACCAAACAATAAAGAGAATGTAAAATCGATAAAAAAAATTACTAATAACATTGTACATTTGTTTAAGTGACGTCATGCACAACACCGCTGACTTGGTAATGCGTGCAACATCACACATAGTAACTTCAGTGTCCGCCCACCTGGGAAATAATGAGATCAAAATGAATTTGGTGAGAGAAAACCTGCTGACAACTGACTTCCGTAACAAAAGTAGTACGTATTACGCAGATTGGTTACATAACTAAATAGTTGTCATTTCTTCTGAAAGAGTATATAAAAGACTTGAAGAAAAATTCAAGTCATCAGAACCTCTTCATCTGCTTTAATAACAGACATCACCTTCTTTGTTCATGATGGGGAAATTGACGTTGATGTTTCTCCTGTTCATCGGTAAGTGCTCCTTGTTTGTAATCGGCATGTAATCTCAGCATCACTGATAAAGGGCCACTGATAAAGGGTCACAGATGAAGGGACCCTTTGTCAGTAGGAGTGACTATGAATTTATGCCGCTTTCTGAAATGTTGAAGCAATAACACAGTCGGGGACATCAGGAATGGGTCTCACACATTGCTCCCAAATGGAGACTCGAACCTGGTTCTTCGGCGTGACGAGCGAACGCTTACCCATGAGGCTATCCCAACGCCCGCGCTGCGTGATAATAACTAAATCCACATGGCAACGAGCATGTTTTGATTATGAGGTTGCCATGGTGATAATGTTCTGTGTTACGCTGGCAGTATATCTTTTTATGAACTTTAAAAATTGACATCGACAACTGAAAAGCGATAATAATGAAAAGTATATTCAGGGTTGAAAATAATGAAAAATGTTTTGGCATGCCTGACAGCGATGGATCAGTAAGATCGAAAGCGATGGAAAACAATACCGAAAACACAAACGCAATAGTTCAGTCCACGATATTGAAATTCATGGCAAGTAACAGTTAATGTGGGTATAACATTTACAGGTATTGGAATAGGATGGACAATGTTGAGATAAAGGGATGTTTAGCATCGTGTTTGCATCGCAATTGTTTTACTCAAGAGGCCACATTAGTGGGTATCTCCCTTAGGCACATCATACCGCCTCCGAAACTGGTTCCCCGCATCCTCGGAATAGAACCATTGACCTTCTTCAGTGTTGACAGACGTTCTATCCACTACACCACCCTGGCGTTTCGTGCCACTTTCATGATAAGAGGGCCACTAACGGGTGGTAAGATTGGCTGATGCATTTCATCGCATCCCTATTGTGTAGATCGATGTTCATGATCACCAGTCTGCCTGCACATGGTAATGATACAATTATACACAGACCATGGCTGAGTTACACTACATGCAAACGTGATGAGAGAAGTTGGTTTTGATATGGTAGACTCTCCGAAATGAAAAGCTTCATGAAGGAGAAGTCTTTGTCTGTTTAATATAAAATAATTAGATTTACCTGACATTCTTTCATGGAAACACGAAAATAAGTACAATGCGATTTTGTTTAAGAAAATATATTTTCTTCTCTCTTTTAGTAATAACATCCATTGTCCTTGCACACGAGCATCACCGACGACATCGTCACCACAGACATCGTCACCATCGCCACCACCACCAAAAACGTCATCACCACCACCATCATCACCACTATCACAGCAGTGGCAGTAAAGGCAGCAGTGGAAGCAGTGGAAGCAGTGGTAGCGGTAGTAGCAGCAGCGAAAGCGAGAGCGAGAGTGAGAGTAGTAGCAGCAGCGAGGAGATCATTATCCACCACCATCACTCTTCTCGGCCCTCTTCCTCATCTTCTTCCGGTTCTTCATCTGAGTCGTCTTGTGGATGCGGCGGGTCATCTGATTCTTCCGAGTCGTCATCAGAGGACTACCCAGTCCCTCTCCCCATTCCCATCTCTCACGGCGGTAGCAGTGGCGGCAGTCACTCCAACTACCTTCCCATCGTTCTGACAACAGCTGGATAAATATTAACCGGAAGTTCATGTTTGGGCAGTGCACTTGTGTATTTATCGTAATGGTTTATTTGTACAAGTAATGGTCCACTGTTCTTTCAGGATTTCTTGGGGATAAAGAACACTTTTATAGCGGTTTTTGATAACAGTTTACATGTACATATCACACTTACAACATTTAACATTTATTCAGTCATTATAATTTTACGCATGTTGTAAATCTTTCTTAGACTGTGAATTAGAGGGTCGACGTCAAGGAAACGAACAATTGTATTTTCATCTTTTTTTCGAAAGAAGAACACTTGGAAAATTTCTGAAAAGGTTCAGATCCAAAGGGATTAAAAAGTCCCCATTATTTCAGCCTTTATGTTGAAAAGTTACATTAAAATAGAAAATCTATAAAAATGTGGTTGTACATTTCAGGTTCTTTGTCGTAATTTTCAGTAATTTCTTATCAGTTTGTATTCGTATCTTATCAATCACTTCATAAATAATACTACATGACCATTTGTTATAAAATGTAAAATTCAATAAAAATGTAATTTTAACATTTCGTGTTGTGCGTTTGTTACCACAAGATCACCGCAACGACCCGGGTTCAATTCCGATATGAGTACCAAGTGTCACACCTATTTCGGGTGCCGTCACCGTGATATTACTGGAATGTTGCTAAAAGCGGCGTATAACTAAACTCACTCACTGTCAGTCACGACTGTTGGTTACAAAATCGAAACAATTTCGAAAAACAGGGTTCAATTCCTCACATGGGTACAATATGTGAAACCCATTTCTGGTGCCTCCCGTCTTGTTATTGCTGGAATATTTCTAAAAGCAGCATGAAACCAATTCGTCATTGTGCTAACAGCTAAGTAGATATGAAAGAATCTGGCGTGATGAAGTTATCAGCTATTAGATGGAAGTCTGGTTCGATTGCACCGAAATCGTCCTCACGTATATATCCAGCATGTCTCACATGTAACAAACACCTGTCATGGTGTTCCGTTGTTTTATACAGGGATAGATCCGAGTTAGAACTGGTTTTCAGTAACCCACTCTTGTCGTAAGAGGCGACTAACAGGATCGGGTGGTCAGTCTGGGTGACCTGGTCGACACATGAAATCGCATTCCAACTGCGGAGATGGATGTTCAACATCCAACGCAGGGATTGGTATTTCCAGCTCCACTGATTCCAAGTCATATCATACCAGCAATTTGAGCCAGCAATTACTCGACTATCATTGATTGTACTGCGACACAAACTAAGGCTGGTTCCTTACTATTTGACTTCTTGCGCTGTAATCCCTTTGTCCTACGAAAACTGCTACCGCCTGAAAAGACAATTGTCGTGCACATAACATAACGTTTTCCCAGAAAGTTTTGGAAAATCTTCGTTGCCCCATGCTTATAATAGAATTTTAAAATAGGTGTTACATTAAGTAGTAAGGTACTCACTATAGGAGGCAACCGTTGTAAGCATAACAACGAATTTTCCTACATCAAGAGTTATCTCCACTGGTGCAGCAAACGGTATCTTTTGTTGACAGCAGAAAAGAAAAGAAAGTTGGTTTTAAATGAGTTTGAAAGGGTTGTGATTAATGCAAAAGCGTTAGCTGGCAGACATGCCTTCTCTGTCTTTAGTGAACAAAACATTTAAGAACATTCACTCAGGAGTTGGGACAGAGCACAAGACTGGGACAGAGAGGCCAAGGAAGTTCAGTACGAGCATCGCCGGCGACTTGGTCAGATTGTGAGTAAGGAAAATATTAAAGCCCTGAGGATATCAGGAATGAGACAACTGACAGAGGATGTCCTCGGGTATGTAATGGACCCCTAAGACAAGAAGTGGAAAGACTTAACTGGGTGAAAAAGTTCGGAGTTCCCTCACCGTTAATGAAAGATGCACACAAAGACGTTTAAACTGGTGTAAGACTTCGAAAATCAAGCCTGGTGCCAGGTTTACTTTTCTGTCTCGCCTTTTCCGAACTGTATGAAAACTAGGACAAACGATATCGTGAAACCTATGTACCAACGTCCAAAACAAACGCGAATTTTCACATGTGGGATGGGATATCATCCCTTGGAGTGACGCCGTTGTGTATTTGCTCTGGAAATATGGCGAAGGTGACATCTTACGTGGTCACTTCCTTCCAACGGCCCGATCACTAGTGTAAGAAGATGATTTTAGTTTCCAGCATGATAACGACCCAAAACACACTGTGGGCTACACAAAATAGTGGTTGTCGGACATAAACGATCACCTAGTTCCAACGGTCAGAATACTGTATGAAGAGTTGACAGCATGATGACGACACAGAACACAACAAAATAGTGGTTGTCGGACATAAACGATCACCTAGTTCCAACGGTCAGAATACTGTATGAAGATACAATGTTAACAGCATGATGACGACACAGAACACAACAAAATAGTGGTTGTCGGACATAAACGATCACCTAGTTCCAACGGCCAGAATACTGTATGAAGAGTTGACAGCATGATGACGACACAGAACACAACAAAATAGTGGTTGTCGGACATAAACGATCACCTAGTTCCAACGGTCAGAATACTGTATGAAGATACAATGTTAACAGCATGATGACGACACAGAACACAACAAAATAGTAGTTGTCGGACATAAACGATCACCTAGTTCCAACGGTCAGAACACTGTATGAAGATACCTGAGTTGACAGCATGATGACGACACAGAACACAACAAAATAGTGGTTGTCGGACATAAACGATCACCTAGTTCCAACGGTCAGAATACTGTATGAAGATACAATGTTAACAGCATGATGACGACACAGAACACAACAAAATAGTGGTTGTCGGACATAAACGATCACCTAGTTCCAACGGTCAGAATACTGTATGAAGAGTTGACAGCATGATGACGACACAGAACACAACAAAATAGTGGTTGTCGGACGAAAATATTGAAGTTTTAGACTGGCCGAACTACAGCTAAGAGCTTAACCCTATTGAGAATATATGTGGACTAATGAAGGGACTTAAAACGATTGAGGACATGAAGAAAGAAATATTGGGATACGCTGTCAGACGATTTCCTACAAATTTTGATCGGCAGTGTACCTAGATGCATTCAGTCGTGTATGGTAGGGCAAGGGGGTCTCACAAAGTAATAAAAAGATACTTAGACTGTCAGAGATTCATATCTCAACATACTCATTTACGTTAATGTTCTATAGTTAAGATACGTGTGTTAGATATTTGCCAAAATAATTTCTCAAAAATTTCTGGGTATATTATCATTTTGACATCACCGTGGCTTGCATGTTTTGTCAGACACCACCACAAAGAACAATTCCTTTGTGTGAGTGAGTGAGTGAGTTTATTTTTACGCCTCTTTTAGCAACAGTCATCAATATCTGGTCGGGGAACCCTAGACACTGGCTTCACACATTGTAGCAATGTGGTCAGTCAAACATGGCTCGAACCTGCGAACGCTTTAACCATTTGGCTATTCCTCCATCAAACACAGTCAACTAGGCATTCAAAATCGATTAGAGACTTATATCATAGCTGTGGAATGCAAACAATCGCGGAAAGGAATCGCGGAAGTTTGAAAGGTTGGTCTAGGAATGCCTACTACGATGCAACCGCGAGACTCGCAGCTGGCAAAGGAAGCATGGATGTTGTGTAACCAGACAATACTTCCCAGTGCCTGGCATATTTATACTAGTCGGTCATTATATAAACCTTATCAGTCGTCTTCTACAAGTATTCAACAACCTCGTTCAGAATGTACAAGCTTCTACAAGTTCTTCTCCTTGGTAAGTTGTATTTTTGTATATAAATTGAAATGTTTATTGAAATTAAATTCAAGAAAAAAAGTAATTATTCAACATTAAGTTTCAATTTTTATAGATGTTGGAGAGGTCGACATCTACGTATGTGGGATTGTTTTCTAATAACCATGTTACGGCATGTGTGACAGTACGTGCATTTGGTGATGAAAGGGAAAATGAAACTCTTGTTTCAAGCACATGAACCGAGAGCGACAACATAACCAACCATCTCTTTATAGCTAATATTTATCGACCGTAGACGCTCGTATCTGCTTTAATATAACACAGCCTTTGGAATACCATATTGACACCAGATATGTTTTCTCGTGGATGCATATCTCCACACTGCAATACCCTTCAAGTGATTGGTCTTACGCCGCTTTTAGCAATATTCTATCAATATTCCAGAAATTGCACACATTGTGCCCACGTGGGGATTCGAACCCGGGTCATCGGCTTAGTTAACCACTAGGGTACCCCACCGCCCCGCAATACCCTTGAAAGCTGCCTTAAACCGTTACAGGTCACTCACTCTCTAAACGACAGATTATTCTGAAAAATACTGAGACACACATTTTGAAAGAAGCAGTCATATCTTGAATATGCCAACCGTGGCGTATATAATGAAATGGATGCATTATATTATTAATATCTGAGGTTGTTGTTCATAATTATATTGACTTAAGGTATTAACCATACGTCATATGATTCCAGCCGTCCTGCTGGCCGTGTGTCGGGCATCTTGGAATGAATACGGTGACGAGTCAGGTCCACAGACGTATGAAGTCCGCTATGATGAACCTCCACAGGCGTTCCGCCAACCATCGACGGGTTGCTAGGCAACGAGCAGTGTTCATGATTGTACGTTAAAAAGAACTGGAATTATCTATGTGTTTGTTTCTAATATAACAACAGTATGGTTTTGTGATGTCGTGATAATTATTTACGTTTGTAAGGCATTTATAGCTGTGGAAATCATATGAATTAGTCTCTGACGATCAGTGATACAGTCATGGACATGAAGCTCAAGGCATTCATGTGTGGTTTCTGTAATTTGCATATTTCCAATCCAAATATAATTTCTCATTAAACAAGAGCTTTTTGCTTTAGTAGTAGTAGTAGTAGTAGTAGCAGTAGCAGTAGCAACAGTAGTAGTAGCAGTAACAGCAGCCTTAGCAGTAGATAGTAGTAGTAGTAGCAGTAACAGCAGCCTTAGCAGTAGATAGTAGTAGTAGCAGCAGCAGTAGCAACAGTACTAGTACTAGTAGCGGTAACAGCAGCCTTATCAGTAGGTAGTAGCAGTAGTAGTAGCAGTAACAGCAGTAGTAGCAGTAACAGCAGCCTTAGCAGTAGATAGCAGTAGTAGTAGTAGCAGTAGCAACAGCAGCAGTAGTAACAGTAACAGCAGCCTTAGAAGTAGATAGTAGATAGTAGTAGTAGCAGTAGCAACAGCAGTTGTAGTAGTAGCAGCAACAGCAGCCTTAGCAGTAGATAGTAGTAGTAGTAGTAGCAGCAGCAGCAACAACAGCAGCATTAGCAGTAGATAGTAGATAGTAGTAGTAGTAGTAGTAGCAGTAGCAACAGCAGTAGTAGTAGCAGTAACAGCAGCCTTAGTAGTAGCAGTAGCAACAGCAGTAGTAGTAGCAGTAACAGCAGCCTTAGCAGTAGATGGTAGTAGTAGTAGTAGTAGCAGCAGCAACAGCAGCATTAGCAGTAGATAGTAGTAGTAGTAGCAGCAGCAGTAGCAACAGCAGTAGTAGTAGCAGTAACAGCAGCCTTAGTAGTAGCAGTAGCAACAGCAGTAGTAGTAGCAGTAACAGCATCCTTAGCAGTAGTAGTAGCAGTAGCAGTAGCAGCAGCAGCAGTAGTAATAGTAGTAGTAGTATTAGCAGCAGCAGCAGTAGCAACAGTAGTAGTAGTAGCAGTAACAGCAGCCTTAGTAGTAGTAGTAGTAGTAGTAGTAGTAGTAGTAGTAGTAGTAGTAGTAGTAGTAGTAGTAGTAGTAGTAGTAGTAGTAGTAGTAGTAGTAGTAGTAGTAGTAGTAGTAGTAGTGATGCTAGCGTAATAGTAGTAGTGGTTGTAGTTGTGGTGTTAATAGTAGTAGTGGTAGTAGTAGGAGTAGTAACAGTAGCAGCTAGTAGTAGTGTCAGTATCAGTTTAATATTAATGATACAAACAGCGACCACTATGACACATATCTACTTCCTTTATCAATTTATTTAATTTGCTAGAATGTCAGTTATGCTTTTGTCCTGTCAGAATATTTTCATATTCCTTTTACAGACCCCGGTCAGGTGGAACATCAAATCACCATGACATCATCTACATTCATTAATAAACACAATTTTATACCTATACCAATGGGTGAAGTTATTTTTTTCACAATCTTCCAGTGGTGGTTTTGACCTTCCATATCAGTTCAATGCTCAGCACTTTACCGGTGTCAGCATGTCATGGAAAAGTCTTCTTGGAGGATGGAGATTTTCAAATGTATCGACTATATGTGGACAACGGTTCCATTTTTCTTGCCTTTACGAGCAGACAATGTGGTATTATATATTCTATTGATACATGTTGGACCAATGTGACACTAGGTTCTGTGAAATGCAACACCACCTGTCAGAAAAGAACATATTTAATTTCCCCCCGAAATGATGACTGGTTGCCTAAAAGGAATTCTTAGGCTGCGTTTTCACGTTACGTCTTGTAATAGCTAAATGAACAAATAAGAACATACCGAGAATCCTGTCAGGAAATATCATCCAGCAGGAATTATGAACACTCGGAGACTAATATCCAGAACAGCCATAAACAGGTCACCATAGCAACTCGAAAGTGATAACAGCCATAAACAGGTCACCATAGCAACTCGAAGTGATAACAGCCATAAACAGGTCACCATAGCAAACTCGAAGTGATAACAGCTATAAACAGATACCATGGCAACTCGAAAGTGAATGTGTGTTTGACTCTGAGTTTTCTTTTTCTATTTTATATCTATTAGATAATTATATACTAACAGAAATTAATATGCGAACACATGAAGTGCTCCTTTATTTTTTTCCAGAATTCCACTCACAGTGAAATATATACTTCCATCAAAAGTTTGGACCCACTAGTCATTTACAACAGGCAACTGTACTAAACGCATTTTTGCAAAATATTCCATGCTGTTAAAATGTACTGTTTACACATGAACCGATGTATTGTTAAGCAAATATGTAACTTTGAAAAAAATATATTGTCATGAGCTCAATAAATGAAAAAAATCAGCGAACATTTATGAATTCTTTACAAAAGTTTACACCCAAACGCAGCTGTGCACGTACATAATATTTGCATATAATTTTCAGCAATTTGACGCATCATCCTCGCGCATGTCATCTGCATATATGGTATATAGTTGGTTTCCCCAAGTTAGTGGACAGATCTATATTGTGAGTGTTTTAAGCGAGTCTAAACTTTTAAAGGAAGAATATATAAAATGGAAAAGAATAATGGCAGATTGTTCTTTCATGTGTCCGTTTATTCGTTTATATGGGTACGCGTTTTCAACTTAGTTTAATCCCTGGGCTATAATATTCTTTTCAGTATTTTCAGAACAGTGGTAATTTCTCCATAGTTGATATCTATATTGTTTCCGTCTCAAAAAAGTTAACCTCATTACAGTTTAATAATCAGGACTTTTCGAAAAGTGTGCAAAACTATTATTTCGGAATTTCGTGTATTCATTTGCAGATTGATTTGGTGATTTTCCCTTTCATCTTTACGAAATTCTCTACAGTTTCCCTTCCGAATACTTTCAAATTTTAGTCTAAATGGGTTTTAAGTTTTAGACATCTGCTAAAAGTATGTCCTGTTTAAAGAGTCCTATATTAGTTGTTTTATTCTTCACGTTTTCGTTTTTACCAAAACCTATTTGACCTGTTTGATTAGCGTGTGTTATTTGCACTTCCTGTGGTGGGCCAGCCTAGTGGGTAAAGCGTTCGAAGAGCCCGGTTCGATTCCCTTCATTGGTCCAATGTGTGAGGACCATTTCTGGTGTATATTGCAGGAATATGGCTTAAATGCGGCGTTTAACACACTCACTCACTCGTTGCTCTTCGAATTTAATGCGTGCAGTATTACCTTGCACGTGCGAGGTGTATCTGGCGTTCTTCTTGGGCAGATTGATCAGCTGTCACCCTGCGTCACATGAACAGGTGGGACAATTACACACTTTCTCACTGACCAAAACTTAAAGCATCCGTGAGTCGTTCAGTAGGAAAGTAATTTAAATATTGACATGTGTCTTTTTGTTTGTTTGTTTCTTAACGCTACACTCAGCAACATTCCAGTAAATTGTCTGACTGGACACGACAATCCAGTGATCAAGCGCATGAGCAATCAAGTGAGCAAACCTGCGCATCTATGCACTTAACGCCCCTTCCGACTAGCGTGTTTTGAGGACCATGCAGAGCGCATTGATAATCAACCAATGAATAATTATCAAATAAATGATCCAAGATGAACAAACCCGTATTCAAAACCAACCACACTAATGACACTCTGGTCACATTAAAAGTCAGTCGACAATGCCTTGCTATTATTTCACAGGATTGTGGGTAATAGCCTTGCTATTAATTCGCTGGTCTGTTTCCTCTGAGTGAGCGAATGTTATTTTCAGCTGTTTTTAGAAATATTCCACAAATATCATGGCGGGGGACACCAGAATTGGGTTTCACGATTTGCACCACTATGGGGAATCGAATCACGGCCGTTTATGTGTTTAGCGAAAGCTTCGACTACTGAGCTACTCCACCATCCTAACAATACTGTGTAACTTAAGAGGACAATTGTTACATGTTTAATTAGGTTCCACACACAAAAAAGATACACTAAGAAGGCCTAGAACAATGATGAAACAGATACTGATTGTGTTTTTTTTGTGTGTGTTTACACACGGTGGGGTGACCAAGTAGTCAAGGCGTCAGCTCGTCACGCCAAAAAAATCTGTTCAATTCCCCGTGTGGGTACATTGTGTGAAGTCCATTTCCGTCAAAGGTAAATAGACTCATTTATATTGCACATACCATAAAGTATCGAAACATGCTGTTCGATGTACGTAAAACATATGTGTTGACTTCTCCCTAGGGAGCTGATTTGTTAAAAGAATGCCAGAAAATGTTCCTGATCAGTACTAGGTGCGTGTATATGTAAACAGCCTATAAAAATACTACCACATGGCTTTGCTGCGTTTTCTTCGTTTCTTTCTTACTTTGCCGAACACGTTCCTCACAGTCGGACACACGTGATTCAGAAATTGAACAGATTTTTATATCTCACGGGCGGTATGAAATTAAAGAATGGAGGAAAGGCGCCTTCAACGGAATTTGGACTGATGACACCATAGTTGTAACTACAGACTGCTAACCGCAAACCACGAGACTCGCAGCTGGTAAAGGAAAGAAGGGTGTTGAATAACCAGATTATACTTCCCAGTGCTTGGCATATTTATCCTGGTCGGTCATTATATAAACCTTATCAGTCGTCTTCTACAACAAGTATTCATCAAACCTTTTCACAATGTACAAGCTTGTACAAGTTCTCCTCCTTGGTAAGTTGTGGTATTTTTGTGTATAAATTGAAATGTTTATTGAAATTAAATTCAAGAAAACTAGTTACTGTAGTTATTCAACATTAACTTCAATTTCCATATACGCTGGAAAGATGTTTACGTCTAATTATGTGTGACTCTTTTCTAATAACGGTTTTAAAATATACAGATTATCTTCTTAATGCGAAAACTTCTCATTCCTGTTCGCCTATGTTACAGGATACTTACTAAGAACCACCACCTCTCCAAATGTTTGTTCTGTTCGAGTGTCTCTAGCTATAGGCGTGTCTACGTATGTGCTTGTTTGAGTTAGATACATAAAAATATGAAAAATGAAAAATGGAAGACGCTGGTATGCATGTGAAACACATGTGCGCTTTCTTTAATCACGCCACTAAGTGTCCACATATCCCACTCTGAGACACAGAAATATTATTTTTGAACATCATATAGTCATAAGCGAAGCGAAACGTTTTAAGATATACATGCCTCAACAGCGACAACATAAACAGGTTTAGCATTTTCGTTTTCACTAATTACATCTAAACTGCTGCACACAGCCTTAACTTAGCCATGCTCCATGGCTTTGCTGAATGCTACCCCCATGGAGGTGCAGTAATTCTATCCTATAGCGAGGATGGGGGATAGTCTAAGGACGTCAGTTTTTGTAGTGGGCTGTGGAATATTTATGTTTTTTTAAAAAAAAGTATCATATAAACTGTTACTATTTCTCTTTGAGACTTTTTTAAGTCTGTCTTTAAGTTTGTTTTCTTGCATTCCGCCTCGTTTTGGAATTGTTAGTAGGACACCCGATTAAAAGACGGTAACTGTGTCTGATGCACTTCTTTCGTTTATTTATTTATTTATTTATTTATTTATTTATTTATTTATTTATTTATTTATTTATTTATTTATATTTTTTATTTTTTGCTAGATGTGATCAACATAGTGACGAAAGTCACTGACTAAAGAATTGCTTGACACCATGGAAGATATGATGTGGAAATCTGAAAGACATACACGATACGTTGTATATAAATGCAGCCTCATATGATGAATATTTCAGTTTGTTATTGGACAACAGTTTGGTAGGACAAATTCACGTGTACGTGAACATGTGTTCATATGATAGGGCTGGCGTACTGGCATCTTAGAATGAACATGGTGACGGATCAAGTGGGTCTTAAACCGTCAAAGGTCATTTCCTTAACGACAGCTTGACACTATACACATGCAGTTTGGAAAACACTGAGGCACGCAATTTAAAAGAAGCAGTCATATCTTGAATATGCCAACCGTGTCGTATATAATGAAATGGATGCATTATATTATTAATATCTGAGGTTGTTGTTCATAATTATATTGACTTAAGGTATTAACCATACGTCATATGATTCCAGCCGTCCTGCTGGCCGTGTGTCGGGCATCTTGGAATGAATACGGTGACGAGTCAGGTCCACAGACGTATGAAGTCCGCTATGATGAACCTCCACAGACATTCCGCCAACCATCGTCGGGTTGCTAGGCAATGAGGTGTGTTCATAACGGTAACTCAGTAAGACTTAAACATGAAGTTAGCAATTCTAGGGAGTAAATATGAGTTAATGAATAAAGCAAGTTTTGTATGAAATCCAAGTGAACCACTCTGGCCTTATTTGAGTGTGATCTGAATTTGATTGTCTGAGACCCGCAAAATTATTGTGATGGTGAATGGACAAACTGGGCTTTTAATTAGGGGCAGTGGGATGATAGCCTTGTAGCTAAAGCGTCCGTGCGTCACGCCGGAGACTGGGGTTCGATTTATCACATGGGTACAATGTATGAAGTCCATTCCTCATATCCCTCCCGTTGTGATATTGCTGGAATACTGTAAAAGTGGCGAAAAATTGAAAATTGATCTATGTTGATATTTTTTATCAACGATATATACGACATGAAATATCCGCTTTCTCAATACAGTGGAAGCTGTCAAAACCGGCATCTGCCCAATCCGCCAAGTTGTCAACACAGGCATAAGGTCTCAGTCCCATTCATGACATGTACATTTATCATCAGCTCTACAATCCGGCACCTTGCCTAAACCGGATTATTTCTTCAGTCCCTATGAGTGCCGGTTTAGACAGCTTACACTGTATTCATTTCAATGCCCTCATAATTTCTGTTATTTTTTTCAGAAGTTAAACACGTAAAGTGGAACAACGTATTGCCTGCTGTAATACGGTGTCGTTTCCTTCCTCGTCGCCGTCGCTCCAACATTTCACTGATGCCGACTGCAAATCCCTGTTTTGACATTTACTACAGGTTTTCGAAGTTTTTCATGAGAAATATTGCCTTGCCTTTTCAGTGTATTTGTCCCACCGGTGGGGCAAGATAAGCTCACCTTTACGTGAACACCTGGTGCCATCACTATTTGATATTGATTCATGCATCCACTTTGTATATCATTATGTCATTCACTGGGTTGCCCAGTCCAGACAGCTATACAGATATAATATCAGTGTGAGTGGGCAAACAAATATGCTCACAGTACGGTCTGAATTGTACAGTCGATTTTGCTTTTAGCTTTTAGATATTTTAATTGATGTGGAAAGGCTTTTTATCGGTGTGCATTTATAAATAAAGTTTCACGCTCAAAACGTTGTTTGTTTATTGTGCATGTAATACCCTGTGGTTGATAATAATTATTATTGTACTGACTTTGATCTATCAGTTTCAAGTTAGACATAAAATTACCCTAAATTACAATAGACATGACGAATACTTAATCTGGAGTCACTCAGGACATTTCAAAAGATTTAAATTTAGAATACTTACTATGAGTCATGTTATATCGTTTCAAACTCTCAACAGTAGTGATGTGATAGATACAATAATATTTGTTTTGAATAAATTCGTCTGTGACATATTGCATTTAATTGAGTGATGTTTACTCTGAGTTTAGTCAATTGGATAAATTATTTTATTTAAAATTTGACACAGAAGACTGGTTTGATGTCGATATAGATTTCATGATAAGCTTCACGTTAGCACAGAGGAATTCAACCATATGATCCGAAACGGGGAGAATATTCATAAAGCCTGTGTAAGCGAAACATGGAATATGCTTGAATGAGTGTGGTTTTACGCCGCTTCCAGCATTATTACAGCAATATCACGGTGGGGGACACCAGAAAATGGCTTCACACATCGCTGCTACAAGGAGAATTGAACTCAAGTCGTGAATCACTTTGCTTACCAACCCCAGCCCAAGCCCACCCACTCCACTAAACAGGGAATATATCAATCCATGTTCAGGCTGTAACGGTGATGAAGGACACAGCAGGCCAGCCCTATCACAGCAAGGGGTGTGTGGGGGTGTGTGGGTGTGTGTGGGGGTGTGTGGGGCGGGTGGTTGGGGGTGGTAGCCTAGTGGTTGAAGCGTTCGCTCGTCATGAAGAAGACCCAGGTTCGATTCCCCACATGGGCACAATGTGTGAAGCCCATATCTGCTATCCCTGGTCATGATATTGCTAACATATTGCCCAAAGCGACGTAAAACCGTACTCACTCTCTCAATATCACAGCAACCTGAAACTTGTCGAACCTTTCACGTGCAATCAACAAAACCTGACAGTAGAAACCGTTTTGGTTCCAGATTCTTGACCCTGGTGGGGCAAGGGACGCAACTGCGCACGGCCACTTACGGCGCCTCAACATTCATCAGGGATGTCATTAAAATACATAAAATCAGAGACCGGGTTCCACAATTTACCAAATATAAGAAGAACGAAATGAAAATACAGGGCATGGATAGTTCTGTACGAAAAACCACAATGAATAATAATGACATATTTTTTAAACTATAAAACCACCTTGCCTCGCCAAAAATGTTTCTCGAACAAACGTAAGTGTACACGAAGCAGCGTGTCCAGCTGTGGTCAACATTAGTTAGCCATGTATGCAAGCGTTACATATTTGGTGCTTTCAGATAAACTATATATACCGTTGGAAATATGATCTGAAATGCAATACCAGTCATACAGAAATGCATAGAATACACTCACATGACAATTTTATATTTTGTTTATTCATGAAGCATTCAATAAAAATGCAATAGTTGTGGTTGCACGATGATAATCATATGTTCCGTTTGGTGCACGAGTGCAACCGTTTAAGATTTTTATTGGACAATTTTTGTCTTAAACTGCGCGACAATGTCATGGATAGGAAATGTAAAGCAGAATTCACAAGCAAGTTGCGACAGTCTTGAGATGAGATAATAACAGTAAAAGGTCAAATACCAGTCAATATTTGTCAGAAACTGTTAACATACCGAGATTGAATGTTGAACGCATAGACCATTTCTATTGTATGGTCTTTGCTGAACGTCACTCACAGGACTTATACACCTGGAGAAACTGTGCATATTCTTTCAATGTACTCCAGAACATTACATAGAGGGATCGGTACCAGTGTTCCAGCTTCAGTTAGACTAAATATGGTCAGAGAAGAGTAAGACAGTCGATACACGAGATCCTGTGTTCATATGCTGCCATTGAGGCTGAAAGACATGCGCTTGGTTTGAGGAGGGTATCCGTCGAAACAATAGGTATCAATTTTCAGAAGAGGAAAAAATCCAGAAATGTAGTGCAGTGGTTAGAGCGTCCGCCCTGAGAGCGGAAGGTTGCGGGTTTCATCCCCGTTGGCATCATACCAAATGACGTTAAAATATGGTATCTCTGATCTGCCGCTCGGCATTAATGGGTCCAAGGGCTGGTCGGCTGAGTGTCAGTACAATGTGTCCTGAATGGGGTATTCTTACTTAACTGCGTGGTAATATCAGCGAACTAGTACAAGCAGCAACACATACACACGCATGGACGTCATCACATCATTGAAATATTCTTAAGTACGACGTTAAATCCTACTTCACCTCACCTGTGTTCAGTTTCACCCTACTTCACCTCACCCCACCTCCATATACTTCCATCCCCACCAAGACACATGGGTGTATACTGTGTTCAGTTTCACCCTATTTCACCTCACCCCACCTCCACATACCTTCATCCCCACCAAGACACATGGGTGTACACTGTGCTCAGTTTCACTCTACTTTACCTCACCCCACCTCCATATACCTCCATCATCATCAAGACACATGGGTGTATACTGTCTTCAGTTTACATACAATCGCCAAAGGCTCACAAAGTACAATGATTTCCTAACATATATTTTTTTAAGATAAGGAAACATGGAGTATAATATCCCTTTCCTTATTTGTGTTTGAAATAATGTTAATGTTAACAACATGCTTGATACAACATTACATTCCATTAGCAAGTCGCTTGCAGCTTTTTGAATGTTCCAACGGCTATCACAGCGACCAGTCAATGAACCCAGTTGGACAAGGACAGATTATCGATATTCTACAGGAAGAAGACTGTCAGATGACGTTCTTTTCACATTGTTGAGCTGTGTTTTGGGCAGAGATATACATATATATATATAGATCAACTTCACTTCATTCTCATTACCGGTTTTTTATTCAGTCGTCGACGATCAACATATAGCAGCATGCAGTGGATATATTTTTCACTTTTCATGTTGGGTATGTTGTTTTTTATTCGCAGTATTTTGAAACGAAATGTAAGCATTTTTTGTGTGATGTAGTGCATTAAATATGTCCAGATTGCAATCAGCTACGTGATGACTTTTACATCATGCTCTCTTCAAAAAGACTTTATGAGTGAGTGAGTTTGTTTTTACTCCGCTTTTTGCAATATTCTAGACTAATTCTTATTCTCTAAATTTTAATATAATTTTTTGTTAACAAACTAACCCATATGCATTGGAAAGGAGCCCCATGAAGACCAGGACACGTGGGGAAATCTAGATTTGCTTTACTTGGGGATTAAGCATTGCGGGGAGGACTTGGCTATACGGAAAATAATGTGCTTCAGGATCTACATTTTCGAAGCTCTCTTAGTGATAAGATTTTCGTAAGTTAATGTTAATGTATGACACTTACGACTATCTCCGCGCTAAGAGACCTGCGAAAATCTAGGCAGAGGGGCTGTGAGATAGACTATCAATATTCCAGCAACATCACAGCAGACCCTCACTATTGACCCTCACACATTGTACCCAAGTGGGGAATCGAACCTGGGCCTTCGGCGAGACGATCGAATGCTTTAACCACTAGGCTACCGCACCGCCCTCAAACTGTATGATCAGGGGGACGACCTAATGTCAACGTGGGACAGTTGAGCATGGCCTTTCTTCGTTAATTTTGAAACCCGTTTTAAATCGCTTCTTCAAACAAATTCAACTTTCATCATAGTCCTGTTCTTCCGTGCTTGCTTTAGAAAATTAACATTTTCAGTCATAACATTCATAACAATCAGTAAAGCTTTCGGAAGTTTTCATGTTTAATATGTGGAGACATTTCCAAATCTGAAGTCAGTGACAAGTACGATTTCCAAGGCATTTCCTCAGTGTGTTTCTGTGTTCTTTCCGGTGAATGGTTGATGTGCCCTTGCATGCATTTGTCATTCTCTAACGTTAGCGTTTTACTTCCTTACTGCACATATAGAAGAACCACAATACAACGATACTATTCGCCTGTCCTATATCGAATAATAGAATAATAACCTTTGTCTTTTTGTCTCAAACGACCGCAGTTCTCTTCAGCCAGTCGTTTGCTCTATTCAGGGAGATTGAATTAGCACCTCCCTCGCCGAAAATGGAAGTACGGGGTAAGCTTGATGTTTTATCTTTTCCTTAGATAGTCACTTCAAAGTGAAAGTAAATGCGCTGTTAATTCCAAATACCACTCGTACTTATGGGTAGTGAGTGAGTTTAGTTTTACGCCGCACCCATAATACTTCAGCTACATGGATATAAGGGTAGTAAAAGGGGTAGGCTACTGCAAACGCTCTCGTGTTGTTGTGATATCAGAACCAAAACATGAATACTGAATGGAAGTATTCCGAGATGGGATGTGGTTAAATCTTTAATATACATGACTGTAGACACGAACTGCATGTACAAACACATGTTTTTTTTCTAACAGTTTGCACTTTAGTTCTGCAAAAATCAGATAAAATATTATGCTGATAACATATCTGAGATAAAGTAGGTATCAGCCGAATATCCATGCAATATGACACATGTGTGTGAATATCCATGCAATATAACACATGTGTGTGACACAGGAGTCTGGGAAATATAGGTTCAATAGTTAATGCTCATTATGTGTAAAAAAAGATCGCACATGAAATTTTACCCAGTTTAGATGTTCGTTTTTCTCTTTACATTTTTGTGGACTTGACTCCTTACTAAACTTTCATTTTCTTTTCATTTTCTCATGATGTTATTATTGTTCCTTTACAGAAGCAATCAACTTTGGTGGATCAAAACGAGTCAGCATAAAGTTCAAGCAGTGAATTCATGACCTTCGCTATGTTGCATTGTATCCCCATTGCATATTCAGTGGAAGCTGTCAGTACCGGCACTCACTGGGCCTGATGAAATAACCAGGTTTAGACAATGTGCCGGATTTTAGAGCAGTAAATGTACAAACCACGGATGGGACTGAGATTTCATGCAAGTGTTGACAACTTGCCGGATCGGACAGATGCCGTTTTCGCCTTCTTCCACTGTAAATACATATCACGCAATGAACATTTACTGGTACTGTTATACTTTGCTGTTCAACGCAACACACTTGAAAAAAATACGCCATATCATCGGTGTGAAAGATGCATTTCAGATTAATTTGATCTTACAAAATTAATCAAACTGACTGATGGCCAAATTAATCAGGGGTCCCTTTCACGAAGAAAACTTTACTACGGTTGACATCAACTCGCTTTCTTTAACATTGCGGTAGGGTTAGCTTACATAATTAGTGAGTTACGATAACATTTAAAGTGCATTAGATACAGATACCTTGGAAGAATTGGTGGCTTCGAGTACCAAGAATAGATTTGATCACCTGAGGCTTTATATACTGAACTGATCATCTCAGGTACTATGTGTAGCATTCACCACCACAGGTACTATTTGTAGAATTGATCATCAGAGGTGCCATGTGCAGAATGTATCATCTCAGGTACTATGTGTAGCATTCATCACCACAGGTACTATTTGTAGAATTGATCATCAGAGGTACTATGTGTAGAATGTATCATCTCAGGTACTATGTGTAGCATTCACCACCACAGGTACTATTTGTAGAATTGATCATCAGAGGTACCATGTGTAGAATGTATCATCTCAGGTACTATGTGTAGCATTCATCACCACAGGTACTATTTGTAGAATTGATCACCACAGGTACTATGAGTAGAATTCATCACCCTAGGTACTATGTATAGAACTGACCACCACAGGTACTGTGTGTACAACTGACCACCACGGGTACTGTGTGTAGAATCGATCACCACGGGTACTATGTGGGGAATTTATCGCCACGGGTACTATGTGTAGAAGTCATCCCCACAGGTACTATGTGTAGAATTCATCACCACAGTTACTATATGTAGAATCATTACTACAGGTACTATCTGTAGAATTGACCACCACAGGTACTATATGGGGAACTGATCACCACGACGACATGGTGCTAAAGTGATCATCATGAAAACCCTAGTTAGAACTGATTTCCATAATCCATTCGTTGCTGTAACCAGTTCTAATATGCATACCCTAGGTGCCAACAAATGAGGATAAGATGCTCACAAGGAATAACCTAACTGATTATGTGTTCCATTGTTCAAACAACGGGCATATTTACCTCGGAGTTAATAGATTCTCAGGACTAAAACGACACAATTTCCAGGTCAACGTAAACACTGATATGTGCAACATACAATAACGTCCTATTCCTGAAAATGACAACAAAATAATTTCAAATTTTAGAATATTTATTACGTCTTCATTTTGATGATCTGACTAATGTGTGAAAAAGGTACATGCAAAATATAACATACTGAATTCTACATTCTGAATTCTTCTGAGAAGGAAGACAATTTTACTGAAAAGTACAAAATAACATGCAATACACAATGTGCAGGCGGCACTATGTAAACATACAGTAATTAACACATTTTTTTCAAGTATTTTTAAAACACAATATCATACATGCAGAACAGCATTACCAAAATATGTTTCTTTCAACATTCATTTGCCTTCATGTAATTGATTCATAATATTTTCATAATTCAGGCACATGACATGCAATACAGTGTAGAATGGTCTTTTGGAAAATTATATCATTTTAATATTACTGATACCACCTTGTGCAAGTTAGTATAAAGAAGTGGGCTGCAAGTTGCCGGAAGCTGTAAACCCGTACAGGCAGGGGCAGTGACAAAGATATTTGTGTCTCCTTGGCTCCTCGGTATACTTAAGGCAAATGCGTTTTTAAGCTGCTAAAACGCACATATATGCAGCCTCTGTAAAATTCAAACATTTGTCGATACAATCGATCATCGGACACAAATTGCGTACATTTTCAAGTGTAAACAGAAATACTGTCATGAACTGTAACGTAATGGTCACCATAACTGATGATTTTCGGGTCAATGTGATATTTAATTTCACAAAATTGAAGCCAAATGTATAACTGGCTTAAAAAGACAAAACAAGCGTACAAAGGCAGACGTTCGTGGGCCGGTCGGTCTTTGTCGTGCCTAGCCAGCTGTAGTCAAAACGATGGGAAGGTAGTTGCTGTGACTACCGCCACTGCCGCCGTCTTTGAGGAAGGGGATAGGAATTGGGACGGGGAAATCCTCGGATGATGTATCCGAGGACTCGGACGATCCCCCGCAGCCGGAGCTACCTGAGCTCCCGGAATCCGATGAAGAGTAAGACTTGGGCAGGGAGTGGTGATGGTGGTGGATAATGGTCTCTTCGCTGCTGCTGAAGCTGCTATCGCTGCTTTCTGTGTTTTCCACGATGTCCTTCTCGGGGTCCTCGTTGTCCTTCTCGAAGTAATAATGATAGATGTGTTCGGGGCTGTTGGTGGAAGTGTCATAGGAAATTCTTCTGGAGACTACACGGCGGTGGTGGTAGACTTCTGGAGACTTTCTCTTATGGTCGTAACCTTCGCGCCGATGGCGATGTCCACCTGAACTATGCCGACGATGTTCACTGCGACTGTAGTGACGACGTCCATGGTCACTGCGATGGTGACGGTGGCCGTGACGATGGTCATTGCGATGTTGACGGTGACGGTGGCTAACGCTTCTGCTTTCGCGGCGGTGGCTTCTTCGATGGTGTTGTTCGCTCGCATATGTAACTGCAATACATACTGCAAAACGAAAATATGTACATGATGAATACAATAATAACGATGTAAGGATATGAATTATACATTGTACCTGGGAAAATCTGCTTTACTTGTACCGTCACAAGAACACTTTATATGCCTTCGTTATGTCTATGACCCGTGAAGATCCGGGGTAGAACAGGTCTTCAGCAACCCATTATCATTATGTGAAGTTGCCCGGCAGATGGGTAAATCAAAAAGTGTAATTTCACGCCTGTGGGATACGTACCGTCAAACGGGTGGGGTTGCAACGAGACCTGGGCGTGGTAGACCAAAATCAACGACACCACGACAGGATCGTCTCATTACGTTAACTGTTCTACGCGATAGGTTTAAATCGGCCCCTGCCATCAATAGAGAATTCCGCACACTCACTGGAAGACGCATTTCAACCTCAACCGTTAAAAACCGACTCTATCAAGCTCGTCTGAAAGCAAGACGGCCTTTTAAGGGTGTCACCCTTTCAGCTCAGCATAAGCGCCAAAGATTGGCATGGGCTAGGCAGCATCAGGGACGGGCTATGTGCCACTGGCGTTACACCATGTTCTCTGATGAGTCAAGGTTTTGCCTACGATTCACAAATGGCAGAAAACGTTGTTGGCGTCGGAGCGGGGAGCGATATGCCAGAGCAGCAATTCTTGACCATGATCGATATGGAGGTGGTAGTGTCATGGTTTGGGGTGGGATTACACATGACAGACGATCAGATTTGGTCATCATTAACGGAGCCATGACTGGTCAGCGATACGTTGACCAAATATTGCGTCCTGTTGTGGCTCCGTTGGCAAGATGATAATGCCAGACCACATCGGGCCCGAAGTGTCTCCGCTTATCTCCGACAAGAAGGTATCCAGACATTGGACTGGCCCTCTAAGTCCCCAGACCTGTCCCCAATTGAACATCTCTGGGACGTTCTTGGTCGAAGGGTGTACGCCAGGGACCCAGGACCCGCCAACCTGGCCCAGCTTGGTGCAGCTCTCCAAGAGGAATGGCGGGCAATACCACGGGCAACCATCCGGAAATTGATTAACAGCATGCCATCAAGGTGCCGTGAATGTGTTGCCCAACATGGTGGACACACCAGATATTGAACTTGACGCCTAAAATTGATTTAGTGGATCTTTAAAGCAGTTTCAAATTCGCTATTGTTTCATTAGTTCCCTTATTTCTTGTCGGTAGTATATACAGGCCGCAGCCATATAGCTGGAATATTGCTGAGTGCGGCGTAAAACTATACTCTTTCACTCATTTTGTCTATGGAAGGAACCTTAGTCAGTGCGTTTACACACAATGATCCCGGTTTAGGAATGGTGTTCAGAAGTGCTTATGTTGATCACTGGATTGTCTTGGCCAGTATCAGTTATTTACAGACCGTCGCCATATGACTGAAATACTGCTGAGAACGGTGTTCGGTGTTAGACAACAAACAAGCAATACAAACAAACAAAACAGAAAACTTTGTAAACAATAGATCTTCCACCTGGCATCTATTTGTCTCCCTTGTGGGGTTACGGATTATCGAGTGGTCTTCATCGTACATCACTACGCATGTTAGCCGCGCCTGAAGCCATAATCGTAGAGATTCAAACTTCAGCCTTAGTCAAACATTAATATTTCAATTATTTGCAGATCAGTTTACATTGCCAGTTTTTAACAAGTATTACTTGCTTCCACAATAAAATGAGATATTGCATTATAAACACAAACACGACATTCTTCTTTATGTTACAGAACAAACAAACAAACAAACAAACAAACAAACAAAAACAACAACAAAAAGGCTTATACTCCTATGACATTACCAGGGCTAGAGTTTACAAGAGTAAATGTGTTCAGTTTTAGACCGCTTTTTGGCAATATTCCAGCAACATCATGGCGGGGAACACCAGAAATGGCCTTCACACATTGTATCATGTGGGGAATCAAACCCGGATCTTTGGCGTGGCGAGCGAAACCTTTAACCATAAGGCTAACCCATCGACCCTCTAGTTTTGACCAATTTGAAAGCAAATATACTTTGCAGAGTGTTTAATACGTGTCAAAAGAAAATACGAAGCATTTGGTATATGTGTTCGTTGTGAGTATGGTCTGTCATGCATCACCACACGAACGTCACCGCCATATAGCTATGTATACGTAATGAGCAGGTACAGGCATATATTTTATTACCATCATTTGCAGTATGCTCGCTGAAACGTAACTCACAAAAACGAGTTTGTTTGTTTTGATGTTAACGCAAACGCTTTTAGATGTTAACGCAAGCGTTTTAAGATGTTAACGCAAGCATTTTTAGATGTAAACGCAAGCGTTAACAGCGAGTGAGTGCGTTTGTGTTTTTTCTTTTTAGTTTAATCACAGAGGCTTCATGTGGGAGGTAATTACAAATAATTAGACGTTTACCACATTGCTGAAACCCACGAGAACAGGTATGGCGTGAACCCGCGATCATTGGATCCTGGCGTGCCCAAGGGAAGCAACTTTTCTCGAGAAATTGCGACGGTCCCACGGATTAACACATTTAATTCACGATTATAGTTATAGAGATAAATGAATATAAATTGTATAATTTTAATGCGTAATTAGTTTCTACTCCTTAATTAAATGTGTATGGTTCTGAAAACATAACGGTTTGCCAAAGAATGCATATCTCAAAGACTGCATATTGACAACTAGTTTGAAAGGTATTTTAGAGTTTTAGAGTGACTAGAAGGTGTAGCCTACTAGTTAAAGCGTTCGCTCGTCACGGAGAAGGATCGGGTTCGATTTCCCACGTGGGTACAATATGTGAAGCCCATTTCTGGTGTCCCCGACCGTGATATTGTTGGTGTATTGCGCAAAGCAGCGTAAAACCTAACTCCCTAATATTCATTTTATCATAAGCGACATATATTACATAGCGCTATGTTTCTTCACTCAGTATGAAAATGGTTCCATGATATTTTTTGTCCTTTATTACGCAAGCGGCGTAGAACTCAACTCACTCACTCCCTCACTCACATTATAAGGCAAGCAATGATCTGTTTTTCAATCCAGAAGTCATTCAAATGGGTCTATTTGGTTTTAGATTCACTCAGATACAGTTCTCGTGAATGAAATTTGTTAATAAGAGGACAGAAGCTGCAAGGCGAAGGCAAGGGTAACACATGTAAGACATTATATAGAAGACGTACATTGTACAATTTCCCGATATTAGTACTGTCCGTGACTCAGTGTGCATTCATATAAGACTTGCATAAAAGCATCTGTTACATACAGATAATAGCTTTAGATATCACATTACCTGGATACAATTTACCGTCACACCGACGTCGTTCTGAATAACGCATGTCTTTACAACACATGCACAATTTAAACGGACATATGATAATTTGGAAGTCCGTGCTCTTCATATACAGCCTTCATTGCAACCACCGCAAAGTAGGAAATGCCCAAATTCGTCTTGACAAGCACGTTAGGAACATTGCTAGAAGTGGCGTAAAACTGATCTCACTCATTAGGTCACAGAATCATATACACATTCCAAACGGGTATGAAATAGGAAAGGAAACAATTTCTCAAACTTCAAATCATGTACCTGTCTGCAAAGATTACCGCACAACCCCAGTAAATATATTAGCAACATATAGATATACAACTGTACTTGAATTTTTAAAATTTTCCTCTTTTCCTAACTTTCCACTCATTTAGTATGAGTAGTACATAAAGAGGTTCCTACTGGTATAATTATGCTACTTCATAAGACAGGCAGCAAGTGTAACCCAAATGATTATAAGGGAATTTCTTTATTAAATGTTATAAGCAAACTTACAGTTTCAAAGTAAAGATTGAAAGTTTATTTAGATATCTGTGAACTGGTTGATGAATACCAAGGAGGCTTCATAAAGGATCACTCGACTGTTGACAGTTTTTTTTAGTTTTTTTTAAAGGCTATTGTACAGAAACATATAACTTGTAAAGGTGATAATCTATCTGTTGTTTTCATAGATTTTTGGAAGGCCTTTATATGGTATATAGGCACAGATTATTATATGTTCTTTTACAAAACGGAATTCACGGTATATTTTTTTACTTCGATACAAAATATGTACAGAAATGTTACAGCCACTGTATCTTATGATTTGGATAGAACTATTTTGATATTTTGTGGTGTTCATCAAGGTTGTGTCCTCAGCCCTGTATTGTTTGCTTTCTTCATTTATGATCTCAAACTGTCATTAGAAACTAAATTTCCAGACGGCATATTTATATCCGATGAAGTGCTATACATCATGACATTGTGGTTTGCCGATGATGCGAGTTTGGTCGCTGACCCTGCTGTTAAACTTCAACGTTGACCTGATGCTTCACATATGTGTTCTTACAAATGGGGCTTGGATATAGATGTTGTTTTTAAGATGACTGGCCCTCTATCAAACAGGAAAAACATGAAAAAATGCATAATGGTTCTCCAAAGAAACTGTAAGTATATATATTAAGTATCTTGGTAACACCTAAATTAATCTGGACTAGAGCATGAAAACAATCTTTTGGAATTTGTTAGTAAAACACTTTGACCTGTTAAATCATTAAGAAGACGGTATAATATGTGTTTTTCTGATGCCTTTTATACTTTCAATAAGAAGATTTTTCCAATCCTTAAATATGGCGCTGAGATTTGAGGTTTTCAAAAAAGAGAGACTATTGACATTATACAGTTGTAGTTTTTGCAAATTCACGTTGCAAAGTGGTTACAGATCTCCTAATGCTGTTAATTATGGGGAGTATGGGGGAAGCGTAAGACTAACCCTGCCAAATGCTTATCTTGTAAAATGCATCAAATATTCGATAAGAATATTACATATGCACCCAGATAGATATTGAATCTAGAAATCGGCCAACATAGGTAAGTTATACGAAACATTTATTGTTTAGGAATGGGTTTGGAATTGAATGGAACACACTACATGTATTTGTTAATGATCCAAATATATTTTTATGTAAATGTCTCCAACAAGATTGGCGCTCATCTCTTCATAACAACAAGTCACCGTGTTTCTATTACTTCCTTAAATCCTTCTTGAATTGTGAAAAGCATCTCCTGTCTAATTTAAGTAGAGATTATAGACTCGGTATTCAGTCAATCGGGAAAGATCTGGCTTCTGTCAGTGATGATGTTGTATTATGTAAACATTTTAAAATGTCGAAGATGAAGTTCATGTTATATTCAACTATAAGTGTCATGGTAGTCTTTGCAAAAGTCCCTGTACATCCCCAGATATTTACCTTAATTAACATCCTTGTGGAAATGATATTTCAAATATGTCTATTCTGCGTAACATTCTTAGAAACATTGTTTCTTCGACCCATACTGTGTATCCTCAGGGTAACCCGACTATAACATGCGCTGTTTTGTACTGTACGTCGAATGGTCTTATATGCAAATAAATCGCTCTCTGTCTCTAAAAATGGGTTATGTCCAGAATGGATGTGTGTGTGGCTTCAAATGGGTTTAAAATTTGTTTCTAAAAGCTAACCCGAGAGAAAGAAGTTGTGTATGAAACGTGTGATAAGACAAATCTCGGCCATACAAGTTTTCAAGAACATTAATACATCCGAAATGGATTTGGACAATCGCACGTGTAGGAAAATAGTGAGACCTTAGTAATATATGAACGTGACTTGAATGGATTTTTATGTGAAGATCAGTGCTTGTTTGTGCAAATTCGTTCAAATAGGCACCACGTGTACCACATGGCAGGACTTATTTTTTGGGCATAATGGTACCTCAGACGGTGGCACACCACAATGTGATTACGTGCAAGGTTCACAAAGCTTAACCATATGTAATACAAAGTATCTGACACACAACATATTATGACGAACAGCTACTCACTTGCAAGCACAAACAACAGGAAGATAAGCTTGTTCATGTTCAGTTCTCTGATGACTGAGAAAATAAGTCTGCGCCAATGGTGTGTCGCTGGTAGACATTGACTTTATATACTAAGCAGGAAAGGTGTGGCAACAGCTTCTCTCAATTCCGTACAGGGCCTGTTTCGTATGCTAATATCCTGCTGAAAAGGCATGCTGCTACATGTGCTTATCCGGTTTTACATGTTGCGATGAGCCAGGATTAAATATGATATCCACTGGTTCGAGCACTTACTGCTATATTAATAATTTGTGGTTTAACATGTTCGTTCACTTTGATATACGTTATTAGTTTTGTCAGATTATTTTTTATGAGAATATAATTGTTTACATATTTGATCGTACTTGTTGCATAGTCGGTTAAGGTGGGTGATTATCATGTCTTACACTGAATGCACTTAGTCACGTTAAATGATATCAATTTCAGGGGACAAGAAAGGTCGCCTCCGCAGTTTAATATTTAGGTCTATGCATAAAGATGCTGAATGACAAGACCTTTCCACAATGCTGTATGATAAAGTGGGTGATTTATGCTATGACAAATTTCATGTCGAGCAATATTTCAACAATTTCAGCCTCCGGTGTTTACATTTCACAACTATTGAGTGAATGAGTTTAGTTTTAGGCCGCACTCAGCAATATTCCAGCTATATGGCGGCGGTCTGTAAATAATCGAGTCTGGACCAGACGATCCAGTGGTTAACAGCATGAACATCGATCTGCGTAATTGGGAACCTATGACATGTGCCAACTAAGTCAACGAACCTGACCACCCGATCCCGTTAGTCACTTCTTACGACAAGAATAGTGGACTTTTATGGCAAGCATGGGTTGCTCACAGCTTTTAAGGTACAATCAACCATGCTCTTTTTATCGGGATTTCAGTGAGCCTCATGTCACCCTTGCTCAGAAAATGATTAATTACGGTTATAACACCCAAGGCCAGAGTTACGCTTTCAGGAAGTGTGATGGTGTGTGAAGCACATTTCCAAAAGCGATGCATCAGTGACAAAAACGACGTCGGATGCAATTCTCTGTTTTGACTTTTACCTTCTCAAATTATTTCACAGGAACACCTCGGTAGATTTAGCATATGTTTATGACGGGTGCCACCTGTGGGGGTAGATACTCTCACCCGTCCGCGGACACCTGTTATCATCACTATTGATTCATAAACGCAAAATATGTCATCCTATCCCTTGGTAACAATCACCGGATTGTCTGGTTCAGACAGCTGTAACGCAGCTCAAAGAGCTACAGCGTCCGTAAACACACGACCAAAATAACATGCAAAGTTAGGAAGAGTCATTAAAGTGAATTTCTGCTTTGTTTCATATGATATATTCACTGCTGGAAAAGCTATTCAACAATTAATTTAGCAATGTAGAATGTGTCAGTATCAAATAATGTTAAACCTGTGGCGACGTGAAGATGACGCATCACAACGTAAGTCTTCAACGTTGTGACAGCGTGAAATTGTTAGCATGGAAATTATTATTTTCCAGGGGGCACTCTACGTGTTCTTGGTTGCCCATACGTTGATTGAGGAAACCCGTCATACCACTTAAGGCACTGTGCTTGTGCTAACGCCGTCTTCACCAAAGTGAAGGCTCAGCAGGGATAATGTTCTTCCTTTAGCACTTCACATAGCATCTGTCAAGATTTTAAATGTGGTCTGCCATCAATCAGCTGGGAGACGCAGGTTTCACCCGACACGCTCCACCCGAACAAAAACCACAAAGAACAACAACAACAAAAACAAAAAATAAAAATAAAATAAAATAAAATAAAAAGATCCCCACCATTTTTCGACCCTAAATACTATTTACACTTAGCACTAGGAAAACCAAGTTCAGTATTTATATGGATTTCTTTAGTGCACTGAGTGGGACGTTCCGGTGGAGGTGAAAGTTAATTACGACTACTCTTGAAAATATACAGCTGTGAAAGTTTAATAATGTGCTTAGAAATAGCATGTGTTACTGTAATCAGTCATCGTATTACTGAAATGCTATGCTCTATAAGCACGTGGTCTTAAATCTGGACCTGTGGCGATAAATCATTAAACATAGCATGGATTCACTGAGCGTTCAGAGAATCTTCCCTATATAAACCTTAGCACTCTGTTGACACTCATTTACATTTCGTCCACCAGTACCAGTGTTACCTGTGAAGATCCCGGTTTGAATTGATCTTCAGTAATCCATGCTTGTCACAAGAGCGGACTAACTGATTCGGTTGGTCAGGCTCGCTGACTTGGTTGACACATGTCATCGGTTCCTACTTGCGCAGCTCGATGCTCATGCTGTTGGTCACTGGATTGTCTGGTCCAGGCGCCATGATTATCAACTGATCATCAGACTCGATTATCAACTGACCGCGGCCATAGGGCTGGTACATTGCTGAGTGCGGATCAAAACTATACTCTAGGTACTGTCCGGCAAGCTCTTTCCTCGAAGATTTAAAGAAGCGTTATGGAATCACAAATGGTAATTCTTAAACCGGAATCGTACAATCGACTCTTTGGTCTTTACCCAGACATTACTTATGACAATGTAAATTAATGCATCGATAATATCTACAGGTAACATGCTTTCTGTTTCTGAGATCTTTTTAAGTCTAAATCACTCTCTTTCTGCAAATTCATGTCAACACATGCGTTTCTTTATTGTCGTGACATGATGACGTGCAACAGAGCATCAGCAATCAGATTAAGAAATGTGCATCTGGATCGACAATTACAGAATATCAGTGTGATTAGCTAAGTGTGAAAAATATTGACAAGAAAAGTAACCATGCTTGTCGTTAGAGGAGACTAACATGTTAAACATAGGTGTGCGAGAAAGGAGGGTGACGGCACAGCACAGGTTAATGAAAGAAATAAAAAATTGTCAGCACTCTCAAACACCCTGCTGTCCCTGTCTCTGTACTCCTCCCTCGTACCGAACAGTGAACTATGTCAATATTTTAATGATAGTTTGTTAAACACATTTTTCTTATGTTTTTAACAAAAATTCTGCAAAAGTCTCTCAGAGTTGGTATGGTGCTTTGTTTATGATCGGTGTTTCACCGAGTATTTTATGTTTATTAGTTTCCGAGTTAGATTGCAATTCATCGGTCCGCTTTTGACCAGAACAGACTATAGCCTGGCTAGCAAAAAGTCGGAGACTGTTTCGCGCACTGAATGAGAGTGAAAAGCGAAGGCAATGGAAGCAGGTTACATAAACCTCACGCCCAAACACAACCAATCGGTCAGTCCATGCACGTGCAACACGTGACAAGTAACCGTTGCTGGTATGCGAAAGTCCTTCACCTACTCCAATTCCCGAACATTGTGGAATATTTTCACTGACGAGGAGATTTTTTGCGATGATTTTTATGCGATAGACGTGCTTGTACTGAGAACAGTACTAAATTAATGTTGTAATGTTACATTTTAATCCAAATGCATCACTGTTCATTTCAACAGCGAGTGTGAGGTGTGGCTTCATACGGGTTTCAGAAATACCCCCCTAAAACAGTTTTCAGTGTGGGGGGATCTGAACACCAGTTTTGATCTAACGGGTGAATGCTGTCACTTCTAGACTACAAACTGGAAGAAACCACGGCAGCCAGGTGGGTAGCTGCCATTATATAAAACCCGGGCTTGCATATGATTGTTTCTAAAAAGATATTGGTCAAATCTTCACTTCTATCTGAAAGGCTTTGCAATCTGTCTGACTTACACGAAAGAACTGGCTTGCTTCGCCCGTGATAGCGACAGGTACCATCTGAAGGTAAGTGAGTGGGGTTAGTTTCACGTCGCACAAGCCAAGCTTTATGGTGGCGGTCTGACACGGATCTTGACGTGTACAAGCTGAAAAAATGCATGGTGTATTAAACGCTTTTTTCAAGGATTGAGAACATTCAAACATCAATGCCACTAGATCATGCTGAAGTGTCGACACAGAATTTTATGGCACACCTCACTGTACCTAAGGTTATGTTACCAACATACCAACATGGCGGCAAGTAGATCGCTTTGCCATTATTTCCCTTGAATTAGCAGTCTTCCTCGTGTATACAATCAAAATTATTTAACACACTGATAAACCTTGATGGTGCAAGTACATTGAAGGCACTGAATTTGCTTATTTATCTCTATGTGTTGAAGAATAAGCATTTTTTAAAAATCACCTTAGGGTGTCGGTAACTCATGATCAAAGTCTCAATGTCGGTTGAGTTACAGACATCCTCGCGAACTAACTGCCGCCATGTCGGGATGATGGTAACGTATTTGCACAGGATCACCTTAGGTACAGTGACACCTGGTGAGGGCGACGATGTATAAATGTTTATCTCGAGCATGCTGACGGACGTTGGTATAGCATAATTCATGCTTATTCCTGCAGCAGCAGAACTGTTCATGAAGTGACATTTTTAAAGATGACCCGTGAAGATCCCGGGATAGAATAGGCCTTCAGCAACACATGCTTGCCATAAAAGGCGACTATGCTTGTCGTAAGAGGCGACTAACGGGATCGGGTGGTCAGCCTCGCTGACTTGGTTGACATAATTATGTCATTGGTTTGGAATTGCGCAGATCGATGCTCATGTTGTTGATCACTGGATTGTCTGGTCCAGACTCGATTATTTACAGACCGCCGCCATATAGATGGAATGTTGCTGAGAGCGGCGTAAAACTACGTATTTTTAAATTTTTAAAGATAGTGAGCGAGTTTAGTTCTTCGCCGCTTATTGCAATATTCCCACAATATCACGGGGTGGGGGTGGGGGTGGGGGTGGGGGTGCTATCTGAAAGGCTTTGCAATCTGTCTGACTTACACGAAAGAACTGGCTTGCTTCGCCCGTGATAGCGACAGGTACCATCCAAAGGTAAGTAAGTGGGGTTAGTTTTACTCCGCACACGCCAAGCTTTATGGCGGCGGTCTGACACGGATCTTGACGTGTCCCAACTGAAAATATGCATGGTATATCAAATCTTCCTCGTGTATACAATCAAAATTATTTAACACACTGATAAACCTTGATGGTGCAAGTACATTGAAGGCACTGAATTTGCTTATTTATCTCTATGTGTTGAAGAATAAGCATTTTTTTTAAATCAACTTAGGGTGTCGGTAACTCATGATCAAAGTCTCAATGTCGGTTGAGTTACAGACATCCTCGCGAACTAACTGCCGCCATGTCGGGATGATGGTAACGTATTAGAATAGGATCACCTTAGGTACAGTGACACCTGGTGAGGGCGACAAAGTATAAATGTTTATCTCGAGCATGTTAACGGACGTTGGTATAGCATAATTCATGCTTATTCCTACAGCAGCAGAATTGTTCATGAAGTGACATTTTTAAAGATGACCCGTGAAGATCCCGGGATAGAATAGGCCTTCAGCAACATGCTTGCCATAAAAGGCGACTGTGCTTGTCGTAAAAGGCAACTAACGGGATCGGGTGTTCAGGCTTTTTAAATAGACTGATTATGAGGTATAAACAGATAAACTTTATGGATAACAAAGTGTTTTATTTGGTTAGTGAGATGTTTCGATAAAGCTTCACGTACCGTTGTCAAGCAACAACGTACCATAAAGTGAAGGGATGTCTATGTGTACTGAATACGAACGAAACATGCTTAACATAATTGACTAATCCGTATGCTGATAAAGCCAGTGATGCAATATCATAAATAATACAGAGAAAGGCTAGATATCAACTCCATGACTTCCGGCAATGCATGGTGGTCGCGTCTTTTAGAAAATTAACTTGTCTTTGCTTGTGTTTGTGACACATGACTTAATATTGTTTCATAAATATTGTCAGACCCGTGAAGGTCCCGGGGTAGAATAGGCCTTCAGCAACCCATGCTTGCCATAAAAGGTGACTATGCTTGTCGTAAGAGGCGACTAACGGGATCGGGTGGTCAGACTAGTTGACTTGGTTGACACATGTCATCGGTTCCCAATTGCGCAGATCGATGCTCATGTTGTTGATCACTGGATTGTCTGGTCCAGACTCGATTATTTACAGACCGTCGCCATATAGCTGGAATGTTGCTAAGTGCGACGTAAAACTAAACTGACTCACTCACTAAATATTGTCATTACCTCGTCGGAAGCGTTCATTCGACACCTGGCTAGCTATTCTCTTTCTAGCTATTTAGCTTTCAACTTTCACTTTTCAAGCCCATTCTTAAAGGGGCACTGATGCTGAGCGAATAACGTTTCTCACCAAGGGTCTAATTACGAATCAATACAGCAAACTGAGAAGAGAGCGCTCCCTCGACCGTGACGGACAAAGGGACTGGGATCCTGTCCACATTAGCAGAATTTCTTCACCCTAAAAAGTCAGGAGGCCTGATGCCCATCATATGCCGTTTTTTAAAAATATCCATGGTATTCATTATCTGATTTTAACAAAATATCCCAGCAGTGTATTTTTTTCTGATGCCTGGATGGTATTGTGACTGATCCAATTTAATCCTGTGTCTGTGTTTTTTACCTCGATATTTAATCATGTCATGTGAAAATATGATGTCTACGTACACGTAGCAAGCCATTTGTTTAATATAAGTCCGAAAGATTACAAAGCTTTTTATCTAGATAGCTTTGAGGGTTGGCCCAGCTGTCATAGCAAACATCATACGTACATTTTGGTACCTACGACCCTGGTTTATTATCTATGATAATAAGGAAAACACACAGTTGATTTATCTGAATTCTTAAACTAATAACAACAACTTTGCCACTGGTAGAGAAATCTGAGACTTTTCTTACATAAACAAAACTGATTATACACATTTACCCAAGTATACATCAAATACCTATATGCATTTCTTATGTAAAAACGAGGTTCCGTTGGTATCCTCAAACAGTTTCGGCCAAGAAGTGTTTTCAGGCTGCATGCGACACAGAGATTACATCTTCCTTGCTGTAACTCGCGTTTGATGGTATAGACCTACACGTGTTATTTGTCATCATTCACTTGATGGTCAGTTAATGAATTTATAACGGGTATAAATAGTGGTAACACCACTAAAATTACTCGACATAGATTCCCATTTGGCGTTTCTCCTGTCTGGAGTAGATACTCAACTTTATAGATTAAGGTCTGTAGTGGCAAATGTATTGCATGTTATGTATTATGTGCGTGTAGGTGATGCAAGAGGGATTATTAGCTGAGTTACAAAAACAAACATCGATTGAAGAACTAACCGATAACACACTGATTGATTAATTACTTCCACAGCGGATTTGTCAAAAAGGCAGTGTTTATGAGCGTAGATTTACGTAATCTATACTGAATACACCCTGTCGTAAAGTACGAGTGTAAAAACAACATCCTTCTTACAAAGAATTAACCGCCACTGCCTTGATCGATTGATTGTTGCTCATTATTGGTTAACTAATGGCGCACATCATATAGTTAGTTGCCACGTGTGCTGTCCTATGTGACCACTGAGATTGTGTATACATGTACTTTTTCACATATTAGTCTGTTGAAAGACACAAGACATAGAGCAGAATTATTTACTAACTGCAGATGAATGGAATATCGTTCTTTTATGTGGATATTGATGAATACATTCTTGAACGAGTCAATAGCCTGACATTGTTGCTATAACTTTCGTCTGTCTTAAATTTAATGCTTGCATTTTGTTTTAAGTTATTTCTTGTAGCATTCAGCTGAATCCGTATTACAGAAAACATGCAGTTGGTCGCGAATAGGGTGTGTGTGAAATGTGATTCACGTTGTTTAGATATTAACATCATTTTAGAAATTCATTGTAAGTATAAGCAGACCGTGTGGGCTTTTTAAAATTAACTTTCAAAATGCATACAAATGTGACAAGGAACTAATTAGGTTTATAAGACAAAATATAAAGACCTACACTGACTTTCTTTATTTTTCAGTCCTAACTGGGTTTTTTTATATCACTGGCAGATGAGTAAACTTCAAGGTGTTTGATTTGTTTTCATAATAACGAAGTAAAACTCACTTACTCTAGGTTCTGCCCATATTCCCTCAATACGGGGGCGGTGAGGTAGCCTAGTAGTTAAACTATTCGCTCGTAACGCAGAAGTCCCGGGTTTGATTCCCCACATGGGTACAATTTCTGAAGCCTAGTCAGATGTCCTTCGCTTTGATATAGTTAGAATATTGCTAAAGCGACGTAAAAAAACACGTACTCATTCACTCGTCTAAGGGCGTGTTCTAATAAGAATGTGTTCATTTATGAGTGATTAACTCTTTAGAAATCTCCTATTGTCAACTGATGCAGGACAAGGTTGCATATATTTCTTCCAGCATCAATAATTCATCATCGTCCTACCAGTACAACTGTGCTAAGTAGGCATTAGTTTGACGTATTCAGAACAGGTGAATCGTGGGCTTGACTATACTATATACGAGGCCTACCTTCTGAGAGACTCCACTCAGCACAGCACTCTTTGAAAGTAAGTAGAAAATGTGTTATCATCATCCATTTTGTCCAAAACCCCTCCCATTTCAGGGCCGCATATTGGCCGCATTTTCCTATTATGGCCACTACATATAACCATCACTGAGATAAACTGAGAGCTCTGAAACCCTTTTCAAATCTAGATACTATTATCTCGAGCGCGACTTTAGACCATGCTGTTTTTCGGGACACAACTGACCGGTTCGATAGCCAGTGGGGCGTGGCTCATGGTCCTGTGCCTAGACTTCAGTTGAGCAACGTTGAGCGCAGAGAGTCCTTGAACTGAGAGCCCTGAAACCCTCTTCAAGTCTAGATACTATAATTTCGAGCGCGATTTTAGACCATGCTGTTTTGCGGGACACAACTGACCGATTCGATAGCCAGTGGAGCGTGGCTCATGGTCCTGTGCCTAGACTTCAGTTGAGCAACGTTGAGCGCAGAGAGTCCTTGAACTGAGAGCCCTGAAACCCTCTTCAAGTCTAGATACTATAATTTCGAGCGCGATTTTAGACCATGCTGTTTTGCGGGACACAACTGACCGGTTCGATAGCCAGTGGAGCGTGGCTCATGGTCCTGTGCCTAGACTTCAGTTGAGCAACGTTGAGCGCAGAGAGTCCTTGAACTGAGAGCCCTGAAACCCTCTTCAAGTCTAGATACTATAATTTCGAGCGCGATTTTAGACCATGCTGTTTTGCGGGACACAACTGACCGGTTCGACAGCCAGTGGAGCGTGGCTCATGGTCCTGTGCCTAGACTTCAGTTGAGCAACGTTGAGCGCAGAGAGTCCTTGAACTGAGAGCCCTGAAACCCTCTTCAAGTCTAGATACTATAATTTCGAGCGCGATTTTAGACCATGCTGTTTTGCGGGACACAACTGACCGATTCGATAGCCAGTGGAGCGTGGCTCATGGTCCTGTGCCTAGACTTCAGTTGAGCAACGTTGAGCGCAGAGAGTCCTTGAACTGAGAGCCCTGAAACCCTCTTCAAGTCTAGATACTATAATTTCGAGCGCGATTTTAGACCATGCTGTTTTGCGGGACACAACTGACCGATTCGATAGCCAGTGGAGCGTGGCTCATGGTCCTGTGCCTAGACTTCAGTTGAGCAACGTTGAGCGCAGAGAGTCCTTGAACTGAGAGCCCTGAAACCCTCTTCAAGTCTAGATACTATAATTTCGAGCGCGATTTTAGACCATGCTGTTTTGCGGGACACAACTGACCGATTCGATAGCCAGTGGAGCGTGGCTCATGGTCCTGTGCCTAGACTTCAGTTGAGCAACGTTGAGCGCAGAGAGTCCTTGAACTGAGAGCCCTGAAACCCTCTTCAAGTCTAGATACTATAATTTCGAGCGCGATTTTAGACCATGCTGTTTTGCGGGACACAACTGACCGGTTCGACAGCCAGTGGAGCGTGGCGCATGGTCCTGTGCAGACAGTCCTTGGGTGGGTCACCATGTTTGACAGCTGGACTCCTGAGGGTTTATAGGACTTCGGTCCTGCCCCACATCGAAGCACGTGTGGTACATGTGGTCTCATCTTAGACAAGCGAGTTTGTTCAAAATTGCCTCTGTTCACCCAGCAGAAAATGGGTACCCGGTCGTAAGACTAATAACGTTTTAGCGCCTCACAGGCAGCTTGGGTTATCGGGGGTAATGATGGGTTAGCGCTTTGAGCGTGCACAAGTGTGTGGAAAAGGCGCGGTACAAATAGCCATTATTGTTTATTATTCGGTGTTTATGTTTGACAGATAATGTATATTGTCAGGATGAAGTGCAAGGTAAGTACCATGTTTTACTGAAATGTTTTATTGAATATAAATGAAATGTCGATTTTAATTGACAGATGGAATGATGAATGTGATAATTTCAATGGTTTTGATGACAGTCAAAAGTTATGTTGTGCAGCCCTAATGAGTGATCTGTTGCTGCTCCAAATTGCCATTTTATTCTTTCTAAGCCTCATTTGTACGCATGAATATTACATTTTAATTGCTTATGTTTATTCATTACGACACACATATCATTTCATGCACAAATATTGTATCTTTGTGTGTTTTATTTTTCAGAATTTTGTCTCCTTGTAGGAGGGGTTCAGCTGTAATAATTATTGCTTTGTTTAACTCTATCCACTTAGAATTGAAGTGAGACGGAAATAAACAATCTGTCTGCCTGTCTGTCTGTCTTTCTGTCTGTCTGTCTGTCTGTCTGCCTCTCTGTCTGTCTGTCTGACAACTTTGTATTCTGTACTTTGGCGAGTTGACAGGAACGGCGCTTACCCGAAGTGGTTACCCATCCGGCTTCAGCGATACGAAATATTCTTTCCCTAATATTGATACACGCACTGTCTACAAGGTTACTATGCATCACATCTGTTCATATGTTACGGATAATTAATCAACATTTCATAGCTAATTTACCGGAAAATATATACAAACATGAATGTTATGAAGCAGTAAGTATGCAGCCGTGCATACCGTTGACGCTAAAAATCCTTTCTGGGTGTAACATGCTTGTTATGTGACTTTGTGAAGGGCAGTACTGAGTAAGTGAGTGAGTGAGTGAGTCAGTGAGTCAGTCAGTCAGTCAGTCAGTCAGTCAAACAATCAGTCAGTCAGTCAAACAATCAGTCAGTCAAACAATCAGTCACTCAAGCAGTCAGTCAAACAGTGAGTCAAGCAGTCAGTCAGTCAAGCAGCTATTCAAGCAGTCAGTCAAACAATCAGTGAGTCAAGCAGTCAGTCAAGCAGTCAGTGTGCGCAGTTTTCCAGCGGGGGTCGCTAGCAAGGGCCTTTACAGTGTACTCATGAGTGGAATCAAACCCGACTTGTCTACGTGACGAGCGAAAGCCTTAAATACACCACTATCCCACCATCAGAGGTACCGTTGTACAAAGCAGCTGCAGAGCTAGCGGTTGCTCTTCAGCACATACACAAAAACACAACACCTGTGACTTACTGCTACGTATTTTTTTCAGCGCCAAGCATCGGGACATCGAGTTGAAGCTTCATGACTGAGCGCTGAACCTAGTTTACAAATTGACTCTAAGTGGGAGAATGGCGACTTTCAACGCCCCCCGCTTAAGTGGAGCTGACATTAGCGTCATCGCCATTTATTTCATCCTTGTCATAGGTGTCGGCCTGTTAGTAAGTACAGCATGTGTAATATATTTATTTTATTTAGTACGGCAATTAATCATAAAAACATCACGCGTATTCCAAGTGAGAGTGCCCCTCTGGCTTATATGTGTCATCAGTGTGAATCATAATAATAGGTACCGAAGCCACCCACTTGTTATCACTGAAATTCCGCTGCATCGAGATAATACAACATAGGGTATATTGATTTTCGAAATTGTTATAATTCCTTTCCGAAAAGGCCTTTTCTTGTAACCTTCTTAGCAATTGTTTTGAATTGTCCATCAAGATCATATTTGTGATCGACAGAGCTCAGTACCAGTTGAAACAACTTCCAATCTCCTCTCGGTCCTATCAATTTAAGCCTGTCGCCATTAGGTCTGTTTTCAGACTCTTACCGATCATTAAACGTATTTTGGGATCCCCCACCATGATATTGCTGGAATCCTGCTGCAAGAGGCATAAAACTAAACTCACTCAAAGTTCTTTAAAAATAATGCAGCGATCTCAGAACTTGTTAAAACCATTCCTATGTATGTTAAATATTAATTCCTTTTTGTGACATGCCCGTTCTTTTTCTGCCACTCCAGCCACATCGTCTTCTTTGTGTGGGATTTGTGTAGACAGACCTCTTCAAATGATGCCAAGTCGATGAACAAGTACACCCTAAATATATCGTGTGCCCCAGTGTCTAATAGCTATTATCAACGAGTGATTTGTTTTCGAGTGAGTGAGTGAGTGAGTTAATATTTAACGTCACATCGGCAATATTGCAGCCATATCGTGACGAGTGATTTGTTTTCAGCAAACGAAGGCGCTTTGTTACCTGCAAATATGATAGTGAATGAGTGAGTGAGTTTAGGTTCACGTCACTTTTAGCAAAATTCCAGCAGTATCACGGCGGTGGGAACCAGAAATGGTTTTCACACAATGTACCCATGTGGAGAATCGAGACCGGGTCTTCGGCGCGATTAGCGAACGCTTTAACCACTGGGCTACACCACCGCCCAAGTTTTACAGTACTTGGGGATATTGTAGTCTTGTGGTTGACGCGTTAGCTTGTGACGTCATATTCTTGATTTTGATTCCCAACATGAGTAGAAATGTGACGTCCAAGTTTCAAACCCAGTTCATGATGCTGCTGTAATATATCTATGCTCACCCGGTCACTTGATGAAATGCATTCTTTTTGAAAGTGTATCTTCTTTGATATGACGTTGAACAATGCATTCCGAAGAACCACCCACTTACAAATTCAAATTGAGAGAACGTACATAATCGTGTATATATTAATAAACATTATTATCCATACAGTGAAACATAACCGAGTACAATGTACATAAAAATCATATGTTGCACACGTGTAATAAACCCTAAAACGAATTTCATTGGTCAGTTTTACGTCCATGACCGCCATGACTACACTGGAATGTGGAACTACTTTTTTTCATCCATAACTTTTTACTACAAATTTACTACGTACGTTTAGTCTCGCTACAACGAGAACAAACCAATGAATGCTATGAAATACAAACGTTAGAAACAAACATTTTTTCACACACCTTGTTTTTTTATATGCAATTTCAAGAAAAGGTGATTATAAATTCGGCTGGATAATGACAAGTGGAGCATACATCACTGGGGACAAACGGATAACAGTGCCCGTAAACATTTGATTCAGAAGTTGCAGGACAATAACGCAAATCACGTTTCTGGACATAAAAATGTACAGAGTGTGAACAATTATTCACGCCTTTCCGATGCACAACACTGGGAAGTGGGAAATCTGTTGTCTTCGACCGGAAATCAGCCTGCCATGCTTCCATGCTCGCTTCGCGCGTCTTCAGACGTTGTCCGAACTAAGTCTACATCTCAGTGCATGTCGTACACAGACACAAAAACCCCTTGTCTCTTGATGTTGTTCACACTATCTTCGCAGGTCCAGTATACTGGGGGAAATTCCACATCAATATTGCCAGGTGTCTTCTATAGCAATGAGTGAAGCCCAGCCCGTTACAAAACATCGCCGTGTTGCTCGCTCTCCTCTCAGTGACTCTTCTGACGACGAATAACATTCGCATTAACAATGTTTCCAGTTATACGATTCTTACAGTTACTTAAGTTGATGAAGATTAAATTCAAAATGTGTTAACTTTGTATTTTTGTCTTAATGCTAGCTAGTAGCTAGTCAATATATCGTGCTCTTTTACTTAGTTGCATTACACAGGAAGTTTACGCCCATAGTGCCGTATCACTGTATTCTTACGCGACCTTGACCTTTACGTCAAGCGACAGCAGCTGATTTCGTTTCACGTGGACGTTGTTGTTTAGAAATAAAAAGTAAGATACAAATGGATAATGAAGAAATTAACACACTCGCGAGTGTATTTATCTATATGTATAGATATATTAAGCAAAACGATTACCAATCAATGTCAAGATGTACACGCATTGAAGTAACGTAATGTATGTTTGTGTCACCTGCAGGCTATGTTCAGAGCGAAAAGAAACACCATCAGCGGCTACTTTCTAGCTGAGAGGTCGATGTGGTTTCTTCCTGTAAGTATGGCATGTCCAGTAAAACTTCGTGTGTGTATATGTATGTATGTATGTATGTATGTATGTATGTATGTATGTGTGTGTGTGTGTGTGTGTGTGTGTATGTATGTATGTGTGTGTGTATATATATATATATATATATATATATATATATATATATATATATATATATATATATATATATATATATATATATATATATATATATATATATGTATATATACTTTTGTGTTATTCACCTCACACATTCAAATCCATTAATACACATTGCTATCATGAAGTCTTGTGTATATGTGATTGTTTGTCCTATTTATAGTGACACACCTGACATCCTCAAGTACTGATGTATGACAGGAAATTGTGAGATAGAAAAGGACACGATTGTAGCGTAAAAGCACATTTTTATGAGTAGTTATTAACGTGTCAGATGTTGCTGTTTATATTATGCATTTAGTGTTCAGTTCTAAAAAGCATATTTTGTAGGGTTTGTTGTCAGGGACACTAACGCCTAGTCTCTGAAATATTAATTCGATACTAGTAGTAGTTTGATAGTTATCAACAACCACATTAAAACTGAAAGTGGCCCCACTTAGATGTGAGATTCAGAACCTCACCGTGTGGAAATCCAGACTTGCTTCATTCCAGATTTTACCATTGCAGGAGGGCTAGGCAAGTGTTCAGAACCTGTCAAACAGTTTAGTTGTTGTAGTGTAGACCTGGCCCCAATTTCTGAAAACAAACTTAAGTTTTTACTCAAATCTCAAAATGAATTTGACAATTTGAAGTTTTACCTCAACTGCATTTTTTACAATAAAAAAGTTCAAACCACTAAAGAAATCTGTCCACCAAACCTCTTAAGGTTTGATACCGATTTCCGTTCATTCTGGAAAAAGCTTGTTCCTGCGTTTTCTCAGATTTAAGCAAAAACTTGAACTCAGTAAAAACACAGACTTAAGTCAAAACTCAGACACTTAAGTTTGTTTCGCGAAATTTGGGCCCGGTGTGTTTCGGATCAGTGTTAGTGGCAGCATCTGCATAATCACATGCAGCAATAAACATGAATTATTATTTAAACATGAAGTAATCATAACGCTTACAGTTACGGTAACTGTATTTATGAAGGACTTGCAACTTATCAATGCAACTCCATTTGGATTTAAAAGCGTGACTTTTCCATTTCATAGTTTGTTGTCCAACGTTATACGTGTATGCACAAGAAGAGCAATGCACCATCATCACCCTCAGCTGGGGAAGATGATCTGAGTATTTTCCTTCATTAAAAATACACGGGTCACAGTATATTTTGCAGAGTTGCGCCCCTTGCACACGTGAGCAGCTCATGATTTGGAAACCACTGCTGGTCTCGACTTATAGCCTGTGTTAGGGGATATAGCAGAATATACGTCATTTTGTTCACCTGATTAAACCTGGCTGACCTCATTTGACCGGATATCAATGACCTTGAACTGAGCTCACCTAAGAATCGTGGTCATGGGTGTCCGCCATTGATCTAGGGGCACAATGACCTGGACTACGTGACCTTGGGAAACCGCATAGCATATCTTTTTCACTTGGCATATAGTATTATTGTTGCGCACATGATGTGATTCATTCCTGTGTGACGTCATCAAATAAAAATCTTACAATACCAATTGAACCAATCGACGAACAGCAAAGGTCGATGTTAATGATTTGATTGCAAGACAATCAACAGAGTGTATAAAGCAAATACTAACCCTTAATTTCAAAATCAAGGCCAAGTCACCTAAGCATTTCAGATACCGTGACCGACATATTCTAAGGAGAAAATCATGTCAAAAGTGACACATTATCAAAACGCATATCTATATACTAGCATATCATTTAACCTTTGTTTGAGAGTAAAATTATTAAGAATATCATTCAGTGAATATCCTCTGCTTTTCATCATTGCATAAAACGAAGTACCCGTGTATTGTGTTGGAAAGATGCACCATTATATGGAGAAATGTGTAGACTGTTCTTTGATAATACTCAGGTATTCTTCCAAAACTATCAAAAATTTCTGTTTCAAATCTTGCATCTTGCACTTCAAATCTCAGCTGATCCTTGCAACAGTTGAAACCTTCTGGAAGCTCTTGCTTAAAATGTAACTCCAAACAAAGGTTGCCTTGTTTAAGGTAATCAAACAGTCCCTTAGAATTTAACTCTAAACGAAGGTTATCTTGTTTTAAGGTAATCGAACTGTCCCTTCATATGGATCTAGGCTCAAGTGTAGATTGATAAAAAACATATTCCTTTTTCAAATCATCTCTGTTCCCTATTCTCTTACCACAGAGGTTACATGTCATATCTTCCTCCGAACCTCTGTTCTAATACTCTGTTTATTTATACTCTGCAGATTTATCTCCCATTTTTCTGTCCAATCAGAACACGTGTTACATCGACTTAGATTCAACTTGACAAATGCAAGCAATGTGGAGAAACAAATATGGCATGACTGAGTTCTGTCTAGAAGAAGCATTTGAGTATCGCGCTCGGGAAGAGGTTGTAGTTTTCACGATGTATCCGGAAATTACCGATCTTGCGAACGATCACTTTTGAAACAAGGTCGCTGATTGCACTACTAAATCTGATTACATCAAATTACGAGTCTTGAACACTCGCACCATCAAAGGGTCGTATTAGCACATAGGTTACGTAGGAAGATGTGACAAGTAACCACTGTAAGAAACTGAAAAGTTTCCTTAACATTCTTAACGCTATTTTTGCCATGGTCAGCTCAGTACAAGGTCATTTAACCCCAGGCGGTTCGTGTATACTGCTATGCTCCCTAGCCCCACCTCCCCCCATCACACCACCACCACAAACACATGCAAACATCAAAATGGGTCTGGGTCAAAGAAAATTTTATGATGACTATAGCAGTTTTCAAACTGAATATTTAAATCGTTTCCCCATTCAGTGGCCTGTTTTCAGCTCCTTGAATATCTGTCTCTAATCTCTGTCTCTGGTGATCACATTTACATCACCTGTAGGTTGGCGCATCTCTGTACGTGAGCAATATAGGAACGGAACATTTCATAGGGCTGGCTGGTTCTGGTGCTGCAAATGGAATCGCTGTTGGCGCGTGGGAGCTCAATGTAAGTGACGACACCATATTCACGATGACCAGAGCTACCATCACACACTCAGTATGATAAAAGTGTTTTCTCTTAAAGCGTCAGCATTGTGCACACCGTGTTGTGCCCGGTGATCGTTCACCGAAGTCTGTTTACCAAACCGTTCGATAAACTTAGAGGTTTGTCGATGGTGAAGTGAGTGAGTTTTAGTTTTATGCCGCACTCGGCAATATTCTAGGGAACCTGACTATCTGATCCCTTTAGTGTTTTTTTAGGACGAGCATGAGTTACTGAAGATCCATTCTAACCCTGATCTTCATGGGTTGGTCTGTCAGGACTACGCACCAGCATAAAGAGTCGTTTTGCCTTTCCTCCGACACTCAAGTGTTGTGTCATTTGATAAGGACATCACAACTTAATGAGGTCGCTATTCCCTGTCGCGGAAGCAGATCTGCTGTAATATTTACACTGGAGTCCCCGTGGTTACTGTTTTCTAACCACACTCCCGATCCACAGAGTGTTCGTAACTTACGACCTGTCGTACCTCTTCATCATAGACTTACGAATGTCGTAGTACTCCTGAAGTTTTCTGGCTCGAGACCCAGAGCAGTTAGAAGAATCCTTTGTATGATAAAGCAACAGATCATCTGACTTTGGATAATACATGTATCAACATTCGCCTTTAAACGTTTAAAGTTCCCCGACAAACCTTGGAGGTTTTTAAAATTTTCATTGCCTCGTATTTAAAATCTGGAGATTCTGTGAGGTAGATTTTCTGTATTAACATGCCTCCAATCAACACTTTTGGTATTGGTGAATGCTTTATTGAAAATAAAGTAGCTTAAATACTAGTTACTAGTCAAGTTTCCCATGCTGTAATGTATGTCGGTTCTTGTCAACAGGCTCTACTGATCCTGCAGATATCTGGATGGATATTCATACCTGTTTACTTATCGTGCGGGGTGAGTAACTGTTTATCTAGAGCTTGCTTGGTTCTTTTTTGTTGTTTCGCAACGCACTCAGGAATGTTTCAGCTCTATGACGGTCGTTTGTAAATACTTGAGTTTGGAGCAGCCAATCCAATGATCAAGATCATGAAAATCGATCTACACAATTGGGATACGATGTCATACGTCAGCGAGTCTGACCACCCAATCCGGTTAGTCGTCTCGTACGACAAGCATGGGTCGCTGAAGACCAGTTCTAAACCAGATCTTCACTAGTCTATTTAGAAATTAGTGGTGTGATAAAGCGTTCAGCTAAATCAAAATTCAGCCACGTTTCCGGCTCTTCTCTTGAGCAAGGGGAATTGAAACCTGTTTCCACTGAGTTGTGTTTTAACTAACTTTCCCATAAATACATTATGGATATCATTCACAATAATTATTCTTGTTTTCACAGACCTACACAATGCCTCAGTATCTCGCCAAGAGATTTGGTGGTAATCGGTTGCGGATCTATTACGCAGTGTTGAGCCTTATTCTCTCCATGCTGACAAAGTGTTCGGTGAGTCGTTGTTTCTGTAACGCCAACAGGACCTGTATGGGACGGTACTTTGCGAGACTTTTGAACTTCCTGGGACAATGTTTCATATCTTATCAAAACATCCCAAAATTAGCCCATTTTATCATTGAGACTGTCAACGGATGTGACCCCCGAGCATAGTTGTACACGTTGTCCTTTCTAGTAAAGTCATATTTGGCGGTCGTGAAATTAGGAATCAGGACTGGTTCTTAAATATACTCTTATCATCGGAAATGTTATACCGGAAGTAAGCGTAAGTTGGCGCACACAAAGGGCGATGGTAACCAGCTTAGTACCGGAAGTAGCGTGTCTTGAGACTTACAAGCCCTATACCCGACAGAGGTGCTGTCACAGGTCCCAGTCGACTGTAAAATCGTGTTTTTATTTACTGCTTACATTCTGATTCTAAATGTATGAGCTTCAACTTTTGTGGATTCTCATCTTCTAGAATTATTGCAACATGCACGGCGTTTCGAGATCGTTTATACAGCATTCACACCAAATTGTCGCCGCATCTACAACTACAAATCCATAAAAAGTCGCTCTTCCAGCTTCTAAATGACACTTAAGAAGTTGAAGACATGAGCTCATAGTGAAATTGCGTACCAGTGTTCCTCATCTGAAGAATATATCAACATGCAAAGTAGCCAAGTCCATCAGGTAGTTGTTTGAATGTATAATGTGATGGTAAACTACTTATTTTAGCCATACCACTGTCGAATTGATGGAATAAATGGATTTATTTGTTGCTTTCAGTCTAATCTTTACACAGGTGCGCTGTTCATCCAACAAGCTCTCAACTGGGATATCTACGTCAGCATCGTGTTGCTGATCGTTGTTACTGCCGTACTCACATTTACAGGTGGTTACTCTCTTTGTATTTCACATGTTTGGGGTGGGGTGGGACGGGGGAGGGTTAAAGTGTTCGCTCATCACCCGGGGTCTATATGTGAACAATGTGTTGAGCCATTTCTGATGTCCACCACTAGATATTGTGGAAATCGACGCCAAACTGCACTCACTGATTCACTAACGTATATTCCACGTGTTTTATTGATTATCAGCATGTTTTCGGTTCATTGAAAACATGTTCACTGTACGCGCAACTTATGTGGATCAGTGTAGCAGTGTCTCTGTATTCCTGACAAATATAACATTTTGGTAAGCCTCAAAGTTGAACTTGTGTTGATGATTTCTCTTATTGTTCCCACACTCGTTGGAATACGATGATGAAACGTTTATGGATCTGTGTAGTTACCCAACTGTCGTTGTCAATGACATTCGTAGATTTATCAAAATAAGTGACCCGTGAGGATCTGGGTTAGAACTGGTCTTCAGTAGCTCATGCTTGTCATAAGAGGCGACTAACAGGATCTGGTGGTCAAATTCGCTGACTTGATTGACACGTCATTGGTTCCGAATTGCGGAGAATGATCTGGTCCAAACTGGATTTTTAGATGGAATGTTGCCGAATATGATAAGAAAAGAAGCCAACAAACAAGTCAACTGAATATAAATACTAAAACTGTTAAAGACAGAGAGCCATTTGACCGTTTGATCCCCCAACAAAGACTTTCGTGGCCCTTAACACAGACCCATGAAAGTCCTACAGATTGTCATTGCTTTGATACATCTGTGCAATGTAATACCATCCGGGAACATCTTGCACAAAGCATTCCAGTTCATTTTAACGTTTAGGATAAAGTTACTTTCGGATCGAGTTAACTTTGTTCAAGTGGTCTCAGATAGAACAAAGAGTGTTGCAAGATATAAGTTAAACGGAGGATGTTGCTAGATATAACAAAGTGTGTTGCTATTTCATCAGGTGGGCTAACAGCTGTCATCTACACAGACACACTGCAGGCTACAGTGATGGTCGGTGGGGCCCTCTACCTCATGGGAGCAGGTATGTTCGACGGGGTCTGACTGTGCTCCACAATGTTCCCACTACATGGCGATGGATGTACATGATCGAGTCGGGACCAGACAATCCCGTGGTCAACATCATGAGCATCGACCTACGCAGTTGGGATACGAAGTGTCAACCAAGTTAGCGAGCCTTAAGGAATATTATATACGTGACAGAATATGCCAAGGATGTTGGTATTTTATGATTGATATCTTATCAGTGTGTCAATTAATAAATAGATCATTATTCATGATTCAAATTTACGCATATCCCTAACTATTTTGTCCTGAACATTTTGCTGAATAATGCAGCATGCTGTAAAACAATAAATCAACAATATGTTTATCATTTCCTCTCTCCTCCAGCCAAATATATATAGACACGCGCACGCACGGACACGCACACTTTTTTCAAATGGTTAAAGGAGAGTGGGTATTCTCTGACGTTGTCGTTTCGTCAACAGGGTTCTATGAAATCGGTGGGTTCTCGGGTCTTCTGGAGAAGTATCCCCAGGCTGTTCCAACCAACGTGACTGCCATTGTGCCTGGTACCACCTGCCATCACCCAGACAAGCAGGCGTTCCGCATGTTGCGAGGGGCAACAGATGACTACGTGCCATGGGTCGGCTTCCTCCTTGGACAGACAGCAGGGTCCATCTGGTACTGGTGTGCCGACCAGGTAACTGACTGTCAGGAGGGAGACATCTCAACGCTGGATATCGATCCCTCCTAAATGGATCACATACAGGTTGGAGTGAGTGAATTTAGTTTTACGCCGCACACAGCAATATTCCAGCTCTAAGGCTGCGGTCTGAAAATTATTGAGTCTGCAGGGGGCATCGGTCTCAGCCACTGGGATTCGATAACATGTATCAACCAGGTCAGCGAGTGTGACCACCCGATCCCGTTAGTGTCCCTTTCCGACAAGCATGGGTTCGTGAAGATCAGTTCCAACTCGGATCGTCACAAGTCCTTTCAGGCGTACAGGATATTCGACGGTTTAAATTCTCAGACTTTCAATATCATTTTCTAGTTACACGACAAAACTGACGTCATTTGTTCTTGTTACATCACCACTTAAATCTTACCCTTTTGTTTTGTCGTGACAATGAACTGAGTAACTTGTTTCTGTCTTTCTTTTAATGGCACTCTCACTTACAGTCATCGTACAATTGCCCTGTAAACAGGTGTCGTGTGGATGCTAAACGAAGCTTCAACCGAGCAATCGGGCAGCCTAGTGGTGGAAGTGATAATACATTGTTTGAAGCCTGACGTCCCCGTTTTGTTGGATTTTAACAAAACACCGTAAGACTCCTTCCAAAACTGAGCAGTTCTTTGTCCCATTCGCGACCGTTCTGAGAAATATTTCATGTGTTCCCCAGGTGATCATTCAGCGCGCCCTGGCGGCCAAGAGTGTATCGCATGCTCAGGGTGCCACACTGATGGCTGGTTTCATCAAAATACTTCCTCTGTTCATCATGGTGATGCCGGGGATGATCAGCAGAGTTCTATACCCAGGTGAGTTGTATCTAAGTGACCTTGCACCCAGGTGAGCTTGCACTCAGGTTAGCTTGTACCCAGGTGAGCTAAACTCATGAACATTGATTCCTCAGTCGTCAAAGTTGTGGTGAAACAAATACTTATCAATGACGTTGACAAATGGGGCGAAACAGGTGTTTCCTATCGGGTTTAGATCTGGTGATCGGGAAGGCCATGGCAAGACATTGACGTCAGGTTTTGCAAGACAGTTCACCGTGACGCGTGCTGTTTGTGAAGTAGCATTGTCAAGCTGCAATAGCTCTCTCTGTCGGTCCATAATTGGATCAGCAAATGACGAGCAAAGACCACGATGATGTACCGATTTGCTGGCAAATTTCCCTGAACTACCACTAAATGAGATCTTTGTCTGCTGGATACCATGACACCGTTACACCGAGTCTGTCAACTTGTCGAATGCAAAACGTTCATTTCTCTGATGGTAAACACGCAGGTTTGTAAGAAATCATGATCCATCCCTGAACCAGAATCGCCTCCAGTTTCTAAGGTTCTAGTTCCAGTTCCGGACTTCACAACACCACTGCAAGCGAATGCGGCCATGGAAATCTCTCAAAACAGCAGCGGCAATTGGCCTTCTTGGTCGAATCCCCACCTCACACAATCGATACTTGACAGTTTGGTCTAAAATTCTTCTCAAACCAGGGATATATTGTGTCTCCACGGCTGTGGCAAGACAATGACGCAAGTTAGCAACACGAATGTAGCGGTTCTAGGCGTGGGTGGTAACTCTTGGACGGCCTTCTTGGGTGGAAATGGTCTACAGGAAACGATCCCAAGGGGGAGATATGGTGCTCTGATGTCAGACAGCTGCAGATTGCGTCTCCCAGCTGTTAGGCTGTGGCTATGTTTCGATTGGCGGCACTCACTCGTGACATAACGATTTAATCTTTTTCAGACAAAAATGAATTACGAAATTATGCCCACCATTTGCTTTTTATAGTGATCGATACCGCATACTTTTCCCTTTACTTGCACGTGTATTTTGCCTTTCATGTCTGCTTGGTGACGTTTTGGCGAATATTTTTTCAAACGCCTCTAAAGCATGGGAAAGGTTAAAATTGCCAAGTATTGGCACTGAAACTGATTACAATCGCACAAAGATGACGTTTTAGAAAGAAATAGAATACCTGACGAGTGTATTGTTTGTGTTGTTACTGACATGAGTCCAGCATTCTCAAAATCACCTATAGGCTTCATTGTTTGAAGAGTATGCATTTTTTATGAGTATGACCTGAGGAATCAAAGATTACCCGATAGCTTATTCTAACAGATATCGTTGTTTCGAAACCTAACAACAGAACCATATGGTCTTTGGGAATTGACTCGATTCACGCCACGCTAAGCATACGAATATTTGGAAAATTCGAATTCGTTTCCAAGCATTCATTTGAAGTGTGGAGCTTGTGGACACAACATTCAAACATTGAATATTTTTTAATGATTCGCAACCCGAGTTATATCTATTAAAAGTTTATCTGAACAAATACCTGGTACTATATCGCCACCTTTGATACCCTAACTGTGCTACCAAACAAACATGTATTATACAGGAACAACACGGTATTTACATGAATTACTATTTTGGTCTTAGATGATGTTGCTTGCACCAACCCAGACTACTGCATGTCGGTGTGTCAGAGCAGAGCAGGCTGTTCCAACATCGCTTACCCCAGACTTGTCCTGGGGCTTATGTCTGACGGTGAGGTTTTGTTACGTAATTCGTAAAATAGTGAGTGAGTTTAGTTTTACGCCACACTCAGCAATATTTCAGTTATATGCTGGAGGTGTGTATATAATCGAGGTCTGTACCTAATCGAGACCAGACACCACCATCATGAGCATCAGTGCACGTGGTTGGGATACGATGACATGTGTCTACCAAGAGTTTGACTACCTGATCCCGTTAGTCGTCTCTTGCGACCAGCATGGATTGCTGAATATCAATTCCACCCCGGATCTTTACAGACCATACATCGCTGACATATATCGCTGAGTGCGGCGTAAAACTAAACTCAGTGTTCAAGGATAAATGATGTCTTTACTTTTTATCTATGAATAGTGATGACTTCCAGATAGTTACACACTGGTCCTCGAGAGATGCTGGTTCTGTTGTCTGTGGTTGACCTTTTTCATCTTGTTCCCACAATGGCATCCGTGAGTTGAAAGTGTCTATTTTGGCAGTCTATGCATGTCTTTCTTCACCAGGTGCCCAATGGCAAATGGTGTCTATCTCGTCAATCTATGCATGACTTCTATCATCTTTTATTTATGAATAGTGAAGATTTTCCCCGTAGTTACACAATAGTCCTCATGGGCTTTCATCATTTTGTCTTCATACAGTTGTTGTTAGTCTATGCGTGTCTTTTTTCGTCTTGTCTTCACAAAGGTGCCCGGGGGCTGATGACGTCTGTCTTGTCAATCTATGCATGACTGAGTGATTGCATCCAGATGAAGCCTGTCTTGTCAGTCTATGCTTGATTGAGTGATTGAATCCAGATGAAGCCTGTCTTGTCAGTTTATGCATGACTGAGTGATTGAATCCAGATGAAGCCTGTCTTGTCAGTCTATGCATGACTGAGTGATTGAATCCAGATGAAGCCTGTCTTGTCAGTCTATGTGCGTCTGTTATCGTCTTGTCTTCACACAGGTGCCCGGGGGCTGATGATGGCTGTGATTGTAGCAGCACTCATGAGTGACCTCGACTCCATCTTCAACAGCGCCAGCACGTTGTTCACCATTGATGTATGGAAGCGGATCAGAAAGGCGGCATCGGTTACAGAACAGTTGCTTGTTGGCAGGTGCTTGTTAACTATCTTCCAGACATGTATGATTAGCGGTTCTCATGACATTTGCCAGCCTGTTGTCGGTGAATTCCCATCATGTACGCTGACATTCCCAGAACGCACCGATATGTTAGAACCGGTTACTTAGCACTGTGGACTAACTGTATGGAAAGGCAACGACACTTTGCTAACAGTTCATTATCAGGCGATAAAGTACCGCATATGCCTTAAGTCACGCTGTATTGACGTCACAATGCCATTCCAGTCTGCGCGCTCGTAATCAAACGTATCCTTGGTAACCAACGTCTTGTCACAATACATGTGAGCTGTCCAGTATCCTTCAGGGGGGCGGTGGAGTAGCCTAATGGTTAAAGCGTTCGCCCGTCACGCCGAAGACCCTCGTTATCAAACGTATCCTTGGTAACCAACGTCTTGTCACAATACATGTGAGCTGTCCAGTATCCTTCAGGGGCGCGGTAGAGTAGCCTAATGGTTAAAGCGTTCGCCCATCACGCCGAAGACCCGGGTTCGATTCCCCACATGGGTACAGTGTGTGAAGCCCATTTTCTGGTGTCCCCAGCCGTGAAATTGCTGGAATATTGCTGAAAAGCGACCTAAAACTACACTCACTCACTCGCTTTCAGGGCAGCCAACTCTGTCGCACCCTGTTTCTTGGTTAGCAGTGGCTTCACTCGACTGACATGACCCCCGCCGTCATATTTTTAGTAAATTGCTAACAGTGGTGTAAAGTTAAACCCACTCCCTTCCGTCTATTTTAGTGACAGTTTTATCAAAGTTCTGGTGTTTTGTAAGTGTTTTGTAATTACAGGGTGTTTGTTGTGATAATGGTTGTCGTATCCATAGCATGGGTACCCGTGATTAAAGAAACCCAGAAAGGTCAGGTGTTCATCTTCATGAACGAGGTTACCAACTACTTCACCCCTTCTTTCGCTGCGGTGTTTCTACTGGCTGTGTTAGTTCCCAGGGTCAATGAAAAGGTGTGTTGGTTGACGTTTATTTAGTTTATATAGAATGAGTTGAAATGCAGATATAATCTCCATTTATTTAATTGTGGTAATTTCATGTTGAAATGTGTGACCTTGCATTTATCAAAAATAATTTTATCCAGTAATCGCAACGAGAATAATATATCTTGGTTTCGAAAGTAAGACTATCGCAACGAGAATAATATATCTTGGTTTCAAAAGTAAGACTATCGCAACGAGAATGATACATCTTGGTTTCAAAAGTAAGAATATCGCAACGAGAATGATACATCTTGGTTTCAAAAGTAAGACTATCGCAACGTGAATGATACATCTTGGTTTCAAAAGTAAGACTATCGCAACGTGAATGATACATCTTGGTTTCAAAAGTAAGACTATCGCAACGTGAATGATATATCTTGGTTTCGAAAGTAAGACTATCGCAACGTGAATGATATATCTTGGTTTCAAAAGTAAGACTATCGCAACGAGAATGATATATCTTGGTTTCGAAAGTAAGACTATCGCAACGTGAATGATATATCTTGGTTTCGAAAGTAAGACTATCGCAACGAGAATGATATATCTTGGTTTCGAAAGTAAGACTATCGCAACGTGAATGATATATCTTGGTTTCAAAAGTAAGACTATCGCAACGAGAATGATACATCTTGGTTTCAAAAGTAAGAATATCGCAACGAGAATGATATATCTTGGTTTCAAAAGTAAGACTATCGCAACGAGAATGATATATCTTGGTTTCAAAAGTAAGACTATCGCAACGAGAATGATATATCTTGGTTTCAAAAGTAAGACTATCGCAACGTGAATAATATATCTTGGTTTCAAAAGTAAGACTATCGCAACGAGAATGATACATCTTGGTTTCAAAAGTAAGACTATCGCAACGAGAATGATATATCTTGGTTTCAAAAGTAAGATTATCGCAACGAGAATGATACATCTTGGTTTCAAAAGTAAGACTATCGCAACGAGAATGATATATCTTGGTTTCAAAAGTAAGACTATCGCAACGAGAATGATATATCTTGGTTTCAAAAGTAAGACTATCGCAACGTGAATAATATATCTTGGTTTCGAAAGTAAGACTATCGCAACGAGAATAATATATCTTGGTTTCGAAAGTAAGACTATCGCAACGTGAATGATATATCTTGGTTTCGAAAGTAAGACTATCAAAACGAGAATGATATATCTTGGTTTCGAAAGTAAGACTATCGCAACGAGAATGATATATCTTGCTTTCAAAAGTAAGACTATCGCAACGAGAATAATATATCTTGGTTTCAAAAGTAAGACTATCACAACGAGAATAATATATCTTGGTTTCAAAAGTAAGACTATCGCAACGAGAATGATATATCTTGGTTTCAAAAGTAAGACTATCGCAACGAGAATGATATATCTTGCTTTCAAAAGTAAGACTATCGCAACGAGAATAATATATCTTGGTTTCAAAAAGTAAGACTATCGCAATGAGAATAATATATCTTGGTTTCAAAAGTAAGACTATCTCAACGTGAATAATATATCTTGGTTTCAAAAGTAAGACTATCGCAATGAGAATGATATATCTTGGTTTCAAAAGATAGACTATCGCAAGGCTAAGTTAGCACACATATTAGTGGCGAGAGATTGTTGGTACTGGTCAGTTTTACCTTAGACACCCTTCAATAAATTCATTAGAACCAGGTTAAGTGTAGAGCATGTGTCTCTGAGTCTGAGATTATGACTGGATTGTCTGATCTGGACTTGATTATTTACAGACAGCAGCCACACAGCTGTAATATTCCCTAGCGCGGCGTAAAACTAAACTCACATTTTCTTGCGCCTGTGTTTGTGCAACTGAGATGTATATGGTACTGATTGCAGGGTTTGCTCTGTATCTGTATTTACGCAACTGATATGTATGGTACAGTAGTATAGGGGATAGGGGTTCTGGACCGCAGAAGAAAAAATAAAGATAAATAATAATAGAATAAGAAGGAAAAGATAAAAAGAAAGACGTACATTGTGCATTTGAGCTGGCATCCAGAAAGCAAAAAGAGTCCAGCGCAGAAAACCAAGAACAATATGTGGATGGACTATTCTGTTTCCCCTCCAAACAGGGAGAAAACGATTGGTGAAGGTTCACCCCAATTAGATATATCGTTGATGCATGGATATAGAGAAAAGTGCTAGGAACCAAGCTGTCGCATGAAGCCTATGCCGAAATCCAATCGGGTCATTTGTCGACATGGGCACACCTTCTATGAGCGATACCAGATCCCTTCGCAATTTCTTGAACTCTATTTGCTGTGTTTTTATGAGTTTGCAAAAGATGGCAAAATGGTTGATTTCATCTATGTCTACCTGCCAAGCCAAATTCAACCCACAACGGGCAAACTCCAAATCATTCTCACCGCTGACAACAGTATGGAATCCAAGGACAACCACTGCACAGACTGTCGCGATATCAGAACTCCCAACACTCTTCAAACGCTCGACTTGTGTGGCACCATCAACTACTACGTCCCCAACAAGAAATGCGTTTTCTGGAAGAACAAGGACATGGACTACACACCTCAGAAATGATTCCTGCTCGGGGTGCTGGAAGAAATCGCGATTGATGGCTGTTTCTAGAACATAGAGAACCTGTACAATGACTGCCTCCTGTGGTGCCTTCGACACAAACTCCTCCTTGACAAATTGGCGGACAATTGTCCATGTGGGGAGAAAGATCTTGTACCTTCTGGCAGGTAATGGGGAAAACAGAGCCACAGAGATGGAATAGTATTCAACACACCCCCTTGCCCAACTACGGTGGGCCAAGGCATACAGACATGGCAGCCCCTCCGAGCAACGATCACTGGACAATTGTCTGTCAGTTCATTGTGGAACACATTTCTTGCGTCCGACACAGTGGTCAGTGGCGGTGCACTTGCAAGTCGAGTTGTCTGCTTCAAAGAGTGTGGAGAGTGCTGATACAGTGACGAGGCAGTCCATGCAGTGGTTGAGTCTGTCCTTCTGGACTGTAGTAGGTGGCGAGAACGATTCAGAGTTTGCCCGCTACGGTCGATTTGGCTGTGTGGTTATATGTAGACGAAACTGATATTTTGGCAACTTCTACAAACTCACGAAAGCACAACAAATAGAGTTTGAGAAACTGGCGAGGGATCTGGTATCACTTGTAGAAGGTGTGCCCCGATCACGTCTTTTCATTTCTCTTGGCCAGAAGGCAAGATGCGGGAACACTTCTCCAGCAGGGTCTTGAAGACTTCTACCATGTCGGGAACCCTGACCCAAATTTGCGTATATTGGGCTCGTGATATGTGATATTTCCTCTTCGCTTCCAAATCAGCAAATGACCCGATCAGTTCTCTGCATAGGCTTCAAGCAATAGCTTGGTTCCAGGCATCTGTTTTCTTCATCTATGCACCTGCAGTATCTCTAAGTGGGGTGCACCTTCGCCAGTGTTTTCCCCGTGTTTGGTGTAGAAACAAAATGATCCATCCACATACTGTTGTTGGGTTTTTCCTGTGCTGGATTCCATTTTGTTTTCCAGGTACCAGCCTTGGTGTTGGGTTGACCACCGGGAAAACAACCCGAAGACAAAGAGTCTCTTTCCTTCGTAAATATACTCAAATGCACAATGCAGTTCTTCTTTTTGTTTTGTTTTCCTTCATATTATCATTATCTTTTCCGCTGCGGTCCCTATTTCCTATACTACTGGTACGGATTGCAGGGTGTGTTCTGTCTGTTTTGGAAACTGAGATATATATGATACTGATTACAGGGTGTGTTCTGGTCGCTGATGTACGCCTTTGTGGTCGGGGCGGTGCGCCTGGTCCTGGTTCTGTCTTTCCAGGGGGAAGGCTTCTGTGGAGCGTCATCCACCACGACGATACCCTCAGTTGTGAGGGACATGCACTTTATGTACTTCGCCCTGTTCCTCTTCCTGTCCACTGGTCTGATAGCTCTTGTCATCAGCTACTTGACAACGCCTCCGCCAGAGGAATGCGTGAGTTTCAAACACATCAGGTAGTGATTGTTACGACCATCGCCCATTACAAACGGCATTCCGTTGATCGGTGGACAGAGCGTCTTCCTGGAGAGTGAGTGAGTGAGTGGGTTTAGTTTTACACTCAGCAATAGTAGGGCTGTATGACGGCGGTCTGTAAATAATCGAATCTGGACCACACAATCCATTGATTAACGTCAGTGATGAGCATCGATTTGGGCAATTAGGATACAATGACCCAGTCAGCGAGTCTGACTAACAGATCCTGTTAGTTGCCTCTTATGACACACACACGTTTGGGTTTTGTTTGTTGTTTAACGCTTCACCCATCAATATTATAGTCATGAAGAATTGTGCGAACAATTTCAGTAATGTTTCACATATATGCATATATGTCAACCAAGTCAGCGAGCCTGACCACCCGATCCTGTTAGTTGCCTCTTACGTCAGTCATCGGTTGCATTCACGCACCCCTGCACCCACGCACCCACGCATCCACGCACCCACGCACGTATGCGCGCGCGGTGAAAGAGCTCTCTAATCTAGGTTTCTTTGGAGAATATTTGTTTTTCCCAGCTGCTAAACACTACGTTATGGAGTTACCGAAGCAAAGTCAAAACCTTCAGCGACGGGAGTAAGAACATTGATGTTGACCTGAAGATCATCAGCGGCGCTGACGGTAACGAAATGGACCCTGTTACACCACGCGACGACGTTGCTCCACCGACGGTTACCGAGGAGTCTAACGCGGAAGAGACTTGTATTGACCTGCTTCAGACAGAAACTACAGGTGTAGTGTAGAAACTGCAGTAAGCTACCAACACAATAGAGTGTGTATATGGAGCGTGTCTCAAAAACTGAGATCATATATTTTCTAGGTAACAAAATAATATCAGAGTGATTTACGTTTTACGTCCAGTCTACCTAAACTTGGTCTCATTACTATTCGTTACACTTCTCTGCGCCATCTAATAAACCCTATTGTTGGCAGTCGCTTCAACCTTTGAAGCGACATATGACTGTGCTGGCAAACGCAAGAAGGCCTAACGGATTTAACCAATCAGACAAAGGCCACTGTTTAGGGTTTGGCGGGACAAAATTCACCAGTCACTGACACTGATCACTCAACAAACGCAAATCCGCATAAAACACATATATTTGACCTGCAGTATATACGCAAGCTGAAATCCTGAAATAATATTGACAAAAACGCTACTTTCATTGAGCGTTTAGTTATTGTTGACAGTGTTGTATCGTGCTCCATGTGCACCACCCGGAAATGATCGTAAGGAAAATAACATTTGGAATGGTTCGGATACAAACCTTTTCGAGGTAAAAGGTCAAAAGGCATGTGCAAATTCGCGATTTGATAAGCTGTGTTCTGATTGGTCAGTCTCAAAGGGTACCTGACGCGACCGTCTTCTAGGGTTTGTGAGACTCAGTAGTGGAGTGTAACGAAGTAAGTAAGTAAGTTTAGGTTTGCTTAACTTAATGTGTACGTTTACTTAGACGGGTCTTACGCAATACCCAGGAATATTCCAGCTTAATGGCGGCGAACCCAATTCCGTTAGTCGTCTCTTTCTACGGACATGGGTTATTGAAGGTCAATCCTAACCCGGATCAATCCTAAGGGTCAATCCTAACCCGCATCTTCTCGGGTAATTCAGGGGATATCAAGTACAGAAAGTGTGCGCGCATAATATGCACTGCAGCATTGTCCAAATAATTATTGCATTTTGCCAATTTCGTTTCGTTATTCATCTTTAACTATTGATACAATATGACGGAACATGGATCAGATGAATTATGCTACTTTCAGTATGGGCCTCACAGGCAACTACTTAAACAAAGTTGCCCATGCAAATATAGAATATGTGGCGAGTCGAGATTGCCACGAACAAAATCCTATATATCACATTTTATGAGTATGAATTAGGAACCGGTTTTTTTTTTTTTTTTGGTTTTTTTTTTTTTTGGTTTTTGTTGCAAAAACTGGTCATTCCAGAGTATATCCCAGGACAGGGGTTAAAACTGAACAAATCATATTCACTAATATATGAGCTTTATGAACAATAAACTGTTTCAGTATCGTGGACAAATGCTACATCCAGTCAGGAACTTATATCCAATTTCTAAACCTACTTTTGCTGTTCCACAGCCACGAGGAGTGTCGCCAGGAGGTTGTTCAACGACGTCTTTGGTATTGACCAAGTCCATGAAAGCACCGAGAATGACGAGGTGTTCCATGATCCCGTGTTTGTCCCTGTTGCCCTCAAACAGACCAGGTTGGAGAAAGTAATATTGACCACTGGTCTACTGAGTATACTCTCAATAGCAGTAGCCATGTACGTTTTCTGGTCTGTCTATAACTTCGACACAAACGAATTCTATCCTGAAGGTGCCGAGGATCTTCTTCCTGGCGATGAAGAGTTTCTTCACAATTCTATGAACCATACAGCCAAACACACATCGGACACAGCCCTCAGCAACAGAACTCTGGTGTAATCTTTGTGGCAGTCATCTTTGTTCGGCTTTTACACTATATTACTTATCACGGAACAATATCTCACCTTTGTGAAAACGGTCTTTGAAAAGGATTCTTGAGAGGAATTTCGAAGCTGGTGTTGAAGCTAAAGGCCAACAGGATGGCTGACAACTGTTTCTGGGCTATTGCCCTTTCGTCAGGTGAACTGATAAAAACAAGATACACCAATGAGAATATGTACTGTATTGTACAAGAAAGCAGCGTTACGTGTATGTACAATAAAATCGAATAATAAACGTGATAAAAAGGCGAGATGCACAGACAATGGGTATATTGTTTAAACATGGGAGGAGTTCATACAAGTGATTAGCAGTTGTGGGCAGAAGCCAGTAATAACTTATCTGACTTTCCAGGCACTGGGTAGGTGCACTCCATGGTCCTTCTTCAGCTGCGGTTGTATTTTTCCTATCGTAGGGATCAGTTCCAACCCTGATGGGGCGGTGGGGTAGCCTTGAGGTTAGAGCGTTCGCTCGTCACGCCGAAGACCCGGGTTCGATTCCCCACATGGGTACGATGTGTGAGGCCCATTTTCTGGTGTCCCCAGCCGTGATATCGCTGGAATATTGCTAAAAGCGGCGTAAAACCAAACTCACTCATTCACTCACTCCAACCCTGATGATGTCTCTGTGTGCTGCAAATACATTCCCGTAGGTAGAAGTCACTACCACAAAGATGGCGGTACAAATCCCATGGACGTCCATGTTTTACGTTTGCTATTTTTACATCACTGCAGTGTTTTGGACCTGATCTTCATTGTATTGCACCTTTGTATATCTGCGGTGTCATTTATGCTTTATGGTAGAAATAAAGATTACAAGACGATATACCTACTACATAACGCGTAATTTATTGCGTACGCTTGCTTGCTTGTGCGTGTGTGCGTGTGTGCGTGTGTGTTTGAAGGGTGCACTTTACGAGCGAAAGCGAAAACCTATTCTGTCAAAGTACAGCACCCTATAACATCACTGATGGCCTAAAACCTTCCTAAAACGGCGTAAAACTAAACTCACTCACCCACTAAAATAGCAGTGGCTTAATTGTCGCTCAGCCCAACTCAGCTGGACCCAGCCAGCTTTGTGACAAAGAGGCTGCATCGTTTACATTTTCCAGTATCGAGACACGGATTACAGTCATACAATGTAGAAAAATGTTGGACATATTTACTCGCCACTCCAACGCCAGGTAAGAATGGCAGAGTTGTCTCCCTTCAAATATTGCTGGTTTCTGCAGAAACCATGGCCTCTGGATACAGGCAGCGCATTTAAATTTGATGGACCGTATTCCTAAACCTGTCACTGCATCCTCTTTTGGTTTGTCTCTGTACTAATCCAAATTCCCTAGAGTGCCTGTTATATATCTGTGCTACACCCAATTTAAAAACTGTAGCACTGTTGCAGTAATTGTCAACAATGTGGCTGTAACATGCTTTGGACAAGCTGTTTGTGAACACGTGGTCTCTAACCAGCGACTGTAATTTATGCTGTCACCATAAATGCATAACTTTGGTTATTTCCAAATACTATTATATAAACCGTTTACACCTGTCGTGTTTGGCTGGTCATTAAGTGATGAACACATCACACTAGTATTTATGTGAACCCATCACTTTAATCGAAATGATAAATGTGTGAAGCCATCACACTTTCTACAATAATAGTGAGCAATATTCCAGCTATATGGCGACGGTCTGTAAATAGTCGAGTCTGGACCAGACAATCCAGTGATCAACAACATGAGCATCGATCTGTGGATATGGGAATCAATGACATTTGACAAACAAGTCACCGAGCCTGACTATCCGATTCCGTTAGTCGCCTCTTTATGACACGCATGGGTTACTGAAGACCTATTATACCCCGGGACCTTCACGGGTTTTCTAGAATATCAAATCTATGCACATATAAAAGAGTACTCATAACAAACCATAACATCAGCACTTTTCAGTCATACTTCAGCCATCAGTGGATGTAGATGTGTTCCTATAACTTGATCTATATCATGTGCCTTAAAACAAGGTAATCCCTGCCTTTCATTACGAATATCGTTTTGTGTACTGAGAATTGTACCGGTATATCATCATCATCATCATCATTATGATCCATTCAACAAACCCATTTAAGGTTAGAAACTTAAAACGAAAAAAATCATTTGACAAGTTGAGGTGAGCGTAGGTACCTTTCCATCAAACCTTTTGAAGATCCATGAAGATGGATGTGAAGCTGTATGTTATTGGCATTTTACGGTAATTTTTACGAACACATTGACTCCCTTTAAATATGTTACGTTTGTAGCATTTTACTTTCACATGACAGTTCATTTCAACCCTTATTTATCATCGTTAAGTGCAACCACTGCTTCACTATTTCTTTGTTGGGTTCTGTTCGTCAAATGCAAAATTCATGCAATCAAAACAAAATTTCGAAACAGAATCCTGATAGACTCATTCATAAAAGTTCTGTGAAATATTTATCTTAAACAGAGGTTCTGATTGGGCTATTGCATATTCCTAAATCCCTTCGTCCCAACCCGTCTTTCTAATACATCCTATACTCAATATTTGAACAAAGCGCGAGAATGCGACAGTCTGACATTTCATTAAACTGGCGTTGTCCCGTTTGTAGTCAATATAAGGATAATGATTTTTAGGAATTTATCATTTACAGCGGCCCGAGGTCTTTCATTAACATTGGAGTTGTTTGAATTAAACTTGAATTAAATTGGCCTTTGTAGCAAGAATGGCTTTCCCTATAATTACACAGTCGTCCCGGCATGGACTTGTATCATTTTGTGTCCACACAGGTGCCCGAGGGCTGATGATGTCTGTCTTGTCAGTCTGTGCATCACTTTTATCATTTTGTCTTCACACAGACGCCCGGGGACTGGTGATGTCTATCTTGTCAGTCTACACACGACTTTTATCATTTTGTCTCCATACAGGTGCCCGGGGGCTGTGATTGTAGCAGCTCTAGAACATCTAGGGCTTCAGCCAATGATGTCCTGAAAACAGCGTTACCCGAAAAGTGTAGAAATACGTTCAAAGGTATTGGTAATTCGGTTTTCAAATTGCGACTGCAATGACTGTGTTGATTATACGGTCGGAGATTTATAGCATTGACCAATCAGGACTCTTGGTACATCCTAAATTGAATTAGAATATGTAGCATACTCAAACAATGCGCGCCAACGCATCATTTCACCAAAATAGGGGTTGATTCTCAGCTCTATAATTGAAACGGGATTTAAATATCAGTCGATAAAGGTACACGTGTATGCGTATCGTATCGAATGAGAAAATTATTGATCTATCGATGTAGTGAGAGTCGTGGCAGGCCCGCCATGACATATACTGTACCTATACAATGCGTTTCTGTGAAATACCTTACTAATTAGCCAAACATCCTTACGTCCTGAGCGAGTGCGTGAGTGCGTGCGAACGTGAGTTAGTGAGTGAGTAGAGATTGCTTGCATTCCAAGGTTACACCACTCTGCCAAGCAAATTCATCGTGTTTTGTACCATCGTGATAACAGTCCATTTGTATACCGTTTTCCGCAAGCAGAATATCACGTTGAAAGCTTTTATTAATATTACAACGGCAATTCTCAGTCTCGATGGGAGAATGCCATCTTAGCTGTCTTTGAGGAGCTGGAGGATTAGAGTCATATTACATGTACCATCGAATTCTACCTGGTATCCATCCACTGCTGGTGGCTGAACAGAAGCACATTTCGGACAAATCCATCAGCTTGAGACATGACTGTCCTGCGAAACTCTCGATATTTTAACCTGATGTGTATACCGATTTATAAATGTCCAAAGTGATGATTGTGTGTGGTGCTGCGATTCGAACCTATGATCATTGTTCTCAGGTACGACTAAGAGACGGGACCCTGCACAACGAAACTGCCCCGGCTAAAATGACAGGGCCATTGCCGGCTGTTAGTACAATGAATAGTAGCGTAAATAATGTGTCTTAAAACTCGTATGTACCAACGTATACAATTTAAGAAATGATATTCAAAACAACAATAGAAGATTTGCATTAAGTTATAAAAAAGGCAACGTCCATTGCTGTGACGAGTACTACTTCATGTCCAAAACCATTAGAGGTAACATAAGATCACTTAAATCTGACATAGAGTATGCCTTTACCTGCGCATGAGTTTCTACACATGCTCACCGGTAACTGAAAAGATAAGGCAAAAAGAGGCATATTAACCAAACAGCGACAATGCGGCATATTTATTATGTCGCGTTGTCACGTATTTTAAAGTTTTTTTTACACACCTTAGATGGGGAGACAATGCAACAACGGGACACATTTTGACCATGAAAATTGTCGTTATGTCGCATTGTCTTGCTTTGGTTATTTTTGCCTCTTTTTGCTCGATTTTGAGATGGTGACAACGCGAGAATGTCCCTTCTGGGATTCCATGTTATTCGACAATGTCCCTTCTAGGATTCCATACAGACTGCTACCATAATAACCTTCAGCGCCAAGCATCGGGACACCGAGTCAAGAACATATCGCGGAACCTAGTTTACGCGCTGACTCAAACTGGAAGAATGGCGACGTTCAGCGCCCCACGCCTAACTGGAGCTGACATCAGCGTCATCGCCGGGTATTTCGTCCTGGTCATAGGTATCGGCCTGTTGGTAAGTATGGCATATGTAATAAATAATTATTATATTGATATTATTTTATTTCGCTATTAATCCTAATGTACATTCCAAGTGAGTGAACATCTCGCTTTGTATGACATCAGTGTGGAAGCTCATGGCTCGCCCTGAATAAAAGGTACCGAAGCCCACATACATCCTGCCACTGAAATTCCGTTGCATCGAGATAGGACAACATAGTGTATACTGACTTTCGAAAATGTTATACCTTTCCGAATATCAACAGGTCTTTTCTTGTATATATTAACCTTTAATGCAATCTTCGTTGAATTGTCAGTCTATATGCATAGAGGTGTATTAAAAGACCGAAGCAAATCCCGATATCCCCTCGGTCCTACCACTTAATTCTTCCGATATTAGGTCAGTTTTCAGAATCCTTCCGATCTCAAAACTTGTTCTGGTGACCGTAACGTGATATGTAGTTCTCTGTCTCACCGCCTCTGTAGTTTTGTGACGTCACAATCAAAACAAGTGGTGGTGCGATGTGGAAGTGTATGCTTGTCACGTCGTAGTCTTGATTTCTATTCTCCACATGAGTAAAAACGTGAAGCTCATCTGTAAAATGCAAGATCGGGTTGTCTTTGGAATAGTTCTGAAACCGACCTAAAACCATACTGACCCACTCACTTGATGCACTGTGTTTTGTTTGTTTTTGTTCTTTTGTCTTTTGGGGTTTTTGTTGTTGGTGGTGGTTCTTTTTTGTTTTGTTTTTTGTCCTTCTTTGAATGCATGTTCTTCAAAGTGACTTTGAACAATGTATTCCATACAACCCCCCACTTACAATTTAACACATTTACATGTATAGAGACATTAAGCAAACCGGTTACGAATCAATGTCGCGGGGGCGCGCTGTCTAAGGCGCCAGGCTACTAATCCAGCGAACTTGGAAGTGCCGTGATCGAGCCCACCTGTGACCGGGTGTAAAACACCTTGGTCTCAACTTTGTGTGCAGACTCTTTCAGTGTTGTCACAACCCCTGCTGTGCAGTACACAACCCTGTGCACTTAAAAGAACCCTGTGCACGAATCCGTTGGTAGATGACCAGATGGTGGCCACACGAATACATGCAAACGCCTAGTAGCGGGTACAGCAACGTGCAGTAGAACATGGTCAAAGTACTGTGACTATCTGTCCCAATCCACCCAACTGTGAATGGGTACCTCGTAAGGATGGGAAAGCCACATTAACTCGGGTAGGCTGCAAGAGTTGTATGATTCCCAGGGAGTTGAGATTGAAAATACTATGTACCGTTGTGATGGACATCCAATGATCGAGTGAAAAACAAAAGCGCCCTTGAAAAGTTGAACCAACTGGTTGTCGGCGCTGTACAAATATAGTCTGGTTCATAATTATTGAGAATTTTTCTTCTTACTTTGAGCTATCCTAACACCTCAACTGATTCACTGATACTTAAAACTAAGTAATGGTATAAGGGAGGCAACTCATCTTGGCCTACTGAGTATAGTACAATTAGAGTTACCTCCCCTGAATTTGTAGCAGACGTCATTTTCCTCAGCACTGTCAACAATGTCTGCTGAAGATAAAAGAAGGTTGATTTTTGAGTTGTGTAATCAAGGAATTGATGATGTAAATACATTGGCAGAGAGAACAGGAACTCCTCTTTCTACTGTGTATAGGATTAGGAAGAATTTTAAAGAGGGAAAGGATTTGGGGCACCAGAAAGGAGCAGGGAGACCCAGAAAATTGGACTTCTCAGATCGCGTCCGGCTGGGAATTTTAGCGTCTAAAAAGCAAAGGGCAAGCATCTCCAACATCAGGTATGAAATGATAGAAAGGGGATCAACAGTTGTATCAAAATCTACAGTTAGAAGAAATTTGATTGATCTTGGATGTGAGAAAAAGACTGGAATTCCTTCTCCTCTCATGAAACAAGAACATAAAGACAGGCGTGTTGAGTGGTGTTTGGCACATGAAAACTTTGACTGGGAAAATGTGATTTTTACTGATGAAAGCTCAGTATGGGTATATCCCAATAATGTGAAAATATGGACAAAGTCTGCGTCAGCACCGTTGTATCGACGACCTAAATACAGCCCAAAGTTTCATGTATGGGGAGGGATATCCTTATTAGGAACGACCCCGCTGTGTGTGTTTGAGGGAAATCTGACAAGTCAACGCTACACTAACATATTAGATAATTTTCTCCTTCCAAGTGCACATGTGTTTTATGGAAATGACTGGATTTTGCAGCAAGATAATGATCCTAAACACACCGCAAAACATGCCAAGCAGTGGTTTCAGGAGAAAAATGTGACTGCATTACCATTTCCTGCATATAGTCCTGACTTAAATCCCATTGAGAACATTTGGGGGATGATGAAGGAATGTGTGAATCAAAAGGGGTTGACAAAAATTGAAGACATGAAGAGAGAAGTGGTCCGATACTGGGACAGCATAACTCACGAGACACTAACCTCTCTGATAGGAAGTATGCCTACCCGTCTTAGACTGTGCCGTGAAGCTCAAGGAGACTTGATAAAATATTAAATTGTTACCTACACAACATGAAAAGGTCAGTTCAATTTCACAATACATTCAATTTTATCTGATTTGTTCTCGTTTAATAATATGAAATGCTTTAGCTATTCTCAATAATTTTGAACCATACTGTATCTAATACAATGTAGTATAGTATAAGGTCAAGATGTACATGCATTGAAGTAACGTAATGTATGTTTGTGTCACCTGTAGGCTATGTTCAGAGCGAAAAGAAACACCATCAGCGGCTACTTTCTAGCGGAGAGGTCGATGTGGTTCCTTCCTGTAAGTATGTCATGTCCAGTGAAACTTCCTTAGTCTCTAAACCCGACGTCCTATCCAATAATTACCGTAGTCGTTTGCTTGTCACGCTGAAGTCCTGGGTTCGATTTCCAACTTGGGCACATGCTGTGAGAACCGGTGTCCCCCGCCAAGATGTTGCAGCAATATTGTTAAAAGCGGCTTAAAATCAAACTTACACACTCACTCCTAATTACGTGAGTGAGTGAGTTTGGTTTTACGCCGCTTTTAGCAATATTCCAGCGATATCACGGCGGGGGACACCAGATAATGGACCTCACACATTGTACCCATGTGGGGAATCGAACACGGGTCTTCGGCGTGATCCTAGTTACGACAGACATGGTTGACACATGTTACCGTATACGAAGGCGTGTCGTTCGATGTAGATCACTGGATTGTCTGGAGCAGACTCGGTTATTTACAGACCGCCACTATATAGATGTAACATTGCTGTACTGTCTTTAATGCCAGTATATTTTATGAAGGGGACAGGAAATCAGCATGTGTTCAATGCGGCCTTAAACGTAATTCATCCTGAAAACAGGCACGGCTTAAACGCCATGGAAGTCTTTAACGTCTAAATTCAAGTATCTCTTAACATGACAGTATGAATTAATACTGAGTGTGGCGTTAAGCAACAAGCAAAAAACAAAGAACCTATACATATATTATAACTTGTTCACTTATCCGAATGGCGAGGATAGCCAATATCAACCTTTGGACCTCTAGGGGCCAGTGAACAACGTATTTCTCTTATCGAACACCTCAATGTTGAGTTTGAATTGTTTGAAGGAAGGGAAGGCTATCGCTAGATTTTTGCAGACAAGAAAAACAAATTCAGAGTTATCTCCCTTCCATCGATTTGCAATCCCCAAACATCGGTAATTTCCATACATCATGCTTGATTTGATGTTATTCGAGATAGAGAATTACCACCACGATGTACCAGATACGCTCAGCATTCAGAGTGGCATGCATTTATTTTAAAATGTCACTCGCTTTTAAGCGGAATACATTGAAAGTAACAGAAGAGCGCTCAGCCAGAAAGCGATATGTTGGTAAGATAAGCAATATAACATCAGAAGACCTGATGTATTTCCGATAGTTGTTTGTGGCAGCTGCTGCATATTCTCAGCCAGAATTAAACATGCATTGTTTCCTATGAAGTAGTCAGTGACAGCAACTGTAATTTATGAAGGATTATTGATAATGCTACTCTAATGAGATCTAAAGGCATGGCGGTTTCGTTTCATATTTTTTTGCTATCCAACGTTACATATGTATGCATATTTTAATAAACAAATACATATTCAATGTATGGGTTACTTCCCTTAATTATAGTGTCTTTATTGAATAAATTATTGATATAAGTGTTGGTATATAAATATTAATGACAGCGTTCACAAAGGTCAGTGATCTGCAGTCGATTATATGCAAATGTTTATATGTTTTTTAACAAAGACAGAGATACATCTTTCATTTGTTTAGAAAAGGTTTATCACAGAACTTGTACATCAGTTGGTATGTTTTACTGTCACGCAGACTTACAAAGAAAGGGTTTGCAAACCCTGTGACACGTTACAACAAGGTTACAATATCAAACGAAAAAGGGTCCGTCTCCAAAGCAAAACCGGAACGTAAAATCATCCGTGACAACTTCAACAAGGGAGTGATCAGGCGGGCAGTCTACGACGTTTACGAGAAAACGATTCCACCTACATGTAGTGAGTGAGTGAGTTTAGTTATGCGTAGCACTCAGCAATATTCCAGCTATATGGCTGCGGTCTGCAAATAATCGAGTCTGAACCAGACAATCCAGTTACCAACATCATGAACATCGAACTGCACAACTGGGAACCGATGGCATTTGTTAACCAAGTGAGCGAGCCTGAACACCCGATTCCGTTAGTCACCGCTTACGACAAGCATAGTCGCCTTTTATGGTTTGCTGAAGGTCTATTCTACCTCGGGACCTTCACGGGTCTCCACCTACATGTAAGAGTATCAGAGAGGAAATTAAGGTTCAACGTGGTGATGACAGAGCTGCCTTTAGGAAGAAGCACTCTTTAATGTCCATGAGATCCTCTTACTTGAGAACTTGTTTACCTGGTTGAAACTGAGAAAATGAAAACAAATAGCGCATTTTACTAGTGATATAAAATACATTGGTTCGTCTTTTTAAAATGCTATATTTTATGAGGTATTGTAGACATTTGTCCCGATCATTTAGCATATTAAAATTCCTAACAGACAATGAATCTACTTTCAGCAAATTAAAACGTAAATCATCATAAACTTGGCAGTTCAAAATAGCATGTGCTTCATCTTCAATGACGTGATTGTTACATAGGGTGCAAGTTCTGTCTTCCCCTGCGAGGCGTTCGCATCTTCCAGCTTCTAGCCTGATTGGAACCACTCCACATATGAACTCTGCTTTGTTGATGTGTGTTGTAAGAAGGCAGTATGTTCGAAGTTTTCCTGTGTTGATGCTGAGACGTTGTTTCCAGTCACATTTGTATTATCGTTCCTGGAAGCATGAACTCTGTGCTGCACAGTTCTGTGCATCCGTTATTATCAAACTGTCTGTGAAATTTGAAATTCCAGTTCTTGCAGTTGCGCGACTTGCTCTCCTCAGCCCAGATGAAGATTTTCTTGTTCTACCTTGTGTTACTCATTGTGGCATATCTTTTCCATCGTCTTAACGCTGTTTCACTTTGTTTGTGAGAAATCGGTTTTCATACGAGATTTCCTGACACTATATCTGTTAGAGTGTATCTCCCTACACCTGAAAAGAATCGTCCAGCTCTGTACTTAAATATAGCATTAATACATGCGTGGTCCTGGAGCCCCAAACTGTCGCTGCATACGTTATAACAGACTTGACAAAGTTGTCATATAACTTTCCAAACACCCTGTAGTTCATACATCCTAACTGCTTGTTTCTTGCAACCAAATGCCTCAACAAATGGCTTGCACACTGACCTACAGACTTTGTAGTTACATTAATGATGATACCATCTGTGACTGGCAACCGAATGGTAGTCTGTCTCACATTATTTTGCCTAATACCAAGCCTCCTCTGCAGTGCTAAAGCCTTAAAAGAAGCAAGTCTAGATTTCCTCAGGCTCAGGATCTCTGGGTCTCCTTTTCAGTTAAAATGGGTTAGTTTGTTACTATCAAAATTATACCGAGACTAAGCCTTAGTGTAACCGAATGACTGCACTTCATGCTGGAAGCCAGGACAAAGGATTGATCAACGTTTACGTGATAGTCTTTGAGGCAAAGAAATCAAATGGATATTAATTACCATCAGGAGATGAAATGAGATGTCGTCATGAATTGGGTGGAACCTAAACTTTTGCTCAATCTTTATCAGCCCAGTGTCATAGTGCTGGGCAATACCACCGACCATAATGTGCTGAAGCCATGTAGCATCATACCGACGATGAGCAGTCTGAAGAAGATGATGCCGGATTTCCTCACATCGTGTGGTGTTCACTACAGACCAACATACACAGAGACACCGGTTATGTTGAAGATCCGCTTGAACAAGACGCCCATACAGTACAAAGCTAAACACGATCACGTTGTGTTACGTTCACACGTGAGACGTTGTGAACTGAACTTAATGGAACATTTCTGCGCAAAATGTACAGGGTTTGTAAAGAGGAACACTACCTTCTATCTCTCGCAAGGGAAGGAGCCCAGATAACCCAAGTCATCAAGTGTGGCAGAACACAGAGGACCACGTCCATGAGACTGAACATCAATATGAAGGAGTGGACATCAATGCTGTGACATCTGAGGACGAGAGTTCAGACTCGGCAGATTTGGATTGAGACTCAGTGTTCTGGTGATCTGCATTCCAGTATCTGTAATTTTTTAATAAATGTGTTCTTGCACCGCGTTTTAGAAACGCTATACCAGTTACCTGGTGAAGCCTTTGGCCAATGTTCACAGCTGGATTGAACAGACAAAATTGCATAATATACAGTTCTACATTTGCTATGAAATATACCATTGACTTATAAAACATTTACTGAAATGCTGCATGCTGCTAGAATCAGTGGATGAAATGACACAACTGATGGGATTCTTCAGTTTCTTTCAACACACAGCATTTTGTTACAAATATGTAAGCAAAATAAAAAGAAGTTTTTTGAAAAACCATCATGGTTTTCATTTGATAGTTTAATATTTGTGACAAAGGTGTAACGACAGTTCAGGTAACAGCCGGGCAATGTTGATTTCATTTGTAGGGGGTGGTATCAAAAGTCATCACACTTTGATTCTGAATTTGACGTGGACCCTTTGCTGGCATCAGAGTGCACTCTGTGACTGATAGTTGCCTGTTGTAAAAAGCATAGACGCCACAACTGATGCTCCGCAGCATTTTCAACTCAAATGATTTTTGCCACATGGCTTGGACTAGATTTTGAACGTCTGTCATTTTAATCAGTGTGCCCTTCTCGGCAATGTTAGATTTGATATGATACCTCAGATCAGTTCAAACGTAAGACATTTTTAACCTTGTGATTTCAGATTCTGGTCAGTTAGATATAAATATGTGCTCTCTTGTGGATTTTAATGATTTCTTAAAGTTTGGTTCTGTTGTATTTTATGGTAACTGCATATAATGGCCGGGCGAGCTACGGCGCCAGGCTAGTGATTCAGCGAGCTTGAAGTGTCGAGATTGAGCCCACATGTGACTGGATGTACCATGCATGGAATATCCCTTGTGTGCAGACTCTTTCAGTGTTGTCAGAACCTCAAGCATACAGTACACAAACGTGTAATTGGTATATGACCAGATGGTGGCCACATGTATACGCCCACTTGCGGGTACAACGCTGTGCATTAAACTGTGGCCATGTGTCCTGGTCCACCAAACTGTGAATGGACACTTCATATGGATGGGGTAACCGCAATAACTCGGTGCGTCCAGTGGCTGCAAGAGTTCTATGCTCGCCGGAAAGTTGAGATTGATGACGTGATATACCACTGAGACTGACATCTATTGACCGAGGGAAAATACCAGAGCCTTGACCATGCACCAGCTGCGTGGATATGTGTCCTATGTAGATGCTCTATTAAAAAAAATAAAGGCAGTCTTCTGGAATATGTCTCTTCTGTGCAAGCAACCCATTGTGTTTCTATTGTGTGGCTTGCATTCATTCAAGTCTCAAGATAAACAGACTCGAACCCACTTCCCTCTTTTGACGCTTCCAGCATAAATAATTGTTCCCCACTCTCACAATATTTGATGTTTCACAAAGAACACATCTCACTTCCCCAGGAACTTTGGATGTAAAGAACTTATGAAACAATTTCCAAAGCTGGTACTGAGATATTGAGAGTGGATGTTGAATTTCCATTTCCTTTGCAAACTGCTAAATGATAAGTGTCTGTTCTTGCTGATCTACACCTCGCATTGTGTTCTTCACAAGCTGGGTTTGAAACGAATCACGCTTTTCAGTGTGCATGGCTTTGATGCGCCCCCCTCCTAGACGCTCCCGTTTGAAGATGGAGTTTTTCGTTGTTTTAGGGTGTCTTTTCAAATGCTACTCTGGAACCCCAACAACAATAGATGTACTTTTAAGAAATTTATCGAATGCAGAAAATGGTCTGCTCCGTTGAGTTTCAAACCTGAAGAAGTCACAGACTTTGAAATTAAGGCCACAACTTCAGCTCTAGCTGTTTTCAAAACGAATACTTAAAGCGCTTCCCCATTCAGTGACCTGTTTGCAGCTACCTTGACTATTCAACTCTAGTATGATGATCATATTTGCATTATTTGCAGGTTGCCGCATCTCTGTTCGTCAGCAATATAGGAACGGAACATTTCATAGGGCTGGCTGGTTCTGGTGCAGCAAATGGTATCGCTGTTGGGGCCTGGGAAGTCTGTGTGAGTGACGGCATCATATTTCATCAATAGCAAGAGCTATGATCAAACACAGTCAGTGTGATCAAATTGGTTTTTTTTCTCTTAATGCGTCAGCATTATGCACACCGTGTTGTGCTTGACGACCGTTCACCCAAAACCCATCGATAAAAAATAGAGGGTTGTGATCACTGGTCTGTGAGGTGAAAGTCGTAGAGCTACGCACGTTTTGTGGCTCGAGACCCAGAACAGTTAGAAGAATCCTTTGTATGATAAAGAAGGCTCGGTGAGGTAGATTTTCTGTATTAACACGCCTCCAGCCAACACCTTGGTATTTCTTAATACATTGACGTAAATAAAGTAACTTAATGGCTGATTACTTGACAAAGATTCCATGTTGAAAAGTGCGCCGGTTCTTGTCAACAGGCTCTACTGATCCTGCAGATAGCTGGATGGATATTCATACCTGTTTACTTATCGTGTGGGGTGAGTAACTGTTTCTCATGAGCTTGGTGTTTGATTTTGCTCTTTAACACTCAGCATTATTCCAAATATAAGGCAGCGGTTTGCAAATAATCCAGTTCGGACCAGACAATCCAATGATCCACATCATGAATATCGATCTACACAACTAGGACACAGTGACATGTGTTAACTATGTCAGCGAGCCTGACCAACCAATTCGGTTAGTCGTCTCTCACGACAAGCATGGGTCCCTGAAGACCAGTTTTAAACCGGATCTTTATTTGTCTATTTAGAAATTGGTGGTGTGATAAAGAGTTCAGCTAAATCAAAACTCAGCTACGTTTCCGGCTCTTCTCTTGAGCAAGGGGAATTGAAACCTATTCTTGTTTTCACAGACCTATACAATGCCTCAGTATCTCGCCAAGAGATTTGGTGGTAATCGGTTGCGGATCTATTACGCGGTGTTGAGCCTTATTCTCTCCATGCTGACAAAGTGTTCGGTGAGTCGTTTCTGTAACGCCAACAGGACCTGTCTGGCACGGCACTTTGCGAGACCTTAGTACTTCTGAATCATGTGGCAAGCAGTGTTTCATATATTTTCAAATGATCTCAAGGTTATCAGCTAGCTATAAGATACCGATAATCCCTGTAGGAATAACAGATGTCCGATCAAAGTAAACCATATCCAAATTAGCCAATTTTATCATTGCGACTGTCAGAAGATGTGACAACCAAGCATGGTTGTACACTTGGTGACAACATCTTCACGTTGGACAGGAAGAGAAACAAACTTGATTGGATCACAACTTCTAGAGGTATTGCAACATGTACGAGGTTTCCTATAAATGCTAACACCTCTATCAAGTAAGTGTCAGCATCCACACTAAAAGGTTACATCTGTTGCAAGTTATGGAAGTTGTGAATCCATAAAAGTTGCTCCTGTCATCAAACCAGCTTCTAAATAACACAAAGGTTCAAGACACTTCAAAAAGACGAGTATCATTATGTTTTCCATTGCAAAAGTATTTCATATTTTGAGGAAGCAATATCTACCCACTCTAGATTAGTCTAATCACTTTTCCTAATGAAACAAAGTTCACGAAAACTTCTCAAGACATAGTGAATGTATCAAAATATATTTTACATCTATCATCTCGTGTCAGAAAAAGATGTTACTATGCTGTTATGTTGCCATCTTGAATTTTAAGTTGCTTTTGTATTTGTATATATGTTTACAACATATGCTCTTGTACCACCAAGATGGTTTATGAGAATGCAGAATTGAATTGTTAGTGAAATCGTGAACCTGTATCCCACTATACAAAAGTGGCCAAGTCCATCTGATAGTTGTGAGAATTATATTGTGTATGCGATGGTAAACTACCTATTGTGGCAATTGTTGAATGGAATCAGTGGATTTATTTGTTTGCTTTCAGTCTAATCTTTACACAGGTGCGCTGTTCATCCAACAAGCTCTCAACTGGGATATCTACGTCAGCATCGTGCTGCTGATCGTTGTTACTGCCGTCCTCACATTGACAGGTGATTACTCTCGCTTTCGTCACCCGGGTTCGATTCCCTACATGGACACAACGTATGAGGCCATTTCTGGTGTCTTACTATTTGGTATTGTTGAAATGTTGAAATCGGCGCCAAACTGCACTCATTTACTCGCGTCTATTTCACTTGCATGTGCTATTTATCAACATGCTTTTGATTCCTTGAAAACACTTTCATTGAATGCACAATTTGTATGGTGCATAGTAGTGTCTCTGTATTCCTGGCAAATATTATATTTGGGTAAGCCTCAAAGTTGAACTTGTGTTGATGATTTCTCTTTTATTGTCCCAACGCTCAAAACACGATTTGGGAATCATCAAACGCTGACGGGCATGCTTATTTACCCAATTGTCATTAGTATTGCCAGATTTATGAAAATATATGACCCGTCGTCAGTAACTCATGCTTGTCATAAGAGGCGACTCACGGGATCTGGTGGTCAAGCTCGCTGACTTGGTTGCCACATGACATCGTATGCAAACTGCGTTGATCGATGCTCATGGTGTGTTTAACTGGATTGTATGGTCCAGACTCGCTTATTTACAGATTGCCACCATATAGCTGGGAAATTGCCTCCGAGTGTGGCATTAAAGAAAGAAACTAACAAACAAACAAGTCAAATCAAAATAGATAGTAAAACCATTTTAACCATGTGATCTCACTACTGAAACGTTCGAAACCGTTAACCCTCATCGCTTTGGGTTATCTGTGCAATGCATTATCATCCAGGGACCTCTTGCACAAAGCATTCCAGTTCATTTTAACGTTTTAGAATAAAGGTTACATGTATTTTCGAACTGAGGTAACTTTGTGCAAGTGGTCTCAGACTTTGATGTAACAAAGGGTGTTCCTTGATGTAACAAAGTGTGTTCCTTGATGTAACAAAGGGTGTTCCTTGATGTAACAAAGTGTGTTCCTTGATGTAACAAAGGTGTTCCTTGATGTAACAAAGGGTGTTGCTATCTCATCAGGTGGTCTAACAGCTGTCATCTACACAGACACACTGCAGGCTACAGTGATGGTCGGTGGGGCCCTCTACCTCATGGGAGCAGGTATGTTCGACGGGGTCTGACTGTGTCTGACTGGGTCTGACTGGGTCTACGCTGGCATTGTGCTCGCTTCATACACAGAGAATATTGGAAGGTTTGGTGTGGTTGTTGGTTACCGCCGCACTCAGCAATGTTCCTGCTATATGGAGACGGCCTAGACCTGAAAATCCAATGATCAACATCATGAACATCAATCTAGGCAAATGGGATACGATGACATACACGTGTCAACCAAGTCAGCGAACCTGACCACCCGATTTTGTTGGTCACCTTTTACGACAAGCAAGGATTGCTTAAGACCAATTCTGATCTTGATCTGTACGTATACTGTGTGACGAACTTTCGAATAATGCCAACCTGTCATTTGACAGAACTGAGAATGCTGACGCGAGAATTGAATGCTGACGTTTCTTTAGTTTGTTAGTCGTTTAACGCCTCACTCGGAAATATTCCAGTCTAATATCTGTAAATAACTGAGTTTGGAGCAGGCAATCCAGAGATCAACATCATGAGCATCGATCTATGCAGCTTTGATACGAGCCCGCCTGACCATCCGATCCCGTTGGGGGCGAATTTTACGACAATTTTCACATGTCTATTGAATGTTGGAAGGTTTTTCGACACCTGTCTCTTCGGACATTTCACCGTAAACCAATGATATAAGGTTGCCAATAAATATTCATAGATGCCTTGAAACGATGGCGGGCATGATATAGATGTGAAATAAAGTGGAAACAGTTTGAAAGGAGTGATAGATTCAGACACAGATATCTGCAACTTAATTGTACGCTGGGTTATGACAGGTGTGTTTCCCAGAACTTCAAAATTTGTACCAATAATTTACTTATTAGAGACCGTGCGAAACCAATTGCGACGGGGTACTGCAAACTTTAGAAATAGTATATTTTGCTGAGTACTGCAACATACACTGAAACAATAAATTAACAATGTTTGTATCATTTCCTGTCCCCTCCAACCCGATATGCGCGCTCACGCACACGCACGAATGGTTTTTTAAATGGATAATGGAGATATTCTCTGACGCTGTCGTTTGGTGTTTCGTCGTCAGGATTCTACGAAATTGGTGGGTTCTCGGGTCTTCTGGAGAAGTATCCCCAGGCTGTTCCAACCAACGTAACTGCCATTGTGCCTGGTACCACCTGCCATCACCCAGACAAGCAGGCGTTCCGCATGTTGCGAGGGGCAACAGATGACTACGTGCCATGGGTCGGCTTCGTTCTTGGGCAGACAGCAGGGTCCATCTGGTACTGGTGTGCCGACCAGGTAACTGAGAAGAGGGAGACATCACAACGGTGGAGATCGATTACTCCTAAATGGATCACTTACAGGTTTGAGTGAGTTACTTTAGTTTTACGCCGCACTTAGCAATATTCCAGCTATATGTCGGCGGTCAGTAAAAATCGAGTCTGGACCAGACAATCCAATGATCATCAGCATGGGCATCGATCTCAGCTGTTTGGGCACGATGGGGGTGTGCCAACCAAGTCAGCGATCCTGACCATCCGATCCTGTTAGTCGGGACAGCATGGTGAAGACCATTTTCAACCCGGATCTCCGCAGGTCCTTACGGGTTTGAGCATATTAGATGCCCTCAATCTCATTTTCTGTTGACACTATGAGACTGACGTCATTTTTCATATTTTGTCACTATCTACCCTGGGTAATGTGTTCACCGTCATTTACAGTCATCCAATTATTGCCTCGTTAACAGATGTCTATGACTACTAAATCCAAGCTTAAATATGGCTGGTAGGGTAGCCTAACGGTTTAACAAAGTGACAACACATTGTTTGAAGCCCATGTCTGGTGTCCTCATTCTGCTAGATTTAAACAAAACACCGTAACACACTCCTTTCCAAGCCTGTGCAGTTCTTTGTCCCATTCGAGATCATTCTGAGAAATGTTTCATGTGTTGCCTAGGTGATCATTCAGCGCGCCCTGGCGGCCAAGAGTGTATCGCATGCTCAGGGTGCCACACTGATGGCGGGCGTCATCAAAATACTTCCTCTGTTCATCATGGTGATGCCGGGAATGATCAGCAGAGTCTTATACCCAGGTGAGCTAAATTCATGATCACTGGTTCCTTAGTTCTTCAAAGCTTTGGTGAAACAAATGCTTATGAATGAAATGTGAATGCTAAGATTCATTGTCAAGAAGATGGTTGGTTGGTTGGTTGGTTGGTTGGTTGGATGGTTGTTGAACGACACACTCATCAATATGTGACAGCTATATGGCCACGGTCCGAAGGTAATCGAGTCTGGAATATTGCTAAACCAAACTCACTCACTCACTCTTCTCATATTTTCATGCATTATCTGTAAGCAAGTTTTTTTTTTTTTTTGTAATCAACAGTAGCTTTTATGTTGTTTTTCTGTTTACTTGAGTCCACAAGATGCCGACAGTCAGTCAGTATGACTTGGCATCGTTTCAGCACAGACTGGAGTCGACGAAGTTATCGTCTTGGTGCAACGCGATGCCCAGTTGTGGAAGTGTCGACTGAGGCATTTTGACGTTGCGATCAAGTCAACGCCGCAGGTGTTCTATTGGGTTAAGATCTGAGTGATCCGGAAGGCCATGGCAAGGCACTGACGTTAGAATAGGCAAAGTAGCGGATCGTGACGCATGCATAAGTGAAGTAGCGTTGTCATGCAGCTGCCTCTGTCGGTCCATAATCGTGAGAATGTGACGTGCAAGGACTTCGTTGATGTACCTATTTGGTGTCAAATTCCCCAGAACCATCATTAAATCAGGTCTTTGTGTGTTAGATAGCACACCCCACATCATGTCACCGTCACTGTCACACCGAATCTGTCGACCTATCGACGATGGACTCGCTGTCTCCATCTGGCAGGTGAAAAAGAAATTGTAATTCATCTCTGAACCAGACTCGCTTCTGGTTTCTAAGGTTCCAGGTCCGCACGGCGCCACTGCAAGTGATTGCATCCAGTCTCTCAAGACAGGGGAGACAGCTGTCCTTGGTCAAATCCCCACCTGACGCATTCTATTCCGGACAGTTTGGTCGGAAATTCTTCTCAAACCAAGTCTCTTGGCAAGACGATGACATCAATGAACAACACAGATGTTTCGGTCATAGGCTTGACTGGTAACTCTTTGATGCCCACTGCCCGGGCGATCTTGGACGGACTCGGTCTACAGGAAACGATCCCAAAGGCGAGATATGATGCTCATTCGGTTGAAATGTCGAGAAACTGCAGGTTGCGACTCCCATGCTTCCTCTTTTCCAGACAAAAACGAAGACAAGGTTGACAAAGAAACGTTTGCCTTTTTATAGTGATCCATATAGCATACATGCCCTCTTACTTGCACGTGCATTTTGCTTGACGTGTTTTCTAATCGAATATTTCTTCAAATGCTTCCAAAACAAAGAAAGTTTAGATTGCAGCGTTTTGGCACTGAAGCTGTTAACAATCACGTTTTGGATGGCGTTTTGGAAAGAAATATATATATATATATATATATGTATCATCTGTGCTTTTTAATTTTGAAGAGTATATAGGCCTTGACCTGGGGAATCAAAGGTCGTCCAAGGTGTATCAAAAGAATCCAGTGATCTTTGGGAATTGGCTCGAGTCGTGCCACGCCAAGCATACGAATGTTTGAATAATCGCGATCCAGTTAATCCAAGCATTCATTTGAAGCACTGAGCTTTAGGACACAACATTCAATCATTAAATAATGTTTAATGATAGGCGATCCCAGTTCACTCTATTAAAAGGTTATCTAAAATTAATATATACCTGCTATTTCATTTCGAAGTTGTTCTTTCTTTTATACCCCATCTCTGGGACCAAACACACAATCATCAAAAAGGCACACTACTGTATTTACATCAAGTATTAATTTGGTCTTTTTTGCGTAGATGATGTTGCTTGCACCAATCCAGACTACTGCATGTCGGTATGTCAGAGCAGAGCAGGCTGTTCCAACATCGCTTACCCCAGACTTGTCCTGGGGCTTATGCCTGATGGTGAGTTTTTTGTCACGAAATTCTCGCAAAGTAGAAGTATAATAGTTTAGTTTTACGCTCAGCAATATTCCTGCTATATGGCGGCGGTCTGTAAACAATCGTACCTGAACCAGACAATCCAGTTATCCACATGATAAGCGTCGTTCTTCGCAACTGGGATACGATGACATGTGTCAACCATGTCTGCGAGTTTGACCACCTGATCCCTTTAGTCGCCCTTTATGACAAGCTGAAGATCAATTCAGGCGAAACTGGTTCTGCTGTTAGTCTGTGCGTGACATTTCTCATGTTGTATCCACAATGGTGTCCGAGGGTTGATGACGTCAATCTTGGCAGTCTGTACGTGACTTCTATCATCTTGTCTCAACACAGGTGCCCGAGGACGGGTGACGTCAATCTTGGCAGTCTGTACGCGACTTTTATCATCTTGTCTCAACACAGGTGCCCGAGGACGGGTGACGTCTATCTTGGCAGTCTGTACGCGACATTTATCATCTCGTCTCAACACAGGTGCCCGAGGACGGGTGACGTCTATCTTGGCAGTCTGTACGCGACTTTTATCATCTCGTCTCAACACAGGTGCCCGAGGACGGGTGACGTCACTCTGTGCATGTTTTCTGTCATCAGATGCCCGATGATGGATGACGCCTTTCTCGTCAGTCTATGCATACTTTTATCATCTTTTATCAACGACAATTGATGACTTTCCCCGTAACTGCACAATTGTCCTCATGGACATTCATCATTTTGTCCTCACACTGGGGCCCGAGGGCCGATGACGTCCGTCTATACATGCTTTCATCATTTTGTCCTCACACTGGGGCCCGAGGGCCGATGACGTCCGTCTATACATGCTTTCATCATTTTGTCCTCACACTGGTGCCCGAGGGCCGATGACGTCCGTCTATACATGCTTTCATCATTTTGTCCTCACACTGGGGCCCGAGGGCCGATGACGTCCGTCTATACATGCTTTCATCATTTTGTCCTCACACTGGGGCCCGAGGGCTGATGACGTCCGTCTATACATGCTTTCATCATTTTGTCCTCACACTGGGGCCCGAGGGCTGATGACGTCCGTCTATACATGCTTTCATCATTTTGTCCTCACACTGGGGCCCGAGGGCTGATGACGTCCGTCTATACATGCTTTCATCGTTTTGTCCTCACACTGGGGCCCGAGGGCTGATGACGTCCGTCTATACATGCTTTCATCCTTTTGTCCTCACACTGGGGCCCGAGGGCTGATGACGTCCGTCTATACATGCTTTCATCCTTTTGTCCTCACACTGGGGCCCGAGGGCTGATGACGTCCGTCTATACATGCTTTCATCCTTTTGTCCTCACACTGGGGCCCGAGGGCTGATGACGTCCGTCTATACATGCTTTCATCATTTTGTCCTCACACTGGGGCCCGAGGGCTGATGACATCCGTCTATACATGCTTTCATCATTTTCTCTTCACACAGGTGTCCGGGGATTGAGAACGTCAGTCTTGTCAGTCTACACATGACTTTTATCTTCTTGCCTTCACACAGGTGCCCGGGGGCTGATGATGGCTGTGATTGTGGCAGCTCTCATGAGTGACCTCGACTCCATCTTCAACAGCGCAAGTACCTTGTTCACCATTGATATATGGAAGCGGATCAGAAAGGCGGCATCGGTTACAGAACAGATGATTGTTGGCAGGTGCTTGTTAGTTTTCTTCTAGACATGTATGATCACCGGTTCTCGTGACATATGTCAGTCTGTTAGTGGTGAATCCCCATGGCATCACATAGACTGACATTTTCTGGACGCACCGATCTGTCAGAACTGGTTACTTACCACTGCGACCTATCATCAGGCGATAAAGTACCCCTTTTTTGCCTTACGTCACACTGCATTGACGTCACAATGCCGTTCTAGTCTGCTTCCTCGTAATGAAACCAACTTCAAGGTGGCGTAAAACTAAAAGCTCACTCACTTCCCTCTATTTTATTGACAGTTTTATCAAAGTTCTGGTGCTTTGTAATTACAGGGTGTCTGTTGTGATAATGGTTGTCGTATCCATAGCATGGGTACCCGTGATTAAAGAAACACAGAAAGGTCAGGTGTTCATCTTCATCAACGAGGTTACCAACTACTTCACCCCTTCTTTCTCTGCGGTGTTTCTACTGGCTGTGTTAGTTCCCAGGGTCAATGAAAAGGTGTGTTGTTTGTATATTTAGTATATATTGAATGAGTTGAAATCAAGAAATAATCTCCATTTATTTAGTTCTGCTAATCTATGCTGAAATGTGTGAATTTGTATTAGTAACGTTATCTAAGTATTGCTTATAATTAAAATAGTTTATTTTGGTTTTAGTAGTACCACAATGGCACAGCTAGATTAACCCACATATTTGACTGATTGTAGGTACTTATCGAGTTAAGCAAAGACACGCCTTTCAAAATTTATTAGGTACAAGGTTAACTATAGAGCAACTGTCTCTCTATTTGGGGTGATCACTGGATTGTCTGGTCCAGACTCGATTATTTTACAGACCGCCGCCATATAGCTGGAATATAGCTTCACGCGGCGTAAAACTGAACTCATATTTTCTTTTGTTTTTTGCCTCTGTGTTTGGGCTACTGACATGTATTTGGTACTGACTGCAGGGTGTGGTCTGTTCCTAGGTTTGTGAGACTTGTACGAGGGAGCGTCAAAACGTATTGAGCCTCACCCGGACAATGATATGAATCCAACTGCTTATATATTCTAGTTTTCTTACATAATATTTGTAGACCTCAAGCAAATTGCTTTGCTATGTTCCAGCCTCACGATCCCCAATTTGTTTGACTATTTATCTTCGTACCCACAAAAGACGCAAACTCTGCAATAGATCCACCACAAACTTCAGGAAATAGAATATGCAAGAAACATTTTGTATGTTTGACATAGATACAAATCCTCTATAATCAAACTTAGATATTAAAGTGTATAAAAGACAATGTGAAACTACAATCGCTTGTTAAAGCGTCGGTGTTTGAGAAACTGAGATATATATGATACTTTTTGCAGGATGTGTTCTGTCCCTGTGTTTGAGAAACTGAGATATATATGATACTGATTGCAGGGTGTGTTCTATCTCTGTGTTTTAGAAAATGAGATATATATATGGTACTTATTGCAGGATGTGTTCTGTCTCTGTATTTGAGAAACTGAGATATATATGATACTTATTGCAGGATGTGTTCTGTCTCTGTGTTTGAGAAAATGAGATATATATGATACTGATTGCAGGGTGTGTTCTGGTCTCTGATGTACGCCTTTGTGGTCGGGGTGGTGCGCCTGGTCCTGGTTCTGTCTTTCCAGGGGGAAGGCTTCTGTGGAGCGCCATCAACAACGACCATACCCTCAGTTGTGAGGGACATGCACTACATGTACTTCGCCCTTTTCCTTTTCCTGTCCACTGGTCTGATAGCTATGATTATCAGCTACTTGACAACGTCTCCACCAGAGGAATGCGTGAGTTTTTACAAACAGTCTTGCGTTGTGCAGTGGACAAAGCACCTACCTGGAGAGTGAGTGAGTGAGTGAGTGAGTTTAGTTTTACACCACACTCCGCAACAATCTAGTTATATGACGGCGATCTGTAAATAATCGAATCTGGACCAAACAGTCATGTGATTAACAGCATTAGCATCGATGTAAATTAGGATATGATGACATGTGTCAACCGAGTCAGCGAATCTGACTACCCGATCCCCTTAGTTGCCTCTTACGTCAATCGTGGGTTGCACGCACGCACGCACCCACGCACGCATGCACGCACAGGGAAAGGACTCACTGACCTGACCGTGATCCAGGTTTCATTTAAGCATATTTGTTTTTCCTCAGTTGCTTAACACGACCTTATGGAGTTACCTAAACAAAGTCAAAGCCTTCACCGACGGGAGTAAGAACATTGATGTTGACCTGAAGATCATCAACGGCGCTGACGGTAACGAAATGGACCCTGTTACACCACGCGACGACGTTGCTCCGCCGACGGTTACCGAGAAGCCTAAAGTGGAAGAGACCTGTATTGACCTGCTTCCGGCAGAAACTACAGGTGATGACGACTTGACACAATAAACTACTAACACAATATATTGTGTGAGAACATATATTTTCTAGTTAACAAAATTATATTAGAGTTAGTTACGTTTTACGTCGTACACAGAAATATTCCAGCTTATTGGCGGCAAGCCAGATCCCGTTAGCAGTTTCTTGCTACAAGCATGTGTTATTGAAGATCAATTCTAACTCGGATCTTCACGGGTTATTCATATCAAGTACAGACTGTGTGGGGACATGATAGACACTGCAGCATTGTCCCTATAATTATTGCATTTCGCCAATTTCGTTTAATTTTCCAGTTTTAACTATTGATACAATATGACAGAACATGGATCAGGTGAATTATGATAGAACATGGATCAGATGAATTATAGTACTTTCAGTATGGGCCTCACAGGCAACTACTTAAACAAAGTTGCCCATGCAAATATAGAGTATGTGGCGAGTCGAGATTACCACGAACAAAATCCGATGTATCACATTTTATGAAAATGTATTGGGAACCGTTTTTCTGTAAAACCTGGTCATTACAGAGTATATCCCAGGGCAGGGGTTAAAATTGAACAAATCATATTCACTAATATATGCGCTTTATGAACAATAAACTGTTTCAGTATCGTGGACAAATGCTACAATCAGTCAGGAACTTATATCCAATTTCTAAACCTAGTTTTGCTGTTCCACAGCCACGAGGAGCGTCGCCAGGAGGTTGGTCAACTACGTGTTTGGTATTGACCAAGTCCATGAAAGCACCGAGAATGACGAGGCGTTCCATGATCCCGTGTTCGTCCCTGTTGCCCTCAAACAGACCAGGTTGGAGAAAGCAATATTGACCACTGGCCTATTGAGTATACTCTCAATAGCAGTAGCCATGTACGTTTTCTGGTCTGTCTATAACTTCGACACAAACGAATTCTATCCTGAAGGTGCCGAGGATCTTCTTCCGGGTGATGAAGAGTTTCTTCACAATGCTATGAACCATACAGCCAAATACACATCGGACACAGCCCTCAGCAATAGAACTCTTGTGTAATCTTTGTGACAGTCTTCTTAGTTTGGCTTTTACACTATACTATTAAAGAAAGCAGGGGAACCTTAACTTTGAAGTCAAAGTCAATGACATTCATCCTTTGTATGCGGCATCATTTCACATTATCACCACACGCAAACACAATGCATGGTGAGCACATGCACAACGTGGGAGCCTCGTGCACGCGCATGGGGTGTCACTGACGTTTTTCGTCACGATAAATCACTGTAGACCATTTTGTCTGATAATTTTCTTGCATCTGTGTATGGTCAGGGTTTTCAGGGTCAAATCACATACTACTGACTGAAATCTGCAAACCTAACAAGGTAACAACAAGATACATCAGTTAGTATATATACTGTACAATACAGTATCACATTTATTTATTTATTTGTTTAGTTAGTTAGTTAGTTATTTGTTTGTTTGTTTGTGTGTGTGTGTTTGTGTGTGTGTGTGTGTGTGTGTGTGTGTTTGTGTGTGTGTGTGTGTGTGTGTGTGTGTGTGTGTGTGTGTGTGTGTGTGTGTGTGTGTGTGTGTGTGTGTGTGTGTGTGTGTGTGTGTGTGTGTGTGTGTGTGTGTGTGTGTTTGTTTGTCTGGCCAGAATGCGACAGTCCACTGATTGACCTCAAAAGTATTTGGGGTTCTGTGACACTAATTCACTACACCATGGATGTTGGCTATCCGATTCCGTAAGCTGCCTCCTAGGACAGCCATTGTTGGGTTGCTGAAGATCAGTTCCAACCCTGATGCTGCCTCTATCGGAGGGAGTCATAATCACAAAGATGGCGGTACAAATCCCATGGACGTCCATGTTTTACGTTTGCTATTTTTACATCACTCCAGTGTTTTGGACCTGATCTTCATTGTATTGCACCTTTGTATAGCTGTGGTGTCATTTATGCTTTATGGTAGAAATAAAGATTACAAAACGTTATACCGGTACATACCGTGTAACTAACAGAGTGCCCGAGTGTCTCTGTGTGTGTGTGTGTGTGTGTGTGTGTGTGTGTGTGTGTGTGTGCGCGTGTGTGTGCGTGTTTTCGAAAGGTGCACTTTATGAGAGAAAGCGAAAACCATGCCTTTTTTCTGTCAATGTCCTTTAAGTACACGGCCTAGATTTACGAACCTCTCTTAGCACTAAGATAGTCGTAAGTTAATGTTAATGTATGGCACTTACGACTATTTTACCACTAAGAGAAGTTCCGAAATCTAGGCCCAGCACTCTGTAACGCGTGCGTCCTCATTTGATAGCCCAGAAATGTTGCTAAATGGTGGCGTAAAACAAACATTTCTGGGGCTTAACCCCCTGGATGCCACAGGGACTCGGCATCCAGGGGGTTAATTGTCGCTCAGGTCAACACATCCCAACGCGGTTGAACCAACTCTCTGACAAAACTCAAAACAATACTCAACTTACTCCAGGATCGAGGTCACGGGTGTTCATATCGAATACAATCATACAATGTACAAAAATGTTGGACATGTTTACACGGCACTCCAACGCCAACTAAGAATGGCAGAGTTGTCTCCCTTTAAAATCGTCGCGTGACCAAATATTGACCGTTTCAGATGGCACATCTGAATTTGATGTACCATATTCCTAAACTTATCACTGCATGTGCTTTTGATTCGTCACTGTACCAATCCAAATTCAGTTGAATGCTCATTTTAACAACCGGAAACAGTAAGACTATTGCAGTACTTGTCAACAATATGCTTGAGACATGCAAATTACGTATACTCATTCCTTACACTTCTGGACCCGTGAAGGTCCCGGGGTAGAATAGATCTTCAGCAACACATGCTTGCCATAAATGGCGACTGTGCTTGTCGTAAGAGGCGACTTACGGCATCGGATGGTCAGGCTCGCTGACATGGTTGACACATGTCATCGGTTCCCAATTGTGCAGATCGATGCTCATGTTGTTGGTCACTGGATTGTCTGGTCCAGACCCGATTATTTACAGACCACCGCCATATAGCTGTAATATTGCTGAGTGCGGCGTAAAACGTAACTCACTCACTCACTCACGAGCCGCAGGGGTTGATGATGTCGCGGCGAATGGAGGAGAGCTGAGGTTCGGAAAGGTTTGGTGCCCGTTGAACCTGTTTCTGACTAATAACCACCCCCTCAATCACTAGACCTTTTCAACCTGCTACTGTCTTTTCCGTTCTGCTGGTGATGTCATGACCTTGCCGTCGTTTCGTATGCATAATTAGTTGGCAAACATGAATGTATTCATCTTTGATCATGCGGATTGTAAATACAAAGTACGTCTCGAACCTGCGGCTGTAATTCATACAGTCTCCACCAATGCACGAGGTTTCAGTTGTTTACGCCCCTGTTATTTGTCAACTCGTTTGACATAAACTGTCTCAAGATAATTTACTATGTTCGGGTTTTCATTGCTTGCATGCCTCAGTGTTGTTTTACGCCACCCTCAGCAATATCCTAGCTTCAAAGACCCGAGGGACTCGAGATTAGGACTAGGATGCACAGATAGTCACAGGTAGTGTTTGTCAGTATGCCGAGACAAGCTTATCTCCCTTATCCTGCATAAAAGGCAGAGGATTTTCGCATTTTCGAAAGTAGATTATTTTGTGATCTTTTCAGTAAAGGTTGTATGTACGTGTCAAAGGGCTGATTACAAATAACGAACCCGCGAAGATGCAAGTTAAAATCGATCTCCAGCATCCCAAGACTTGACTGACACGTGTCATCGTATCCCAACTGCGTAGATCGATGCTCATGATATTGAACACTGGTTTGTCTGGTCAAGACTCGAGTATTGCATACCACAGTCATATAGATGGGATATTTTTTATGATGAGTGTAGCGTTAAACAAACAAGTTAACATATATTGGAACTGAACACTATTACGTGTAGTTAAGATCCTTACACACAACAAACCGGAGTTAGAACTGGTTTTCACCAACGTAACAGGCGATTAACGGAATCGGGTGGTCAGGTTCGCTGGTTTGGTTGACCCGTCATCGTATCCCAATTTCGCACTCACTCACTCACGACTCACTCAGCAATATTCCAACCATGTGACACCAGCCCTTTAATAATCGAGTCTGGACCAGACTGTCCAGTGGTCAACAGCATGAGCATCGACCCTGATGGTTAATCAAATTGATACCATAACTACTGATACTTGTGAAAAAAATGGTAAATATTGACTAAACTGTAAAAGATAAAGTCTGGACCAGATAATACAGTGATTGACATAACGATCATCGAGTTACGTATTTGGGTCACACTGAGTGAGTGACTTTAGCTTTACGCCGCACGGAGCAATGTGCCAGCTATACGATCTTCAAGTAATCGAGCCTGGATTAGACAGACCAATGATCAAAGCATGAGCGTCGATCTACGCAGTTGGGATACTATGCAATGCGTCACCTCAGTCAGTGAGCCTGACCACCCGATCCCGTTAGTCGTCCCTTACGATAACCCTGGGTTTCTGAATTAATTCTAACCCGTATCTTCACATCGGCAAAATCTCAGCTATACCTTTACTTGAAACATTTTTTTGGCAGACAAAATAAAATTGTTCATAAATCCAGTCATGTTGTTTATAACTAGTATGTAACCATACATAGTATGTATCATCATAAATAGAGGATACTAAACGACCTTCCGTGTAATACCATTTTTATTAAACGAGTTAATGATTTGGTATCAAACGAGCGAAAGCGAGTTTAATACTAAATCTTTAACGAGTTTAATGAAAATGGTATTTCACGGAAGCCAGTTGAGTATTCTGTTTATTACTCGCCAACATAAATTTACAGAAACTGCGGTGAAATTGCCTACAGTTTGAGGACTCTCAGCTTTCAAGTCAAGCAAGGTCTAGTAAAATCGCGACATCAACATTAGCATTGTGACGTCACAACATTGAACCATTTTGACGTCATACGTCAAGCGGTATTACGCTAGTGTAATATTGAAGTGAAAATATTACACTGCAGTATCTTCAACGGGCGAGTAATAAAATGCAATATGAAACTGGACCATAGATAGCCAGCAACTAATTTAAAGTGAAATTACCTCACTTGGGATCAAAGACCCCCGAAACATGTACTTTACATCATCCCTCTTATCCCTCATGCTTGACAAACAACAAAAATTCTTCGACTAAAACCCTGACAATAATTAAGATACCCTTAATGATGTGGTCTCACATGCCATCTCAAGAAGCCAGGTATTTTACACCCGCTTCAACACACCCTTTGCCGATACATCATTTCAAATCAGTGTAATTTATTCATTCGACCAAATTTTAAATGGAACTTATATCTAACTAAGTCAGCTCGGGCCAACCAAATCTCTGACAAAAAGGCTGCATAATTTACGTTTTACCCGTATCTGACAGTTGTGGCCAAGAGTATTATGATCCAATGTTTGCTTGCCAAGCACGAAAATATTTAACACGGCAGTCCAAACGAATGGCAGAGTTGTCTCCCTTTGAAATCATCGCGTGACCACACAGGGATCGTTACAGACTGTATGCACACTTCAATTTTATAGATCGTATTCTTAATTTTATCGCTGGATTTGGCTTTGATTCGTCACCATGTTAATCCAAAATCAATAAAGTGTTAGCTTTATACGTGTAGTACATGCAACATGGCAACTATGGGACTATTGTAGAACGTATCAATAAAATGCATGTGACATGCAAATTACGTGAACCCATTCCTAAACCTTCCCTGTCGGGGGAGTTGTAAGTACAGGCGGCGAAGTCACATCTGTGAGGTCCGGAGAGGGTGGGCGCTCATATCAATTTCCGACCTACATCCCCATCCTCATTCACTTGACCTTTTTCTTCGTGTACCTTTTCAGTCATGCATCGTTGACTCTTACATAACATCGTATGATTACTATGAATAATGTCGACAAACAGGAATGTATTCATCAGTTGAACATGCTAATTAATTGTGAAAACTGAGCACGTCTCCAACCGGCGACCGTACCATTTTAAAGGTAAACAATGCACAATATCAACAACTTCAGAGACTTTTTAAGCCTTACGTCACAATCAACAACAATAAGGGTTGGTGTCCACTATCTGTAGCACATGCATTTTCCTGCATAGCGAATGTGCAATTGGCATTCAAAAATATGAATGAACTCGTAAATAAAGAAAACATTTAATAAAAGTACAGGCATGAAAAATGTTTTGAGAAAATCCCTCAATCAGTTATTTTGCACATATTGTTTAGAATAAAAGGAATAAAGTATGAATGGTATGTGATATTTATCGTAAAATGTATTATGTTCGCTAACCTATGGAAATTACATCCTACTTGCATAATATAGCTGGCATAAGAAACCCTACGTTGTGACTTGGATGAAATTCAAGGGCTAAAAATGACATGACTGGCTCTCTTGTAAACAGATTTCGGAAATATTGTTACTTTTGGAAAAAGGTTGGGAAAAAAGGTTATCATAACTCATTTAACAATCAAACGTAAGTTGTGTTCAAAACTACGAAATAAAAGTAAAACACATTTTACTTCTGTTTTCGATGAGTATTTTAGGATACATATCAGATACGGTGTGACAGTCTGTCGAAACAGCATTATCTCCCTTCATCCTGCATATGTCTGAGGGGTCGTGACTGACTGAGTTGCGTTTATGCTGATCTCAGCAATATTCCAGTTATGTGGCTGAAGTCTGTAATAATCGAGCCTGAGCCAGACAATCCAGTGATCAATAACAATAGTGTCTTCGCAAAATGGGAACCGATAACAAGTGTCAACCAAGTCAGCGAGTCTGACCACCCGACCCCGTTAGTCGCCTCTAACGACAAGCATGGTCGCAAATGGGTGGATCAATGCTGATGATGTTCCTTTGAATGCTCACTTCCTTCCCACGGCCCTGACACTGTATGTGGGTAGTTGGATTCCGACCCGACAAACAATGCGCCACGCAAAACAGTGGTTACAGAACAAAAATGTTCAAGGTTACACTGGCCTATTTTCAGCCCTAGGGTATCGTCGTATAAAGCGATCTCAGAGCTAAGGTGACCCAAACTCCCATACCTTTATCACTGTCCTGCGGTACTCTAAGCACTAAGGTTGCTTCTGTATGAACATTACGGGATTTTCAAGTATGATAACGACCCAAAACACACCAAAACAGTGGTTTCGGAAGAGTGAGTGAATGAGTTCAGTGTTACCCTGGATTCAGCAATATTCAATGAGTGAGTGAGTGTAGTTTTACGCCGCACTCAGCAATATTACAGCTATATGGCGGTGGTCTGTAAATAATCGAGTCTGGACAAGACAATCCAGTGATCAACAACATGAGCATCGATCTGCGCAATTGGAAACCGATGACATGTGCCAACCAAGTCACCAAGCCTGACCACCCGATCCCGTTAGTCGCCTCTTACGACAAGCATAGTCGCCATGTATGGCAAGCATGGGTTGCTGAAGGCCTATTCTACCCCGAGACCTTCACGGGTTGATATTGCCAAAACGTTATAAAGTCTCTCCATTCCTTTTATGGCAAGCAAGCAATATTCAAACGGCATTCTGTAACAACTGGTCTGGATCAGACAATCCAGTGATCACCATCATGAGCATCGAGTTCAGCGACTGGGAACCGATGAAGTGTCAACCAGTCAGCGAGCCTGACCACCCGACCCCGTTAGTCTTATGACAAGCATGGGTTACTGAAGGTACGTTCTAACCCGGACCTTCACAAGTCGCTGATATGAGAACAGAAGAGGTAGAATACTGGCCATGGGATACGTTGTCACACGATCTCCTACAAGCTTTGATCGGTAGTTTACCTTAGGCGGCTTCATTTGTGTATTGAAGGGTAAGGAGGTCCCATTAAGTACTGAAAGACACTTTGACTGTAAGCGAACCCTATCTCAGCACATTAATTTAAGTTAAACCTTTGTAACTGTATTAGATATTTCCTGAAACAACTTTCTCAATAATTTCTGGGAATACTATGTATGACCTTACTGGGCTGAAACGACCCGGGAGTCAATACGCACTTCTTCTAAATATAGCTCTCAAAGCGAATCTATGTATTTCCCGCATGTCACTATTTATAGCCTCACGTCATCAGCTGACAAGACTAGGGCAGTTTACACTTTCGTATTAAGGTACGTTGTTTGATTCGGACCACAGGTTAAAACAGCTCGAGTGTAATGTCTAGGAATGTTTATATATTTATGAATGATTAGTTGCCTTGTTAAACCTATAACTACTTTTCTTCTTTCGATTCTATGCGTGACATTCTGCATCGTTAGACTTGACCGTTACTTATTTCCTCATCGGTCTTGTCCCTGTTGCTCAGGCTTGTAGTTTACATGTTGCCCTTGCTGCACATGCGTCAGGGTGTATTATTTCTTTGACCGACAATACCCCAACCTGAACACTATCAATCAAGAAATATAATTTGGGAACTATAAATATAATCTGGGAACCGAAGAACTGGACGTAAAATCCATCATGGTGCAATGTAATATGATGTGTAATTTTGGCGAGTGCGATTTTTTAATTCATATTAAGTTGTATTACACTCATTCAAGTAGTTATTATTTTTGTGTATTTATCCAAATTTTTTAGTTTATTTCATTTTAAGTTTTCATTATTTTTTATTTATTTTTGTTTTATAGTATTGTATGTATTTAATTTTTTTTCGGGGGTGGGGGTTGGGGGGGGAAGGGATTGAAGCTACTTGGGACAATGATTTATGAATTTAAACTCACTTTGCTTTGTCTGGTTATTTGTGCATTTTGTTTATTTGTGTCATCAACACGCATGCTGAACAAAAAACAAACAAACAGGTAACATGGAGCAAAAATGTTTTGGGGGGTTTGTATTGAATGTTGGTAAAAATGTGCGGTTGTCGTAAGAGGCGACTAACAGGATCGGGTGGTCAGGCTCGCTGTCTTGGTTGACACATGTCATCGGTTCTCATTTTCGCAGATCGATGCTCATGTTGTTGATCACTGGATTGTTTGGTCCAGACTCGATTGTTTACAGACCACCGCTATATGGCTGTAATAATGATGAGTGCGGCGTAAAACTAAACTCACTCACTCCGTTTCATGCGCAGGTTGTTGCTCAGCACCTCTTATTACAGTGGAAGCTGTCAGAACCGGCATCTATCCAATCCGGCAAGTTGTCAACACCAGCATATAGTCTCAGTTCAATCCGTGGCTTGTACAGATATCGTCAGCTCCATAATCCGGCCCATTGTCTAAACTGGATTATTTCTTCAGTCCCAGTGAGTGCCGGTTTAGACAGCTTCCAGTTTTTGACAGCTGTATTTAATTTCTGCTTAATGTATTCATAGGAATAGCAATGGATTATAACAGCTGAAAGTATAGAAGCCTGCAAGTTCGTTTTTCTTTTTCTACAATTTCATTAAAACGAAATCTTTTTTATACATTAAATGCGCCCTGAAGTTGCTGAGTTTGTTGCAACTGTCTGTCAATTAAAACATGAACTTTTGGCAATTCAGTATGTACGTTGGTTTACGGGTTGTGCGTGGGCCTGACTGGTCCAGCGGAGAGAGAGATGGAGGTGAAGGTCACGTGGGTACTGTTGTGTCACAAGATGGCGCTGGTCGTGTTGACGTCATATGGGACGGTGGTCAGAGAACGACGTGCAGAGCTGGGAAAGACGGCAAACATGACCTGAGAATCCTGGATACTGGAAGCATAGGTGAGGATAGTTCTGTGTTTGTGTGTGTGTGCGTGCGTGCGTACGTGTCTGTGTGTGTGCTGCCCAACCCAGGCACAACGTATTATGACACACGGTCACTATGGAGCGGTGGCTTAGACTTGTGGTTAAAGCGTTCGCTCATCACGCCAAAGACGCGGGTTCGATTCTGGTGTCCCCCGATGTGATATTGCTGGAACATTGCAAAAGGCGGCGTATAACTAAACTCACCCATTCAATAAGTCTAATAACTAGTGATGGCTTGATGGCTAGAGGGATCGATAATCAGATAATCAGATACATGTTGATAATTATCGATATGAATAAAGTGTCGCCGATAATACAGGAAATAAACTTTTGCGATAGGGTGTTTTAAGTTTTAAGACACTCAGCCAACACACAAAAATAGTCACTCAGTCACAGTTTTGTTAGTTATCCATGCTACTTGGGACCTCTGCTCTCCGGGAATCCCGACTAGTGGACGAGGATTTTCAGTTCCGGAAACAGTGACGCTTGAAGCATCGTTGTGATTACTGCCCTTTGCATTGTATCAGCCATTTCCTTCCAGTTGAGGCAAATCCGGGGAGACACCAGAAATGGGCATCAAACACCGCACGTGGGTCTTTAGCGTGACAAGCTAAGGCTTTAACCACTAGGCCATCCTACCACTTCACGGGCTGTTAAGACACGGGCTCACAGTCATGATTACACGATGCCATTTAGAAAGTGGTCAAACGCAACATATGTCATAGTTGGGATTTCACTTCCTAAGTAAAGTACAAATTCTAGTACTTTTTTTGGTTGAGTCCCATCCGGGATTCGAACCCTCAGAGTCAGGCACCTAATCGCCAGCACACAAAGTCAGCCGCCTAACCCGCTCAGCCACCGCGACTTCCACAGTGCGGGTTCGAATCCCGGATGGGACTCAACCAAAAAAAAGTACTAGAATTTGTACTTTACTGAGGAAGTGAAATCCCAAATATGATATATGTTGGGCTCACAGTCGAAACCACAAAGATGACGGTATGAATGACTCAGGCGAGTCAGTTATACTGATCAGTGTTGTGATCAACTAAATATATCTACTACATAACGTCGGTGGAGCGCCCCCTTATTGTAATCTGACCTTATCAATGTGTATACACTAATACACAGTCCTTAAATCTCAGTTGTAAGATACCTTTTTCAGATCTTCATTGATGAATGGGCACAATTACATGTGCTGAGTACATTTATATGTGCTGTCTGGCAATGGTCGTGTCTATAAAGACGCTGTCTGTCCTTCTCTGGACCTTCTCGGGGCGTATTTATGTTTGTTAGGTGAAAGGCTCTCGTCACGGGCTCTTATACCCTCTTGGAAGCCTCTTCCTGGTGTCTGTGGCATAGCCTGTGCACAAGTGACCGATGTTCACCTATTTCACAACATGTTATTATCCCTATGCGACAGTTATTATGAACCCGGGTTCGATTTCCCACATTGGTCAACGTGCAAAGCCCATTTCTTTTGGCTCCCGTGATATAACTAAAATATTGCTAAAACAGCGTAAAACCTAAATACCTTTATACCTCATTCACTCAGTGGTCGCGTGAAGATCAGAGTGAAAACTGGTAATCAGAAACCTTTGTCGTAAGAGGCAACTAAGGGGATCGGGTGGTCAGGCTCGCTGACTTGACTGACAAACGTGATCGGTTCCCAATTGCGTAGATGTAGCTGTTGATGTTGGTCACTGGATTGTCTGGTCCAGACACGATTATCTACAGACCGTCGTCTCATAGCTGCAATATTGCAGAGCACGGCGTTAAACAACAAACCAAACCACTCAGTCACTCACGCACGTACGCACGTACGCACGTACGCACGTACGCACTCACTCTTACGAACACAAACGTATCATTTACTTGCATTACTGATTTCTAGCATGTTGAATAACGGAATTTCAGGAATACGACACGAGGGTTTCACATGTGAGGGCTGTGAAACAACGAACTTCTACGGCACGAGATGGACGTGTAAACACTGCTCAACGACCAGTTTGTGCTCAACGTGTTACTCTACAGACATGCACGACACAAGTCACACGTTCTTGCGCCATGCTATGCCCGGCGAGTCGGGGTATGTGGAATGTCTTCTCTTTATATTGATAGCTGTTTAACATAATCTTGCACTGTTGTTTTGTTTATCGGATGGTACTAATCCATGATGCTGAATGATGAAACACCTGAAGGTATCAAACCTAGCGGTCGAACTATTTAGAAGCTGAAAAATTGAAAGATAGTTAAAATCTAAACGACGATGTTGGCAATCATGCTACGCCATTTGTCGGTCATCAGACAAAACATCCCCGTTCGTCTAATGAGTGAGTGAGTGGGTGAGCTTTATTTTCAGCCGCGCTCAGCAATATTCCAGCTGTATGGCGGAGATCTGTAAATAATCGAGTCTGGACCAGACAATCCAGTGATCAAAGGCATGAGCATCAATCTGCGCAACTGGAAGCCGATGACATTTATCAACCAAGTCAGCGAGTCTGACCACCCGATCCCGTTAGTCGCCTCTTACGGCAAGCATAGTCGCCTTTCGTGGCAAGCATGGGTTGCTGAAGGCCTGTTCTCCCCGGGACCTTCACGGGTCGCCTGTCCACTGACGCTGAATCTTGCCATCATTGTTTCACCAAACAGGTTCTCTTTTTCTATGGGTTCGAAATATCAAAGGCAAAGTTTGGAATTTCTGCAGACATATTATACATTACTGCATACATTGACAATGTACTGATCTCGTATTTGATTTTATCCTTTCAGAGTTGAAGTAAAGAAAAGATCAATTTGTCTGATGTTACGTTCTCTCGGGCTGTACCCTGGGGCAAGGGTTGTGAGGGGAGAGGATTGGAGCTGGGGCAAGCAAGACGGTACCTCACACAATAATCCATGCCCCACTCGATCAACAAAGCAATTTCACAGAAACGTTGCACTCGTTGTGGTTAAGGAGTCATAGAGTTATTTCCCTTTTTTATCATGCCAGCGGACATAATGGACGTAACTGACCGTTCATAATTTATGGCGTAGGTGGGGTTAGGTTTGGGGTGTTGATTTTAAGTGGAACGTGTACATGACATGCCAGTAGCAATCAGTTTGTGCGTGTGTGCATGCGTGTGCATGCGTGCGTGCGTGCGTGCGCGTGTGTGTGTGTGTGTGTGTTGGGGCATGGAGTGTTTGTCTTTCTCACTGTACATGCTTCGCGACGAAGAAAATACTTATTATAATTAAATATATAAATTATATATAATTTACACTGGCGCTGTGAGAAAAGTGGTTATCCCAAGTCAAGTGGTCTCTTATGCCTATTTGTCTACAAGGAACATGTACTGTTTAAACTAGTATCATAAATGTACATTTTTTTCCTCAAAGGCGGCAGTGGAAGGATGGGCACGATCACTGAGATGCATGACGAGCCGAGGGCTGGGACGACCGGCAGTATAGTGAGGGTGAAGTGGGACGCAGGTCCTTCCAATCTGTACAGGGTGGGGCGTGACGGCAAGGTGGACGTCAAGTACGTAGAAGAAGCTCCGTGGATACACTACTTCAGGGATAACTTACCTGTGCTAGGTGAGATATTGTCTCTATAATACATATGTCACGCCAAAATGGTTCTTGAAAAGACGACCAAACAGTATTTATGCTGGAGTGATAGTGTCATTAATTTTGTTTTTGATACGCGATATTTGACTCACAGGGAAAAAGAGTGAGTGAGTGAGTGAGTGAGTGAGTGAGAGTTGTTTAAGCAATATTCCAGCAATATCACAGTGACGGCTTCACACATTCTACCCATGTGGGGAATCGAACGAGCGAACGCTTTAATCACTTGGCTACCCCGCCGCCCCTTTAAAGGGACAAAGAACTCTTTCAATTCAGTTCACTGTCATGATATATATTTCTTGTCCTGTAAATGTTCTCCTTATTTCCACACGTTTGAAAGAATGCATGTCACAATCAATCTTTTGCTGCATGCACTAAAGCTTAAAGGATGTTACAAGCAAATTTCAAGGAAGACACTTCCGAATATCCTTTGTCTACGTAAGCTACTGTCATATTGTGATGTGTTTCAAACCAGAGAATGTGTAGTTAGTTAATCGCTCGGTAATTATATAGTATGACCTGAAATTATGGAGAATTTAAAGATCGTGATTTTTTCATATTTTTCTTTTTCATTACTCACGTATTAAATGTGAATATTAACAGAACATAACTCCAGATTCAAATACAATTGAACAGTTAGTGTTTTGTCAAGTCACCATGGGCACCAATGCAGGCTTCACGGCGGCATGGCATACAGCTGTATCACTGATCAAAGAAGTCAGAAAGTCGGACCACCTCTTGTTTCATTTCAGGAATATTTGTCAGAGTTTTCTTACTGAGACTTTCCCCAAAGAGTTTCTACTGGATTTAGGTCAGGGCTATAGCTTGGTCAATAATCATATTTTGGGTCCGAAACCAGGCCTCTGAATGATTTGTTTAAATGGGTCGTTGTCTTGCTGGTAAATCCCCCAAAGTGCACAGAACACGTGAGCAGATGCTAGTAAATGTACCACGAGAATATCTGTTTACCACTCACTGTTCATATTCCCTTCAAATAAGGGGCGTTGCCCTTAGCACGGATATGCCACCCCACACGTTAAATTTCGGACTGTACTTTGGGCGCTGATTGAAAGTTTGTTTCGGTCCAGAATTTCATTGTATTAGGAAACAGCCACACGGAACTTTCATCTGTCTCAGTTAAAATTTCTATGCTGCAAGCACAAGTTCAACCACAGGCAAACTGTAGTGCAAATGGAATTGCGCAGCGTAGAGAATATGACCAGTTCTCTTGTGTGCGAACGAAGCGAGCAAGTGTTGGCAACGCTCTTACCTCGCTCCGGTTAAAAAATATTTTGCATATCAAAATAAATTACTGCCACCATCAAAGGTACACTCACATTTCCTCACTGGGTTGTACCATCACACCCATATTTAATAATTACTCACGTGATATATGTTTTATTCAACGTTTTAAGCGCCACTCGAGGTATTCGAGCGTAAGTGAGTTGCCAACCTTTGCTCGCTCCGCGCGCACACAAGAAGACTGGTCATATTCTCTACGCTGCGCAACTCCATTTGCGCAACAGTTTGCCTTCGGTTCAACCTTCGATCCTTTTCTTCTGGTTTCATGATCATGATGGAATTCCTCGACTTTTGTGCAAACCCACTGCATGCAGCTCAGTTCTAATTGCCTCCTTACAGACAGCCACAGTTCCTTTATCTGTCGTATCCAGCTTTAACTTGTCTAAACTCCGTTTGTTTTAGAAACAAGAATATCAAGTCGCACCCTGTACCCCGATAGTCAATTTTCTGGGTCTACCAGCGTCTCCCCGATGCTCAGTGCCATATCCATTTGCAATATTTTTCAAAATATGATAAACAGTGGACAAAGGGATGCCTGTTCTGCTTGAAATCACTTTAGCTGATCTTACGTCCTTGTTATAATGCTCTAAAATCAACTTCTCTAATTCATACTGAGCTCGAGGATCACTGAAAATGTCGTCTGCTAGCAAGTAAACAAGGGGGTAACTCTTCACAAACTAATGAAAAAAGGGTTTAACGGAATAGTCTCTCATGAAGGAAACCAAGAATTTAATTAATAGCTGGTCAAAGTTGTTTACACTAGAAATCCAGTTAAACATATTCCTAAAATCCTCAATAATTTCTGGTCATGCTATATCAATTGCGAGATGTACTGATGTGAAGAATTCGCTGAGCAGTGACCTCTTGTCAGCGTAAATGTATATACACAGATTATTAAGGGTTTGTTTTGGATTTTACTATCGTATGCATTCATTAAGATATAATATGATCCAGACTTGATGGGCGCACAGAGTACACATCCTGTTGTCAACTCGGACTTTGAGGTTGGGTGTAAAGTGTGTATACAGCTGGACCAAGATGGGCTGAAACGCGTGCAGGCTAACAAAGGCGGTTGGACAGCAAGCATGTCTGAGGTATGTTGACTGTCGACAGATCGGAGAGTTTGCTGTAGGGAAGAAGTAACTGAAAGTGCAAGGATTAGCTGAAGCAGTAGTGAGTGAGTGAGTTCTGTTTTACGCCGCACTCAGCAATATTCCAGCTATATGGCTGTGGTCTGTAAATAATCGAGTCTGGACCAGACAATCCAGTGAACAACAAGAGGAGCATCGATCGGATCAGTTTGGGAACCGATGACATGTGTCTAGCACTGTCAACCAAATCTAAGAGCCTGACCACTCGTTAAGGACAACATAGTCGCCTTTTGTCGCAAGCATGGGTCGCTGAAGACCTACTCTACCCCATAGACCATATCCTCAGTAGTAGTAGTAGTAGTAGAAGTAGTAGCAGCAGTAGTAGTAGTAGTAGCAGCAGTAGTAGTAGAAGTAGTAGTAGCAGTAGTAGTAGTAGTAGTAGTAGCAACAGTAGCAGTAGTAGTAGCAGTAGTAGTAGTAGTAGTAGTAGCAGCAGCAGCAGCAGTAGTAGTAGCAGCAGCAGTAGCAGTAGTAGTAGCAGTAGTAGTAGTAGCAGCAGCAGCAGCAGCAGCAGTAGTAGTAGTAGTAGTAGTAGTAGTAGTAGTAGTAGTAGTAGCAGCAGTAGTCACGTGACATGACCTGCCGAGCATAATGTAGATATTGTGACATGTGACCTGCCTGTTTTCATGACTGGGTCGCTGTTCCGGTAAGTAGCTCAACACCCTTGACATGTGAGGTGTTATTGCGACTTGAAATAATGACAACTCTTATAGACAACTTTCTTATTATCGAGTGAAAAATTATGGCAATTATAATCCTCAATGGTAGAAGAATTATATAGCCTCATACCAATTTGGACAAAAGAGACGATGAAACATATTTACCAACGCCCAAACCAAAATCAGAAATTTCACATGTGGGGTGAGATATCATCACTTGGAGCGACGCCGTTGTGTATTTTCTCTGGAAATATGGCGAAGGAACGATATATGGTGACATCTTAAATGGTCACCTCCTTCAAACGGGCCCAGACATGAAGATAACTGGATTTTCCAGCATGATAGCAACGCGAAACACACCCAAACAGTGGTCGGTAGAAGATGTTGAAGGTTTAGGCTCGCAGAGCCAGTTTTACAAAACTCTCGTAAGTCTAAGATGTCGTAACTTTTCTTCTTGTGTTCGTATCTCCTATGTTACAGTATAAGAGGTACGAATACTACGAGAAAGGCTACGAGATCTTAGGCTTACGAGAGTTTTGTGCAACGGGCCCCTGATCTTAACCCTATTGAGCATGTATGAGGACTAATGAAGGACAGATTAAACCGAAAACGACACAGGAATATTGAGGATGAAGAAAGATGTAGTTGGATATAGGGATATGCTGTCACACCATATCCTACAAACTGTGATCGGTAATGTAACTCAGCGCATTCAGTCATGTAATGCAGGGCAAGGAGGTTTCACAATGTACTGAAAAGGACACTTAGACTGTAAGAGAATCATTTCTCAACATACTCGTTTAAATAAAACTTCAATTATATAATATATATTTTATGTACTATATACTATTTTCTGTGACTACTATATATATATAGGTATGTGTTTGTTAATCAATATTTAGTCAAAAGTTCTTAACATTTAGTCAAAAGTCCCAATGAAGGCAATAAAGATACAACTGTGACTCTTTGTTTGGGTGTATTTGTAAAGTAATAAAGTTGCATTTGTGTCCTACAGTGTACTTACCATGTTGATTCTTGTAATGGGAGCTGTGGGGTAGCATAGTGGTTAGGCCAGTCGCTCGAGTTCGATTTCCGGGTTCGATTTCCCACATTGATATAATTGGTTATATTACTCGCCCGTTGAAGATACTGCAGTGTAATATTTTCACTTCAATATTACACTAGTGTAATACCGCTTGGCGTATGACGTCAAAATGGTTCAAAGTTGTGACGTCACAATGCTAATGTTGATGTCGCGATTTTACTAGACCTTGCTTGACTTGAAAGCTGAGAGTCCTCACACTGTAGGCAATTTCACCGCAGTTTCTGTCAAGTTATGTTGGCGAGTAATAAACAGAATACTCAACTGGCTTCCGTGAAATACCATTTTCATTAAACTCGTTAAAGATTTAGTATCAAACTCGCTTTCGGTTGTCTGATACCAAATCATTAACTCGTTTAATAAAAATGGTTTTACACGGAATATGCTTTAGTATCCTCTATATAGCCCATTGCTTGTGTCACACGCCGTATTAATGTTTCATGCGGCGTAAAACTAATTTCATTCATTCTGATTTCAGTGCGAAGGAAAGATCGGAAGAGTTACAGATTTCCCCAGTGATGGCGTAGCAACTGTGGTGTTTGACACCAATAGATACAGATTGGCCACCGAAGCCCTCTTGAAGGTACTCGATCGTTATACACACGTCCAGAGGTAAAAGTGTTGCCGTTATTTATGGAGCAAGGGGTAGTGAGGTAGCCGAGTGATTAAAGCGTTTACCGAAGACCCCGTTCGATTACCCACATGATACAATGTGTGAAGCCCGTCTCTGGTGAACCAATACATTGCTGGAACATTGATAAAAGCAGCGTAAAGCAGTACTCACTAACTCATTTATGGAACTAGTCACTCTTTCTTAAGGCGAAATGAGCAATTATTTTTAATGATTTATTTGTAATGTACACGAAACATGTTGATGGAGAGGGTAAAATTAACACTTGTTTTCAATAGTTGCTATGTTGATGTCACATGAACCAAAACCTTAGACAAAGTCCAGCAACCTCTGACAAAACTAAACTCACTCAGTGACAATAATCGTTAAAAGAACAAGGAAATATTAGCCTTAAAACCTATCAGAATTTGCTTTCAAACGTTTAAAGACTCACTCGTTCATTCATTGTCTATTTTAATTGTTTACTTGATTGACACATGGTACCATATTTCGTCATGTGCCTATTTGGTGTTTCTCCTGGGCATAGGTGTACGACCACAGCGCAGGAGACGTGGTCAGAGTCCTTGATGACAGGAAGAAGGTAAAGATGCTTCAGGATAAACATGGAGGATGGAACCACAAAATGGAAAAGGTGGGCAAAACAATGACTGAAAGTTAACTTTCTTTCTTTGAATTTCCACCCATGATGGTAAGAATTGATCTTCGGTAACCCAGGTTTGTCGTAAAAGATGACAAACGGGGTCGGGTGTTCTGGCTCGCTTGTTTGGTTTAAATGTCATCCTATCCCAGTTGCTTAGATCGATGCTTATGCTGTTGATCACTGGGTGTGGATTGTCGGAACCGAACTCGATTGTTTACAGACCGCCGCCATATGGCTGGAATATTGCTGAGTGCGGCGTAACACTAAACTCATTCACTCCATTTCAAGCGCAGATTGTTGCTCAGCACCTCTTAGTACAGTGGAAGCTATCAAAACCGGCAGCTGTCCAATCCGGCAAGTTGTCAACACCAGCATATAGTCTCAGAGCTACGTAAAACTAAACTCATTCTTTGAACTTCAGTAAATTGGCTGTAGGTAAACTTTTGTGCCAGTTGTGCCCCGGGCAATTTTAGTAATTTAAGTAACGAATAAGGTATTGATAAACTGTGATTCGAACTCACGACCATCAATGCATGGAATGCTTCCAGAATCATTACCGAAGTAACTGTAATAAAAGTGACGGTATTTTCAGGCCTTGGGTAAAGTAGGTCGGGTGAAGGAAGTGGACCACGACGGTGACGTGGTAGTCAAGTTTGGATCGACGAAGTGGTATTTCAACCCTGCCTGTTGTGTACCCGTTGTCCGGGAGACTGTGGATGGCCTGAAAGATAGTGATGACGATGAAGGTAAACCTGTGGACCTGTATACACTTTGATTTTCACGTCTTTGAACGACACTTAGAAGTAATACCTACAAAGGGAGAATTTATGGATGTCAACTTTATTTTGATTTTGACTGTACTTAAAATAAGACGCATCCAGGACATCTCCAGGACATACCTGAGGTACTGAGGATGATTAAGTTCACATGTATAAGTTCCACATATCGTCGTCTTTACTTTGATTTAATATAAAACATCCACATGCAACTTCTCAGCATTGTCGATTCCGATTGCATTATGAGTGAGTGAGTGAGCTGGCTGACTTGGTTAACGCATGTCATCGATTCTCATTTGCGCAGATCGATGCTCATCCTGTTGCTCACTGACTTGTCTGGTCCAGACTCAATTATTTACTGACCGCCGCCATATAGCTGGAATATTGCTGAGTGCGGCGTAAAACTAAACTCACTCACTCACTCACCACTGTTTCCAGACTCCATCATGAACTTGTATGTCCGTTACTGTACGTGATGACATCGGATATTCAGGACCATAACAATTTCCTGGTTGTTAGTTGGTTGTTATTTAACTCAGCATTCAGCAATAATCCATTCTAGCTATATGGCGACAATCTGTAGATAATCGAGTCTAGTCTAGACAATCCAGTGGTCAACAGCATGAACATCGACCTTCTCAAATGGGATTTGACGGAATGTGTCAACCAAGCCAGGGTGCCTGACCACCCGATCCCGTTAGTTGCCTCTTACAACTATGTGACGTATATGTTACCGAAGATCAAGTCTAACCCGGATCTTCACTGATCTATAGCAAACAGAATGGTCTCGGCCCTACATAGTGAAAAACATTGCAAACGCATTCTCGTTTACTTACATGTCAAGTACATATTGGATGTATTGTGAAACTTGGATCTGAGACATACTAAGACCTAGTCTGATGTGGACGTTCCGCAGATGGTAGCGTGTGGGGCAGTTGTTCATGAATGGAGAGGCTTTATAACGTCTTGGCAAGATGAACCCGTGAAGGTCCGGGGTAGAATTGGCCTTCAGCAACCCATGCTTGCCATAAAAGGCGACTAATGGGATCTGGTGGTCGGGCTCGCTGACTTGTTTGACACATGTCATCGGTTTCCAACTGCGCAGATCGATGCTCATGTTGTTGGACAATGGATTGTCTGGTCCAGACTCGATCATTTACAGACCACCGTCATATATCTTGAATATTGCTGAGTGCGGTGGAAAACTTAACTCACCCACTCACCCACTCACTCACTCACTCACGGCAAGATCGTTTTCATTTCTTGTCCGGGCAGTGGGGTAGCCTAGTGGTGAAAGCGTTCGCTCGTCACGACGGAGACCCAGGTTCTATTCAACACATGGATACAAATATTTCAAGCTCATTTCTGGTATTGCCACCGTGATATTGCTGTAAACTGCGGCGTAAAACTCACTCACACTTTAAAGTTTCCAAAATTTAAATGCATTCTCCAAACATGGAAATAAACACTTTTATGTTTGAGACATAATAATTGATGAAAGTGGCAATTGAGATACTTTATTTTCAGATCCCTTTTTAGCGATGGGGCTAATGGGAGGTTTGCTTGAAAATCTGACAGAAAGTTTGGTAAGACTGGTGGACGACACGCCATCAGGGGGGTTATTATCTTCAGAAGAGAAAGGGGGTGTTACAGAGGCAATCATTAAAGGGGACTTCAACACAGTGAAAGCCATGATAGAGTCCGACCCACATCTGGTGAGTGCTTGATGTACATATGCTGAACAGTAAAAGAAACGCAACTCTCTTTTTTGAGTCAGGTTTCTAAATAGAAGACGTAAACATGAACGCTTACTTTTATGAGGTATCATTTCTTTCGAAACATGCGTTTCGGCAATACAATTATGGTCGGTCGGGCGATGAGAAACACAGAATTAAAAAGTACTGCCCTTATAAGTTTATGGGGTACTCGAGGGACGCAACTCCACACATGAAATTGTGGTTTCCAAGACGACTGCCCTCATACTAACCGATTTCATTCCACTTTCCCCTATCACGTTGATAGTAGCTCACACTTTAAGTCTCTGATACCCATTACAGTGACTGAGCATGTCTGTGTTCGTGTGTGTAATGTATTGGATGTTTTCGACCTCTATGTGAGTATTGAAGACCAAGGACATTTTCGATATGAAAATTTTGCCGGCTTATAATAATGATCTTAATTTGTAGAATCTATCTATATGTGATTTCTCTTACAATACAGTTATCACAACAGTTCGGAAAACAAAGACTGACGCCATTAATGAGGGCGTGTCATGTCGGCAAAATGGAGATAGTACGCTTCCTGCTGGACAGTGGAGCTGACCTTGAGACCAAAGGTCATAAGGGAATCACAGCCCTATCTGCAGCAATTATTGGGTGAGATTTTCATACCAACTTTTTGAGCGATGTTGAAATGAAAACTTTTGTCCGTTGTCAAAGATCATGACATTAATATTAACACAATATTCTCATACGATACCAGTTGCTCTGCGACGAAGGACCTTGTGGAATTGGTGCATGACTAATTTTTACTGATATTACTAATAAAGTAATATTGTGTGTAATCACCTCGATAATACGTAATTCAACGCAAGACGATGGTAGAACGATGGTAGAAGATTTCAGCTTTCAATATTGACATCTCATTGGGTGGACTATTATGATCAAGTAATACCATCAAGTTCAGAAAGTAATCCGTGCTAGCATTAAAGCGAATGGCGGCTGTACTACTTTATCATGTTTGTTAAGCTCAGCAAACGTTTGTGATGGGCAAGGTGGAAATGGGCGTAGTTGTCCGAACACCCGTTAAACTTTTAATTAAAAGAGATATATAACGAAATTATAATAGCTTTAAAGCTCATTGAAAATAAATAAATATACAATTTATAACTTGGTTATTACTTGGTTATAAACCCGTGACTTTCCAACATGGTCCATTTATCTCCATTTTTCCATAACCGCGTTATTTAGATTTAGCCAAAATACATACTGTGTTGGAAAATGAGAGGTATAAAACGTGATTATATGCATCTGAATGACTTTGATTAACCAATCAGAACCCAGTATTTATTAAAGTCATGGTAAAATGATGAATTATCAATGATACGTCTCTGCCTGAGCTCCATGAACCCATTCTCACACCAATGTGTCCATAAGTAATTTTGTTTGGTCGTCATTTCCAGGAAGAAGGAGCAGACAGTGATGGAATTGCTGAAGAAGGGTGCCAACGTCCACCACAGGCACCACAACGGACAGACAACCCTTCATCTTGCAGTACACAACGACCTCCCCAATATCCTCAAAGTGCTTACCCAGAAGGGCGTGGACGTCAATGCTACGGTGGGTTTACTACAAGTGGTGTGAATGGTGTATTGTGTTCCTGAAGCTGAATGTTTACAGTGAGTGAGTTTAGTTTACACCGGTTGTAACAATATTCCAGCACATATTGACACCACAACTGAGTTCCACACATTGTACCCATGTTGGTAATCGAACCCGGGTCTTTGGCGTGATGGGTGAACACTTTAACCATTGGGCTACCCTACCGAACCCTGAAGGTTTACATCTACCGTATGAAATAGTATACCACTAAGAGTAAACCACATTGTAATCATGCATTTATTTTAGTTTGTTCTGTTAATAATCATATTAAGGGTTCGTGGCTTGAACAGTCTTTCAGGCTTTCAACTTTTCAATATTAAACTTAGTACTAAATGTAACGTGATTGACGTGTGACGTTATGAACTCTTTTCAGGACAAGGCTGGAGACACGCCTCTTCATGATGCTATCAGCATTCAAAAAGATGAATGCGCGAAGATTCTTATTGGATGTCCTCATGTCAATCTCAGGCTTTGTAACCATAATGACTTCAACCCCCTGCACTTCGCCTGCTTACGGGGCAGTGTGACGTTAGTGTGCAATTCATATTAATTTTATAGTGAGTGAGTTTAGTTTTACGCCGCACTCAGCAATATTCCGGCGGCTATATGGCGGCGGCATGTACATAATCGAGTCTGGACCAGACAATCCAGTGATCCAGTGGTGGGTTTTGTTGCTTAATTCTACGCTCAACAATATTTTAGCTATGTGGCGCTCGTGTTCCAGTGAATTTCTGTATGTCTGCATATGAAGTTGTCCGATTCGAAGATATCTTTTTTACCTGCATTTTTACATTTCAGTTGCGTAGAGAGAATACTTGAGAGAGACACGTCGTTTGTAAACGCCCTGATGTCTGACAATACCTTTGCTGCTCTTCACATCGCCGCTAACAACGACCACGTGGAATGTTGCAGACTGCTCATTGACAAAGTACCTCACCATTCCAGTATTTCATAGTGACACGGGGTGGCCTAATGGTTAAATCGTCCAATCACCACGCTGTAGATCCGGGTTCGATTCTCCACATGGGTACAATGTGTGAAGCCTATGTTTCTGGTGTCCCCGCCGTGATATTACTGGAAGATTGCTTCAAGAAGCGTAAAACTAAAATCAATCAATCATTTTATGCCAGATTGACATGTTAATGTATGCAAGTGATACCGTAATATTGTATTTCTAATATGGACACTAGCCTTGTCCAAATCACCCACTGCTCACTCATGGTAGCACGTCAAGGTAACTTAAACTACATATCGAGATGTCTTGACTGATACGTCATAGTATCCCATTTGCGATCGATGCTCATGCTGTTGACCACTGGCTTGTCTGGACTCAATTATTTATACAGACAGACAGACAGTTTATTCAGTAATATTTTTCCACATGGCCCATTGTACAATTGCGGTTGACTGTCACATAAACAGTCACGTGTTACTATACTTGTGAACAGCTTTCGTGGATTTTAAATACATGTTTTACATACAAAGCAAGAGAATGCACACTATGCATATTTTGTGAGCTTAAAATATTTGCCATTGACTGCTTAAAACAGGTAATAGTTTTTAACTGTGGAAGGTATTTCAGCCTTAACTGTGCATATTTATCACACTTACACAAACAGCATCTCTAAGTTCATTGCATTTTATCTGACGGAACGAGGTGATTTTAAAAGTGTGCAATGATATTCTAAATTTACACAATGCCTCACTCACAACTATTGCCAGTGATCAATTTACATTTGTTTCAGACTACTTTATAAGCTTTGGAGTCTGTTTCGGCAAACATTCGACCCGATTATTCTCGGGTGTTGAAATTATAGCATTTGACTGTTTAACGCCGCGGTCAGCAATATTCCAGCTGTATGGTAATCAAGTCTGGACCAGACAATCCAATGATCAACGTCATGAGGATCCATCTACGCAGTTGTTATACAATTCCTTGATTGTGTTAACCAAGTCAGCGAGTCTGACCACCTGTTCCCTTTTAGGCGTCTCTTACGACAAACATGGATTACTGAAAACCAATTGTAACCCGAATCTCCCCGAGTCTGTAACATTTGGAGTAAACACTGTCTTGTTTATATATATAAACAAAACATTATAGGGGAAGGCTGAAGTTGATCGGAGGGGTCCGCAGGGTGTCACTCCTCTATATGTCGCCGCTGGTCATTCTCAGTACAGATCAGTTGAGCTACTTCTCCAGAAAGGTAAGACACGTTACAGTATAAACTGAAAGATTTTCCCTGCTGTCGGCTTTAACATGCTTGTGAAACTTGATTGAAGTTTTTGTTTGATTTTTTTATTTTACCTCAGGAGCTGATCCCAACTTCGAAAATGACAACGGTAACAGACCATTCCACGGGTTGTGTAAGGTATGATGTCTTGGAATCATACTTCTGGAACAGTGCCACCAGTGCTTATATTAATGCCAAATGGTGTCTGGAACTCTAATTAGAAAATAGTGGGCTCAAAGTATGTATTTACGTTAAGAAAATTACTGAACAGGCAGAAGATTCCAATAATAAACCTCAATACTACCGATGTGAAGTTAAATATTAACTCACTCACTCCAATAATAAAATATGAATTGAAAAACATTTTTAATTAATATGTGAAGTTAGTTACTTTCCTTTATTGATATGGTTCTGTGGTATCTTAATCTTTTATATTCGCCTGGAAATACGCTGTGACTTGTGTCAAGACAGTGTGTGACCTTTGGAATGTTCGTCTGTGCACACATATGTAAAAGCATAGTTGGGGATGGTAGGATAGCCTTGTAGTTTAAGCGCCACTCGTCACGGGAAATGAAATGAAACTCAACTATTTTGAAAGACTGCATCTGTATATCACCATACATTCCATGTATTTACATTGTAAAGCAACAACAGCTTACCAGAATAACGGCCGTTTAGAATAGCCGTCCTTACATACAAATGGAATAATGAAATCTAACACTTATCGAAGCAATTATTTTATATCGAAGTCTTGACCTTTTATCAACACTGCAAGTCTTCAGTGTGACATATGTATACTGAGTCAAAAAAGAAAGCTTCACATTCTTTCTTCAGGGCACTATAAAAGAACAAGATATGGTAAGATGGTTAAATTGCTGTAATTATTGAGATCTGTACTCGATACACTGACAGTGCCACAATGAGTTCGAAATGTCTCAGTTCAATATTGTGTATGGCCGCCCTGCGCATTCACCACTGCCAAACACCGTCTCCTCATCGACTGCCTGATGCTTGTGAACACGTGGTTGGGGATTCTGCACCATTGCTCTTGCAAGGCACCGCGAAGTTCCTGCAAATTCTGAGGTTGGTTCCTAAAACCACGAAGCCTTCTCCCAAGTGCATCCCACACGTGCTCTATTAGAATAAAATCAGGATACCTCGATGGCCAGTCCGTGACGTTGATTCCAGCAATTTGAAGGAAATTTCGTGTCAACACCGCGGTATGCGGCCGAGCATTATCATGCTGGATTGGTAGACCTGGGCCATGAGCCACCATGAAAGGAACGAGTTCAAGGGTGAGCACCTGGTCGCGGTAAGCAGCAGCTGTGAGATTTCCACGGATGACCAGAGGTCGGGAACGGTTGTTCCCCACACCATGCAACTTCCGCCCCCGAATCTGTCGACTTCCTGTACGCAACATTGGGCATACCGTTCACGACGTCGTCTCCAAACTCTATCCCTGACGGCCGCGAATCTGAGGGTAAACTTGGATTCATTGCTAAAGGCGACTCGATTCCAATCTCGCTGGGTCCATCGGAGGTGACGTTGGGCCCACAGCAGACGTTGTCGTTGATGAAACGGCGTCAATGTTGGCCCACGATATGGACGTCGAGAATGGAGACTGGCAGCCCGCAACCGATTTCGCATGGTCTGTGAGTACAATCGACCTCTAAACATCTTAGCCCTGGTTCTTGTAGCTGATCCCCTTGGGCGATCAGAAGTGGTGCCAGTTTGTTGTAAACGACCTCGCAAGTCATACACAGTACGACGGCTGTTTCCCATTGCTCTTGCGATGTCAATAACTGATCTTCCCGCTTGCAGCATGCCAACGGCACGTTTACGTTGCACATTTGACAACCGTGGCATTTAAAGCCCCGTTAGAGCTGTGGTTTAAATCTGTTTTTTTTTCTTGAGGCCAATGCAAACACGTGCAAATGAAGATCACGCGATTGACTGGGTTTGAGTGGGTCTTGCTAACGTTTTCCTAGAGTCGAAAGATAGGGATCCCATTTCGGATACATGGATGTATCATCAGAGAAACATTATTCATAATTTTTAAAAATTACATTTTGTGAAATTTCTTTTTTTTTGACTCAGTATATTAAGAAGGCGACACGTGCTGCACTTGTACCTAACCCCTTTGTCCTATGGACAATGAAATATGTTTAAAACAGTATAAACATAAACATGTATCCCTTTGCACTTTACAAGGGTCGCGGGTCACGTCGACAAGTAGGCAAGGTCGTCGACGTTGCACGACTACTTCTACAGGAAGGTGCCGCTTACAAAGCCAGGAACAAGCACGGATCCACAGCCCTTGATATGTGTTCTGGTGAAGCCGAGAAGTCAGCGATTCGGGAATTCATCGACAAGAAGTAGGTGTTTGATGGGCTTTCCCGACAGAGAACATCAGCATTGGGGCTTTTAGAATGAGAGATGTGGTGGTTGCATTTGATGTTTTCAGTGGAATAAATAGACTCAGTCTTGCCGCGAGAAGTATCAATAATGCTTGACGCATCACGGCATAATTAAAAATGCTTGATGCATGAAGACACATTCCATAAAGCTTCATGCATGAAGACACATTCAATAATGCTTGATGCATGAAGACACATTCAGTAATGCTTGATGCATGAAGACACATTCAGTAATGCTTGATGCATGAAGACACATTCAGTAATGCTTGATGCATGAAGACACATTCAATAATGCTTGATGCATGAAGACACATTCAGTAATGCTTCATGCATAAACACATTCAATAATCAATAATGTTCAACGTATATAGACTCAAATCATGCCTCACGCATGCCATTATTAAGGCTTGATGCATGAAGAGACATTCAATAATGTTTGACTCGTATAGACTGAATTATTAATGTTTTGTGCTTGATGACATAATCAGTAATGCTTAATTATGGTAGATATAATCAATAATGCTTGTTGCATGAAGAGACATTCAAAAATGTTTGACTCGTATAGACTGAATTATTAATGTTTTGTGCTTGATGACATAATCAGTAATGCTTGATTATGGTAGATATAATCAATAATGCTTGTTGCATGAAGACATTCAACAATACTTGTTGCATGAAGACATAGCCAGCAATACTTGGTGCACGACAACGGAATCAGTAAGGTAATACTTGATGCATGACGACAGAATCAGTAATGCTTGATGCATGACAACATTGTGGCCGTTTACTTTCCTCAGCAATGTGGTTGAGAAAATACGCGTTAGTAAAGCTATAGGTCATGTCTGACACGTCATCGTTGGTGTGGTCAAGCGGACAGGCTCATCTTTCTACTTATTTGTAATTTCACCGCCATCAATATCAGCCGCAGCAGCAGCAGCAGCAGCATCACAAACCTTTAATCTATTTAGGGCTCTTCAAATGGACTTAGGCGATGAGCTCAGTGAAAGGATCCCTAAATTCCGAAGTTTCTTGCGAGGGAATGAAACAATTAATGACTAGTTCTAATTCAAATGTAAATCAACGCCAAGCCATTCCAGTCTAATAAACGATATTATAACCATGTCAGTTTACATATACCACTTTGAACTGACATGAACATTGTACGTGTTGTGTAATTATCGTATCTGTAATTATCGTAAATGCCATCATAAAATAGGACCCAGGAGCATGAAGATTCCAGGCATAGAAGATCTTCAGCAACCCATGCTTGCCATTAAAGACGTCTTGCTTGTCGTAAGAGGCGGCGAATGGGATCGGGTGGTCAGACTCGATATGTAGGTTGACACGTCATCGGTTCCCAATTGCGCAGATCGGTGCTCATGCTGTTGATCACTGGAGTGTCCAGATTCGATTATTTACAGACCGCTGCCATTTAGCTGAATTAGTGTTGCTGAGTGCGGCGTAAAACTGAACTCACTCGCTCATCTAAAATAATGATGTATTATTAGATTTATTGTCCACTTCATCTTTGAATCATCAATAGACTCTACAATCTGCAGATATATCTCTGCCTGTACAATTTGTTTATTGGTATGCCGCTCCATCGATCGTTTTGATGTTATCATGCATATGTGAAAAGAGCCGGTGGCGCCTTTACGAAATAAACAAATAAATCAGTGACATATATTTTTTCAGTGAAGGATTCCTGAATTCCGCAGAACCCCCGGAAAATCAATTCAGGCCCCAAGCTCCAGAAAGTCCGAGTTCCAAATTTTTCACGCCATGTAATAAGTGCTTCGATAAGGTTGCAGATGCTAAGTTCGTCCCTTGTGGACACAAAGTAATGTGCAGTTCGTGCGCCGCCAGCTTCAATAAGTGTCCGTTATGCGACACGCACGTACTCCACGTTCAAACAAGCAAACGAGGTAGGTGACGAGTAACCCACGGAACAATATGTACACATCGAATTAAAAAATGATAAACAATATGTACACATCGAATTAAAAAAATGATAAACAATATGTACACATCGAATTAAAAAATGATAAACAATATGTACACATCGAATTAAAAAAATGATAAACAATATGTACACATCGAATTAATGATACACAGGATAGAAAAAGTGATGCAATGTGTTCCATAACAGATATAGAGAACACAAAATGTAACACACAGTACACCTAGAATGACACACGGAACACAGTCACAAATAGTGCATCAAAAATGGTACACAGAACAAAATAGTAATACACAGAAAAGAGTAAAAGAATACGAAACGTATTACACTAAGTACCGAGATTGATACACAGAACACGAAAAGCAATACATTGTGTACCGAGATTGATAAACAGAACACGAAAAGTAATACACTGTGTACCGAGATTGATAAACAGAACACAAAAAGTAATACACACGGCACAGAGCGTGACACACAAACCGGAAATCGGTTCTGCACAGTGTAGAAATAATACAAAGATCATATGAAAAGTAATTAAATTATTACTAATGAATAATCAATTATTCTTTATAGGTGACGACGACGATGGTGGTGGTGGTGATGATGGTGATGGTGATGATGACGATGGTGGTGGTGATGACGATGTACCGTGCAAAGTTCAGTAGAATATAAAGTTCACCCAGCGTGTGAAATGCACCGTCAGCCAAGACAACATTTGAATTCATGTGACTCTATAGGCGATATATTATATCTGTGTACGTGTTGGGTTGAGTAACGCCAAGCCAGTTTGTATGAGTGTTGCAACGTTTGCACAGAACGATGCTTTAATATCGTATTTTCTGTATACAGTGCCCATCGTCGGTTGGAGTGCCAACTAGTGATCTGTTAAATGGCGTCACTAATTCTGGTTTCACACACAACTGATAATGATTAATGCGGTCATTTACAAGTAAGTGCAAGAAGTCAATAAAATACCCATATTTGGACAATGTAGAAATTATTTAAAAAGCTTCATAACGTCACCCCAAGAAAACTAGCACCTCGAATCCCTTGGCACAAGCCGTCAATCAAGAGTCCAGCGATATGTCATCAATGAACTGATGAAACAACATTCCCGTTGTCAATTTGTTAATGAATGTTACCAGATATGTATATTTTGTTGGGCCTCAGGATCACTTAGCTTCCTCAGTTCTTAATCCATAATCATTTACATATATCCATTGTTGCTGATGCTCCCATGATGGTTGTTTGTTGTTGCATCTCACGTTGTCACTTTTAATAAACATGTACTAGTATTATGACCGTTCTACGTTATTGTTATTTATTGTTTTTATTATCACTGCACTGCGCCACTCATTCAGTGACAACGGCTATGGCGAAAGTCCCATCATAGAAGAATAAAGAGGTTGTCATCCATTAGTATCGTAAGCTATTACTCATGCCAGACCGACAGATTATTTAAAGATGTTCGTGTTGGTAAAGTAATACATTACCACAGCTTAAGGGCGGTGCGGTAGTGCAGTGGTTCAGGCGTTCGCTCGTCGCGCCGAAAGTCAGTGTTCGATTGCCGACATGGGCTTAATGTGCACAGCTCATTTAGGTGTCTCCCTTCGTAATCTTGCTGAAATATGGATTAAAGCGGTGGAAAAGTAAACTCGCTCGCTACCATAGCACGTGTAACATGGAACATGCAACATTTCTTGTGGATTGCAGAAAAAATAAGCAGTTGCTATCCATAAGGTTGCATCTGTTCTCACAAGTGAGTGAGTGAGTTTTGTTTTACGTCGTACTCAGCAATATTCCAGCTATATGTTGGCGGTTTGTAAATAATCGAGTCTGGACCAGACAATCCAGTGATCAACATCATGAGCATAGATCTGCGCAAATGGGAACCGATGACATGTGCCAACCAAGTCAGTGAGCCTGACCACCTGATCCCGTTAGCTGCTTCTTACGACAGAGTTACCTTTTATGGCAAGCATGGGTTGCTAAAGGCCTATTCTATCCACGACCTTCACGGGTCGTTCTAACAAGTTCTACGATCCAAATCAAACAAAAACAAAAGTTTAATCATGTTGGAGAAACACTGCCCAAGATATAACGAATTTAAAGGGTATGTTTGTAGTATTCAAGCCTGATGATTTCAGGTCTTTATATCTCCACCTTTTTATACTCTCCAATGCCTACCACAAAATGTGTGTTTTACGGCCGTGATGGTGGTGCTTTGAAACCACAGGATGTTTCTAAATATGTGTTATCAGTGTATATTCAAGCAAAGCTCTTGCATAATACAGGTATACGAGATCACAATATGAATTCTATTTGACTCCTGTTTCCTTGTAGACCCGTGAAGGCCCCGGGGTAGAATAGACCTTCAGCAACCCATGCTTGCCATAAAAGGCGACTATGCTTGTCGTAAGAGGCGACTAACGGGTGGTCAAGTTCGCTGACTTTGTTGACACATGTCATCGGTTCCCAATTGCGCAGATCGATGCTCATGTTGTTGATCACTGGATTGTCTTGTCCAGAGTCGATTATATACAGACCGCCGCCAAATATCTGGAATATTGATGAGTGCAGCGTAAAACTAAACTCCTAGGTGACAACATGTGAAACATGAGTGCATTCCTTTACAGTACAAGACCTGTTCGAAAGAATGTGAATGCATGTGCCTATTAGAGGAGACCTATCGGGGAAGAAGACACATATATTATCGGGAACACATTCGTAGTCTTTTCAACCGGCACATCATACTTTACACAATCATAAGAAGGAGTTGATATGTCACATGTTCTGTTATATGTTGAAAAGAACACAGTAATAACTGCAACAAATAATTCAAAAATACTGTTGGCTGTAACTGTCCTTTAAGCGTATCAACAACATCAAGGACCAGTCGTGTTAAGCATGTTGATAGTATTCCACTGTATCATGTCTAGATGTGTCACCTTGACCTTAACTAGGTCATGATGAACTTGCATGACAAAAGTTAACTATGAATAACAACTGCATGTAGTATCGGTGTTATGTTGCAGAGATAACAAGCTTCTAAATTCTGACAATATGCAGACGATCGCGAGTCGTGTATAAGGAAATACTGAGATTGCTAATTAGTATGATATGTGTACTATGGGTTTTTTTGTTTTATTTATTTATTTATTTATTTATTTATTTATTTATTTATTTATTTATTTATTTATTTATTTATTTATTTATTTATTTATTTATTTATTTAGCTTTGTTGCATTTGTTTGTGAATTGTTTCGTAATGCAGTCTTATATACTGTCAAAAACCACACAGAATCAGTTTACTAAAGCTAATACTTGTTTGTAGTCTTCTATGCTTCTTTTGGTGACAATTGTTCCATATTCAAGGTCCAGGCGAATTGCTTATCCGTACATACAAACGAGAGGATATGCAATGAGCTGTAATTATGTTTCATTTGAGTAAACTATTAAATGACTTGTTGAAAGATTATATCCGCAGATCACACATTATAATGATACCAACTGACACAGCTCGCAGGTGCACAAGAACGCTACACAATAAATCATTCATTCAAGTTTATAAATAGCACTCAAACTGAAAGCAGATTTTACCGTATGCACTATTAATAGATGCACGTCAGTGCTGTATATTTCTCAGAAATCGGTATTTGCGAAGAGGACTGAGTGTATTGTTTCGGAGTTGCCAGGTATTTGTAAACGTCACTCTTCTCACGATCGACTTCATGGCAGAAAGTGGATTTAGAGAAGGTGAGTACACTGTGAACGTAGCTGAAAACAAAAGACGTAAAAAACATCCTCGTTCCACCATTACTAGTTCGTATCAACAAATTCCACCACTGTGTGTGTGTGTGTGTGTGTGTGTGTGTGTGTGTGTGTGCTTGCTTATGTTTCACACAATCGCTTATGAATTGCACGTAACCCTAAAGTTACTCATTTAGATTCAAACGAAATATATACGAACGAATGAGTATGGTTTTACACCGCTTTCAATAACAACGACACCGGAAATAGACTTCACACATTGTATCCATGGTGGGAATCGAACGTTTAACATTTGGTCTGCCCCACGCCCCCAACACGTATACAATGGATTGTCACAAAATCAACCCTGTTAGTTGCCAGAAGGAAATGGGAGAAAAAGCACTGAATGTGAATATTAAGCTTCCGTAGCATTTCTATTTATACTTTATGGATGCAGGTTAATCTTTCCGTGTCAAAGTAAGGTTCTCCACCTATATCAGAAGCAGCACCCTCATGATGTTTTACTTTAAAGTTAAATTTCTCATTTTCAGCATGCACCAAACGTGCAGCTGTGATGAAAATCATATGATTACGAATGGATATGGGAACCCTTCTGGAATACAGTAAACTTCTTTTCAGACGAACACGCGTATTGCGAATGGACGGACATAGAGAATTGGATTATTGTGTCCCGACAACGTAGGTTATATTTCAGTCGAAATGCGTATATATGCGACACTAAACGAACTAAAAAACAATGGTCGCTATGAGTGAGTTGGGGTTTACGTCGCCTTTAGCAATAATCCAGCAATACCACTACGGGGGACACCAGAAATAGACTGTACCCATGGTGGAAATCGAGCCCCACTCTTCAGAAAGACTGGCGAACGCTTTAACCATTAGGCTACCCCACTACAAATGCTCTCTCTCTCTCTCTCTCTCTCTCTCTCTCTCTCTCTCTCTCTCTCTCTCTCTCTCTCACACACACACACACACACACACACACACACACATAAATGTCGCTGTCTGACTGACTGAGGCGCACTTGCTGTTTTCAATGCACCCCGTGCACAAGCGAGGTGTATTGCAATACACCCCGCTGCCAACAGCAACTCATTCGGTGCTTAAATTTAGTTACTTTTTTATCTCGAATAACATTAAATGACGCATGATGCATGATTCATTTCGGGCTCAAGGAACATAAACAAACATCGAAGGTCCCTCATCCCATGGTCCCCTAGTGACAAGTGAACAACACAACTAACACACAGCGGGGTACACAAAGTACGCAGTCAAGACCACCAGTTGTTCGATTTTCGTTTTCAGTTATTCATACATGAAAGGATTTCCTTTTACTCACAATGTAATCTGATATGCGACACTGGTTATTTTTTCGCTCTGACGTTCTATTTCTAACATCTAAATATATTTTCTGTTAGATTTTACCACTGCGACGCATTCATAAACAACGGCTGCACAAACCGAAATCGTAAATAGTCAGAATTTCGTATGATAATTGATATAATGTTTATGGCTTCTAGATCAAATCTTATGTGATATTGATTTCGTATTTCCAATAGGAAAACAATCTACTGGTGACACAATGTACGAAGGACTCCGAGTAGTGCGCGGTCCTGACTGGTCCAGCGGAGAGAGAGATGGAGGTGAAGGTCACGTGGGAACTGTTGTATCACAAGATGGCGCAGGTTGTGTTGACGTCATATGGGACGGTGGTCAGAGAACGACGTGCAGAGCTGGGAAAGACGGCAAACATGACCTGAGAATCCTGGATACTGCTCCCATAGGTGAGGATCCCATGTCTCCATCGTTTGTTCACGACTCTGTGGCCTCTGTGAGCGTCCACCGGAGAGTTCAAGGTCACGGGTTTGATCCCCGGCCGCTTCATACCAGAAGACGTTAACGTATGGTACTTGTTGGTCCCTGTCTGGGGCTCGGCATTAATGGGTACAAGAAGGACTGGTCGGCTGGGAGTCAGTATACTGTACCCGAGTGGGGTGTTCATGCTTAACTACTGCAGACCCGAGAAGGTCCGGGACAGAGCAGGCCTTCAGCAACCCATGTTTGACATCAAAGGCGGCTATGCTTGTCGTAAGAGGCGACTAACGGGATCGGATGGTTGACACATGTCATCGGTTCCCAGTTGTGCAGATCGATACTCATGCTGTTGATCCCTGGATTGTCTGGTGCGGACTCGATTGTTTACAGACCGCCGCCATATTGCTCTCATATAAACTCTCTCACTCTTTCACTTAACTGCTGCGGCATCTCAGTGTATAAAACCAGAGTATAAAACCAGCTTATCTCTGGGCTAGTACAAGCAATCTCATATACATTGTCTCGCTCATTCATTTAACTCCTGCACAGCATCTCAGTGTATAAAACCAGCTTACCTCTGGGCTAGTACAAGCAATCTCATATACATTGTCTCACTCATTCATTTAACTGCTGCACGGCACCTCAGCGTATAAAACCAGCTTACCTCTGGGCTAGTACAAGCAATCACATATACATTGTCTCACTCATTCATTTAACTGCCGCAGGGTACCTTGGCTTAACTCTGGGCTAGTACAAGCAATCACATATACATATGCATGCACGTCTTCATATGAGCGAAATATTCATAAGTACGACGTCTAGCCCCATTTGACCTCACGTCACTATGTTCGTTTTGAACAGATCAGCTCATATCAAAATTCATTACGAATTCCTGTTTATAGTGTAAATGATCATGAAGTGACAGAGACATCTCACCAGAATATACACTGGCTGCATTACTAATAATTGTTGAAAACAACCACACGTGTTAAAATATTTGCCAACTCAAACCCCGTCTAAACACTACGATCCCTGAAGATCGGTAAAAATTGATCTTCAGTAACCTGTGCATGTCGTAAGAGGTGACTCACGAGATCGGGTGGTCAGACTTGCTGACTGGTTGGCACATTTCAGCGTATCCTTGTTGCGTAGATCGATGCTCATGCTGTTGGTCACTGGAGTGTGTGGTCCAGACTCGATTATTTACAGACCGCCGCCATGCAGCTGGAATATTGCATAGTGTGGTATGCTTATTATTTACAGATCGCCGCAATATAGCTGAAATATATCCGCGTCGAACAACAACCAACCAACCCTTCTAAATTTATACACGGGGAAATGAATAACCGCCATCTGTTTAACAGTGCGCCGATATAGCAATATCAGTTGAAGGAATAGCTGCCAACCTGCACAACAAAAGTAAACGCTATATATAGCATAATGTAACTGAATGGGCTATACAGAACTAAGATCCGTACACTTCCACAAAACAATTATCCAAAGACAAAAGAAAAGGCAATGTTTCCTGTGACTGAGGTAGCCGAACAATTATGTTTCGCACAACACGTTTTTCCTGGACACCTACCATCCTTATTTTGTTTATTTCAGGAATACGTCACAGAGGATTTACGTGTGTTGGTTGTGACACCAAGGACTTCCTCGGCATGAGATGGACGTGCACCCAGTGCAAGAGTGACACCTTGTGCCCTCTGTGTTACTCCGCGGATAAACATAACACTGGTCACGTGTTCTTACGTCACGATATGCCAGGGGATGCTGGGTACGTTGACCTCCCTGACTTTTGCTTCGATAACGCACTTGTGACAGTAAATCCTGTGATCAGCAGTTGTTTATTTTAAAAAATGGTCAGGTATCGTTTTATTGTAATATTGCGATAGTACCGGAACACACATTTTCATGTACGCGTTTCTTCATAAACATTTCATGTTGATTCATAAACAAATGGAGCTTGTTATCATATAATTAAAATCGATCGGTTGGATTTTGTTTTACAGGAGATTTTAGGGATTTTCTCGCTTTCCTTAATAACAAGTTTGAATTTTTTAGTTTTACGTCGCTGCTTGCAATATTCCAGCAATATCACGGCGGTGGACACCAGAAAGAATCTTCACACATTGTACTAATACAAAAAAACCAAAACGCTTTAAGTTTTGGGCTACCCCACCGCCCCTAATTCAGTGACATGCACGCACGCGTTTCCGTGGCTGCTTGTAGCAATCCGCTGATTTTCAAGTCCATTGCCACGCTGCAGTTTAACATGGACACTCACTCGGGTATATTTTATTGATCCCGAGCTCAACAGTGTTTGCTTTATCCGGTTTGTGACGAACGACAGGCTGGGAAGCAACGACCTCATCAGGACAGGGAGTCGAACTCTGACCATTTCCGGGCAAAACCCGCATCCACTTGACCAAGGAGGCAGACAAGTGTATGATGAAACAAGTCTTTAAAATTTGCTTCAAATTACTCGTAGTCATGTGGCCGCTATCGCGTTATGTACCAACGGATTCGTATGATCTTTTCAGAGCACAGAGTTGTAACAACACAGAAAGAGTGCACACAAAGATGACTCCAAGGGTTTACACCGGCCACAGGTGCGCTCCCTCCCCATCGTCTCCTCCAGCTTCTTAAATCTCTCATTTCTCTTTATAGGATTGAGGTAAAGAAAAGGACTACCTGTCTAAAGGTTCGCTCCCTCGGACTCTACCCCGGGGCACGAGTTGTGAGGGGAGATGACTGGAAATGGGGGCTACAAGATGGTATGTGTAGACTAACCAGCTGTGTCCACTCTTGCTCTGTATCTAAGCATAGTTGTTTACATATGTTTGATATCTTGTATTAGTTTTATAATTTCATCATGAAATCCAACTTGAAGTCAACACGTCAAAATCGGAACCACATTAATTAAAAGCACATATACGTATTTCGCCCGTCTTTATACGGAATTGGTTTCTGAATACAGTCGAGACTTGGTATTCATTTGCACTGACAATCTATATTACACACATATTGTAATCTTGTCACTACAGGCGGCAGTGGAAGCAAGGGTACGATCACTGAGATGCATGACGAGCCCAAGGTTGGGACGACCGGAAGTACAGTGAGGGTGAAGTGGGACGCAGGTCCCTCAAATCTGTACCGGGTGGGGTTTGAGGGCAAGGTTGACCTCAAGTACGTAGAGGAAGCTCCTGGTTTATTCTACTACAGGGATAACATGCCTGTCCTAGGTGAGATGTAGCGGCGACCTTTATAGATACTCAGCCTTGTACTGGCATTGGTTAGTGGCTTGTTGTTTAACGCCACACTCAGCTATATTCCAGTTGTCTCTAAGTGATCGAACCTGGACCACAAAAATCAGTGATCAACAGCATGAGCATCGATCTAGGCAAACTGGAGTACGGTGACATCTGTCAACCATGTCTGCGAGCCTGAGCATCCAATCCCGTTAGCCGCTTCTTGCCACAAGCATGGGTTAATGAAGCTGTACTGATAATTGACACCACACGGAGGTCATACTATTGTAGCGATATTAATCATTTTCATTGGGCTTAGAAACCCGAAAAATACTGTCTACGCCAGATATTATATACTGGAACATATTCCAACCATCCATCCACGAACGAACGTTTTAATCACTACACTATCCCATCACCCCCTTACCTTTTGAAATAACTATAAAACGCCAAAGCCAGAGGATGACCAGTCTCTGTTATACGCCAAGTAAAACTTCATTTGGTGACGTAGGCAAAATTGAAGTGTAAATTATGTAAATGGATGCACAGTGTCTAACAGTCTACTGCTTGACAAGTATTAGATGTGCCAGCACAGTGAATGCGTTTGTAACAAGCAGGCGGGGCAAGTAATCTGGACGAATACACTTGGTTGCTGCAGGTTGCTCAATGTCTAGATGACAACCTGTTTTCCTCTTGTTTCAAATGGAATGTTTTGGTGGACGTTCCCATAGATGCAAAATGGGGTCATTTGTCAGGTCGTGGTTCATCGAATAATAGCAGTAATAACGTTAATGCTGAAATCCAGATGTGGCCGTCCCAAGGCGTCCACAACCCGCTGTCAGCGCTGAGATTGTCGTTGGGTGTAAAGTATGTATACAGTTGGATGAAGATGAGATGAAACGAGTTCAGGCGGACAAGGGCGGTTGGACAGCAAGCATGGCGGAGGTAGAGTACTGAATGTTGAAAAGTACACTTGCACAGGTCTTTAATGTAAAAATGAAGAGTATAAATGATAATTTCTTTGAAACATTGTAACCAGCAGCCTGGGGGTCCAGACTATCCGCTTATCTAGACTTGCCTCTGTAAAGGATAGAAATTACTACACATCCATGGGTTTCGCATTCAGTACAGTCTTGTAGCAGGGCTAACTCAGCAGTTACAATGGGACTTCCAAGCCATTGTTTACTCTTTGATAGACAGTAATTATATCAACTTCAGTCCCATCGGTTCACTAGTATTTAGCACCGGGTAGTTGTATTTTGGACGTGGACGTTTTTAAAGTAGCTATAGCTTTACGGTACTTGTGTTTTCCGGCAATATTACGGCAGAGTACACCGGAAGTCGGCTTCACACATGTGTGGGGAATCGAACCTGAGGTTTTAGCATGTTGATCGAACACTCTTGCCTCTAAACTACCCAAAAGTAGCAGTGAGCTGTGGAAGACTTTTATATGTCTTAGAGGTAAACCTTAGTGGATACGTTTGTATTTTGGTCAAATACTCATTATGCTGTGAGTTTGGTCAGGCATCTTGTTGGAAAAGCAAGGTTATATTTTTACTACTTGCCCCTTGCGTTTTTGCCTTTATATTTATAACGAGCATCAAATAATCAGACACTGATATGTCGAACCTACAGCTCTCTCGAAATACAAACCAGATTACTGTATTTCTTCTTTAGTCAACATTTCGTCGGTTGTGCGGAATGTGGAATGCTTAAAGTGTATTTATAATGCACTAAACTCCATTTCATAGGTGAATGCTCACTGCGCTAACAAACGTTCACTGGTTTCATCGTTACATGGAGACAATATGTAGAGCCCGTTTCTTGTGTCCCTTGTCGTGATATTACTGAAATATTGCTAAAAGTGACGTAAAACCCAACTCACTCACTCACTCTTTCATTACCCGGATGACTTTAGCTGAGTCACCGGGTACCCCTTTGCTGCTGGGTGCACAGTGGCAAAATTTTTTTTTTTAAGAAACTTACTTGCCTGAGGTGAGGCCACATGTATGCATGTTGTTTGTTTGTTGTGGGTTAGGATTGAAGTCCTAAAAACCCTCAGGAGTCAAGCTAATAAACACCCATCCAAAGACTCTCCGACTCCAAAGTTGCCTTTCCTCACCTAATTTGCTCCCACCACCAACTTTGTCCCAGTGATGTTGGACTGTACCTCTAACTACAAACATAGTATAACAAAACAAATTAAATGCAACAGCACTTTACTTCTTATTTGTTTCATTTTGCTGAAAAGTACAGTTTCATAATGTCAGTATTCTTTTGCCTATTTTTCAGTGTATGGGGAAGTTCGGTACCGTCAGAGAAATACCATGCGATGGCGTAGCTTGTGTTGAGTTTGAAAACTGTAGATACAGACTGGCAACTGAAGCACTCACAAAGGTGAGAGTTCATGTACCGTTGTGTGTAAAATCTCCACGAATACTTTTGGTCGTCACTATCCATAAACTGTGTATGAGCAAAATACATTGTTTGACATAATCGCCGGCCCGGCGGCCCAGCACCGGTTGTCATTGTATCGGGCCGGCAGTTTCAAATATTTCCAGACCCTTGTGGTCTGTCATTATTTTTTCAACTGGAACCGTTCCGATAATTTAATAACGTTCGGTAATCATCCATGACCCATCATGTTATAATAACTTACAGTCTCACTTCCTGCTATTCAGCGCTCTGCGTACAGGAATGTCAAGTTCCCGCTTCGATAAATGATTTGTAGAAACAGAGTGAAACTCTGTACAGTGGTCTGTAGTCTATTTTGTCTTTATTGGCACGGTTAGACTGTAACAAAACGGGCCTGCAGATTTTAAAGCCGGCAGCTGGTCCTGATGGTCAACTGGCAAACTAAAGTATTGCAATAACTGGCAAGGTAGTAAATAGGTTCTTGAAAAAATTAGGACTGATTTGTAAATTAAAAAGTACGCGCATCGGTCAAAACAGCCGTTACTCAAACTAACCCAGTGCTGTCCTTATAATGAAAAACAGACAAGTGACAATCTTACATGACTATCAACAGTGTGTTTTATTTGCGTGCATTATTATCATAAATAGCATGAGGAAATATATGTTGTCGGTACTGCTTCTGAACCTGATCTCCCATGAAGATCCAGGTGAAAAAAAATGGTACTCAGTAATCTATGCTTGTCGCAAGAGTGCTTGTCGCTGACTTGGTTGACACACGTCATCGGATCGATGCTCATGCTGTTGATCAATGGATTATCTGGTCCAGACTCTATTGTTTACAGACAATATACCTGGAATATTGCTGAGTGCGGCGTAAAACTAAACCCACTCACTCACTCTGTATCTTTTCATCTCTCTCACATTTTTAAACTGTAAGCATATCTGTACATATTGCTGAAACTTATTTTAGACCACGAATTCTGTTACATCCTTAGTAATAGTGAACTTTGTAACCTTACCTTACCTTACCTTACCTTACCTTACCTTACCTTACCTTACCTTACCTTACCTTACCTTACCTTACCTTACCTTACCTTACCTTACCTTACCTTACCTTACCTTACCTTACCTTACTCAGTGTTGCCTTGCATTGGTATCAGCTCTCAAAAACGCAAACGCCATTTGGCAACATACTTTTACAGATTGTAAAAAAATTATATTCTATCATATTACTAATGTTATAATTACATTGTTTAATAACTGCCAGTTATTAGTTTAGTGTGTGTTATCCCACATGTGTGTATTCATATATCTCGGGTATGTAGTATCTCATATAATCTCAGTATTATCTGTGTTATACTTTGGGTGCAGGTGTATGACCACAACGTCAACGACGTGGTCCGTGTTCTCAGTGACAAGAAGAAGGTACAGATGCTCCAAGACGGACACGGGGAGTGGAACGCAAAAATGGAAGAGGTATACTGTAAAAGCATTATAAAACCTGCACTACCAACCACTGTAAGAAAGTCATAATACTTCACGATTTCGAAATATACTGACGTACAAAAGAAAGTACACACTTTCTTAAAAGGAACGTAAATATTCTGGAAAGTGTTTTGATTGCAATGAATCACACACAGCTGTTCATGTTGCCCAAACGCTACTGATTTGGAACCAGCTGCAACGCTGTGAGCACAGTAACGTTCCTTCACTAACGTAGACGATTCAACCGATGTTGACCCTTTTAATGACATGTTCCGATTTGTAAGTCACACCTTTCACAATATTTTCCTTTTTTAAAAAAAGAAGAATAATCCCCAAACTCCAGGTGTATTTGTACACCAGTATTTGTTTCAGTGACTGAGCGGTAATATTGTCTGTCTGGGTGAACAGGGTCAGTTCTGAACAAACTCACATGCCTAAGTTGAGACCACATATATCACCTGTGCTTCATTGTAGGGCAGGACCGAAGTCCTGGAAACTATCAGGAGTCAAGCTGCTAAAGACGGCCACCTGTCCATGTACTCTCTGTACTCATCGTTGATGAACCCCACCTGTTGTATTTTCAGTCCTTGGGTAAAGTAGGCCGGGTGAAGAGAGTGGACAGCGATGGGGATGTCGTTGTTATGTTTGGGTCGAGGAAGTGGATCTATAACCCCGCCTGTTGTGTCCCTGCCCCTGGTGAGAACGTGGACGACTGTGACGGTGCCCAGGGGGATGCAGTATTAGGTAAGGAGGCTTTTACAATTAATATCACTTGATTTAGTCATTACCATTTCTTTCTTATTGCTCCATTGACTGTTTGTAATACTTCTGTAAAGGACTATGAGCGCACAGGTGTTTGCAGGCAAATGTACCTGTATGCGATTTCGATTTTGTTTACAGTTTTATGCAATTCACGTTTGGTATAAATGTTTAACACAGTACTTTCTGTTGTGAATGTTTCAGTAATATTTCGAATTTCATTAAACGATAGATACACTGTCACAAGAAAGATAGCGACGGAGATTTTTCTGTGTGTAATAATCGTCTGTCCATTTCATAGTGACCTTCGAAAGAAGTTCTCGTATGTATCTTAACGACAAAGGACGAACTCATGCATTAAATCTTTCACTATCGATAAAATATGAACTTGCCAAAAGAAATGAAACTGATTAAAGAAGTGTGCAATAGTATGAAATATATGAATGTATAAAATTGTCTTGTATATACAAACTGTAGTGGTGTTCCTATTAATTGAAGTAACTGAGGATGGATCACAGTGAACAAACGACCGAAAAATCAATCACATTCTCACCTAATCCAACACAAACAATTTTGGAACAACGGCTTGAATCATTTTAGCATTTGAAGACCTTGCAATGAAACGTTAGTGACAACTCTTAAAGACTCCAGGAAGTTTATGTTCATGATAAATTTGTCATCACTTCAAATGCATTTTGCGCACTTTCTAAATAACACAAAACAAAACAAAAAAAGAAAAACAAACAAACAGAAAAATAGTACGTTATACTTCAATAACATCGTGAATAGCAAAATCTGGAAAATGACACTGACCAGTTTAGTGTTTTTTTATCATTGCTGGTTGGTAAGGAACCGATAGTCAATTGTGAGATTTCAGTTCCCACCACTGCTTCTATATGGGCCGAAGACCTTCGTACAATATAAATCTCATTGACTTTTGCCTCACTCAAACACTGTTCTAAGAGTTCTGATGGTATCTTTAGTCCATGTTCTTGCCTTTAATCAACACTTTCTTGGTTATTTAGGATTAGATGCAGTTCCAGACCTTGAACGGATGCTGGGCGGACTGCTAGGGGATCTGACAAGGCTTGTGGGTGGGGAGGTGTCAATTGGCATGGGCGGTATGACTGGTGCCATTGTGAAGGGGGACCTTGATGCGGTGAAGGCGATGATCCACACCAAACCCGAGCTGGTGGGTGTTGTTTGTGTCACAGATGTGCTAGTGGTTAAAGCGTTCGCTCATCACACCGAAGACCGGGGTCTATTCCGCAAATAGGTACAATTTGTGAGGCCCATTTCTGGTGTCCCCTGCCGTGAGTGAGAATGTTTTTACGCCCTTTTGAGCGAAGTTCCAGCAATAACACGGCGGGGGACATCAGAAATTGGTGGGGTAGTCTTATGTTTAATGCGTTATCACGACACGCTGAAGAGCCGGGTTTGATTCCCCACATGGGTACAGTGTATAAGACCCATTCCTGGTGTTCCCCACCTCTATAGTGCTGAAATGCGACAAAAAAAACGGCGTTAAATTACACACGCTCAATAAATCCATCTTTCGCATCCATATAATCTGGAAATATACAATAAAAAAAGTAGGGGACATTCCATTTTACATGCATTGTTTTAGTAAATACAAATGATTATCAATGTAAATATTATCTATCCTTTGAGAGTAATCATTTTCCCTAAACATTATCGCCCAAATACAACAATGACATGCCCACAATATGCACGTGATAATTGTGACGATCATGGGGGTTGAACCTGAAATTTGCACGATGTTTGATGTGACGTTTCTCGTCATCAACAGAGGAAAGTGGAATGTGCAAACATCAATTTGGTTGTTTTAGAACTTTGTTAACAACTTTGAGACATGCGCAGACTTTCTCGAGATGACTGATTACGTGCCCTTGACGTGCTACGTGTCGGCACAACACAGACTTGTGGCACGAAGTTTGAACGTTTCACAATCATCAGCAGATTATGGTCGAGATACCGTTACACACTATCTGCCAACGACTGACAACGCTCAGATAGACCAGGGGCGACAACTGCGGCTCGGGAAAGATTTATCCAAGCTACATCCTTAAGAAATCGTGTTTTAACAGCCAGTCAGATTAGAGAACGAATGCAAACAGGCGCAAGAGACTAGACCATCAGAAATTTGCATATTGACCCTTGGTGCTGTTTGACCCATACCAAAGAATGTCCTTGTTTCTTTGGCATTATCAAATGTATGGCATTTCCATACGGTCCCTTCATTCTTCATTGTTTGTTCCGCTCTCGTTTTCTTACGTTGCCTCCCATCACTCATCGAAGTCCGATATCCCCAACATTGTTTCATAGTATAATGCGAAGAGGTGATTACATAAATTACAAAAAAAACCTTCTTTTTCAGTCCCATCCAAATCTATGGCTATGATATGGATTTACAACGTCTTTACAAATAACATTTTCAACACGACGTTTCTGAACTACCTCTTGTCTCTTCATCAGGTTAAATACATACCATACATTGTTACGTTACCTTTGAAATTCTAAATACACATTAAGCATCAAATTCAGATCCAGTCTCAATTTCTCAGCTGTCGGAAACATCTGGAAGCCAAAGTTTGACGCCACTGATGATAGCATGCCACGAGGGCCAAGTAAAGATCACTCGCTTCTTGTTGGAGAGTGGAGCTGACCTTGACGCTAAGGGTCACATGGGAATTACCGCTCTTTCAGCGGCCTTGGTCGGGTGAGACGTTCATTATTTGGAACACAGAACAGATATGACCGGTGGAAATATAGTTATATATAAAAGTAGTTAGGGATATTTCAAATTGTAAATTTTGAAATTATGAATAATGAGCATACTGTCCAATTATGGAAAAATCGCAGTACAAATCCACAGTCTAAGCAACCTTATCCTCAGTAATGGTAGCCATGTCAACAGAAACCCCAAAGCGTGTATACTGCAGGTCAAATTACTGTGTCATATGCGGATTTTTGTTTGTGGAGAGATCTGTGTCAGTGACCTGAATATTTTGAAAGTCCCTCCGATCCCTAAATAGTAGCCGTTGTCTGATTAGTTAAATCTAATTAACCGTCTCGCGTTTGATTGGACGGTCATTGGTCGCTCAAAGGTTACCTGACGCGACCTTCTACTGGGTTTTGTTAGACTCAGTGGTGGAGTGTAGACTAAGTTTCCTTAGGATGTACAAATCCACTATTACTATTCACAGACACACTGATAAAAAATCAGTCATAAAAATACCAGTATCCAACATATAACTTATTTTGTCCAGTATATATAGAAACAGTGAAATGGTGCTATCTAGTTAAATAATTAACTGTCCGTCAGTGGTCTGGTATGATACAATACTGCTCCTTTTGTGGGTACAATCTAAACCATATTGCGTCCAAGCACCACCAACCGAGAATGGCCACTCGTCAAACTCTCGCCTTGAAAGTGGTGTTTCCTGCATTACATCCCCTCGTTCATTCTTGTAACACTGCAATATACCACTGTATCTTTTATAGAAAGAGAGAGTGAGTTTAGTTTTACGCCGGTCTCAGCAACATTCCAGCTATGTGGCGTCTGTCTGTAAATGATCGAGTCTGGACCAGGCGATCCAGAGATCAACATCATAAGGGTCGATGTGGTCGATGTGCACAACTGGGAGCCAATGACATGTGTCAACCATGTCATCGAGCCTGACCACCCGATCCCGATAGTCGCATCATACGACAAGCAAGATGTTACTGAAGGCCAATGTTACTGAAGGCCAGTATTCTAACCCGGTGCTTCTCGGCTCCATTTTTAGGAAGAAGGAGACCATTGTGACTTTGCTGATCGAGAAGGGTGCCAACATCCATCACAGACATCAGCACGGGCAGACAACTCTCCATCTGGCTGTGCACAACAACCTCCCCCGCGTCCTCAAAATGCTGGTAGATGCTGGTGTGGACGTCAATGTAACGGTAGATATCCTAGTATTATACGTGGAAGAATACTTAACAGATTTGGCCGTTCATCTAACCAATGTAAGGCTGATTAGCTACTGATTCCCTTGTTATCTTATCACAATTGTCGTTCCACATGTACATGTAAAATGTTTACTGGTCAGGAGGCCGACATGGGTTGATGTACCCTCGGTTCTTTATGTTTTCTGAGTCCGGGACCAGTGAACTGCGTATTTATTTTACCGAACACATCAATGTTAATTTGGAATTGTTTGAGAAGGTACAGAAACTTTCCCTAGATTTTTCAGGCGACAAGAAACAGATTTAGAGTTGTGTCCCTTCCATCGAACTTCATTCGCAAAACATCGGTAATTTCCGTACATCATACGTGATTCATTGTATTTCGAGATACAGAATTACTACCACGAAGTATCAAATGAGTTCGGCATTCCCAGTTGTGTAGATGTCCGTTTCCTTGTCTTTCTTTCACCCGATAAAGGAGTTAGAATAACATTGGTCTAGAGAGACTTAGAGAATAACTTCTTTTCATTCTATACACAACGTTCTGTGCTTTCCCTTGCCGAAAGCTTGGTGTCCATGAAAATAAAGAAGTCGACATCCATAAACTCGTTCCTTTAGGCAGGGATACTCTACAACAGGGATAGGTCACTCGCTTGCTTTCTTTACCATTTGTACTAACTAACGTGTGCCTCGTCATGCTCCAAGGCACACAGTGACTTGACTCGTTCCCAGCGCAACTTCAGCTGTGTTTAACAGAACTTCAGCCAGTTTATTGTATCAGTCGGAATTTTACAATGAATGAATTATAGTAAGAATTAAGACCAAGAATTATGTTAATAAATGAAAGAAATAAAGAAAAAGAATAAAAGAAAGAAGTACATATGTAATGAATGAAAGAATAAATGATACACCGCTGCCTTCCCTCCCAAAACATGTCAAAGAACGCAAAAGTATCGCGAGAACATGTGTTAACATCAGCAGTCCTTTTAAAAAATGTACTTTGAGTCATTTTTGTTTAATTCAGATATCTTATTGCATGTGGGGAATGGAATGGACACTAACAAAATGTTAACTGACACTGTCACACTGCCCTCAAATATAATGTGTAAAACTGTCACAAAACGTTCTAAAACACCTTTCCAGTTTTGTCAAATAATAAGATCATCAAGAAAGAAAGAAGTTATGGAACTATAACCCTCTAGCTTCTATGGCGAATCAGATCAGATCGGCGATACATCATGTTTTCACACACCTCAAATACACCCTAACATTTTTTTAGATTATGAAACTATTACTATTACTTGCAAACACATTCCACATGATAGTATATTCCCCTCATAAGAATTAAAGTTGTATGTGAAAGATGTTTTTGAAGTAATAACTAGAAACACTCAAACAGCGGCGTGTAGTATCTCGATGGCGGATCAGAGCAGATCGGCGATAAGTCACATTTTTCACACACCTCAAATGCACCCTAACATTCCTTTTTAGGTCATGAAACTATCGCTATTACTTGCAAACACATTTCAGCTGATAGTTTATTCCCCTCATATTAATTATAGGTGTATGTGAAAGATGTTTTTGAGGAAGTAACTAGGAGGAAGTAACTAGAAGTAACAACGGCGAATAGCATTTTAATGGCGGATCAGAACAGATCGGCGAAATGTCATATTTTTCACACACCTCAATTACACCCTAACAATATTTTAAGTCATAAAACTGTCACACTACTTGCAAATACCTTTCAACTAAAGGTATGTTTTCCTTCTAAAAATGAAACGAATGTGTGAAAGAAGTTTTTGTAGGCAACATTTAGTCTGTCTTCGCGGTGAATCGAGAATAGAAGCCAGTGAGCTATAACATACCGACTTGAAACTTTACTACAAATCTACTGTCCTAATACGGACACTAATACCAATTATTTGACTTAAACTGAAGTGACAAAATAGTTAACCTATCTCCTACAGGTAGGATTTCAGTTGGTACAACACTCAGTGAACTTAATCAGCTGTTGAAAATAAACCGGGCTCACTAAGCTGCCACCATATTGGCTACACTGGTTACGTAACGACCCGAGACATACGTTCAGCGGCTTTTCGAGGAGTTTCTTCTCGCCCTCCAGGCTCCCTGCCTTAGGTGAAGACGACAAAACTATGTGTGATTTTCAGGATAAGGCCGGCGACACCCCTCTCCATGACGCGATCTTTATCAAGAACCACGAATGTGCTGAGGTGCTGATCGAATGTCCAAGAACCGATCTCCGAAAGTATAACGAACAAGACTTCAACCCCCTGCAGTGGGCATGTCTCAAAGACGTTGTGCCGTAAGTGAGAGTGAGTGAGTGACTGAGTTTTATGCCGCCATTAGCAATATTCCAGCAAAACATGGCAGGTACCGAGACCATTGCGAGGAATAAAGATTTTTTTAAAAAAAAAATATAAACGTTTTTAGATACCCCCGACTTGAAACGCTTCACAGTACAATATAACCTAGATTATTGCCCCCGTTTCCATCTGAAACTTCGAGTTCGGAGAGAAACCACTCAAAGCCTGTTGTGTGCTCACAGCACAGTGTTGAACTCAGGTATACTCATGAGAAGAAAGATACTTTATGGATAACAGTTTATTTGTTACATGTGAGTGAGTGAGTGGGTTGGTTTTACGCCACTTTTAGCAATATTCAACATCACAGCGGGGTATACGAGAAATAGGCTTCAGACACTGTACCCATGTGGGCAATCGAACCCGGGTCTTCGGCGTAACGAGAGAACGCTTTAGCCACCAGGCTACCCCTTCGCCCCTTATTATGCTGCATCATATGTGTTGGAAATTGAAGTTGTTATCCATGAAGAATCTTACTTCTTATTACTCACAAACATTCGAAATTGCCAGCTATACTCATGACAATAAATAACGCATTCAGTAACAATAAATATCTTGGAAATCAAGGTAAACGCTGACATGAAGTAATGTATTATCAGATGGGTTGTCAGTTATTGCACTGTTTGCCTATGGCGGCACATTTAAAAAAAATTATCAAAAGTACTTAAAAGTCTAACAGAAACTTTTGCGTATTTATTTGTTTTCAATCTGCACTTCTACTGAATAAACATGTATACATTACATATATATATATACCTTATCTCTTAAGCCATTAGTCAAATTTATCATACATTATTAAAAACATGCATGTCGACTTTACATACGAAAAAGAAAACTGACCGTGGGAAAATAATTATCTGATATTGTGCTTTCAGCTCGGTTGAAAAAATACTTGAGAGAGACACGTCATTTGTAAATGATCTGATGGCCAACGACACCTTCTCTGCTCTCCACATCGCAGCAGCAAACGATCACGTGGAATGTGGCAGACTGCTCCTTGACAAGGTAGCACATAAACACGTTTGTATACCCAGCTTTACTAAGACCACTTATGTGGCGCTGAACTCTAGGCGCATTCAACAAATGGGCATTGTTACCCCAATTAACCCACGCAGCCCGCTTGAACGTTAATAGTCTTGTGACTTATCCCACCGGGTACCCATTTACACCTAGGTGAACAGTAAGGTGAGACCTCATGCATGACATGTGTTTCTTTGTGGGAAAATTCTCTCAGGAGCCAAGCTGCCAAAACGATAACCCACCCACTTGGAATGGCGCCTTAAGCTCCTTGTTCGTTTATACTCTTTGCCCACTAACACTGATTCATAATGTTGCCTTCAATATTTTGTGACATTTTCCTCGTCCTTGATCGGTCCTTATCAGGGCAAAGCGGACGTTAACCGGAAGGGTCGACAGGGCCTCAGTCCTTTGCATATTGCTGTCAGCCAACCGTATTACAGGGCAGCGGAACTCCTTCTTCAGAAAGGTTACTATATAAATAGACATCTGTAGATTTGTTAATTGTAACTGATTATCGTAACTTTCTATTTCATTCACTATACGGTGGAAAGAATATAGGAAGGTGTTGGTAATGAAAAAGGGCAGTCGTTAGGCACCACCGTTCGCTGGCAGAGTTGTTTGCCTTGGGCAAATCAGTATCCTATTGACGTTGTTGCCAACAGCATACCAATCCACGTTGGTTCCACTGTTCCATGTTAAACTTCTGAGACCCGCTTTCCCTAACACGAGTGGTAAACTGTAACAGTTCTTTGACGCCATAAAACCCAACTCACTCACTCATTCGTTATTTTGGCCTTTGATCATTTGACTGCATGTGAATCTCTAACGTTTTAAGGTTCGTTTCTCTTCAGGTGCTGATCCCAATGCTGAAAATGAGTTGGGCGACAGGCCGCTACATGCGATGTGTGTTCATGTGTCCCAGAGGGTAAATATGCCGAGTCATTTGTTGTGCAACTGTTTCTTTCTATATTCCCCAGCCACAAAGTGAGAGGGAGATATTGGTTTGAACTCCGTCCATCCCTCCCTTCCCAGATGATGGGGACAGATTTTCTCAGAAACCGTTATAAACAGGGAAACCATATTTGGCGAGTTTGTGTTTTTCGTGACATGAATCTCTTGATGGAGTTCGCAAACGGAAACCGTGTTACGATTTGTTAGAGAATCATGGCCCTTGTCATGCATTATTGACTTAGTGCATGGTTTTCTCAATGGGAGGAGATTTTCTCAAGAGCCGTTATAGATAGGAAAACCAAATGTGGCATGTGTTTTCAGTAAGTAAAGTTAACGTTATGTTGGAGTTAGGAACATCAGGAACCAAACAGGAACAGAACACTGTGGCTGTAGATATTGATGACCTTGTCTTCTCGTTAGATATTGAGAACTCAATACAAACTCAACTGTTCTCAGGGTAATTTAATCTTTTTCAGCGTCAATCGTTTAAATAACTATTTTAGGGTGCCATATCGTCAAGTGAGGCTGAGAAGTTCTTCAGAGTTGGACGGCTGCTTCTTCAGAATGGTGCTGCATACAAGGCCAAAAACGCACTCGGAATGGCGGCCCTTGATCTGTGTAATAACGGAGGTGTCAAGAAAGCAATCCAGAAATACATTGATCAGAAGTGTGTACAAGTCCTTCCATTTGAAATGGGTGAATGAGTTTAGTTTTACGCCGCTGTTAGCAGTATTCCAGCAGTATCACGACGGCGGACTCAACAAATTGCCTTCGCACAACGTACGCGTGGGGAATCAAACCCGGAGCTTCGGCGTGAAGAACGAGTGCTTTAACCACTTAGCTAGCCACTAGGCAAATGATATTTTCCTCAATAAAAAAGCTAAGGTACACATCTGAAACAGCGAATGTTACCATATTTGTTGAAAAGACATTTTCGTAAGTATCATCGCCCGTCACGCATGTGCCCACAACCTCTCATGGTATACTGAACAGAAAAAGAAACACATCCATAGAGAAACACAAGTTTCGAAAAAATGAAATCTCATGAAAGTAAGCGTTCATATTTTAGTCCTCTTTTTGAAAACATGACAAACAGCCAGAGTTGTGTTTCTTACACTGTTCGTTATATAGTGTTCATGGTAATGCCCCAGGAAAGGAAGGTCCTCGGTTTGTTGTTAGATCCGACCTTTTAACGTCGGTTAGTTGAGATATGTGACTTGGGATATTGTGTGTCATCGTCTTCTGACTCCGAAGACATCCTCTATGTCTCCAGGGTATACGTTCCGATAAATCTCCAATATTACCGGATGCTCTACGTCTACTTTTATTACCTCCCTTTGCTGCCTCCGAATTTTCACTGAAGCCAAACTACTGTTACAATCGACCTTCCCAGTGTCAACAAAGATAGCGGTCGCATGTTTTACAAAAAAATATGTGCAATAACTCCTGCCTGTTTCAGATGACCTTGTGATGACCTTGTGCATGATTTGTGTTGCCAAATATAATACATTAGATGATTTAAGAAGTGATTTGTGACCTCGAATGCTCATTTTCCCAGTGTAGGTTGGACAAAAAGCCAGGAAAGGTAGCCTCAGGTAATAAATTCATCAGTCTGAGTCGTAGATGTAGCTAGGATATTGTGAAGATTTAATGGAGCGTATACCCTGGAGATATCGGCGATGCCCCAAAGATGGATGCTCATGTTTCATCATATCCCCAAATGCGTAGAATGGTGATGTTGGTAATTTTGTTGTTCACATTATTAACCACTGTTTTTGTCTAGCCCAGAATCAGTTTATATGATTGAAATGTTCCTGCATCCATGTTCCCTGTATATCGAATGTGTGTATCGTTCCTTATTTCAGTCAAGACTCATTGAACACCACTACAACCAACTCATCACACAACTTGGCACACGGGTTAGGTGGGTTGAATCTGCTGGACATCCCGACTCCTTGCAGCAAGTGCTTCAGACGTCCGTCAGATGCTAAGTTCGTCCCATGCGCACATAAAGTGATGTGCAAACCGTGCGCCGATGGCTGTTCGAAGTGTCCTGTTTGTGACACCCCAGTACAAACAGTACAGAGAATCACACAAGGTAGGTGGAGGAACGGAGTAAACAATATTCTATTTGCACTTGACCCATGTAGATCTAGGATAGAATAGGCCTTCAGCAACCCATGCTTGCCACAAAAGGCCACTGAACTTGTAAGTAATGACTAACGGGATCGGGTGGTCAGGCTCGCTGACTTGGTTGACACATGTCATCGGTTCCCTGTTGCTCAGATTCTCCTGAAGTCGAGCAAGCGTGATTGTATTTCAAAAGTTGTGACAGCTGTAGCTACCATGGCTGGTACTACTGGAATATCGCTTAAATACTCTGAGCAGCCAAAGAAACAAAAAAGTTTTTAAAAAAATGAAATCTCATAAAAATAAGCGTTCATGCCTCCTATTTGAAAACTTGAAAAAAGACCAAAGTGGCTTCTTCGTTGCTGTTCAGTATAGAAGTGAACATGGCACATGTTCCGTTTGCGGAATTATGATTTCCTTATAAGAAACATTTGTGGAATAGAATTCCATGGTACAATATGCACTTTCATTTCTTAGACATGATATACTCATTCAATAAATAAAGCAGTTACTCAGCATTATAGAACGGTAAGATGATGATGTGCAATGATTTTATGGCCATTTGATAGCCGATCTAAATTGCTGCATATTTTCCAAAATGTGTAACGAAAGTACACTGCTCGCGCCCCTGAAGCTGTCGTCCATAACATGTATGCTGTGACGAGTTGTTCCCCTTGAACTGATGTGCGCGGGTCTTTGTGTTCATGACGAGTAATACTTGGACACGCAAGACACGCTCACCTCTTCGCGAACACCTGGTGTCATCACTATTTCATAGTGATTCATAAATACATGCTCTGTCATCGTATTCCAAGCTCTCATTTGTGGGTTGTCTTGTCCAAACTGACTGCTGTAATACTGCTGAACACGGCGTCAAAGTACTAACACTCGTGATACAGTCAGTATTGTACATTTGATACAGTCAGTACTGTACATTCGATAAATCAGTATTGTACATTCGATAAATCAGTATTGTACATTCGATACAGTTAATATTGTACATTCGACTCGACGGTAAGCAGACATGTCCTGTGGTCATGTGGCAAGGGTCTTGTGTCTTTTTCCATTAACTTGTAACTTCACAGGCAAGGAAAGACGATTTAGATAATATTAGTACAACGCTATTTTCTCTTGTATTTGGTTATCTTTTGGTATTGCTGATTGATTTTTTTCTTATTTAGTTATTTCAACGTGTGAAAGACAATATTCATAAAATATTGCTAAAATGTTAATGCTGTAGCTTTAGAATGTCCTCTTGTTCTCATTTTGAATCAGTCTTGAAGGCGAAGAATATGTCAGTTGTGTAACCTTCAGTAAGTTCCGTGGATATATGTGAAGTTATAGATGGAGGGCACACTGGAAATCCTTGTATGGCCTCTCTCCGCAGATGATGAAGGTCCTCCAGGGGTGCAGTGTAAGGTGCAGTAGACGTCGAGCGTGGATGCTTCTGGAGACGTCGAGGTCCAGCATAAACCCTTCTGACGACGTTGAGACAGGATGTGCATCAGGACTCATAAACACAGCACTGAATGTCCCAACACATGCACAAGGAACCTCTTACCATCGTTCGTTCCTTCACAGTACCTCAGGACATAGTGCGCGCTGGTCAAACGAAAAGGAAACTCACTGGACAAATGAAAACGAACGCCTATCAATTAGATTTGGCCAAACATTTACATGGGTTATGAGAACGTTACCCGGCTTAACAGCAGCGTCCGAAATAACCGCCGCCAGGAGGCCCAAAGCCGGTTATTATTGTATTGGACCGGCCGTTTCTAATATTTGCAGGCCCTTGTGGCCTTCAGTAAATTATGTGTCGCTTTTTCAACTGCAATCATTCCCCTGTTTATTTTTATTTATTCTTTTTATTTTTGTTTTATTTGTTTTCCTTAATAACTTTCGGGGATCATGCATGATCCTTCATGTGCCATAACTTCACCTCCCACCATTTCAGCGCTATGCGCATAGGAATGTCAACACCAGTCATTGACAAATAAAACGCCATTCCATTACAAACAGTGTAAAGCTGTGTACAGTGTAGTCTGTTTTGCGTTATTGGTTTGACTTTATCAAAATAGGCCTGTAGATTTTAAAACTTGCAGGTGTCAGCAGGCCCTGATTGCCAACTAGTAAAATAAAGTATTGCAAACACTTCTTAACAGACGCCGTTTAAAATAATCCAAAGCAGAATTAGAGTTATCACTACTGAATAGCTATTTCCTGTTGGTTTTTAGTCATCATCTAACATTTGCGTTTACGTTCTTTTTTCCAGTGGTTTACACACATGCCGACCAAAGGTATGATACTAATCAGAAATGTTTTCTGATATATATGGACTTCTGTCTCAAATAAATAGAACGGCCAACCATGAACTAATGGTAAATAACAGAAACCATTCTAACAAATATCGCAACATACGTCATGCAGGCCTTCATTCATGCGCAACTTACTTCTACATGTATCCTTTTGAAAAATGTCGTTCGATTTATAAGCTATATAGCATCAAAGAAATCCACTGTGCGGTTTTACATGAAACACGTCAGTGTTTGTTATTTGTAAACGGGTATTGTTTCATATTTGTTTTGAAATTTGTGTATCCAGAACTATAAATGTATTGGCTGTGAGAAAATTTCAAACTGAAACATGTTTTTAGCAGTGAAAAATATACTCATCACCATTAATCTATGTTGTATTATTTAATATAGATTTGTTACATTATGTATGAATAGTTTTTCGGATTCTTATTAACAGTATGCAATTTTGGGAAATTGTACTTGATATCGGTGTGTAAATGTTGTGTACATTAAAATATTATGATGTTTTGTAAGAAGCAACGTGCGTTATCGTGTTGTCAAGTTTTGAGACGAAGGTCAGTGCAAGTCGTGTTAGCACTTTTGTGTAGATCCATGGTAATATTAATCACTGGATTGACTGGTTCAGAGTCGTTCATTAATAGACGGCCATCATATACGTAGAATATTTTTGGTGCCGCAGATAACAAACTCACAAAGACTGTGCTTACGCATCAAATCGGTTTGTACAAATTCAGGAAAAACTTCTTTTCTATGCATGTTTGAGGTCATGTGTCGATTTTGTTCGATAAGATTTGTCGATAAGATTATTAATAACATACCAAGGAGTTGATAATTATGTTTCTGACGTTTTCATGAAATAATACGCAAGAAGTTGTTGAGATAATCGTTCTCCAAGGAAATCGTTAAACGTGTTACCTTAAACAATGTGTACTACACATTCACCAGTAAAATGTAAAATGCTCTTTACAGGTATGGGTTTTTACCATGTTACCACAGGTAGATAATCGTAACAGTAATGTTAAACAGAGGTGTTTGTTTGTTCCAGGTGATCCACTCATATCAGAGGTGTTTGTTTGTTCCAGGTGATCCACTCATATCAGAGGTGTTTGTTTATTCCAGGTGATCCACTCATATGCTTGCCACAGTTTATAGGCCAACTGCTTGGTGTCTTGTTTCGTCACATTACTGGTAGACTGATAAAACTCACAAACCCCAGCTAGCTATTCTCGAAACGTTCCCACCCCTACGAATATCTTAAGTCCATTGTTGACACATTGGCTACGATCAAAGTTAAGAAATGGTATGGCTACGAAAGTTTCGAGAATAAGGGCCCTGGCCCTGACGTTTTATTGTCTCTTTTTTAATATTGTTTATTTATATATACGTCGTATTATGTGGACACAAACATTCTTGGAGACATGTGCACGTACATGTAAATATATGTTCATCGTCAATAAAGGTGAATAGAAAGTCGAAACTGATCAGGCGTTACTTGTATCACCAGCAAAATTTGGACTTTATGAAGATGCAATTTGGGAGCGTCAAGAGGTACAAAGTAATGCATTGCTCGATCTGCTTTACTTCCGTTAAGGTTGGGTGGTCTTTCATTTTTTTTATTATTGTTTATCATCATCATCATCACCATCATCATCATCATCATCATCATCATCATCGTTGTACCAGAATCGATTCCTGCCAGGCCACGACATCGACAAAGCTTACACATTGCTCACTGGACAACGGAGGGAGTTATATGGATGTAGAAAGCGAGAACCGGGTGTCTGATAAAGAATGAAGACGGCACCGCACAGGTTAATTAATAAATAACTTTTCGGCACTTGTTCACGTGCTCGCACACCTGGCTGTCCCTTTGTCTGCACTTCCTCGTAACAAGCAGTGAACTGCGTCAATATTTTAATGATTATTTGTTAAATAACTTTTATTTAGTTTGTTTTTAGAATAAAAATTCTGCAAAAACCTCAGAGAGTTGGTATGGTGTTTGGCTTATGATCGGCCTTTCATTAATTATTTTATGTTTATTAGTTTTCGAGGTAGATTGCAATTCATCGGTCCGCTTTTGAGCCAAACGGACAATAACACATATCAAGCGAGTAATCAGAACTCTCTCCGGTGTTTATAACACTTCTAACTGACACTCAAAGAAAATAGACAGTCTGTCTGGTGAGGGCCAAGTCGGCAGATCGATCCAGGTGTCGAACAAAAAAAAACGTTTGAATATAATACATATACTTGTTGTGCTACTTACGTTGGCGTATTCCACTCATACGACGTGTGGTTTTAAACATAATTATATGAATGACAACCTGCATTGTATTTCGACTGGGAGCCAGTGCGTCACTCGTTTTTCAAACTTCGGATGAATGTAGTAATCATGGTTGTTTCCAAGGATATGTACGTGAGCGCACGATAGTGATTTGAAATTATTGTTTAGTCTCTGAAAACAATTGCAAGAATATACTAGTCTTCATTTTGTATCAAGAGGGACAGTATCATATGTGGGCAAGTGCAATTTATACGTACATTGTTTTCACCTCAACGAATGATGTCTCACGAATTAATGTCTAGTGCTTCAGTCAGATATTTTCCAAATATAGTCTACGATGTTTTGTCATTTCAGTAAACTACGGTTATACCGAAATGGCCGTTATAACGAACTGTTTTCTGTCCCGGATTGTTTTAGTCGAAACGTGTATAACTAGTTGCAACGAAAATGAAATTAGTGGCCCTCTGGGTTGGCATTAGATAAAGTATATTCAATATTTTTTTGTTATTTCACTGAACTTGCCGTTAAAGTTACTATCATTATGTCTATTAATACTTTCGTAACATGCACCCACGTGACAGATGTATATTTCCCCATGTGATCACCATTTTAATGGTGCACTTTCTTTCTCTATTCATCCGTTCTTCCCTTCACTTTACAACACACAACTTCATTGTATCACATTGTTATTTTATCAAAGTATGTTTTATCTGCTACACTGCATCACGAGTAGATGGATATTGTGTGTAAACAATCACCAGGGGCGAATACAGCTTTTCAAGAAAGGGGGTGCACATTATTGAAAAAAGGTTGTTGTTGGTGGTTTAAAGTATTATTTAAATATGGATGGCAGAATGCTTTTCCCATATCAGCAGCAGTACTAGTATCGCCGGACCGATGATTTTGACTAAATGTTCTTAGGATATTACCGCCGCAGTGTCTTGTGTCATGACAAAGGCAGGTCTATAACTCCGGAGAGTACGACTGAAAAATCATGATTCAGATTTTCAGATTCAAACCCGAATCGGCCGAATGATGACAGGTCGGATTTCTGGAAGAGTATTGACCTCGTGACATGTAGACAATATTCGAAATCATAATCTTTTCTCAATTTCAGCGACGTTTGAAAATGACGTGTGTCTCGCAGTATGTATCCAAGTTATTATTAATGATTAAAAAAACAAGATTTACATGTGAAAATACTAAAACATTTTAATATGGTTTTGTCAGTCATTGTGATATTAGTCAAAAGGACCGAAATATACGTAGACACTTATCTTATCTTTGGAATAAGTACTTCGTTGGCGCTAAGTATTATGCTGAGTCCTTTGAGTCTCGAGCAATGGTATTGGCGGAAATCTGGTGTTGGTACACAACCTTGTAGAAACATCCCACTAAAGTATCATCTTAATGTCTACTGTATCTCGGGATGTCACAAGGGGACCCACAGGTGGCGTGCGCACCAACCCCATCCCACACATTCCTCCGAACATGTTCTCCAAGTAGCATTTCCCTCTAACCTTTGGATTTTATGATTTTTATGTGAACATTTCTGAGGGGAAGCTGACATAATCCAGTACGAATATTAAATAAACTTCATTACTTCAGCGGAGAACTTAAAATAATTTAGATTTGACAAAATTGTAAATTAAAAAGTAGATAAGAAAAGTAAGGAACAATGAGGCAGTTTTTATTTCAACAAAATTATCTCCATAGTTCATGATAATATGTTTATATCATGGTCGCGATTTGGGGGAATACATGACACGGTAAGTGCTGGAGTGTTCTCCAGCTGCCCTGTCTCCGGCCTCTCTAGCCCAAGGCTGGACCTCCCCCTTAGCAAATGCTAGGAACATGATGGAACCCAGGACAGAAAACGCTGCACAGACGTAGAACACGTTCTGCCATTCCTCTGCCGTTTTCTGAACAAATGACAGACAAAAGATTAAAAACACAAACAAATGTTTCTTCGTATATCTACACATGTAAGACTTTTCTTCAATACTTGGGATGCGATGAGGTAGCTTATTCAGCGGGGTTCTGTTCCTCAAGTGGGAACAATGCAATAAGCTCAGTACTGGTGTCTTCCGCCGTGATATTGCAGGTACATTGCTAAAATCGGCGTAAAACCATTGAATTTCTTAAAAATAATAAAAATTAAAATTTAAAAAAAATTCATTATTTCATGTGTCTTAAAACTCGCACAACGTGAATAATAAGTGTGCACACTGAGTAAAAACGGCCTAACAACGACACCCGAGCAAGAAGAAAATTTTCACCCACCACACTCCAACCTTTCAAGTCCCAAACTATATTCCAAAGAGACCATTGTGATTTGATGCCTTAAAGTGGAGCATCATTCGCGGCCCACACGTGTTATTCCATGACAAGTCGAATAGCGACTCATGTCTTTTTGGAGGATACGGAAAGGGGCGAGTTATGACGAATGGTGGAGGATATGTATGACTTACATTTGGGGTTAACGCCCCTGCCACGAGCGGCGCAACCATTCCAGGAACTGTAGCAACAGTGTTCGTTATGCCATACAATACACCTGCGTGTCTGAAACAGTATACACATGAACAATAGACCTGTCTATAGACCAGTGACAGGTAGATGTCGTCTCCTGTTTGTTGTCCTGACCAGACAATCCAGTGATCAACACCATAAGCATTAAGGAATTTTAGTGAGATGACATGTCACGTTCGTTGTCTAACACTGCAGTCAAATATTCAAAGTACTTGAGGATAGATTGCTTTTATTTAATCTAATCTGGGTAAGACCTTTTGTGATCGTTAGGACAGCGTTCCTCTCTGAATCAGACCACGCGTTCAGTTTCCTCTTACTAAACGAAACCTCCTGACCTGTAATCATTTAATCACTGTTTTTCAGGTTCGTTCTTCAGCCAGTTCGTGACGTGTACCAACCTGGGAGCGATGTCAACATGGTTAACTGGAAACCCAGCCCTGGTGACTCCAGTACCACCGACAGCAAAGCACAACAGCACGACGGCGATATGTCGAGCTTCACACGTCACGAAGCTGGCACCGATAAGGAAGGATCCGATAGTCGAAAATGCTGAAACATTTAGCGTACATTGAACCATGTTTCCTTGATCATGGTGTCATATTGCATATCATGTACATTTACACTGCATAAACGGTTGATCCAAAACTGTGCGGTGTGCGTATGTGTGTGTGTGTGTGTGTGTGTGTGTGTGTGTGTGTGTGTGTGTGTGCGCGCGTGCGCGTGCGTGTCTATGAGGAAATGGGGGTTGGGGGGCGCACAGGGGGTGTTCTGAGGTTGACTAATGGTTAAAGCGTTCGCTCGTTACACTGAAGACCCGGGTTCGATTCCCCACATGGGTTCAAGTACATTTCTGATGTCTCCCGCCGTGATACTGCTGGTATATTGTGAAGGCAGCGAAAAACGATACTTCCTCCCTCACGAAACAAGGACTGCAGTGACGTAGGGCAACAGGTGCGGACTATACTGTTTCATATTAAAGTTAAAGAAACGCAATTTCCCCAAAATTTAAATCTCATGAAAGTAAGCGTTCATGTTTATGTCTTTTGTTTCAAAATTTGAGAAAAAACCAGAATTGAATTTCTTTAGTTATTGAGTACATTTTAATGCAAATTATGTGAAAGGCCGACCCTATTACAAACACACCTGGTCTCATCACTGATTGTTTCATTTCTAGAAACGTCACGACTAATTTGTACTTTAGGCTAAATGAAATCTTTCTGAAGGAATATTCTACAACGGGGCGATAACAGAGCAGATAATAAAACTGTGAGTGGTAAATTAAGCAAGGGCTTACGTCAGGGCTGAATTGACCAGAAGCAGTTAAATAGAGAATATTATCTGTCAAAGCACCAAGCCATAGCACGGCCGCCGATCGCGGGAAACCCAGATGACGGGGTAGAAAAGTGGTTAAAGCGTTCGCTCGCCACGTCGAAGACCTGGGTTCGCTTCCCCTAAATGGGTACAATGTATGAAGTCCTGTTCTTGTGTCTTGCCGGAGTAAAACGACCCAAAACCTTTCTCAGTCACTTCCGGAAAATACCAAACAATGTATTGTCGACCCACTTTGTCCCAATAATTTCAGGGAACACTAGGTATTGTGTCACGCTGTCTGAAACACTGAGACTAAATTCCTCACTCACTCACTCACTCACTCACTCACTCTCACTCTGGTGTTTGTTTTCGGTGTAAAGATATGTCCAGTTGATGCAGCTTACACCATTACTGTATGGTAGGTCTGAAACGTTATACCGCGGAAAATACTAGAACTTCCGTATTTCGCCTTCGATTCGGTACACAGTAATGCAGCCCCAAAATCGGTTTTCTCAACGTCATTTTATGAAATTTTAAACCTTTAAGTGTATAGAAATCTAACCATTTTGTCAAAATATATGTATTTCTTTGCTCGGGGGCCGCGTTTTACCGTGGTAAAGGAGGACTGTTTCACTCCTTCTAGAAGGGTGGAGTCAACTGAAGGCCTTGTACAACAATACGAAACGTACGTTGGTAAAGGAGGACTGTTTCACCCCTGCTAGAAGGGTGGAGTCAACTGAAGGCCTTGTACCGCAATAAGAACCGTACGGTGGTAAAGGAGGTCTGTTTCACCCCTGCTAGAAAGGTGGAGTCAACTGAAGGCCTTGTACCGCAATACGAACCGTACGGTGGTAAAAGAGGACTGTTTCATCCCTGCTAGAAGGGTGGAGTCAACTGAAGGCCTTGTACCGCAATACGAACCGTACGGTGGTAAGGGAGGACTGTTTCACCCCTGCTAGAAGGATGGAGTCAACTGAAGGCCTTGTACAACAATACGAACCGTACGGTGGTAAAGGAGGACTGTTTCATCCCTGCTAGAAGGGTGGAGTCAACTGAAGGCCTTGTACAACAATACGAAACGTACGGTGGTAAAGGAGGACTGTTTCACCCCTGCTAGAAGGGTGGAGTCAACTGAAGGCCTTGTACAACAATACGAAACGTACGGTGGTAACAGAGGACTGTTTCATCCCTGCTAGAAGGGTGGAGTCAACTGAAGGCCTTGTACAACAATACGAAACGTACGGTGGTAACAGAGGACTGTTTCATCCTTGCTAGAAGGGTGGAGTCAACTGAAGGCCTTGTACCGCAATACGAACCGTACGGTGGTAAAGGAGGACTGTTTCACCCCTGCTAGAAGGATGGAGTCAACTGAAGGCCTTGTACAACAATACGAACCGTACGGTGGTAAAGGAGGACTGTTTCATCCCTGCTAGAAGGGTGGAGTCAACTGAAGGCCTTGTACAACAATACGAAACGTACGGTGGTAAAGGAGGACTGTTTCACCCCTGCTAGAAGGGTGGAGTCAACTGAAGGCCTTGTACAACAATACGAAACGTACGGTGGTAACAGAGGACTGTTTCATCCCTGCTAGAAGGGTGGAGTCAACTGAAGGCCTTGTACAACAATACGAAACGTACGGTGGTAACAGAGGACTGTTTCATCCTTGCTAGAAGGGTGGAGTCAACTGAAGGCCTTGTACAACAATACGAAACGTACGGTGGTAAAGGAGGACTGTTTCATCCCTGCTGGAAGGGTGGTCAACTGAAGGCCTTGTACCACAATGCGAACCGTACGGTGGTAAAGGAGGACTGTTTCACCCCTGCTAGAAGGGTGGAGTCAACTGAAGGCCTTGTACAACAATACGAAACGTACGTTGGTAAAGGAGGACTGTTTCACCCCTGCTAGAAGGGTGGAGTCAACTGAAGGCCTTGTACAACAATACGAAACGTACGGTGGTAAAGGAGGTCTGTTTCACCCCTGCTAGAAGGGTGGAGTCAACTGAAGGCCTTGTACCGCAATACGAACCGTACGGTGGTAAAGGCGAACTGTTTCACCCCTGCTATACGGCATAATGCAATCAAATGGAACTGGGTCACTTACCCACGACCACCATGATCTTCCTGACGGTAACTGTAGCCAGACCCGCTCTTGACCGCAGGCTATCTGCAACTTGACCTGCTATAATGCTGATGAAGGCAGCACACAGGTATGGTACAGCGGACAGGCTCCCATTCTGAGGGAAATAGTCACATGATTGTGGGTCTTTCTGTGTTGCTTGTTTACACCATGTTTCTTGGTTTACAACAACAAGTAGAAAATATTTCAACTTGCTTATCCTAATTGTTTATCCCTTTTGAAAACCTCTTTGCATATTTGTGTTATCGGACCGAAACGAAATTGTTTTCGCGATATTGATCTGACTACATCCGCATGATAGAAAATATTACCTCTTGCTCAATTGTTTATCCTTGGTGTGAACCTTTTTCTAAACTTTTGTGTATTTCTTTAACTGGACCTTAGGGACTCCATTCTTCAAGAAATCTATAATAGTTGTTCACTGGTCACGAGGGGCCCATGGGTTGAGGGCGAGGGGAACATAAACAAACTTGGAGGGTACAACAACCTATGGGTCCCGAGGGACCAGTGAACAATGCATTTATCTTAGAGAACATCTCAATGTTAATTTTGAAATGTTTGAAGCGTGGGTATCGGATCGTACACTTCAGCCAACCTCCGGGAATTAAATGATTGAATTTTGCATGCTGCTGTTTTACCCGTAGGAATTGTCTTAGTAAAGTCACCGTGATGTAACTCCCCTTCTTAATATTCACTTGGTCTACATTTGAACGTTTTGTCAAAATTTATTCATTGGAATGGAAGGCAAATCTTTTCGTAGCCATCGCAGATTTTGCAGAATTATCTCCCTTCGATCAATTTGCATTCGCAAAACTTCGAATGCTGCTCGAGATAAAGAAGTACTACCACGAAGTACCGAATATTACAGCTTGCGTGTGTTAATCCTGTCCTGCACAGGACGATGAAAAATAAGGTTAACCCATACAAAGACTCAGGAATGTTTTCAAATCCTTTTATGGTGGACATGCAGTCCAATGCTGAACGTTTATGGGACTATTTTGACTTGAACAATTCGGTACTGATCAATTTCAGGCAAACTGTTGATCTGCCTTTGCATGCGTTTGTGACCAATCTGCACATTGTAACAGGATATGCTGAACTACGGGCAAACATTCGGTGTCATCACTGTTTGATAGTAGTTTATAAACACCTGCACACGATTCTGATATACTCAGGGAAAGAAATAAGGGATCACATGAAAGGACTGACTGAACTCAAAGCAAAGGTCTCGTATAATTTTTTTTTTTGGAAGTTGTATAGAAGTCTAAAACCAAGAGTTATATTCAGCGATTCTAACTATTTTTTTCCACAATACCTGTTTAATGTCAAAGTTGAGCACTTCCTTCATGAAGGTGGGCAGCCCCGTTAGCAGTGTGTAGTTCGACCAGTTGTGGCATACATGTGTCACAACGATTGCCCAAACAGGGGCAGACGTGAAAATAGCACGCCAGGGTGTGGATGTATTCTAGAAAAAGACAAGCTTTTTGTAAGAAAGTCATAATTGTCAATTATGCACCCATGGTTACATTTATCCGTGGAATAGAATGTGTGTCACTCCCGACGGTGATATGTCAAATGAAAGTATTAAAAGAAAGTTTCCACAAGCGAATCGTCATGAAATTGTCCGGAATACCGAGATCCAGAATACTGGTACTGATAATGGAAAAAAGCACAAAATTAAAGACAGTACTTCGTGGTAAAATTAATATTTTTAATAATATGAGTTATTGCCATATATTAATATGCCAATAACTCATATGCCCTCTTGTTATTATTCTCAGATGCTGAACCCTTGAAGATCCGGATTAGGAGTGATCTTCAGCAACTCGTCTGTTCATCTGATATCTGACCCGTGAAGGTCCCAGGGTAGACTAGGCCTTCAGCAACCCATGCTTGCCATAAAAGGCGACTATGCTTGTCGTAAGAGGCGACTAACGGGATCGGGTGGTCAGGCGTGCTGACCAAGTTGACACATGTCAGCGGTTCCCAGTTGCGTAGATCCATGTTCATGCTGTTGATCACTGGATTGTTTGGTTCAGATCCGATTATTGACAGACCGCCACCATATAACTGGACTATTGCTGAATGCGACGTAAGCCTAAATTCGCTCGCTCACCAGTGACGTGTCACAGGTTGTTGTACAAGTTGATCCACTACCAATACCAATATAAATGAATAGTCGCCTGAGTGTGGTGTAAAAATATACACTTATCTTAGATGTGGAAAAGTATCTGTTTTGAAAAGAATAAAGTTTTCAGGAAATTTTGTTGGTTTAACATGAAGGAATCTTCAAACAGGTTGTAAGGATGAGTATTTTACGCACAAGTCTGTATGCTATACTACCATTTAGATAAGTTAATTGTTGCAATGAGACAACCATGAGCCCAAGTCAGAGCAGGTATAGTGCATTCTGCTGCTTTCATTACGGACTTAAACGCAGTGCAATGGTGGATTCCATGACATGGCTTCCAAGAGATTCGGACGTAGCTAAATGCCAATGGCGTCTCTGATCCAGATTCGACCATTTACAGGCGAGCACTACATATCTGTGGCACTAATGATTAAGATGTAAAGTATCTAACAAAATATCCTTACCTGCACATTTGTTTTGTAACCGATCTCTGTTTCAATGTATTCCAGCTCGGCATTTGATATACGAGAACTGTCTCTCGGAGAGTCTGCCGTCAGCAGGAACCATAACACTACCCACGCGAGGGTTCCCACACCTGCAATTGACCACAAAGAAGAACGTTTGATGGTGTCAAGGTATTGTTTGCACTTACTTAGCAATTTTTCATTAAAGGAGTTTAAAAGGCCATTCACAATAGCTTTCAAATTGCATCAATGTGCTACCCACAATTATATAATCCAAGAATTGGTAAAGGTATACAATGAAGGCTCCTGCGTCGTTTCAGCGGGAAGAAGCGATGAATTTCGCTTTTAACTTTAACATAGAGTGTACTATGAAAGTACTTCATGAGACCAGGGAAGCAATTTGGCGTTATATATTTTGTGGCCTAATCGTTGCATTATTTAATGATTTCTGGCTCAAGATATAATTAAACCATCATTATTTACATGCTAATAAAAATGATCAGCAAGTGGTTCAACGTGTATGCTCAAAACTATACTCTTTTTCATGGGCATTTCTTGTCATGGAAGATTATTTCAAATTTAAATTATATCAAAACATGTAGTAGGTATGAAAGTGAAAGAATTTATAGTATAATCTGTAGGTGAGGCCATCTCAGGTTTACGTTTTGTCCCTGCACAGTGTTTAAGTAGCTTTCGCTCTAGATAATATGCTATAGGCGCTTAAAGGACGGACTGTGACATAGTGGTTAAAGTGTTCGCTTATTACGTCGAGTACATGAGTTCGAATCCAAGTAGGGGTTGCGTTATTTGAAACCAGTTTGCGGTGTACTGGGACTACTTGGATGTTACTAAAAAAGGCCAGATATTAAGTCAGTCAATCAGTCAGGACTTAGAGACTTCAATATAACTAAATCAGCAATATATCGAATTATGGTGACAGTTTAAGCTTACATGACATACCACTCTAGTATCAGCGACACAGTCGTTCTGCTTTCCACTCACGATCCGTGAAGTTCCGGGGTAGAACAGACCTTCAGCAACCCTTAATGCATGCCATTAAAGCCGACTATGCTTGTCGTATGAGGCGACTAACGGGATTGGGTGGTCAGGCTTGCTGGCTTGGAAGTCATCAGTTCCCAATTGCGGAGATCGATGCTCATGCTGTTGATCACTGGATTGTCTGGTACAGACCCGATTATTTGAGGCCCGCGCCTTTTAGCTGGAATATTGCTGAAAGCGGCGTAAAACTACACTCACTCACGTACCCATATTCGTTGTAAAATTTACACTGTTCCATTTCCCAATCGTCTTCATGTTCGACTGATGTAAACTGCGACCATGGTGAACGCAGATCGATGCTCATGATGTTGATCACTGGATCGTCTGGTCCAGACTCCATTATTTACAGACCACTCCCATATAGCTGGAATATTTGCTGACTGTGGCGTAAAACTACTCACTTACTCACCAAACACGTAAAATATTGAGCCCCATCCGTTGTCAAATCCGTATGCACACAGGTATCCTGATAAAGCAAAACCAGCTATCGTCCCCAACGCAGGCCCTGTGGAGAAAGGTAACAGATAAATACATCCTTCAAACAAATCCTGGGGAAACGCAGGTCATTGTGATATAAGACAACTTTATAAGGCCCCCACAAAAAAAAACAATTCTGAACGTGATACCATAAGGGACCGTTCTTAACCTACGGCTAGAGGCGTGATAATGATTTTAGAGGTGGGGCGGGGGAATAACCCATTTTGTTTTGGGGAGGTAGGGAGGTCATCAATTCTGTACATATATACTGGTTGGGGCTTGTGTCGGCAATTTTGTGCATAATGTTTTTAAGAATAATGAGATAAATGTTATTTCTTTTATAACGTGACAAATTCCATCATATCTTTCGAGACACACACGAACAAAGTCACGCTTTTGCTATGGAATGCCGTTAGCCGCATGCTGTAAATTTTCCTCAGTTATGGGCTCAGTATAAATTTCATAAACGTAGAAATTTGGAGGACATTTCCATAATGTAACAGCCAGTGATAACATGATGGCCGACTGCGACTTTCAGGTTAAGAATTGCCTTGCTTTTCTAAGTATCTGTGCCCAACCTTTTGCGGACCAAAAATTCAATTTGACAGTTTGAAACAGCATGTTAACTCAGCTGCATTTTTAACATATAAAAGCACAAACGTTAGTATTCTATTCACCAAACATAAACTGTCGTCTATGTTTAAATTTAATATCAGTTTCAGTTCATTCTGGGAAGAGTATTTAACTCTAACTTAAGTCAAAACTCAGAGTTTTTTTCGAGAAATCGAGACCTGGTAACACTACGCTTTTGGTACAGCCTCATTTGCACTCGTCACGGGGCTAGCATTTTGTTGAAACATCCCGAATGGGTTGAACCTATTTCAGAGGACCTGCTTCGCCATTGAACACCTTTACATAACTGAACACTGTTTTAAACCCCGTTTGCCCGGTACACAATCTCTCGCATATCTAAGAACTCGTAACTCTCCTCTAGCATTCGAACCTCCTTTACGGTAACATAGGAGGTACGAATACTATGGGAAAACTTACGGGATCTCAGGCTTACGAGAATTTTTAAACGGAACCCAAGAATGTTGCCAGTTAACAAACAGAATTATATGCGGAACAACAACAAAAACCGCAAGTCTGGCTTTTTGTCCAGTTTTCAAATACAAGACGTAAACATAAATCTTACTTTTATGAGATTTCAATTTTTCGAAACTTGTGTTTCTTGTGCTGTTCAGTATATGTTCAGAATCTGGACCAGTACGAGGGGTTTGGGTAAAGTTACTGTTACATTGCAAAATGTCCACATACCTGCCATGCAGAAAGTAATCAGCTTGCTTCTCTCCAGAGGAGGCGCCCAGCGTCCCCACATGGACTGCATATTGGGGAAGGTGACCCCCTGCCAAAAAAAACCCCCCAGATATTGCGAATTACCAATGATCTTTTGGTTAATATGAACACGCTGCATCCTATAGTAATGTGGGACTGTAGTGTAGCCAGTAGGTTTAAGCGATGGCCAGGGCCCCGTTCCTTAAGGTGATCGTAGCGCTATGTTAAAAGTGTGGGAGTTACGATCAATTTGGCGCTACGGTCGCGTTGATGAACGGGGCCCAGGAGTTGACCCCTCACATGGGATCAGCCTGTGAAGCTTAAGCGCTGGAAGCAGTTTTTCTGTATCATTATAACGTATACAATTACAAATAGCATGTGTCGAAATGACCCACCTCGGCCTAACTGGGTGTTTAGTGGAATGCGTAATAATAGGGTATTTAGGAAAGCATGTTTACTCGTAAAATCTAGCAAAAATTACAAATAGCTGCTGAAAACAATAGGTCAGACTCTAGATAACAATTACCTTCTACACACCTGGCATGAAATGTTTGTGCTGCCAACAGACACAAGGGGCATCTTAAAGACGTTTTATGGGGTTTTCTTCATATGTGTTGAATATGTCTAATCCATTGATTAACATCTTACGCGTTTTTCTGTCAGAATGTTTATGCTGAGATATGTAAAGGAGTATGATACCCATAGAATAGCTTACATATTAGCCATCATATCCAAAGTCTCAAAATATATAGGTGGCATGACCATCCGAAGATCGACAGGACTGGATACTATTTGTTATGACTTGTCGTTTACTTCCCCAGTTTAATCCCCCTAAAGGATTATCTTGTCTTTGCTGATATCACTATCCCCCAGTCCGTTCCCAACCACCGTCTGCGAAACCCGCCGTGGTCTTGCTTTTGAGACATCACCTCCAACCAGTTATTTATAGTGATAGTGAGTGTCCATGGTAGGCACATCCTTAATAGTTTGTGTTTTAGTATTTTATTAAGTTATTCCTTTTTACGTCAGCTATCATTTTTAATGAAAGCTAAGTGTGTTTTCAAAAGGGACATTTAAGAAGTGTCCTTTGTAATACAATATCATCGCACCCTACTCTGCAGTGTAGTTTGCGTACAGCCATTGGTCTGTCCAAAATAAGTCTCTTTGAACTTAAAAATCCGGCATGGCTCATATCTGTCCTCAGTAAAGTCTTTTAATTACATGTCCTATCTCCCTGTCACTACGACTGTAGTTAGACCGAACGTAGTTTAACATATCAGCTACATGAAGTGTAAACACAAACGCGAAAACATTTTATCCCCCCGGCATGTAATGTGGGTGGATATAGTCGACGCCTCGTCCGTCCGTCCGTCCGTCCTTCCGTAATCATTTTGTTTCCGGAGCATAACTCAGAAACCGTTCAATACTTTTAGACCAAATTTGATAGATATAGTAGTCTCAGCCTATGGTTGTGCCTTTTGCTATTTACAGATTTTTGGCATTTATATATTTTTTGTTCCATGGAACATTTTGGTGTTAGTCTTATGGTGGGGTGGGCTTCGTTTCCGGTGCAGAACTGAAAACCAGTTCAATATTTTTCTGCAAAGCTTGGTAGAACCTAAAGTGGTGCCTTTTGCTATGTACAAGTCTTTGTGATTTATTATTTTCTCGGTTTCCATGGAAACGTTTCGGACATAGTCTCAAAAGTGAGATGTGTGTTTCATTTCAAAACAACTCAAAACAGTTTCAACTCAAAAACCGTTCAACATTGTTCTGCAAAACTTGGTAGATATATCAGTCAGAACCTGAAGTGATGCCTTTTGGTTTTTAAAGATTTTTGTGATGCATTATTTTCTCGGTTTCCATGGAAACGTTTCGGACATAGTCTCAAAAGTGAGATGTGTGTTTCATTTCCGGTGCAGAACTCAAAAACCGTTCAACATTTTTCTGCAAAACTTGGTAGATATATCAGTCAGAACCTGAAGTGATGCCTTTTGGTTTTTAAAGGTTTTTGTGATGCATTATTTTCTTGGTTTCAATGGAAACGTTTCGGACTTAGTCTCAAAATGGAGGGATGGGCTTCGTTCCCAGAGCACAACTCGAAAACCATTTCATATCTTTCAACAGATCTTGGCAGATATATGAGACAGATCTTGAAATTGTGACTTTGCTGGTTACAGATATATAGCATTTATAATTTTCATGATTTCCATGGAAACAATTCAAACTTAGTCTGAAAAAACAATGAGTAACTCTCAGATTATTTGTCCTTTCAAACATGTTGGGGCCGGGGGGATATGTCATCTTTTGATAACTCTTGTTTTCCTATTTCCGACAGTACTTTAATAATCCTACTGTGATTGATATTGCTCGATTGCTGCTAAACAGAACTTTCTTTTATTCAGGAGTATGTAGCCCACCGGCCCATAATACATAGCATTGTATGAGTTATTTTGCAGCCAATAGACGGCTTTTATGCAGTTCATTTGCCTGAAAGACATACATTGCAAGATTTCTTAATCCCATTGGGTTGTCTACAGACATCAATGCATTGTATTTAAACAGAGTAGGAGGGTTATAATAATACTGAGGAATATACAGAAAAGAATATTCACTCACTATAGCAAGATACAGATATGACATTCATTTGAATGCACAATTTGATATATGGCATAAACAAACTGGTGTTAAAAACAGATGGCCTTCGTTCATTTTATGCTTTAGATAAATGCATATAGTAGAAATACTCACAGATAACTTAAACAAAGACCCCCATATCAATGGGCAAGAGCATATTATTTCGAAGAGCGTTAACGCACTCATACGCACACGCACACGACATGTATACTGTTTTGTACTCTATACCTACCGCCGAAAGTCCAACCAGGAAGCGAAGCACATACACAAAGGCCAGGCTGGTCCTTGCTGCAACAGGGGTTAAGATTGTGAACAGCCCAAGCAGGAAGAAGGCCAGCCCCCAGACCCTCCTGCCTCCGTATCTCCCAGCCAGCCACCCCCCGGGGATTTGCATGATGATATACCCGTAGAAATACATAGCCAGGACCCGTGATCGGGTGGGTTTGTCCCAGTCAAACTCGCCCTTCTGCAAGCACACAAACAAGAAAAATACGCATTGACTGAACATTACATGTATCCAAGCAATATCGTTCTCTTTTCCTTAACTTCAGGGGTATCGCAAAATTAAGAAAAAATCATTCACCGGTAATTCGTTATTTTGAGCCTAGTGGCATCGAATTTGTCTGGCGATCGGTACTGACTGGACTTTTGTTATTATTACTTTCTTTTTAATTTCTTTTTTTTTATCCACGATTGGGGGGGTGGGGGGGAGGGGGGGGGGGGTTGGGGGGCGTTGGGAGGAGCGGATGTGGTATGGCGAACCCTAAAGTGTCTGCTGTGTTTTGGTGTTTTGTAATCACCCCTTGAGATAGTAATGAAAACTTAACTCAAAATAATTCTGTCTACGTATGAGATATAGTGCTCTAAGCGAAACTGTTTTAACTTTTGCTCATAGAAGCCAGGATGTAGAATCCCCTTACTGCAAAAACATAATAGTATAATGCAAGGAGATTCATGTTACCGTGGCTGCACTAGACGTTGATGTGTCCTGCTTTGAGCATGTGTCATCTTCAACATGGTTTTCAGGAAGTGCTTGATTTGGCCATGACACGTCGTCGCCAAGCCGTGTTTGATTGGACGACAGACTCCCGTTTCCTGATCTGACCATACAGATGATAGCAACACTCATGTTGACCCGTGTCGCGTACAGGAAGAACATCCCAAAGAAGCTTATGTAAGCCAGGATCCATCTTCGTGAGCAGATACATGGCACTGAAACATTCAACATACGTTCAACCAAGACAATTTTGGTCCACAAAATATGAAAGAATAGTTTCCAGATACATGAATGACAATTTAACTTGAGAAACACAGATTATTGAACAAATAAGGATCAATTATTATTGATTTAGAGGCCTTCACTGAAGAGCTTTAGGTTATTTAAAGCTTAGATCAATGACACGTGCTGTTCTTGTAGATTTAAATAATGGGGTAAATTGTGGTAAAAGACGTTTTCTGCAGATAATCGTGTGGTCAGACGCGCTGACTTGGTTGACACATGTCATCGGTTCCCAATTGCACAGATCGATGCTCATGATGTTGGTCACTGGATTGTCTGGTCCAGACTCGATTATTTTCAGACCACCACCATATCGATGGAATATTGCTGAGTGCGGCGTAAAACTAAAACTCACTCACTCACTCATGTTTGATCTTAAACGACAAATTTTGTCGAATAGGTGTTTCGATACCCTAGTCCATTGTTTGGCAAGCGTAGGAAGGATAATATAAGGATAATATCTTTGCTGGTTTATTATCTTTACTCTTTCTGTCAACAAAATCACATTACATTATGGTAGAACGCCCGACTTCACATCACAAGGTATGTTGTACACAATAGCACACATTACTTTGAAGTTTTTCGTTCGTCAATCAAGACAATTGCTAGTTCCTCGTTGATACTGACAACATCAATGTCATTACATTAAATTGTTACAATCCAAACATTTGCGTAAACTCTTGCGAATGTTTCCGGACTTCTTAAACTTATGTTCATGCTGTTGATCACTCGAGTATTTACAGACTGCTGCCATGTAACTGGAATATTGCTGAGTGCGGCTTTAAGCGAACAACCCAGTGAATTTGAGTACAGCGTCAACCACTAAACGAACAAAATCATGTTAGTTGTATACAAGGCAACATCATACGATACAGAATGTGCAACAGCTCAAATTAAAACCACCCAGATATAGACTTTTTTATTTCATTTTAGACCGATGAATTGCTCACGAACACAAGCTCTCGTAATTGCGGCTATGAGGGTTGCACGTGTGAAAATGAAATTTCACGGCACAGGCTTGATGAAGTACCTGACTGTTCTACCAGCAAGTGGTTCCCACTGTTAAAAAATAGCGAAATGTGACAGCAAAATAATGATCATATGTTAGAGAACGTTTCTTTTCGGGTATCAAAATTATGTGAAAAATCATCAGAGGTGGTCTGTCAAATCACGTGATTGCAAAAATATTGTTGAAATTATAAGATTTTGTGCCAGAGAGCAGTTTAATGGTCTCAAATGAAATCAGACGAAATGTACCAGTCCTGATTTAAAATGGATTCGAACTCATCAATTAAAAGACAGCACTTACCCCCTCTGGACGCCTCCTTTCTGTACATCTTGAATACTATCGTGAAGAAATTCAAGCAATATATTGACACTTCTGAACCAAGCTCCCCTTACGTTGAGCTACGGAGTAATTATGCCTTGACACGTCTGAATTTCTCCTGACCGTTCCAACGTTTCATACCTATTAAGTTGGGTAGGGAGATATATATTTGGGCGTCATGAGGGCCAATAAGTTGTGCATCCTTGTAATGTATATCAAACATTGTTTCAAAATAAATATGCACACGAGTAATCTGTAATGTTTGTAGAATATACATTTTCCATAATCGTAAATACATGTGACAAATCCCACATCCTCATTGAAACCACTTTGGACTGAACGATGTCAATTATATAGCATGAGCATGGCGTGGGACCTGGAAGGGACGGGATCTGGAATGGTTGAAAATTGAACATCCTTTCTTGAAAATTCAACTCAGTATTATGAAAATTCAACTTAATATCTTAAGAATTTAGATTAACATTGTTGAATATTCAAGTAAGTATCTTGAAAATAATTTTTTCTGTCATGAAAATTCAACTTGCTATCAAGAAAATTCAACATCCTTTTAAGACAATTCAACATCCTTACTTGAAAATCATCTTAATATCTTGGAAATTCAATTTAATATCTTGAAAAGTCAACTTTATGTATTGAAAATTCAAGAAAATTAGTACTTAAAAGAAAGTTCTTCGTTTATCATGTGCATTTCCAATTTCTCTGTAGACGAACTGTGGTCGATGGCAATGGAGCAAAGCAGAGACACTGCCACCTCTATGTAATTTCCCTTTATATTATCTAACGCCGAGGTTCTATGCTTTCTTGCATGGTATCATGGCATGATTACAAGCGTAGGACCTTAAGCGTGCCACTCCGTGCTGCGAAATTCAGCGCATTGCAAATGCCCTTGTTTTTTTGTCTTTATCTCCCATACCTATTTGACTGAACATCTCGGTGTCATTTTGAATTTGACTTGACCATGCGGATTAAGGTAATACATATATAGACATTGTGCATACAAAGAAGACGTCCCCGGGACCCAGGATCCACAGACCCACAGATCCTCAGCAGAGCACTGTATTTGATTTAAATGAAGATAATTAGCCTCCTACCTGGACATTTGAGATTTATCAACTTGTTATATGCATGAACACGTAGAACGTCCTGCGGTCAAATAAATGTGTGCACAATCAGGGGATAAGTCATTAGATTGGTTGACTAGCTGGTTGGTTGGCTGTATAACGCCGCAATATTTGTCAATCCAGTGATCAGCAGCATGGGCATCGATCTACGCAATTGGGTTACGATGTGTGGACCAAGTCGGAGACTCTGACCACCCGATCCCCGTTAGTCGCTTCTTGCGACAAGCATGGGTCGCTGAAGACAAATTCTAACCCGTATGTTCACGTGTATAAGATATTAGGGCAATGATCTACACGTGTTTGAGCTTTCAGTACTTGGATTCGATCGCACATGAAGCGATCGAGTTACCCTTTCTGGCGATATGTCACACAGACATTGTGTTGTGTCCGCTTATCATTAACAAAACGCTGGCGATACAATTTATAATTACAGCTGAGAAAATTGTTGAAGTTATAAGTCTTAGAGCTCGCACACTACAAGTGAGATGGGGTTAAATAAGAACTTAACCTTATGCTCAACAAAACAGTGCAGTTCAAAGGTATGTGTGTGCGTGCATGCGTGCGCGCGCCTGCTTATACTAACACTGATGTATGCTGGGGTTGTGTATTACGAGTCAACTGAGATACCATGCTTCATACTGGTCGACTGAGATATTATACTCCATACTAGTGAACTGAGATACTATGCTGCATACTAGTCAACTCATATACTATACGTGATGCTAATCAACTCAGATAGTATATTGGATACTAGTCAGTTGAGATGCCATACTGCATGCTAGTCAACTGAGATACTACACTGCATGCTAGTCAGTTGAGATACTATACTGCATGCTAGTCAACTGAGATACTATACTGCATGCTTGTCAACTGAGGTATTATACTGCATGGTAGTCAACTGAGATAACATGTTACATACTAGTCAGTTAAGATACCATACTGAATACTAGTCAGTTGAGATTTTATACTACATACTGGTCAGTTGAGATAGTATACTGCATACAAGTCAGTTGAGACACAATACTCCACACTAGTCCACAGAAATACTATACTGCATACTAGTCAACTAAGACACAAAACTCCATCTGAGAACCATGCTGCATACTAGTCAGCTGAGATACAGTGTGGTCAAAGGTCACGAATCGTAAGGTCCGTGGTAAGGTCGAGCATGTACAAGATAGCACGTAGTTCAAGTTCAATACGTTCATGCCACGCTTCTCTGTTTGCTTTCACAACGATTGTAGCTGAATGGGAAATGGATCTTGTCGTTGACTCCATGTGACGTATTCGTGGACACATCTGATGAGGACAGGCAGACATGGACACCCATATCCCTCTGTTGAGTTCGTGAGTTATTGCCGGTTAAACCAGTCAGTCTGCATGCTGCGTTTAGGAACCACGGCCTGGACTTTTGAGGCTGTCTTAGCACTAAGGTAGTCGTAAGTGTCATACATTAGCATTAACTTACGACTATCTTAGCGCTAAGAGAGCTTTGAAAATCCAGGCCCTGATTAGAGTACAACTTGCATCTGTTTGCAAACGTTGCAATATGAGTTAAATACAACCCTTTATTGGTTGAGGCACTTGCTGAGTGAATGTCTTAAAACGAGCAATAGTCCATCATCTGATTTAAGTTAGAAAGGAAATGGAAAGATCTACTAACGATATGGTAATAAGGAAGTGTGCGGTTATAAAACATTTTGTAAGGGAAACGGAACACATTATCAAAGTATCACCTCTCTTTGCTGAGAACTGCGTATCGTTGGTTGGTTGGTTGGTTGGTTGGTTGGTTGGTTGATTGGTTTTGTGTTATACGCCGCACTTAGGAATATTCAAGCCATATATTGCTACGGTCTGAAAATAATTAAATGTGGACCAGATAATCCATTGATCAACAACATGATCATTGACATGCACAAAAGGGAACCGATGACATGCGTTAGCGAGCCTGACCACCAGATCCTGTTAGTCGCCAGTTACGACAAGCATGGGCTGCTGAAGATCAGTTCTAATCCGGATCTTTTCATGTCTAACTACGTATCGACCTTGGCATCAAGTTCCTGGTCATTGTCAAGAGAATTAATCACACCGGTTAACTCTAATATTTCCATATCTGAATGCATCTATGTTGTCCCATCAACGTAATGTATTTTTATTACAATTCAAGAGCAAACACTGTTGTTTGGAAACCTACCGTCTGAAATATTTCATCCCTGTGTATGCGTTGTTTAGTCATCAGATTGTTTGTGCTGAAGTTCTGAACTTTTAAGACATTACTGTGGAATCATTAACTACTGAGGGACCTACTTGGGTAGCCTGGTGCTTAAAGTGTTCACTCGTCATGCCCAGCACCCGGGTTCGATTCCTCCAGTCGGTTATTGATGGAATATAGCCAGGAGCGGCGTAAAACTAAAACTAACTAGCGTTCATTACGGACGTTCGCCTCTGGTAAGTCAAATATGGACATCACGAAACGACTAAATGCTTTCAGGCGAGCATGTCCAAGACGCGTGTGCTTATGCAACAGCATGTATCCACGATTCTATCTCGCGAACAAGCTCACTTCATGCCCTAGTTAGTGGATTACAACAGACTTGGTGAATAGCTGGGCGATACCGAGAAAATGCAGACTTTCATTGAAAGGGAATCGGGAAAGGAGGAGGATGAAAAAGGTGACATTACCCCCACCGCTTACTGTGTTAGTAAGGAAGCGGGTTAGTCAGAGTTAGAGTGTGTCACAAGAGTGTTATCATCCGACTGGGTAGTAAATCGTAAACACAAGCTAATAATATTGTTGGGTTCTTACAATGTACTATGCTTTCAATGCACACTTCTTCCCTTGTTCCCCTCTTTGTCTTCTCCTGTTTCCCCCTATGATTCCCCTGTTTCTCCTCTTTGTCTTCCCATTCCCATTTTTGCCCTCCCCGTTTCCCCCATTGTTTTCCATTGTTCCCCTCTTTAAATGTTGTCTTACCTTGTGTCTACTCTATGTCTCTCCGGTTACTCCTCTCTGTTTACCCTTTGTCATATCTTTGTCTTATAGTTGTGTGTTTCTGCTTATTTTTCCTTATTTCCTTGTCTATTTCCGTCTTTGCTTTCTTATTTTCTTTTTATCTTACTTTTTCTTTTTGTGTCTTTCGTAGTTTTTACGTCCACCGTTTTTGAAAAGGTGACATGGGTTTTGTTTGTGTGACTATTGGCATGATATTGAACACGACATGGAAATTCATCGCATAATAGATGTCAGCCTGAACTTGGTATCTATATGTTTTACTATTACTGTTACCTAATTCAAACACAGTAAACAGTTATATTGAACAGTCTAAGTAAACTTAGTCTCAATGTATTTCGTTACACACCACCACTGAGTCTAACAAAACCTAGTAGAAAGTCGCGTCAGGTAACCTTTGAGCGACCTATGACCGCCCAATCAAACACGAGACGGTTAAATAGATTTAACTAATCAGACAACGGCTACTATTTAGGGATAGGAGGGACTTTCAAAACATTCAGGTCACTGACACAGATCTCTCCACAACAAAATAGGCATATAACACAGTTATTTGACCTGCAGTATATAGGCTTTGGGGTTTCTCTTGGCATGGTTACCATTAGCTAATATTTCCGCAAGATAACATCCTTGAATATTGCCCAAAACACTATTTTCAGCGACTGTTTACTCACCGTTGTCATGGTTGTACGTACGCTGTGTGCATCACCCAGAAGCGAGCGTACGCTAAATAGCATTCGGAATCGTTCGGGTAAGAACCTTTTCGAGGTAAAAAGTTCTGAATCAAAAGATATGTGCGAATATGCACTTTTGCGATTTGGTAAGCTGTGTTCTGATTGGTCAGTCTCAAAGGTTACCTGACGCGACCTCCCATAAGCGTGTGTTAGACTCAGTAGTGGAGTGTAACGAAAATTACTGAGGATAAGTTTACTTAGACTGTTATTTTAAACACGTGGACGGATATTTCTGTCCCTGTCACTTGATGTATACATATGAAAATTAATTAAGCAATACCCGTCTCTTACCACCGTTAGTGAACTGGTGCATCAAATCTGTCAAAGATGTCCATGGTACATGAATCTTGTGGTGAAACGAAACTGACACTACAGAGGACACATTGTTTCACGGAACTGAAGAAGAATGTCTTGTAAGTCCGAATACTAACGTTCCGTGCAAAACTGAATCAGGACGCCTCCTAATTCATTAACTAAATCTGCAGATTTCATTCTTCTATATTCTATTCATTCTATAGAATCCTGTTCCATTCCTCATGTGAAGCATCAGTCAAATCATTGAGAGTGTGGACAGGTGGCTCTCTGTCGAAAACGACGGACTAAAATGTCCGTCTGATGCCCACTGGGATCTGGAGGCATGTTTGCCCATGGGATGGTCTCAACGGCATTCTGTTGCACGAACTGGGAGACAGCACGTGTTCTGTGAAGCTTGGAATTATCATTATAAAGATAGGTTTTGTGGAGAGAGGATGGTTATCAAAATGTGGGACAACAACCCTCTCAAAGATCCTGCTGACACCGAGGTCAGTTAAGGCTACCACGAGAGGTAATGACGTCCATCTCGCAACCCAAGGAAATGATGCCCACACCATGTTTCACGTTCCCCAAAAGGGACCCTGGATATTGTGAGGAACGGAAGTTGTCTGCTGTCTCCACACACGTGTTCAGCCATCCATCATATACAATGAGAAACTTATCGGAACTCATCATGTAATGTTCAAGCGATTACATCACGCAAGGAGTGCTGCTTTGTGAGACAGTTTCATCCGCTGGGTCTTCTTCTTGCCCTGTATCCTGCTGTTTTCTGCCGACTCCTGACGGTCCTGTTGAAAATGGGTCTCCTTAGAGACCACTGTTGTCTTCACGATGTACTTCAGTGCTTAACAAGACTCTGTCCTCTCTTTCTTTGGTCTGACAGGGTCTGTCATGACTTAGAAGATCTTTAACATCATTGGTAGTTCTGTGTTTGTTCTGTGTTGAGTCTTGAAATGATGTAAGGGTACGCCCACTTTGATTTCCAGTTTGCCTGACTGACATTCCTACATTTCTCATGCCAGTCATTTGCCATCTTGTAACCTCTGGCAATTTACAACGTGTCATGACAATTATTGAATCTCCCAAAATATTCATGCCACACAGTAACATGCAAAATGTTAATTCGAAAATCATTCAGAAACCATACAGAAATGTCTGTTTTTCATTTCACAGAATAATAGGTCTTATGAATTAGATGCTGCGTTTTTATTTCCATGTGTATATTAACTGAAATGTGTGTATGCGATTTACGGTTTTAACGAACTAGATTTAGTGGTTCTTCCGAGTTCACCATGCTCGCAGTTTACATCAGTCGAACATGAAGACGATTGGGAAAGGGAAAAGTGTAAATTTTACAACGAGTATGGGTACGTGAGGGAGTGTAGTTTTACGCCGCTTTCAGCAATATTCCAGCTATAAGGCGCGGGCCTCAGATAATCGGGTCTGTACCAGACAATCCAGTGATCAACAGCATGAGCATCGATCTCCGCAAATGGGAACTGATGACTTCCAAGCCAGCGAACCTGACCACCCGATACCGTCAGTCGTCTCTCGCGACAATCACGGGTTGATGAAGGCCAGTATTCTAAACCAGGGTCCCGTTTCACAAAACTCTCGTAAGCCTAAGATCTCGTAACTTTTCTCGTAGCATCCGTAGCTCCTATGTTACAGTATAGGAGGTACAATGGCTACGAGAAAACTTACGAGATCTTAGGCTACGAGAGTTTTGTGAAACGGGGCCCTGATCTTCAAGGATCGAATATGGGTAAGAAGAATGAATGAATTTATGATGATCGCATGTTTCAGCATTTACAGTTTATTTGACAAGTATGTCGGTAACGATATAAATATCGTGAATGTCTATAGAGCTGGAGTGCCATTCTCTCCCCGACCACTCATACAAATACTCATAGAAGTAATAGGCATCCTGTCCGAACGTTTGCTTTGGAGACAGAGCCTGTGCAGCTATTGGCGACGCCATTCCTGCACAAGGACGTTTTAAAACCACATCGTAGTGCTTGAAACAAAATGAAGGTAACATTTTGGTACGTTTGTGAGAATTTGTGAGGATATGGCTGACTGAAGCGTTTCGTGTTTCCTTTCAGTCAGTCCATTCGCAAAGCGATGGATTCTGGCCTATGTGTCCTTCTTTGGCTTCATGTTCTTGTACGCCACTCGCGTCAACATCAGCGTGGCCATCATCTGCATGGTGCGGTCGGCGACGTCAAACTTCACATCCGATGACAACAGCACTGGACTCAATGTGACGTCGAGTTCGGAAACCATAGTGGATGAAGCGTGTGGGATACTGGAACAAGCAGTCTCCACGACACAGGTAAACATTATCAGAGCTCCAAGCCAGAACGGCTGGACGCACTGTTGTAACGCTGGAGTGTAGTGTTCGATTGTATGGCTGCGACTGTGTTTGATGTTATTGCTATTTTTAAAGGTAGTGGTGCTTTTGTACCAAATGTATTTCCGTCCTATGCTGTCATGAACATATAAAGAAAGAGACTTATGAGGATTGATGTATTAATTTTATAGAAATCCAGCCTCAGATGTCGGGACTAAGGGCAGATGATCCACAATATATTAATTTCAGTCGACATATGTCATCCTACTGCTTATCAAACGCTCAACCAATAATTTTCAGGCTGGGCATTTTCCTTTCCATTTCCATGCCATATTATGTTATATGCAATTGGGGGGCAACACTTCCACGGTGCTGGATCTAATTTTTCAAACTGATTTAAGATTAAGTTCGTCAGGGTGCCGTCAACTTGGTGAACAGCAAAGGGGAACGAAGCTGTACACAAAGAAGGTCAAGATAAACGTTTTAACTAGACGTTGACGGATGGAACTGCTTTTGCTCAAAATAAAGCCAAAACGGTATTGTCAAGATAGCCCTGGCAAACAAATACAGATGCTCTTTCTCCTGGCAGACTGCTTACTCTTGAAAGAAAGAGGGCCTGTGACCTCCGTATTACGGCATAGACCGTGCGTTGAAATAGAGACATGTTCAGATTGGTTTTATAACATTTTCGATCACAGTTTAATTGTTTTAAAGTTTGTTTTTGCAGCTGTATCTGTCAGCATATGAATGCAGATAAAAAAACCTTCACTGACATATAAGATGAGAAAAAAAACTCGACAAAATCGCTTGAGAGTTATGTATCTCTTTAAAAAATTACGTCTTTTTACAATTTTCTATTTGATCAAGACTACTGTACATGATTGATACTGGCGGTGATTGTGTTCTAGAGAGGTGAGTTTGACTGGGACAAGCCCACCAGGTCGCGTATTCTCGCTATGTATTTCTACGGCTACATCTTCACACAAATACCTGGAGGGTGGCTGGCAGGACGCTACGGGGCACGGCGGGTGTGGGGCCTCGGGATGTTCGTCAACGGACTTGGGACCATTCTCACCCCTGTCAGTGCTCGTCTGAATCTGTATGTTTTATATGCAGTGAGATTCATCATAGGATTTGCAGCGGTGAGTTTCAATGTCCTCATTTCACATATCGGACATGTTGGAGATAAGCGTCTGAAATTGAATTAATTCAGCGAAAATATTTTTCTTCATAATCATAATAATAACATATGTAATTATCAATGGATCCTTTCCAAAAGAAGATTCCATTGTCCATACAATGCTTGATACATTCACTGAGGGACTGAATGTTGCTACCCACGAACACCTTTTATGCGAAGTCGCATGCAGCCCTTTGAAGTATTGAAAGACACTGCTGGACAACCTCCGATAGACGTGAAAGGAAACTTGACCATTGGGCAGGTGAACCCATCCTTCTTGTCCACAAGTCTTGTGGATAGGTTATGTCACCCCACGTGCTGTTTGTGTTTTGTTTGTTTTGCCCTCAAGGTGTGTAACGGCGTCAAATAATCTGTGGCCCGTTTCACAAAGCCCTCCTACCGGTCCGACCTCGTAAAGCAGGTCGTAGACCACCTCTTACTTTTTTACCCCGTTTCACAAAGACCTCGTACATTTACACTGTGTTGCAAACAGCCCAAAATTCAGGACCCCGACTGACCTGTCGTAAATGCTTTAGGAGGTCGTAAACACTACTAGTACAAAGATGGCGTCAACGACTATGGTACAGCAAGTGATTAAAACACGCTAACTAATAAGGCCTGAGAAATTTTGAGATAATGACTCACAGCATTATTTGGTGTACAGTATGATTTCAAATGCGAAAATGTGATAATTACTATGATTATTTCATTTAAAAATAACATGCTAACGATCACTGATATGAGTTTTTCATGTTATTACCAATGATAAATCTGAAACGCAGCCGATGAACCTAGAACCGGTTGGGCTGCTTTTGAAACCTCGAAACTTGGAAACTTCGAATCTATACTCACACCAACGCCCAAGTGCGCTTTCCGCCATTTTGGATTGTGTTTACAAAATCTCATTTCGAGAAGGCCGGTATTGAGACGCCTATTGCATCACGAATATTCCGTAATCAACTGTGACAAATGCATCAATAAATTACCGATACACGTTAACATGATATTACACCTGGTCTTTGCCACCATTACCAACAGTCTAGATAAAATAAAACGAAACATACTGGGGGTGAAAACAAACAAAGACTGCGTCTGAAACGTAAACAAAAATTCCTACTTTACATTGATTGTGCAGCACTTTATAAACAAATTCCGACATCCACAACCGGCTCTCCATTTCTTTGAATGGCTCAATACCTGTATGCATAGAAAGAGTATCATAGCAGGAAAGAGGAAACTAATAACAGATACAATTCAAAGATTTGATACTTCATAAGTAATTGTCAAAGTTTCCGTGTAGCGTGACGCCATAACTGAAGCAAAATCACGCAGAACAACGGTAATTATCAGATGAGTGTTTCTGGCTTCTTCTCTTACTTACAATAAAAATGATGAAAACATATAACAACACACAGATAGTCAGAGTCATTCTGATTACTTACATATCGTATTTATGCTCAAACGATCCCTGAATCGAGGGAAGAGTCCTCGCAAAATCCTGTGTACCCTTGTCAGCGAAGCTGCCATTTTGTAAGAAATCGGTCATCGGCTGTGATGTCATATGTCAACATTGTTGTACATATTAGGCCATTTCTTTGAGGTCAAGGTCGGATGGACAAGCGTGGACAACATTTTTAATTGACTGAATAAAAGTTACGAAAGAAGTTGACTCATTTAGTGTAACGGACCATGGTTAAAGCTTTACACAAGATTAGTGTTAGTAGATCAAACGTAGACATAACGGCAACATGGTTAATGGACAGCGATTAATTCAAACCTTATAGGTAAACACTGCAAATATTAATGGAACTGATTTATACATTTTATCTTGTAATTTTCAATGGAATTTAATGAGAGAATAAAATTATTACGATAAGATAATCTGTGCTATCAGTTAAAAACATGACATTTCCATTGGTATTGAAACAGTGTTTCTATTTTGAAATACTACGGGAATAACAAGATACGCAGGTGCCTGTTTGGTCTCGCTGTATGCGTTGCTATGCAACAAAGTACCTCTTACACGATGTGCGACATGTATATAGGACCCCGTGGTACGACGTGGACACGACGTCTTTGTGAAGCGGTCGTAAAGGAGGTCGGACGAGGGTCGTAAACAAGGTCGTATGGCCTACGACCTCCTAAATTTAGGAGTCTTTTGTGAAACGCAGCCCTGGTCTGGACCACACAATCCAGTGAATAATAATATGATCAACGCCCCAGACCATTTGGGTACACAAGCAACCAATCACAACCCTATCCGATTCGATAGAGTTACTCGGGACCTCTCCTAATGGATTCCAAGCTTCTGTAAAAATGGTGGAACCGTTCAATAGATGCATTTGCAAGACCATATCAACTATTTCAACATAATTGTATTTAATGAACCTAATGAAATTATAAGGCAGAATATTATTTTTGGATATCACAGGGCGTGTCATTTCCGGCTACGCATTCACTATGGGGGAGATGGGCGCCTCCACTCGAGAGAAGTAAACTGATGTCGGTTTGTTATGCAGGTAACGTAAAGTGAAGTAACGTAACAAATATAACACTTGATGTGGCTTTGGTTGAGGTTTGAGTCCTACACCCTCAAAAGAACTAGAATATGGACTTTTCTGAAAAAGTGTAGTACAAACTCTACCGCCACTTTTATTATTATTTATATTTTACATATATACCTGTGTGTTATTTTGTTTCATCGTAATTCTGTTGATGAGAAAAATGCCTAAATACGTCATTCTCCTATATATATCCTGAGAAAAGAATGTTCAAAGGGTAATAGACGTATTAACCGCCGCATTATGATAATGTACACACACACATTAACAAACAAAATCAGATGGTACAAATGGACCCACAACATGCGTGAGGATTGCGGACAAGTGGGTATTTAACTTGACACTAATTAGTTCCTGTAGAATACTGACCTTATCATCTTCCGTCATCTGCAGGACCTCACGTGGGCACCATCGTTGCATTCGCACTGTCTGGGTACCTCTGTGCCAACGGGTTTGACAACGGCTGGGGATCTATATTCTACGTGTTTGGTTTGTATGCCTCCTGTATGCCTCTTGAATATTGTTTTCAATTAAAACACGTCTTACATTTGTTGTTGATGTTGTTATTTGGTATAGTGTTTAATTGGGTTTTAACTGACAGCCTCAGCATGAATAATAATAATCACCATCATCATCATTATCTTTGCTTAGTCACTAATACTGGTTAGTATATGTACTAATATATTTGCTCATTCCACACGTGCATATGTACTATCCAGTATTACTTTAATGAGCACATCATTAAGAACGTCCATTCAGATCTAATTCATTGGTGTTATTGGGTAGAACAACTGGTATATCCACTTAGACATGGTTGTAGTGTAGTGTATGTTGAAATTATCACACGATAGGAGGGTACTTTGATAATCCAGAAATACAGTTCGCAAGGGTCCCCTAAAGTTAACGATCTTAATTTAGAGCAAAACGGTACTTTATTACACAATTCATACGTGTAGAGCGAACTATATTTCTCTTCTAAAATGCCAAATATGAGACACGCAGGAATTATTCAATTCAGAAAACAAAGAGAAAAATTACATTGACGTTGACGTAAATGAACAATCCTCGTTCAGGGATCGAGGCGGAGGGCTCGTCCAGTGATTGGCCTGCCCCCTACGTAGACGTACTTTGCCGTGAATACAAATGATAAACTTCTTGATAAAGAACTATTCGGCGCCTTAGACGTTATAGCGAGGCATCTCAGAACCGGGGATATTGCGGTTTTACATACATGCGTACTTATAGATACCACTCTTTGCTGCAGGTGCTGGAAACTTGGTCTGGTTTGGCCTGTGGATGTTGCTGTCAGCTGACAATCCCCGCAAACATAAATTCATATCTGAGAAGGAGATTGCTTACATCGAGAAGAAGATAGGCTACAAGACGAACGTTAAGGTAATATGCAGGCTGTGAGGTAGTGAGTTTAGTTGGGGACACCTTAAATGACACATTGTACCCATGTTGGGAGTTGAACCCGGGTCTTTAGAGTGACAAGCTGACGCTTTAAGCACTAGGCTACCTCACTGCCCGGCTCGATGTTAAACAATTTATAATCATGTGACAATGAGGCAACTGCGGTCTGATAATAGAGACGTTGAATTCAGTACGTTTCAAGAAACTCACTCATTAGCACAGTCTGATGAATGTTTCAGAGAGTGAACTAAAGTCTATCACACAACACACAGAGATAATTTTTTGGTCTCATTTGCTAAAAGGCACCGGCCCTAAAATGTTCTGCATTATGATGAAATGTGTTACGTCAATCACCAACATAAATGAAGGGTATAAATAGGAAGTGACTCTCCAGTAATGCTTGGCGTTGACTTTACCATAAATTATTATGTGATAAGGAACAAGTATTTCCACACTGTATTTCAGACTCGATCGACACCATGGTTGGCTATGGCCAAGTCCGGACCTCTCTGGGCCATCATCCTGGCTCATATGTGCAACAACTGGACCAATTATACTCTCATCACTGTCCTTCCTACTTTCATGAAGGAAGTCCTCAAGTTTGACATCCGCCAGGTTTGTTCATATGTAGAGTATGGACTCGCATTCAACACATCCACTAGCTTACAGAGTGAGACATTTGTACCTCGAGCCTTTTCGGCAGCTCCTCCAACAATAGATTACTGGTTTGGTTTCATAAAGCTATCGGAGCGCTATGCCTGTCGAACCTTGCATACTGTAACATAGGCATTCGATAGTCGTAGCGCTATAGTAGCTTTGTGAAACGGGACCCAGAGCCCAGATTTTCGAATTTTAAGTTAATAATAAGTCAATGTTAATGTACGGCACGTATGACTATGACCTAATGTACGGCATGTATGACTATGACCTAATGTACGGCACGTATGACAGGACCTAATGTACGGCACGTATGACTATGACCTAATGTACAGCACGTATGACTATGACCTAATGTACGGCATGTATGACAGGACCTAATGTACGGCACGTATGACTATGACCTAATGTACGGCACGTATGACAGGACCTAATTTACGGCACGTATGACTATGACTTAATGTACAGCACGTATGACTATGACCTAATGTACGGCACGTATGACAGGACCTAATGTACAGCACGTATGACAGGACCTAGTTTCTCGGAGCTCCCCTAGAGTTAAGATAGTCGTACGTGCCGTACATTAACATTAACTTACGACTATCATAGCTCTTTGAACGCTTCGAAAAACTTGTCCCTGGCGATCAAGTCTGGAGTAGCCTTGTGGTTAAAGCGTTCAATGAGGTTCAATTCTCTACATGGATATCATGTGTGAGGCCCAGTTCTGAAGTCTCCGCCGTGATATCGTTGGAACGTTGCTAAAACAAACTAAGCTGACTCGCTCAAGCAAGTCCAATAATCTTCCATGCGACGTTTCCCCCATTTCAGTTCAAACATAGGGTGCTGCATTCATTCACGGTGTCTGTTTGTGACTGTCTAGTAACTGACGAGGGGGAGGCGGCAGTGTATGTAAACATAGTAAAGACAAAGCCCAATGGGTTTTCCATCACTACGCGCTATTAAATGTGAAATAGCATTCCCAACACAAACTGAACAATGCTGAATTTCTGAGGCTCTTTCTGATCACTTATTCCTGGTTTTGGTCCCGCAATGTGCTTCATGTTTTCGGAGTTACAAGAACGTGGATATCCGGGTAAAAACTGGTCTCCCGCAACACATATTTGTCGCAAGAGGCAATCAACGGGACTGACTGGTTCGGATCGATGATACCCCACGTGTCATTGTAACCTGATTGCCGAGACTGACTGCTTTCTGTTAATCACTGGATGATCTGATCCAGAGCCTCAGACAGCAATATCCCTCCTGAAATAGTTGATTCTGGCCCACGGATACCAGAATTCCCACAATCACCTTGCGAAATATATGACCCTAATTTATGAATATGTCAAATCTATTTTGCAGATTGCCACTTAATACCACATGCCCTCGTGTTTAAATTATTTTAAAAACTTTGAGATGATCCCCCACTTGAAACGATTCACAGTACACTATATTTACTAAATATATGTTTCAAGTTTCAAGTTGCAAGTCGGGTGGTCATCTCAATATTTTTATATTTTTAAAAAAAAAAATCTTTAGTCCTCGCAATGACACGAAGGCCTGTGCAAAACACATCCAATAAATGCACATGTATGTTACAGAACGGAGTGATATCCTCGCTGCCCTATGTCTGTCATTCTGTGGCGGCAGTGCTAGCTGGTCAGTTGGCTGACTTCGTGAGAGCCAAAACCACACTCGGCACCACAAAGGTCAGGAAGATCTGGCAAAACGCAGGTATATCTATATGCTTAACACACTGGCATGAAGAGCACAGCGTTCAGAGAAACACAAGCGCGAAATGCAGTTGTGATCATCCCTTTTCATGTATAGCTGAAATATCACAGTGGTGGAGGCGATTGGTTTTCCTCATTGCCCAACAGATTGGTCATCTAACTGTGTGCACAAGCAGCTTTTGTTTTAGAAGCAGATCACGGTAATGTGATGACGTGTTAATCCAAATTAGATTAACATTGTCCAAATCGTGGCGGAAAATATATTTTAGGATGTAATGAACTGCTTTTCAACTACATTTTACCCCGACATTTTACGGTAACGACAAACGACGTATCGTGGTGACGTTGCTCGCTGACGACGTTGTATCCTGATGGCGTAGTTCCATAAAGGGCGTTGAAGACCTTCATCTCGCCGGGTTTTTACCCACATCTTTCAAAGCATTGGTTTCTTAGGTTTCTTGTGCAGAGCCTCCCCTTGGCGCGGTGTGGGACACACATTTCTTGTGTGAACCATAGTGATATTGCTGCAAAATGGCTAAAAGCGGAGTAAAACCAAATTCACCCACTCTTGCGCAGAGCTCTAGTAGTTTCATATTCTCATACTTAGCGTAGAGGGTGATGTAGCATGATAGCTTGCAGAACCCTCAGTTTGTCAGCACTGCTCCAAGGAATGGAGGGACTGTGGGGTAGCCTACAACTTAAAGCGCCAAAGACCCGGGGTTCGATTCCCCACATGTATACACTGTGTGAACCCCATTTCTAGTGTCCATCGCCGTGATATTGCTGAAATATTGCTGTAAAGAGTCATAATACCAAAGTCACTCACTCACTCACTTCTAAAACTTTTGTTGAACCTAGATCTTGCTTGCATTAATTTACAACTTGATTGATAATTTGAAAAAAACTGAAAATTTATTCTGAGCGACTTCATACACAATCCCATCGCTTCTGTTTCAGCATTCCTGTCGGTTGCGGTTTTCCTAGTAGCAACAGGCTTTGTAAAGTGCGAAAACAGGATGGTCGCAGTCGTGTTCCTGTGTGCCGCTGTCGGGTGTATGGGGATCAGCAAAGGAGCGTATCTCGTGAACCACGTCGACATAGCCCCCAAGTACGTCACACTCACATTAAACGGACTAAATCGATCTCAAGTTCATGGGAAGTTGTAAACACTGTCCTTGGCTAATCAACGTTATACATCCACTTTCCTCTTTTTAATCGATGTCACATGAAGTGTTAAAAAAGATCACGCTCCCAAGCCATTTTCAAGACAAATTTAAGTGACAACGCCAGAGAAAAATCTGTTTGGAATAGCTGCAGAAACGGATTCCATAAAGCACTGATTGAATGAATGGGTATGATTTAACGCCGCATTCAGCAATAGTTTCCAGCTATATGTCGGCGGTCCGTGAATAATTGAGTCTTGACCAATAAATGTAATGATTGAGAGCTTTAGCATCACTCTTCGCAATTGGTATACGATTACCAACCAGTCAACGAGCCTGACCACTCGATCCCGTTAGTCGCCTGTTACGATTACTATAGAGAAATTCTAACACGAGTTTCACGAGTCTTTTTGACTTAACTCAGAAGTAAATATTTACCTACATGACTTTAAGAAGCTTTTACCTTGCAGAAATCCTACTACCCAATTTCACATTGCCTTACATATGTATAATTACATTTCTGTCCATACTCTATACTGACATATACATGTAATTCCTTCGTATTGATTGATTGACTGACTGACTGACTGACTGACTGACTGACTGACTGGCTGGCTGGCTGGCTGGCTGGCTGGCTGGCTGGCTGGCTGGCTGGCTGGCTGGCTGGCTGGCTGGCTGGCTGGCTGATTGATTGATTGATTGATTGATTGATTGTTTGAATGATTGATTATACGAGCATATTTTCTCAAAAAAGGAGCAAATCAATACTGTAGCAGTTCTTATGTAAACAAATATCCATGACTACACAAATGCACAAAGTGATCTTTCGTCTATGAGCAAACCTGGTTGTGACTTGCAGATATTCTGGTGTACTATTTGGAATAACCAACACGGTGGCTACTGTGCCTGGAATGATTGCCCCTCTGGTTGCTGGGGCTCTCACGCCTAACGTAAGTATTTGCTTACTTATATATCATGAGTGAGTGAGTGAGTTTAGTTTTACGCCGCACTCAGCAATATTCCAGCTATATGACAGCGGTCTGTAAATAATCGAGTCTGGACCAGACAATTCAGTGATCCACAACATGAGCATCGATCTGCGCAATTGGGAACCGATGACATGTGCCAACCAAGTCAGCGAGTCTAACCAACCGATCCCGTTAGTCGCCTCCTACGACAAGAATAGTCGCTTTTTATGGCAAGCATGGGTTGCTAAAAGCCTATTCTACCCCAAGACATTCACAGGTTACTTATATATTATGAATGTACTTTAATGGAAGTGCTTGATGTCTAAAATGCTTGATGTCTCCGGTCCTTGTCCATAACTGCCACTTTCTGACCATTGCCCAGTGTCAGCTGTGCATAGCCTGCAACTCTTTCTCGCCATCTGCAGTTCCTGGTTCTGATGTCATTTGTGACAACGCTTGAAATATTGACATAGCTGTCTGACGTAAAAAAAGATACGTTTGGTAGCAGGAGTTGGAGACTGAAGCTGATATGATTGATGTATCGTAATGTATGGTTTCTGCATGGGGCGATGCTCATGATGTCAGTCACTGGATTGTTTACAATTATTTACAGACCGTTGTCATATAGCTGGAGTTTTTGCTGGGTGCGGCAAACGTTTAGCCATTCTTCCAGATAAATATAGCACGTCTTCACAAACTGACTGAACTTCATTTGTCAGAAAATCGTTAGTTGATCCTGGAGCCAACTATTCAAAAGACAATAAGAAAAATAAACAAAAGAAAAGAAGCACTTCTACCCTGTTATGCACAGCATTTCCATTATCAAATTTCTGGTGGGGTAGCCTAATGGTTAAAGCGGTCGCCCGTCATGCAGAAGACCCGGCTTCGATTCCCCTCATGGGTATTATGTATGACACCCATTTTTAGTGTCGCATGAAATTACTGGAATATTGCTAAGGACGACGTAAAACCATACTCATTGGCAAACTGACGCACTCACTCATTCATTCATTCATTCACTCACACTCAATATTAAGTGTGTCAGTATCTAAACCAAATATTTCAATCTTTTTCCTCAGAAAACTGCTGAGGAATGGCGCCTCGTGCTGTATATATGCGCGGGCTTTCTGGTAGCAGGTGCCCTCATCTTCACCGTCTTTGCAAGTGGGGATCTCCAGTCATGGAACGACCATGACGCCATAGAGCTTGAAGTCATCAAGGACAAGAACACACATAAATATGTCGTCATTGAAAATATCAAGGAACCAGAAGAAGAACATTAGATACGCCATCAAAGGTCTTTCTAGTGCTTCTCTGAGAATTGTTCTCATGCCTCTGACACTCTGTGCAACCAAATGTTGGTGTCCTGTGCCCTATTTTAACATAATCCGGACCGACAAAGACCTTTCCAGTCCTTCTTTGACAATTGTTCTCATGCCTCTGACACTCTGTGCAACCACATTTTGGTGTCCTAAACCCTATTTTAACATAATCCGGACCGACAAAGACCTTTCCAGTTCTTCTTTGGCAATTGCTCTTACATCAACGTCACTCTGTGAATCAAAATTTTGCTTCTGATGCAATTATTAAAATTATTCCGGGCCATCCAACACAGACAACGTAACCAAAACAAGCAATTGATGTTGCTAAAGATTTTAATATTCTGAACACACTTTAAAATAACAGCCGCCTTATAGCAGGAATATTGCTGTGTAAAACTAAACTCACTCACTTACTTTAAAATATCGTGTACGAAGACTCACTAAGTCCATAATTCCGCTTGTGTACAATATTTGTACGGCCATGGACTGGGAGGAGCAAAACACAGGAGAAATACTATCAAATGACATTCTGTATGTTTGATATCCGCTGCAGGATTGACTGGCGATCTGTCCGTGCTGATAGTGAAAAGGTTAATCATAGTAATGTTTATGCAGCATTAAAATGATGTGATATGGGCAACAGATTGTTGTAAACAGATGAACCACTCATCATGAATGTTAATGTATATCAAAATACATCTGGATGGAGGAATTAATTCGAATAATACTAACTATATTATACAGCATTTAGCCCGTACATGTTTGCATTGATATGGAAGATTCAATAAAGCGACAGGGGAAACAGAAATGGGGTTCACAATTGTACATATATGTGAAATCGAATTCGGGTTTTCTGTGTGACGAGCGAACCTTCTAGTCAGACTGTTACCCCCGGCAAATATACCACCGACGTTCTGTCTACAACATTACCTCTAATGTTCATGAAGATTTTGCAATCGAAGAAAACGACCTAGTCTAATTCTGTCAGCTCTGTACACTACTACAACGTTGTCTAATGCAGTCAGCTCTGTACACTACTACATCCTGGTTTAATTCTGTCAGCTCTATACACTACTACAACCTAGTCTAATTCTGTCAGCTCTGTACACTACTACATCCTGGTCTAATTCTGTCAGCTCTGTACACTACTACATCCTGGTCTAATTCTGTCAGCTCTGTACACTACTACATCCTGGTCTAATTCTGTCAGCTCTGTACACTACTGCAACCTAGTCTATTTCTGTCAGCTCTGTACACTACTACATCCTGGTCTAATTCTGTCAGCTCTGTACACTACTGCAACCTAGTCTATTTCTGTCAGCTCTGTACACTACTACATCCTGGTCTAATTCGGTCAGCTCTGTACACTACTACATCCTGGTCTAATTCTGTCAGCTCTGTACACTACTACAACCTAGTCTAATGCAGTCAGCTCTGTACACTACTACATCCTGGTCTAATTCGGTCAGCTCTATACACTACTACAACCTAGTCTAATTCGGTCAGCTCTATACACTACTACAACCTAGTCTAATTCGGTCAGCTCCATACACTACTACATCCTGGTCTAATTCGGTCAGCTCTATACACTACTACAACCTAGTCTAATTCTGTCAGCTCTGTACACTACTACAACCTAGTGTAATGCAGTCAGCTCCGTACACTACTACATCCTGGTCTAATTCGGTCAGCTCTATACACTACTACAACCTAGTCTAATTCTGTCAGCTCTGTACACCACTACAACCTAGTGTAATGCAGTCAGCTCCGTACACTACTACATCCTGGTCTAATTCGGTCAGCTCTATACACTACTACAACCTAGTCTAATTCGGTCAGCTCTATACACTACTACATCCTGGTCTAATTCTGTCAGCTCTATACACTACTACAACCTAGTCTAATTCTGTCAGCTCTGTACACTTCTACAACGTAGTCTAATGCAGTCAGCTCTATACACTACTACAACCTAGTCTAATTCGGTCAGCTCTGTACACTACTACATCCTGGTCTAATTCGGTCAGCTCTATACACTACTACAACCTAGTCTAATTCTGTCAGCTCTGTACACTACTACATCCTGGTCTAATTCGGTCAGATCTATACACTACAACAACCTAGTCTAATTCTGTCAGCTCTGTACACTACTACAACGTAGTCTAATGCAGTCAGCTCTATACACTACTACAACGTAGTCTAATGCAGTCAGCTTTGTACACTACTACAACCTAGTCTAATTCTGTCAGCTCTGTACACTACTACAACGTAGTCTAATTCTGTCAGCTCTGTACACTACTACAACCTAGTCTAATTCTGTCAGCTCTGTACACTACTACAACCTAGTCTAAATCTGTCAGCTTTGTACACTACTACAACCTAGTCTAAATCTGTCAGCTTTGTACACTACTACAACCTAGTCTAATTCTGTCAGCTTTGTACACTACTACAACCTAGTCTCATTCTGTCAGCTCTGTACACTATTACATCTTAGTCTTATTCTGTCAGGTCTGGAAACTACTACAGCCTAGTCTTATTCTGTTAGCTCTGTACACTACAGCCTAATCTAATTCCGTTAGCTCTGTGCACTACTACAACCTAGTCTTATTCTGTCAGCTGTGTACACTACTACAACCAAGTCTAATTCTATCAACTGTGTACACTACTATCCCAAAGAGTCGGCGGGGTAGCCTAGTGGCAAAAGAGTTCGCTCGTCACACCGAAGACCAGGGTTCGATTCACCACGGGTACAATATGTGAAGCCCATTCTGTTGTCCCCGTCCTTAATATTGCTGGAACATTTTTACAAGAACGTAAAATTTAACATCCTTAGGTATATAGTTGCATCTCTACTCAAAAACATTGAGTTGGGATAGCCTAGTCGTTAAAGCATTATGTTGTCACGCCTAATAACCGGGTTCCATTCCCCACATGGGTTCAATGTGTTGAGCCCATTTCTGGTGTCCCCTGCCTTCTTATTGCTGGAATACTGCTAAAAGCGGCATAAAACCCAACTCACTCACAGTAAGGTAAAACGGCGTTAAACATAAATTTGCATCTATATAACTGTTTCGATTGACAATGTGAATCGTCTAGCTTGATTACCCGTCCGTGATGAATTAGTCGTGTTTAATTAAACTGGAATTATCATGAGGACAAAGAGAGAAATACCATTAAGTGTCACAAGATGAACGATGCTATGTGAATCCCAACCATTACTTAGCATCAAAGCGTCCCAGCTGAAACCCCGGTTTATTCCTTAAACACCACAACAGAGAATACGGTAAAGGTGAGTAAAGCGTCCTCCTGTGATAATGCGTGAGTGAGTTTTACGCCGCACGCAACAATATTCCAGCTATATGGTATCGGTCTGTAAATAATCCATTGATCAACAACCTGAGCATCAGTCAACGCACTTTGTGTAATGTGAGTGTATGCCTTTGAATATGATGCTGAACACTGGATTGTCTGGTCTGGATTTCGTCATGTAAGTGAAATTCCGTAACGCAGCAAACAAACTTAACTCAGCTTGATGTTTGTGTATTAAATCAGAAAACACACTCGAAGTATTCTCTAAACTTTTAAGTGGTAACAGTAGCATGCTTTAGGAGTATATAGAAACCCTTTTCCAGTGACCGGTCTGCCAAATTGACGTCATGACGCCATATATGATGTCTGTAAACCGACGTTGAATCTGACGTCGTTCATCAACGGAAGGTCCAGGCTGGTTTACGGTTGTCGTAACAGAGACTGAACTGCTTATTGTCCTGTTTTGAGTCGCATGCCTTGTTCGCACCGTTCTGGCTGGATATTGGAATCTTGTCTGTATATTATGCAATGATGGGTATCAAAGAGTTAGGTAACTCGCGACCGTTTGCCCTTTTTCGGCTTTACATTGTTGTACGTGCCATGGTTTGTTTGTTTCAAATTATACTGCAAAGTACAAAAGGAACAGGTGTTATTTTACATCTGGAAAGGTGTGGAAATATCGAATGAAACATTCTCCATCATTCTGGCAATAGATTGTCCCAAGTTTCGGACGGTTTCGAGACAAGACATTTTATGTTGCGATTAAGTATGTTATACGAAACATAAGATTGTACAACATGTTGATATATTTTGTCTAATAAACACGTATTCCAGTATATGCTTTTACACAACTTCAGTTTAATTTTCATTACCCATCGAACAACACTGACGTTTGAAGTTGCGTAAGCTACCATGATGCATCTTAGATCCAACGCTACAAAAGCATATGTTTTTATAGACACTGTTGATCACTGGATTGTCTGGTCCAGACTCGATTATTTACAGACCTCCGCCATATAGCTGGAATATTGCTGAGTGCGACGTAAAACGTAACTCACTCACTCACTCACTCACTCTCCACATGGCATGTATAGTAGCATGTTTCTTTTAACGAGAAGCAATTTGCGTAAAAAGTTAACGTCAACGAATTCTATAACCTTACATTTTTTTATTTAAATAAGAAACAGGTTTCGTAGTCATATTACATAATTAGCTTAACCACCGCATCAAAGAGATATGACTGGAATTTTACTGTTAATCAACTTTTACGCAGAACGAAGTATATTTCGTTAGTGGGAGATTCGCAAGTGGATTTTACTGAGTGTTTAAAACAATTGAGTAGAAGAAATCAAAACTTGAAATATCTGTCATTATTACCGCTAAAGAAGGAAAAGCCTGTCCGATCTGCTGTACCGGTTATGACGGTATTCGGATATGTCGAAGCTGCCATCACCATATTACGAAGCACTTTCGAGGCAGTTCCGGGAAAAGTTCACGGCTAACAGACGTTTCAAGTTGAGAACATGAGCGCTCGTTATAGTATATATGCATATACTGGTGACTGAATGTGTTTGGAGTGAGGACCTGGGTTTGATCATGTGTGAATGAATCTGCATGGGGTGATCCGTGCGTGAAGGAAATTGTGCGTAAACCATTTGGGAAAGTGTCATGTCGAAAAATAGTAAAAGAATATACGATCATTTTAATGTCTGTTATGAAAGTGGGGAGCAGAACATATCAATCAATCATCGTTGTTTTATAGATATTATATTATTTGATCATATTCAGCGGAGACCATCGAGAGATACATCGGCAATAAATAGTTCGGAAATCAGTATTCATTGGTTTGTGCATGTATCTGTGAAAGACATTCTTGCCACTATTGATTGGAAATAATATGTTCAGCCAAATGAGGTGTTTTGTTAATCTGTGGTCAAAATAATGGCTCCATTTATTGTCCACGGCAAAACTAATGTCGCTATTAGAAATGCAATACAGAGGTATCATTTGCATACATTAGCATGTCAGTCTGGGATAATGCATTCGAGTGAGTGAGTGAGTTTAGTTTTACGCCGTTTTTAGCAGTATTCCAACAATGCCAAGGCGAGAGGACATCAGAATTGGTAGACTTCACACCTTGTACCCACGTGGGGAGTGGAACCCGGATCTTCGGCGTGACGAGCGATTGCTTTAACCACTACACTACCCCACCACCCCGTATTCGAATGAATGGCTACCTATCTGTAGGAAAACGTTTCTTGTAGCTTCAATACATACATAGTGAGCAATGAGACTCTTATATATATTCATAATATTTTAAGGATTACGTACTATTTGATACTGTTGGCTGATCGTTGCTTATTAATTTATACATATTTTTTTTCTTAAAAAATCGGAAGCACGTGATTTAGTACAAACGTAAAATCATATATTTTATTGTCCTCATGTTTCATTCTGTCTGCTGCGTCTCGCATATTACCAGCACCGTGGTGTGTGGGCACTGTGACTTTGGATAATCCTGCCGACTGAGGATAAAAGTTGTTCAACAACCGATCATAGTTTGAAATTGCTATTACTGATTTGTATTACAAGGGGGTATGCGCATTAAATGAAACACCGAGAACAACTAGGGCTGGTATAGGTTAACGCACGAACCGCACATCGCATTTGTTTAACTGTTCCAACTTCCATGCTTACCCCCTTGTAGTACAAATCAATATTGGCGATTTGAATCTATGATCGTGTCTTGAACAACATTTATGCTCAGTTGAATACAATTCTGAAGTTTAAATGTCCAGTGAGCAAGGGAAAATTGTGGGGATTCGCAATCTTAGTTTCACTTTATTTGATTTACCTTTTGTGTTTAAAGTGAAATTCAAAGGTATGTTTTCGATGCAAACAGACAGTAATTGTAACACTGATGTAACTGCTGGAAACGATGAAGGTCCGTTTTAGAATATTGGCTTTCAGTAACCCATGCTTGTGGAAAGAGAAGACCTACATGATCATGTGGGCAGACTCGCTGATTTGGTTGACACATGCCATCGATACCAATAGCGTAGATACATGCTCGTCATGCTGATCACAGGATTGTCTGGCTACACTACCTTTTTTTTTATTTATTGACCGCCGCAATATAGCTGGAATATTATTGAATGCGACACTGAAAAACAAATAAACAAAACGTATGACCTATCGATCTTATAATTTACATCATTAGTCTTTTACGCGTCATGGAATCTGTTCGAAACTGTGGTGTTTCGTTACTGATGAACCAGTATTAGATGAGCCACGACCTGACAAATGACCCCAATTTGCATATATGGGAACGCCCTCCAGAACATTCTCATCTAATACATGTCAAGCAGTAGTTTATGATTTGTTTATGGACGGACCTCTAACCATTTCTAGTGCCAGCATATTCTTGCGTTGTGTAAACAGCAATATTTTCTTCATGAGTTAATTACTGTCAGGAATCAATACACATAACCGTCATGTCAAATTTGTCATTTTGAAGCGTGCATAAAATTTCAAGATATCTGCCATGGTAGCTCTTCACTGTAGTTCTGCAGGCGTATAACTCTTTAATTCCTGATTCTGAAAATGTTCCCTAGATTGTGTCCTGACTGGAGCCTTTTGTTTGTTTCAGTCTTCTACGTTTTATCACGGACACCTGCCATATGCATTTAAAACATCTCTGACGTATTTACAAACTCAAAAACAGTAATGTTTCAGCGCATCTACTCTACTCAGGAATCATCAATGACTATGTCTGACCAATCGGGCGATGGTCAGCTCATGAAACAGCAGGTAGCAGGTCAAAAGGTCAAGGACGAGGACGCTGGTAAGTTCTCTTGTGTCCATCAAGTAATGTATGTTTCAAACTGAAGGTTCTTTGTGAACAGAGGAATATTACTGCTGAGTGAGTGAGTTTAGTTATACGCCGCACTCAGCAATAGTCCAGCTATTTGGCGGTGGTCTGTAAATAATCGAGTCTAGACCAGACAATCCAGCGATCAACAATATGAGCATCGATCTGCACAATTGGGAACCGATGACATGTGTCAACCAAGTCAGCGAGCTTGGCCACCCGATAGCGTTAGTCGACTCCTACAAGTATAGTCGCCTTTTATGGCCAGCATGGGTTTCTGAAGGCCTTTTCTACCCCGGGTAGACCTTCACGGGCTGTATATTACTATTAATACCCCCCCATGTATCATGAGACTCGTGAAGGACTGTATTAGAAAATACTATCATCAGCCAATGTTTTTTTTATTATTTTTTGAAGAGGTGACTATCGAGATCGGATGGTCGTTGTGTTGATTCATCCGTGTCATCGTAGATCGGTGTTCATGACATCAAACATTGGACTGTCTGGTCTATGCTCGATCAATTACAGCCCGCCTTCAAGTTGCTGGACTATTGATGTCTGTTGCGCTAATAAACAAAACGAAAACTACATATAGCGTGGAATCAGCCCTTCTTCTGGTTCGCCGTGATAAAACCACAATACTATAATCCTAAGCAGCGTGAAATGAATCGACCTTGTCCACTTCTATAACGATAGCGACCCATGAAGATCCACGGTAGAATTGGTCTTCAGTAACCCAAGCTTGTCCTAAGAGGCCACTTACGTGATCGGGTGGTCAGGCTCGCTGACTTGGCTGACACATGTTGTCGGTTCCCAGTTGAGAAGATCGATGGTCATGCTGTTGATCACTAGATTGTCTGGTCCAGGCTCGATTATTTTCAGACCGCCAACTCAATATTGTTGAGTATGGCGTAAAATGAAACTCACTCCATATCAAAAGCAGAAATTTGTTCTTCATGAACTTAAATTAGCTCTATTCAGTGTCATGGTTACCTGTGAATGGGCTTCCAGAATGTCAAAACATTTCTGAAGTTGATAAAACTGTATATATTTCACCCCTGAAATCCAGATTGATAAATAAGAACATTATGCATGCACATACCGCCCCAGAATAAACAGTTTGTGAATTAATATAAACGTTTACATGCTAAATATACATGTAAACAGACTATTGTTTTTCGCGATACTAAAAGGGAGAGCCGCTTGATTCACATGCATAGTGTATAAACCGTGCTGATGAACAGTAGGAAACGGACGTCCTGATTATGTAATGCAAGAAACGATCCCTCTTCATGTGTTGACAAAAGCGAATGGATACCGCATGTGTTGCTCAAAGAATGGACGCTATTTGAAGCAGGGTATATGTTGGACGGAATTTTCGGTGAAGTGGTGAGTGCTGTGTTACCGACAATATGGAGAGATATTAGGGAATACAACAAAGTGTATATAGAACATCAGGTTTCACATGGACATCACGTGCAGATCAAGAAAATTGTAATGCTCTCTTTCCTCCTGAAGTTGTGGCCCAGTGTGATGAGTGAGTCAGTCAGTTTAGTTGTACGCCGCCTTCAACAATATTCCAGCTATATGGCGGCGGTCTTTAAATAATCGAGTCTGGACCAGACAATCCAGTGACCAACAGCATGATCATAATCAGAACATCACATCACTGAATTTTGTGCAGAATATTTTTCCTTGAAAAAAAAATATTTGTTTAACTAACCATCATGAAATTATTGAGACAGTTCACTATTTGTTACGAGGGAGGAGTGCAGAAAAAGGGACAGCCATGTGTGCGAGAAAGCATAGTTGATAATGATAGATTGTTAAACAAGCTTTTTATTATTTGGACAAAAATTCTGCAAAAACCTGAGAGAGTTGAAGTGATCTTTTGATTATGATCAGCGTTTCATTGGCTATGCTATGGTTATTAGTTTTCGAGTGACATTGCAATTCATCGGTCCGCTTTTGAGCCAAACGGACTATACACATATGCCCTACGACTCTAGAGAAAAGTATTTTTCCGAATAGTTCTGTAAACCTCCTTACTTAATCATTACACGCCGAAGACCCGGGTTCGAATCCCCACATGGGTACAATGTGTGAGGCCCATTTTCTGGTGTGCCCCGCCGTGATATTGCTGGAATATTGCTAAAAGCGGCGTAAAACCAAACTCACTCACTCACTCACTTACTCCTTCAGACTTTAAGACGTTTTCATTATAAATCCTCTTAGGGATTGGCAAAATGTCCTCTTATTTTTGGGAAACAGTTTTTTCTCATCGCCCGACCAACTGCAGTTTGGTCATCGACACAACGTGGTTTTCTGCAATCCATGCTTGTCGTAATAGGCAACTAACACTATCGGCGACTAACACTATAGGCGACTAACACTATCGGTTGGTTGGTTGGTTTGTTGACACGTCGTCGTATGTCAGTTGTGTAGATCGATGCTCATGCTGTTGATCACCGGTCGATTATTTACAGACCGCCGCCGTCAATCTGGAATATCCGTCCGAACCCAACAGTGCACCTTAATGTCTACACAGCCACTACTAAATATGTTTGTCCTGGAGGGTATCTTTATACTATTGACAATAATATGGTCTTGATCGCAGTCGTAAGATGCGTCTAATTTGATCCGGTGGTCAGACTTGGTTGACACATGTCATTGTATACCAGCTTCATAAACCGATGCTCATGCTGTTAATCCCTGGATTTCCGTGCTAGACTCCTTCATTTACAGACCGTCACCTTATGGGTGGACTATTGCGATGTGCGAGGTTTCACAAACACACAAAAGCACCTGATCAGACTATTGGTTGTGATATACAGAAACGGTATGACATAGAGTACATTGATATTGCACTGAGTCGACGCAATCTTGATTGTTCACCGGGATATATATTTCCTTGCAGTCAGCCCATTCGCCAGACGATGGATTCTGGCTTACGTGTCCTTCTTCGGTTTCGTTTTCGTTTACGCCACTCGCGTCAACATCAGCGTGGCCATCATCTGCATGGTGCGGTCGGCGACGTCGAACTTCACATCAGATGACAACAGCTCTGGACTCAACGTGACGTCGACGTCGGGGTCTCTTGATGTTCTTGATGATGCATGTGGCATTTTGGAACAAGCTATCTCAACAACTACTCAGGTAATCAATTATCATATCTTTATGACACAATGGCAAGTACAATATCTGTACTTCACTGATATTTGCTGATATTTCACGGAAGCGAGTGTTGTATTCTGTTTATTGCTCGCCAACATAAATTGACAGAAACTGCCGCGAAATTCCCTACAGTGTGAGGACTCTCAGCTTTCCGTGAGTCAAGCAAGGTCCAGTAAAATTGCGACATTGGCATTAGCATTGTGACGTCACAACTTTGAACCATTTTGGCGTCATACGTCAAGCGGTATTACACTAGTTCAGTATTGCCGTACAAATATTACACTGCAGTATCTTCAACGGGTGAGTAATATTATGGTCATTCTGGCTATTCATATTTACAGACTACGATTAATAAATAACTGCAGTAAAGAGCCAGTTATGCTCACACCCATGTCCCGTTTGATCCCAGCAGATCGAGCAGGAAGCCTTCTGTTTCACTTTTCGGGCCAGCCATCTGTATCAACACACAACTCATTCATTGCGTCCATCATGAATTTCAATCATGTGTGCATATTGAATATATGCCACGAAGAGTCCACTTTAACCAAATGTAAATAATACAAATAATAATTGGTCATTTATACAGCGCCTAGTATCTATCTGTCTAGTGGCGTACTGGACGCTGTAATCAGAATTTGATTATTACCCCGGATAACACAAGCTGACTGCTAGCTAGTCTCATGACTTTATCCAACATGATAACCATTTTCTGCTAGGTGAACAGAGGCAATTTTGAACAAACCACCTGCCTAAGGTGAGGCCACATATATTACATGTGTTTCGTTGTGGGGCAGGACTGAAGTCCTAGAAACTCACGGGTGTTCAGCTGTCAAAAACGGTCACCCACTCAAGAGCTCTTAGCGCCCAACTTTGCTTAACTTCAACAGCTTCGTGACCTTACTCCTTACTAATGCGAGGGTGGTGACATAACTTGACTGATATGATTCATCGTGTGGAGGTATCAGTATTCTGAATGTCGTGTTTCATCCAAGAATATCAAAGGACAGGCACGCCGTCTCAACTACATATTTTCACCATTTAAGCCTACTTTTGAATGTTTTTCTTTAACGTGCCCTCCCCTCTCATCTGTTTTTACAGGTTGGTCAGATAATGTTACAAAAGTGTAAACTGACAACGGAGTTAAGACCAAACTTTCTGAAAACCTCTAGCCCATTTTAAACAACAAAATCCATGAGTAAATTTTGTCAGCTTTAAAGATATCAGGTCATACCTGTAGGTACTATGTCCAGAATAATGCACATAAGATATCACTCATTTATTTGCCAGAAGTAGTTGCATCATACGTCTTCGATATCTTTCTGAATAATGAATTCCTTGTTATATAAACAAGGACCTGTGAAGGTGCCGGGGTAGAAAAGGCCAGCAACCCATGCTTGCCATAAAAGGCGACTATGCTTGTCGTAAGAGGCGACTAACGGGATCGGGTTGTCAGGCTCGCTGACTTGGTTGACACATATAATCGGTTCCCAATTGCGCAGATCGATGCTCATGTTATTGGTCGCTGGATTGTCTGGTCCAGACTCGATTATTTACAGACCGATGCCATATAGCTGGAATGTTGCTGAGTGCGGCGTGAAACTAAACTCACTCACTTATATAAACAAGAGTGACACTGTGCAAATGAGATTGTTGAACACCCAAAAAATGTTAAATACATGTAAATTTTCCGTACTAAATTATTGAATTATTTTCTAAGGTTACTCGTAAGCCCCTTAGAATGCCACAGAGTAGTCCCCAAATACTGCAAAAGATCAGTACATGCTGTACGTCGTGTATAGGTACAGTTGCCCCGACTTTCAGTGAATTCTCACACAGGTTCTTTACACAAAATACCAGGATCATATTTACCTTACCGGTAATTGTGTTCCAGAGAGGAGAGTTTGACTGGAACAAGCCCACCAGGTCGCGTATTCTGGCTATGTATTTCTACGGCTACATCTTCACACAAATACCTGGAGGGTGGCTGGCAGGACGCTACGGGGCACGGCGGGTGTGGGGACTCGGGATGTTCGTCAACGGACTTGGGACCATTCTCACCCCTGTCAGTGCTCGTCTGAATCTGTATGTTTTGTATGCAGTGAGATTCATCATGGGATTTGCAGCGGTGAGTTTCAACAAATCAAACTTGTACTAAAATACTAGATGTTGGCAAATAGATTGCGCCTTTGTCACAAACACGTGTAAAGGCAAGACAATTTACAAACAATAATTGGCAACATGTGCACGCAATAATTAGGATATGCATCTAACATCACTAGTGTTAGTGATCTGACAAATTTCCAAATGTTCTCCACGTTTTACATGTGGTAAGTTTTATCAGGGCCTGAGTACAATAGATCTGGGGCCCGTTTCACAAAACGCTTGTAGCCTAAGATCTCGTAAGTTTTCTCGTAGCCATTGTACCTCCTATACTGTAACACAGGAGCTATGGATGCTACGAGAAAAGTTACGAGATCTTAGGCTTACGGGAGTTTCGTGAAACGGGGCCCTGATCAAACAGCATCTAATGACACTAATATACGACGAACTATCTTCGCGTGATGTCGTGATTGTACTTCGAAAGTTAAAGAATAGAAATTCCTGAGCTTCCTGGACATGGCTCAACGTACTTAGACAATTCTCAATGTCATACAACCCTTGAAATGCTGGTTGTTTCCTGAAAACTCTGTATCCGTCTTTCAGAATTGACCACTCTGCGCGCACCTGTTTTATTTGCTTGGTTTCGATGTTAGGGGCGGTCGGGTAGCCTAGTGGTTAAAACGTTCGCTCAACACACATTAGACCTGGGTTCGATTACCCACGTGGGTACAATGTGTGAGCCCATTTCTGGTTTCCCCGCCTTGTTATTGCTGGAATATTGTTAAAAGCTTCGTAAAACCTTATTCACTCACTCACTCACTCACTCTTGGCCCGATTCCATTTTAGATCATACAACTAATAGATCGAAGATCACCCGATTTCTTCGTGCTCACTGTTCCTTCTCGGATCCACCGTTCTGGTTCCGATCGCTAGTGACGAAGTAAATGCGTTTAAATGCAGTTGTGGTATTTTATACACTTTTTCTATTCAACTTGCTTTTTATATACAATCTGATGAATTGATTTTATTTTTTTCGCAAAGGATGCTTATCTTTATTTTTGGATGTCTCAGGGCGTGTCATTTCCTGCTACACATTCACTATGGGGGAGATGGGCGCCTCCCCTCGAGAGAAGCAAACTCATGTCGGTTTGTTATGCAGGTAACGCAACGCAACGTAGAGTAATGCACACATATCACCTGACCCTGAAAGACGTGACTAAAACAGACTGCTTTTAGTTTCTTTGCATGTACACTGCCTGAAGTGCAGGATAAACATCTCCCCTAATGAACCCCCACCCCACTCCCCAAATAGGAAGGTACTTCACATTTTAACTGAGTTGTGATGAAACACAATCCGAGAGATACAGACATATGAATATTCATTGGGAAACTCATATGACAATGCCCGTATCACCTGCAGGATCTCACGTGGGCACTATCATCGCATTCGCACTGTCTGGGTACCTCTGTGCCAACGGGTTTGACAACGGCTGGGGATCCATATTCTACGTCTTTGGTTTGTATAGTTTTGCCTACTCAGTAGTTAAAGCAAATTATGTTTTAAGACAACAGCTACAACTAGATGTGATGTTGATAATGCTACATGGTATGATACTGGCAGTGAATTCTTTATATTTGACAATGACAATTTGAAAACTGCTTAAAATTATTGTCAGTCATTACCATCACCATACATATGAATCGTCGTCGATGTTGTCATCACCCGTGATGATCCTATTTAGAACTGATCTTTAGTAACCCATGTTTGTCACAACAGGTAACGGGATCAGGTAAGGATCGCTGACGTGGTTGACACATGTCATCGTATCCCAGTGACGTCGGTCGATGTCCATGCTGTCGAATACTGGATTGTCTGGTCCAGACTCAGTAATTTACAAATTGCCAGCATATAGCTGGAATATTGCTGAGTGCGACGTAAAACTATACTCATTCACTCACTTATTGTCATCAGCAGAAATTTTCGAATTTAGAAATTATATTTCTACAGTAATACTCTATAAGTCTTAACCATTGATTATGAAAAAAAGCTCTCAGACGTGAATCCATAGGGACCAGATGTGATTCCACATGTTCCACTCTTTATGTAGATACAATCATGTGAATGTTTACTTGCTAATTGTGAACAACATCTTGTTTTCCTGTCCTTTGATGGCTGAATTTTCAGTTAAAGCGTTCATTATGTATGCAAAACGTTTCTAGTCACGAAATGCAGAATAGTTCCGGTGTTACTACATCATAACTTGTTTACGATCACTACTTACACGTAGTTCAACCTCTTGTTTCTGTACATCTGTTGGGGCGGTGGGGTAGCCTTGTGGTTGAAGCGTTGGCTCGTCATGCTGAAGACCCGAGTTCGATTCCTCACGTTTCGGTCATCGTTACTACCAACTGCATTCGACGACAGGCCATCTGTTCATCTGATATCTGACCCGTGAGATCCCGGGGTAGAATAGGTCTTCAGCAACCCATGCTTGCCATAAAAGGCGACTATGCTTGTCACAAGAGATGACAAACGGGATCGGGTGGTCAGACTCGCTGACTTGGTTGACATATGTCATCGGTTCCCAATTTCGCGGATCGATGCTCATGTTGTTGATCACAGGATTGTCTGGTCCAGACTCGATTGTTTACAGACCGATGCCATATAGCTGGAATATTGCTGAGTGTGGCGTAAAACTAAACTCACTCACTCACTCACTCATCTTATATCTAACTATATAAACTGATATATGTTCCACGCTACTCGTAGGTGCTGGAAACTTGGTCTGGTTTGGCCTGTGGATGTTGCTGTCAGCTGACAATCCCCGCAAACATAAATTCATATCTGAGAAGGAGATTGCTTACATCGAGAAGAAAATAGGCTACAAGACGAACGTTAAGGTACGATGTATGAACAATTCCACTCTCAACCTCACAAGACAAATGTGATACGTCTACCATCCTAACGATGAGCGATACTACCCTTTACATTTAGTTAGTCCCCATTCAACAATAATACATTTTGAGCGGGTGTTTCGATGGAATGTAGCTCTACCCATTTCTTCGTATCATTATAAAATTCGGAACAATAACGGTATGTAATGACTGATGGGAATACAGCAGTTGTCTACAGGCTATGAGAACACTATGAGAACACTATGAGAACACGTTGATAACAACCATCGGACACTGGAATCAATACAATGCTTCAGTATCCACAGATAGTGTATTTAAAGCTGTTATACCACCTGAAAGCCTCAGGCTCATACTCTGCAACTAGCTTTAACTAGAACCTGTATGTACATTTACTTTTACCTCAGACAACTGTCTTGAGGTCCTCCGATAAATACCCAGCAATTGCAAGTTCCCTCGTTCTCTTCGGAACCCGAAACGCATAGGTGTTTGAATTGATTTAATTTCAATTAATGAAAGGAACTGGGACATCCAGCATTGTAGTGTATATCCTTGACAGTCACGCTACTTTTACACTCTGTCCAGTAAATTACTTTTTCGCTATGACCAGCGTGCCTAACTTATACCGAACTCCACACAAGAACTTGTTTTGTAACATAAAGTTTTGTGTTCTGTGTCTAATAATTTAAAGTAACTCGTATGCCACGTATTACCACACAACCCAATTTAAAGGAATTCTATAAATGACTTAAGTACATGTCAATCCAATGTTATGGTATTGAGTGTACAATGTAAACCATATTTTAAAAGGGACAAGTATTTCCACGTATTTCAGACTCGATCGACACCATGGTTGGCCATGGCCAAGTCCGGACCTCTCTGGGCCATCATCCTGGCTCATATGTGCAACAACTGGACCAATTACACTCTCATCACTGTCCTTCCTACTTTCATGAAGGAAGTTCTCAAGTTTGACATCCGCCAGGTTTGTTGAACCATGTCACCAAGTCACCATGACACAATGGCTTCATGTCATCATGTCACAATGCCATCATGTCACTATGTCACCATGACACATGACACCATGACACTGGATTGCAATCCAATTAGTTTAGTTTCACAACACCTATATTGATCTGCCAGAGACTGACGTCAATCAAGGTCTCACCAGACAATCACAACACATGTGTTGATCTGCCAGAGCGCTGACGTCAATCAAATCATGTGAACAGCTGCGTTCTGATGTAAAGTTTTGTTAAGAATTTGCCAATTTTCGCCCAGTTTTATCATTTAGTGAACTCATGGCAATAATCTTCTCAACGTTACAATACATCAGTTCGTGTGTACACGGTACCTTCAAACAGTATGGAATAGTTTCCAAATCTAGTTTAGAACAGTTGACTGAAGTAAATGGCTGCGTTTTAAGCAGTGAGTCTAATCCTTTAAGGAGTAGTATGCATATATTGTTACAGAACGGACTGATATCCTCCTTACCCTACATCTGTCATTCTGTGGCGGCAGTGATGTCTGGTCAGGTGGCTGATTTCGTGAGAGCCAAAACCCAACTTGGCACCACAAAGGTCAGAAAGATCTGCCAGAACACAGGTTTGTGTGTGTCCTTAACCCACTGGTATGAAACACGTAGTTTTCCAAATATACTGAAGGGACAAAGCAATTGTGACCATGTTGATTTCACGTGGCTGTTTAGGAAAGGCAGTTAATACATGGATCATCATCTTTGTGATTTTACATTCAGATACTGGAAAGACATCTCTGTACTTTAAAGTAGTTCCAGATCTTAAATTAGTTCAATAACTAATGTGCTTTCTCGTCTTTTTCAGGGGAGAATTATAATGATATAAACACTCCCCATTTCAGCGTTTCTCTCGGTTGCCGTTTTCCTTGTGGCAACAGGTTTTGTGAAATGTGAAAATAGGATGGTTGCAGTCGTCTTGCTGTGTGCCGCCGTAGGTTGTCTGGGAATAAGCAAAGCAGGATACATGGTGAACCACGTCGACATTGCCCCCAAGTACGTCAAGACTTACATAAGAGTGAGTGAGTTCAGTTTTACGCCGCATTCAGCAATCATCCAACTATATGGCGGCGGACTGTAAATAATCGAGTCTGGACCCGACAATCCGGTGATCAACATCACAAGCATCGATCTGCGCAATTGGGAGTATGAAACTATCCACGTTTTCTTAAGTTAGGATCCATGAAGAACCGGGGCAACCCATGCTTGCCATAAAAGGCGACTGTGCTTGTCGTAAGAGGCGACTAACTTGATCGGGTGGTCAGACTCGCTGACTTGCCACATGTCATCGGGTCCCAATTGCGCAGATCGATGTTCATGTCTTTGATCTCTGGATTGTCTTGTCCAGACTCGATTGTCTACAGACCGCTGCCATATAGCTGGTGCGGCGTAAAGCTAAACTCAATCACTCACTCACTCACAAGGCTCGATTTCCCACATAAGTGCATTGTTTGAAGCCCATTAAAAGCAGCGTAAAACCTAACTCAAATGCGTGAGTGATGTGTGCCATCGGCAGGACAAGCCCACCTTTTCTGGACCACTCCTTGCATAATATTCAGTAAGAAGTTAAAACCCCTGCGTCAGGATGTGTGTACCAAATGTGGAGACGTGCTGAACATAAACCACGCATCCCAACAAGGAACAGAACCAATAACTCTGTCGCTTTGTTTTGGTTTGTTGTGTTTTCTTTTCACAAAAAGTAATTTTAAGAAAAAGTAAAACACGAACGTTACACGCGAACGTTTTGCAAGAATATATCCATTCCCATATAATTGTGGTTATAACTAAATCTAGTTTAAACAGTGTCTTCATTGTCTTGCAGTTATTCTGGTTTACTATTTGGTTTTACCAACACAATGGCTACTATCCCAGGGATGATAGCCCCTCTTGTAGCTGGGGCTCTCACGCCAAACGTAAGTGTGGTTTTCTCTTTGAACGCCCCACAATATTCCAGACAAAGCATTGTAGCTTGGAACCCAAATATACACCACATGTTTGTAACATCGCCTTTTAAGTCCGTTTCTATTTACCCTTTTTACCAATGAATTACCTTAGCAAACAAATGAGAATAGTAATTTGGTATCCAGCTTCATCCAGGTTAAACAGAGCTATTCCTACTACTGTTTGCAGATGATTGTTGTAACCAGGTTCACTGAAAAGAAAATCCGCCATCTTGAATTTATGATACCATTCTTTTTTCATCCACAGTAAAAGGGCTACAGAGACAAATAGATGAACTTGTAACTTAATGTGATGAATGGAAATTGACAGTTAACAGGGATAAGACAAAAGTTCTTGTATTTAAATAGAATAGAGGGCAGTTATCACGTAATGAGTACTGGACATTTGGAAGGGAGATTTTAGAGACCACAGTATTTTATAATATTTTGGTGTCTATTTCGGTAGAAATCTGACATGGAATAAGTGTTAAAATCAGGCTGCACTGCAAGCAAAAACGCTTTTTCAAGTGTTTTCAAACTTCTTGACATGCCTTCATACAGACTTCCCCCAAAATGTTATAATATGATGTTGCTCTATGACAATAACGGAAAAAGACATCGGGTCACGGGTGTAAGAGAGATACTTCTTAATAGTTGCTACGGGCAGGTTTGGCATGGCCAGAATGTATATTCAAAATCAAATTTTGTTGTTTTTCATTAACACAAAGATTAATAGATATTTATATACAGACATGGACTGCATCGTTAGCTTGGTGAAGTAAGTGTTCTTATTACAAAATGTATAAATCACAAATAATCCAGGATGATTATCCTGTATAACGTAACTTTGAAAAAGTTTCGGACAGCTCTTTTCTCATTGAAACTGGACGTTATTTAAACATTACCCGTGACCAAAGAATTTTTTAAGCCTGTAATTTGAATTGAAACAAAGACGAATATTATTTTCTGCGTGTGCGCCCACCTTACAACTTTGAGAACAATACCCGCAGGCTTATTATTTTACATACTAAAATTTAGCTATTGAATACAAAAAATAAAATTTTACTTTGATTTAGCGATGCATATTTATCATGACTTCATCTATAGAAATAGCATAAATGCATGATATACTCTGTGATTTGACTGTGTAACCGTTAAGTATTTCACATATATTTTCTATTATACCTATTATACGTCGCCCGTAAAAGTTATTGATTTCATCAAAATTGACGGACATTTGGGTGGAAGAGTTGTGAATGTTATTAAGAGATTGAATACCTACTACGTGTATGTTGTCAGGACTGCACAGTAACACACAACATCAAAAGAAGAGCGGTGCTCTCGTATCTCTACCACTGCCACTGTCAGCCGCATCCATTCGCGTCCTCCCGCACAAACATGTCACTGCAATGCCTCCCGTGGTTTCTTATGTAGGGGTCAAAAGCACTTCCCAGAATCTGAACACAATAGGCTTGAAATCGTCCTCGTTCGAGGTTGTAGGCTGTGTTTTCAGACCCAATTTTCGGTGAAGTCTTCAACATAAACATCGAATCTCGACAAGTGGGAATTCCAAGCCGCGATGAGAAGGCGTCACTGGCATCCTGCGCAAAGCGTTGCCGACTTATTTACAGTAACTCGTCCCCCGATGAAGTACATTACGCTCAACTATTTGAGACATACAGTTCCCTGTTATTCACATTCATCTTTGCTGTTCAGTTTCCTAATTAAATGCTCCCCAGAATCTTCTTCTCGGGGAACACTTCTCAACATGACGAATAGGCCCGACAGTGATGGCCGACTGACGTTCAGGCTAGATTTAGGCCACGGAGTCAAGTTCAAAATATTTACACTTCGCAAGTGTTCTGACGAATTACATTATTGCTTTTGAAAACAAATCCTCAACTGAAAAGAATTAAATTTTCATTACGACTTCATTCTGTCTCAATTTGTTTATTTTCTTGTGATTTGGCACCGTATAGGAAATATATTGCCTCCACGCAGGTATTATGTTAACATCTCATAAATTGTCCACAATGAATACGTTACACTGTATGTAATACTTTACAACCTTAAAAATTGAATTGGTTAGAATTGGTTTTCAGCACCCCATCCTTGTCCCAAAGAGGCGACTAATCAGATCGGGTGGTCAGCTTCGCCGATATTGTTGTTATCGTATCCCAGTTAAGTTAAACGATACTCATGTTGTTGATCACTTGATTATCTGTCAACACCTTGAGGAATTTTGAATAGTATTGTTTTGGTGATAAAAACCAACAAATAATAGTAACTGCGTGAAATTGAATCGTTACACCACACAACATGATGGGAATCCAGTCTTCACTGTCATGTTAGTCACCTTTACAACCCATGCTTGCCATAAAAGGTGACTGTGCTTTTCGTAAGAGGCGACTAACGGGATCGGGTGGTCGGACTCGCTGACTTGGTTGACATATGTCATCGGTTCCCAATTGCGCAGATCGATGCTCATGTTGTTGATCACTGGATTGTCTGGTCCAGACTCGATTATTTACAGACCTCCGCCATATAGCTGGAATATGCTGAGTGCGGTGTAAAACTAAACTCACTCACTCACTCACTCACTCACTAGTCACCTTTAATATTAAATCTAATAAATATTTTACACTTTTTCTCAGAAAACTGCCGAGGAATGGCGTCTCGTGCTGTGCATATGTTCGGGGTTTCTGGTGGCAGGTGCGGTTATCTTCGCTTTCCTCGCCAGCGGTGACGCACAGCCATGGAACAACCATGACAAAGTAGAGCTGACCATAACAACGGACAAGAAATCGCATAGATATATAGCCGTGGACAGCGTAAAGGAAAAAGTAGAAGAACCTCCGATGTAGCGTCAAAGACTTTACCACTACTAGAAGAACACTACACTACAACTTCATTGCCATTGAAATTTCAGTTCCAGCGAAGATGGAATCTGACACTTTAGTTTCGATTTTCGATCACCATATGACTATTTCGATTCCATATTTGAGCCATCTTCTGTGTTTAAACATCATATTTTACTTGTTTATTTACACGGTTGCAACATCTGCATTCCTGATTTCCTTGTCTTATCTCGGACAAAGTTTTAGTGTCATGTGTTTTGCTTAATAAACTTGGAGAGTTAAATAAAATCTGATGTTTTTACATGTTTGATTGCTATGAAGAATCGAATCGACAATGATCGAATCGCTGGTCCAGTATCGAAAATCGAATGAAATCGAGGTCTTGGTGTCGTTGCAGGGCCTAAGAAATGAAAATGCCTATGTGAAACAAATAAGGGATATCATTGTCTTGGCTACATTTATAACAAAAATATTAGTAGTTTAGTCTAGTACTTGATTCTTTGTTTTGAAGAGTGAAATGACTGTGGCAACGTTTCCCTTGAGCACAAACGAAAAATCAAAATCAACTTGTATACGTTATTCCATTTGTGTTATTTGTGGTCTACACTAGTTCTAGAAATTGTGACCCTCGTGACAGTATCTCACGAGATACGACATCATAGTTGAAGACTGTTGCCGACATCCGGCAGTTGAGGTCGTTTAATACGCAGGGTGTTTTCGATGCAATTTCCAAACAGAAGTGGGGCGGATGGGTAGCTAAAACGTTCCCTCGTCACACCGAAGTTCTGGGTTCGATTCATGCGTACATTCTGTGAAGCCCATTTCTGGTGTTAACTGCCATTATATTGCTGGAATATTCCTAAAGCGACGTCAGGCGAAACTCCTTCACTCCAAATGGGAAAATAAATAAATAAAAAATAAGATTTATAAAGAAAAATATAGCGATGTCAAGCCTAGTGGTTAAAACGTTCACTCATCACGCCGATGACCCGGGTTAGATTCCCCGCATGGGTATAACGTGTGAAACCCATTTCAGGTGTTTCCCGCCATGATATTGCTGGAATGTTGCTAAAAACGGCTTACAACTAAATTAACTCACTCACTTATAGTCCTTGTGCGTAGTCTGATTTGGATTATGCTGCTTGTGACTTGTGAAACTGATGCTGACTTTATTCAAACTTTAAAGGTACAAGGATCTGGGTTATATTGAAACCTAGTTGTTTGTTCTAACTGAATTTATGAAATCACGTCCGGTTTGGGGACCCGTGAAGGTCCGGGGTAGAATAGGCCTTCTGCAACCCATTCTTACCGTAAAAAGCGACTATGTTTGTCGTAAGAGGCGACTAACTCGATCGGGTGGTCAGGCTCGCTGACTTGGTTGACACGTCATCGGTTCCCATGCAATTGCGCAGATCGATGCTCATGCTGTTTATCACTGTATTGTCTGGTCCAAACTCGATCATTTACAGACCGCCGCCATAAAACTGGAATATTGCCGAGTGCGGCGTAAAACTAAACTCACTCACTCACTCACTGTGGTTTACTATGCTTGTCCAAAACTGGAAATGTTATAGGTTTATATACATTTTTACAAAGCTGATATTCTCGTATGTGAGAAAGTTATTCCGTTGTCCGAGGATCCTACACCAAGACAGACATGTTAAAACTGTCGCTAAAATACGTTGACCTTAGCTAAATAAGGTTCAAGGTTCGTTATAATACACTGAGTTTATTTTGGATTTATGTGTAATGTTATCTTTAACAAGTAAGATATGTGTAATACATATTTGTGTTCAAATAACAATAATTGATCACAGGCTTATCTGATCTAGACTCGATTATTCATGCAGCTGGAAAACTGGTGAGTACAACTTAAAACTAAATTTACCTCACCAACTCGAATAGCTACCTAAGACGTAATTATCAAAGTATAGGAAGGGTGCAACAAATCATAAATTTGCGGGGGAAATTATCTATCATATTATCTGTCAGCAGTGTAACCATAAATGCTATATAATGAGAATATAAGATTTCACACGTACAGACGCCATCTGGATAATAGCATCAATATACATTAAATTGACTCTGTGACCGTCTTAGCTGAACTCGACTGAATAATTCCAAAACAAAAGATTACCAATTTGGACTCCTTAATGCATTCTGTGACCCGTGAAGACCAGTTTTAGAACTGATGTTCAGTAACCCATGCTTGTGGTAAGAGGCGACTAGTGGGATAGGTTGGTTCACAGGCAAACTGTAGCGCAAATGGGGCTGCGCAGCATATATAATATGACCAGCCATGTATGCAAACGAGGCCAGCAAAGGTTGGCAACGTTCTTCCCTCGTTTCGGTTCGAAAAATATTTTTCATGTCAAAATAAAATATCGCCACCATCAAAGGTATACACCCATTTTTTCACTGGACTGTGCTCTCAGATTCTCAACCCCATGTTGAACAATTACTCCCGTGAAATATATTTTATTTAACATTTTAAGGGCAAGATCGTTCTTCGCCTCCATTCCCCCCGCCAGCTTCCGGTTCAACGGAAATCATCTGAAACCTGGCAAGGTTACTAATAATGGATTGGTCAAGATACAAGACTGGGGACTGTGCCAGGATCACTCGAACCCTCCCTGTTCCATTTTCAAATTAATCTGTAAAACAAAATAATGAATTGTCTGTACGCCATTGCATCGAGTGTACTGTGTCAAACAGAATGGCAATCCAACTGACTTCTTCGGCTGGTTTCAAAGGTAAAACTGAGGGTTTTATTTTCGCTGCTCTAAACCAGTCACTTCCCACTCGCAATCGCCAAAATGTGATTCTTAAAAAAATATTAACATGAAATGCCGACTGTGTAATGAATTTACAGACACGTTGTGAGTTGATGCCCTTCCTTAACACAAACAACATATGTTAAAAGACATGATGGCATGGCTCGCTGCTATTACGATCGTCTGCGCCATGTCTGTGGCCTTGACCACGATCGGGGTCCATCCATGGTACGACCCTGAACATGTCCAATGCATCTCGGAAAATGATGTTTTCAAACTTCTGTGGAATAGGCTAATATACAGCCTGAGACGAATTCCAGCCAACAAACCTGATCTTGTCCTTTTTCCAATGAATTTATTTATATCATTAAATTCTCTGTCCCTTTTGACGGCAATGTGATTGGTAAGATTAAGGAAAAGCATTCTAAACACGCTAACCGCACATTTGAAATGTCTCGCTTGCATCCCAAATACACTGTTGTCAGGGTCGCCATTGTTCTCGGTGCCATTGGTTTGGCACCCCCTTATCTCTTGGCGCTGATGATGAGCCTTACCAGTTGCTATCGGGTGATAATGAGCTTTATCAGCCTGACTGTGCCAGGATCACCCGAACCCTCTTTCCTGAAAATTTTCTTAATCTGTAAAACATAAATAAGAACATAACAAACAAATCCAGTAGGGCTATACAATAATGTATGTCAAACTGCTTACAAAAGGCTCTCATTTATACAAAAGTTTGTTTCGTGAAAATAAGAATGATACACATGCTTGTGTAATAATCCCACTGGTAACAGGAAATCTGTATCCAATTACGTGCAAGTTAGCCCATATAAAAACATAAATAATCAGCCGTCACTCTGACGAAATGTTACAACTGTAATATTCATTATGCAAACATGTCCAATTTCACAACCAAAATTAATTTCACTCTCAGGACAATCCTGATTTACGCGCGGTATAATTTTGTAGCACTTACTTCTCTTGACGTAGAAATATGACATACTGTTGTCGTGTGTATGCATTGTTTGTATTTTCAATCACACGACGTTCTTCGATTTCAATTACTTATCCTGAATAAACGGGAAACTGACTAGTGTTACCAACAGAATATAAAAACAATATTGAGATTAAGCTGATATCGTGGCGTTCCCGGCTCATATGTCCTGAGAATACACCGTGTTCACAGTGAACAGTGAACTAGCAACAGTGATGTTAGGTGCTCGTGTAAACGCTATCACGAATTTCGATAGGCCAGTTCCAGACACACGAGTATGCAGCGTTCGAAATGAACGTCAGTCCATTTGGCCCAAAGGCGACTGAAAACACACAGCGTTTGTCTTCTGCTGGACGACTTTTTATGCATACTTAATGATTCTGACATATTCATGTCATTCTGACTTTTCAGAAGACTTCGAAGTTGATGTTGAGTTAAATCAAACTATTAAACTTTGTTTGTCCTATCCTTTTGTTTACCGGATAATTACTTCTGCTCTAGCTAAACTGTGGGGCCTTCACACTCTGATCAGGACCCACCACCTTTTATGATTCAGAGTCCTTTAAGGCCTGCAGCTTTTCGGGGTTAAGGGCAAACACTGCGGCCATGACTGTGTCATACCTACGGAATGGCAGTTTCTAAATTGCATTATGTAGTCATTGCTGTTGGACACGGGAGCCGGACCAATTTACACTCGTTAAAATTTGTCTTGTTAATGCTGCTGTGAGTCGATTCCATCGCTGACTTTTTGTGCCGAGTAGATGCCTGAGAGTTGGGTGTAGAATTCTGAATGAAGCTGAACCCACCACAATTACTAGAATCTGTTCTTTAGAGAGAAAGTGTAATCTCGTTCGGTACTCAAGCCGAAGACCCAGTTCGAGTCCCAGCATATGTTAGACACATGTTTTATTTTTACATTTCTGGTTCCTATCACCATAAAATAGTGATGTCACCAAGTGTTCGCGAAAAGGTGAGCGTATCCTACCCCACCGTTGGCACCCGTCAAAAACGTATGGACCCGTGAAGTTCCCGGGGTAGAATAGGCCTTCAGCAACCCATGCTTGCCATAAAAGGCGACTCAGCTTGTCGTAAGAGGCGACTAACGGGATCGGGTGGTCAGGCTCGCTGACTTGGTTGACACATGTCATTTGTTCCCAATTGCGCAGATCGATGCTCATGTTGTTGATCACTGGATTGTTTGGTCCAGACTCGATTATTTACAGACAGCCGCCATATAGCTGTAATATTGCTGAGTGCGGCGTAAAACTAAACTCACTCACTCACTCACTCACTCATAAACGTATGCTATGTCTAGACACTTGTTCATCTTAAATAATTCGGGAATGTAGGGTATAAGTCAAAATAGGGAATTGCATCGGACATCATTTATGTCACTGATGCATCAAATGTGGACATTTCCTCATGTCCACCGTTTAACTTCTTGAAAGCATACTCAAGCCTTCATGTTGTAAGTTATAGTCAGGACGTCGGTTACGTTACCGACATCTTTGCGCGTTTTCAAACATGTTTTTTCTTCAAAACATTCGTCTTAATAAGCATATTCAGTGCATTCAGTGCATTTGCGCCATCAAGCTTTAGCAGTGTGTTAAATAATTTTGACTGTATACACGTGGAAGTTTATTTTTCCAGTCAGTGTACGACCAGTTTCAGCCGTAGTTAAACGTTCTCCTATTTTACTCTTAAACTCACTCAAAATCACGCTGTGCTTTGTAAGCAATATTAAAGTAAATCAAAGGGGACATGAGTCAAGGTTCCGAGAACCCGGAAAGCGAGAGAACTCTGTAATGACAAGGGCAGATAATGACTTGTCTTTTTCATAACTGGCGAACGTAATACACATTTATATCATTGGTATTGTCCGATTACTGGGTGTTATTATTAACGACTATGATTTATCTGTGCTTCACCAGGTTGCAGTTCGGTTGCAGTAACAGCAATAACGAAAGGTTTTGATATAAGTAATGGTGTTGGTCTTTATATTGGTTAAACAGACGTAAATTAAATCATAGCATGAGATCGGTTTTAGTGTCTTGTTGCCACCCTTTCAAGTTTCTATAATAATTTTTGTCAAATCATGATTGAATATTCGGAAGGTTTAACCAAACGCTACATTTCTTACATTTCCGGTACATGCGGGTACGCGACTGGACTATGGCGGCTTTAAACAAACAAACAAAGATCTGATGACGATGGTTATATTTACATGACGTTTGCGATGCTCATGGTACTGAGAAACTGTCTGCCATTCTGGAACCTGTGTTAATATCAATAAAATGCTATTATTATTCCTATTCCTATTTGTAATATGCTTCCCATACATATGTGCAGATTTAAAAATGTACCATGTATATTCATTGCATGAATCAACCTCCCCGGCTGTCTACAAGGCTTGAATTGCTATGAATAATTCCTACATAACAGAGTTTTAGAGGACGTACACGACACAGTGGATTTAATTCGTTTATCCAACACAGTGTGAACAACACAGCTAAAACAAAACCACGTATGTCAAAGACAACCGGACACAATAGAAACAGGAGAGGATAGATGGCATGAAGAACCTGAAAGCTAAGTCAGTTCTTTGCCACAGGCAAATACTTATAATGTGATTTGGATCTGTTTCACTTATTAGCCTTGATACGCGTTTCTGGATTCTGCTGGTAAAATGTGGATGAAATTAATCGAGGATAAGCAAGAAATAAAAAGTCGCTGATAATGAATGTTTGCAATGATTAACATATATTGAGACTTATTTATCAGAAACTTTCTATAAATGTCAAGGCATTGTAACGTCATTGTAATGTGGAACTGTAGAACAGTAAATGTGTTGAGTCAGTTAGCTTTTAATAACCAGGAAACCAATTTAAGGCGCATTTAATGAGAATCAATGAACATGTTACATCGATATTCTTTAGTCATTCAAAATGTTATGAACAACTATGAATCTCTAGATTCTCTAGTTTGTGTCAACCAATCTTGGTCAATAAATATCCGGCTAAAGGTAGGACTTATTTCGCTTTGCACAGTTACCAAATATTCACACATTCACAGAGGCTGATTTGTGGGCGTTGTCCCCCTCCACAAGGAAACTGGCATTAAAGGCACAATGGCCCATATTTTCGACAATGTTTTGGCCTATATATGCATTATACGTATTGGGTGATATGCCAATCAATTTTGCTTCCCTTTGATACAGTGAAAGTTATGTGATCCCTTACAGACAGCTTCCAAACATGGAACACTTGTCATGTCATTCGTGTCCAACTCGTGTTATTCCGGGACAAACCGAATTGCGACTAGTGCCCCTCTCGTCGGATTTCCCATTGACGCAGGAACACCAGAACTTCATCAAACATGAACGATACCTCTATTCCTGTTTGATTCCAATGGTACTAAATATCACCGAAGTACTTATACATTGTACTGCTGTTTTTGATTTTTCTTATTTATTAGAAAAAAACTTCTTGATACACCTAAAATCAGGAGAAAAACATATTGTTAAGGACACATTGCGACGTAATTATCACCAGGTGTTCACCTTAGGTTCAAAGTATATTATCGAAAAGGGTTTAACTGTCACAGATGGGATGTCTTTCATTGAATATGCAAAATTAATAAAATGTATGATACAAAAACTCAGCTAAATTAAAACATACAAAAAAAACCCTCCAAAACAATTCTCAAACTGAACATTTCACACCTTAAGTGGAATTTTTACTGAATTCGATGAAAAATATAATGAATGACCAAAACAGTCAGACTAGAATATCCCCAGAGATGTGAAAATTAAAATTATGTTAAAGATTAACTTTTATTAGTGACACAGGTATAATATTATTGTGCTGAAACTCCTAATGATTTATAATTACATTTCCTAAAACTGCTGGGAGCTAACTTATAATCACCACAACGAACCCGAAAGATCGTCAGAAACCTGTGAGACAGTGAGACCAGTGAGAGCCGTTATGTCAAAAACCGCACGTGCGTATGTTTGAATCTCACAGTCAGTCGCATGATTCTTATAAAAGGTTTTACATTTAACAGCACAATTCTGTTAGCAGCGTTCTGAGTACTTTGAACATGACGGCATTTATTTTCATGACTATTTAAACAAACCACAACGCCATAAACGGGGTTCAATATTTTTATCAAATCCATTGCGCGCGTTCTGAATGGTTTGCCGTATTTTCGAACATAACAAGCATCAAGTGGGGAACGAGTCTTCTTTAAGGTTACGAAAAGGGGCGAGTGCTGACGAATATTGCCATGTATGGAATGTAAACAGTTGCTCCGTATACAGAAAACTGTCGTTGCCGGTGTTTGCCGAACTGCTTTCAATCACAAGATGTGCGTTGGATATTCGACGTGAGCACTCCAAGGGACATAACACTGTGGGGTTCGCTTGAAATAATGTTCGGCCGGCAGGAGGCGCGAGAGTCGATTTAATGCCACTTTTTAAATTAATATTGTAATCTAAATAAAATGAATTATATACTAGATATTCTGGCAGTGCATTGTTAGTAGTATTGGGAGAAATGCATCATATGTTTTAGAGAGGCGTGGTAAGACATGGTGCCTTACCACGGAACGCTTGATCTAAGGAAGATTGGCGATGACGTCATTGCCAGTATTGGATTATATCCAGGAGTTTTATCCAGGTCACAATGTATAGGAGAAAAAACGCCTCAGAGGTTTTGGTAGACATTGTAAAACCGGAGGGAGAGGGAAATCCCGACCCCGATTTTTTTACATTGTCTACCAAAACCGAGGAGAAGTGTTTTCTCTATCATGTACACCGTCAATGATGGGTAATTACAATGTAGACGATTATGTAATTAAGCTACATAACAACAACTGAAGTGCGCGTAAAATCAATTTAATGACAGTAACCATAAGTTGATGATTTAACCCCTCCACCTTCTTCGGTCCGGTGGCCGTGCGGTAGGGCATCTGCCTACGGATTAGAGGATTGCGCTTCCAGTCCCGCTTCGGAAAACCTTTGTATTGTGAGTTTAATTTTGGACGATATTTTTCAATTGATTTCAAACACTCATGTATCATTTGAATGTCGATTTTCATATAAAATTATGAAAAGTAAAACCTGGGAAGCGGTCTTACTAACGAAAAGTAAAACCTGTCCCTCCAAAACAAAAACCTCAAATGCGGTTATTCTGGGAAAACAAGAGATGACCTGAAATATAGTGAGAAGCACACTATGGGTTTATACAGCCTTTTCCTTCAGTTGATAACTTAATTTCAGCACTAGTTTCTGAAAATGTCTGATGAGGTGACCGATGGTCAAATAATCTACCAAGAGCAGGAAGATGAAGTGGTCAAGGTTGAGAAGGGTAAGTAATAGGGCGAAAGATGAAAAAGACATGCACTGAGGACTCCCGAGACTGTCGTGAAGTGTTGAACAGATTTCAGTCTCAAATTGGCGGTATCTGTATTGACACATTCTTCTGACATTAAAACTGGCGTGATATTTACCCAGGTGAACTACCGTGTTACGCTACTATTATTGTGGTTTGGAAAATGTACTTTAAGTGTCAATTTGCGTACATAGGACGTGTTATTCGATTGTTAATTATTGAAACACTTCCACACACTGTTATAATTTCTGGTGTCCCTATCTTTGATTTAACCCTTCATTGTGTTCCTAGAACAGATCTTCATCTATTTCATTGACCGGGGTTCAGCATTAATGCAACGTACCAGTTGGTGTTCTAGCTATTTCACTGTTTACCCCTTGACCCGAAGCAGTTCACTTGTTTTGAACCATTATCAGTGGCGTTTAAGTGCATTAGAAACTTCGGGAAAAGCCGTGATTAAAACGTCCACTAACTATGAACACCATAATCAATGTTCATTCACTTGTGTTCCCCTGGCAACCAATATTGTTTCACGTGCAACCTGTTACGACCCAGTTGATAACATGGCCTTCGGTGACCACAGCTTGTCCATAGGGATGGGGTCAGATTCATGACGCAACTGTGGGCAGCATATATTTATTCTGTCTTTCTCCTCGCCCGCTCGCCTCTTCAAATTTTATTACAAAATATTTCATGCATGTTATGTTTGCTCAGTTCGTTAACACCAGGTGTCATCAATGATTAACAGTGATGCATTCGAATCGGTTTACCTTTTGTTCCAACTGGGATCTGTCTTGAAGGATGCTCGGATCCGATTGTTTTCTGACGTTAGCGTTTCGCATCTAAAACACTGTGTTCGTGTTAGAGTGAGTGAGAATGGTTTTGAGACGCTTTTAGCAATATTTCAGCAATATCACGGCAAGGGACGCCAGAAATGTTCATGTCAGAAAAAACATAAGGCTTATTGAGATGAGATGATTTTCAAGGCATTGAATTTCAAGTTCCGCCAGTTCCAGTCAGTTTGTTCTATACACGCTGGGTGCGGTGATAACCGAACAAACGATAACCAACTGACAAGAATTTAGTGGTAATATACAGTATGACGTAAGAGTGCATGTGTTAATACATCACAGAGTCGAGGACATCGTTATTGTTCACTGGTATACATATTTCCTTGCAGTCAGTCCATTCGCAACGCGATGGATTCTGGCTTACGTGTCCTTCTTTGGCTTCGTTTTCGTTTACGCCACTCGCGTCAACATCAGCGTGGCCATCATCTGCATGGTGCGGTCGGCGACGTTGAACTTCACATCAGATGACAACAGCACTGGACTGCTCAACATGACGTCGACTTCCGGAAGTGTAGAAGATGATGCTTGTGACATTTTGGAAAAAGCTGTATTAGCTAAAGAGGCAGGCAAAATGTTCATTATGTCGTTAGTTATATTGTACCTATGCGCACTTGTTGATCATAATCAAAATACACAAAAAATATACAAGTTGTTTAACAAACCATCATCAAAATATTGACACAGTTAACTATTTGTTCGCAGAGAAAGTGACATTCAGGTGTTCGAGAAGCCCCTGCATAAACTAATAAATATAGAATACTCAGTGAAATACTCATAATCAAAACATCACACCTGCTCGGTGAGGTTTTTGCAGAGTATTGTCCTAAATTCACACAAGTCGTTAAACAAACTATCATTAGACTATCGACACAGTTCACTGTTTGTTACGTGGGAGGAGTCCATAGAAATGAACAGCCAAAAGAAGCACATGCAGAAGCAGTCTGGTTCCCTGAGTCTGATGCGCCTGCGCTAACGACACTGAGCTTTAGCGCAAGCGCATCACACCCAGGAAACCAGGCTGATGCAGAAGTGCCACCATATTTATTCACGCATCTGTACCGTCTCCATCATTTCTCCTTGCACATCAGAACCCTGTACAATTATATCTATACTTATTACTGTCGATGAATGTGTTCCAGAGTGGAGAGTTTGACTGGGACAAGCCCACCAGGTCGCGTATTCTGGCTATGTATTTCTATGGCTACATCTTCACACAAATACCTGGAGGGTGGCTGGCAGGACGCTACGGGGCACGGCGGGTGTGGGGACTCGGGATGTTCGTCAATGGACTTGGGACCATTCTCACCCCTGTCAGTGCTCGTCTGAATCTGTATGTTTTGTATGCAGTGAGATTCATCATAGGATTTGCAGCGGTAAGTTTCAACAAATCAAACTTGTGTTAATACCAAATGTTGGCACAAAGAACGATCACCCGATTCCTTCATGCTCAGTGACACCTGTTCCAACTCGGGATCACCTTTTAGGTCCCGATGGCTAATGACTGTAATGAAGTAAATGTGGTCCCGTACAAATGAAGTATTTAAACACTTTGCTATTCAACTTGCATTTGATATACAATCTGATGAATTCATGTGTTTTTTTCCCTAATGGATGCTTATCGTTATTTGGGGGTGTCTCAGGGCGTGTCATTTCCGGCTATGCATTCACTATGGGGGAGATGGGCGCCTCCCTTCGAGAGAAGCAAACTCGTGTCGGTTAGTTATGCAGGTAACGCAACGCAACGCAACGCAACGCAACGCAACGCAACGCAACGCAACGCAACATAAAGTAACGCACAAATGTCTATCACCTGTCCCTGAAAGACGTGACTACAACAGACTGCTGTTAATTTGTTTGCATGTAAACTCCCTGAAGTGCAGGATGAACATTTCCCCTAATGACAACACACACACACACACACACACACACACACACACACACACACACACACACACACACACACACACACACACACACACACACACACACACACACACACACACACACACACACACACACACACACACACACACACACACACACACACACACACACACACACACAAATAGGGAGGTACTTCACATTTTAACTGAGTTGGGATGAAACACAATTCGACAACACAGACATATGAATATTCTTTTGGAAACTCATACGACAAAGACAATGCTCGTATCACCTGCAGGATCTCACGTGGGCACTATCACCGCATTCGCACTGTCTGGGTACTTCTGTGCCAACGGGTTTGACAACGGCTGGGGGTTCTTATTCTACGTCTTTGGTTTGTATAGTTTTGCCTACTCAATAGTTAAACCAAATCATGTTTTAAGAAAACAACTAGAACTAGATGTGACGCTGATAATGCTGTATACATCGTATAATACTGAATCCTGTATATTTGGCAATGACAATTTGAAAGCTGCTTAAAATTATTGTCAAACCAATCATTACCATCACTATGCATATGCATCGCCGTCGATGTTGTCGTCACACGTGAAGATCCTAGTTAGAGTTGATCTTCAGTAACCCATAACAGGCAACAAATGGGGGCAGGTGGTGAGACTCACTGACTTGGTGGACACATGTCATCGTGTCCTGAATGCGTCATGCTGTTGATCACTGGATTGTCTGGTCCAGACTCGATTATTTACAAATTGCCAGCATATGGCTGCAATATTGCTGACTGGGCATAAACTAAAATCACTCACTTATTGTCGTCAGAAATGGTCTAATTTACAAACTATATATTAATAAGAAGAAGAACTTGATCTTGTTCTTTTTGATAAAGCCAATGAAATTATTTATATCATTGAATTTTCTGTCCCTTTTGACAGCAATGTGATTGGCAAGATTCAGGAAAAGCATGATAAGAATGCGGACCTCACCTTTGAAATCGCTTGCGTCCCAAGTACACTGTCGTCAGGCTCCCCATTGTTCTCGGTGCCCTTGGTTTGGTACCTCCTGATCTCTTGGCGCAGATCACAGCCCTTCTGACAATCTGGGTAATGCAGAAGGCTACAGTGTTGGGGAGCCTCCATATTCTCCAGAAAGTTCTTGGTGGTTTCGACTAGGCAGTGTTTCCTGGGAGAAGTCCCATCCGCTGTCTGGGCTGCGTGTAGAGGGGACGAGGGCCCTGAGCTGATGATGAGCCTTACCGGCCTGACTGTGCCAGGATCACCCAAACCCTCTCTCCTGCATATCAATCTTAATCTGTAAAACATAATAAGTGCTGACTTCAGAATCTATTCCAATCAGAAGGGAAATTTTCAAGGGGGACTCCTTTAGTCCTTTGCTTTTTTTTGTCTGTCTTTAAATCCTTTGAGTTTTCTTCTCAATAGGGAGGAGGGTTACCATCCCGGGCCTCCTCAGCACAGATCACCAACACCTCTTACTCATCTCCTCTACATGGATGATATCGAACTCCTTGCCAAGGGAGAGACCAATTTGAAAGAACAGGTTCTCCTTGTCGAGTCCTTCTCTAATGATATTGGCATGACTTTTGGACTCGACAAATGTAATACTCTTCATTTGAAACGTGGGAAGGTAACCAATGATAGATCGGTCAAGTTACAAGGGGGAGGAGTTATTGAGCATCTTGTGGAAGATCAGGCCTACACCTATCTTGGAATGCAAGTTCGAGACAAGCTCCAGAATGCCCAGATTCAAGATAAACTTCGGGCCGAGTATAAATCTCGTTTAAAGAAAATCTGGAGTTCAGAGCTAAATGCTCGAAACAAGGTCAAAGCCACCAATGCCATTTGCTGTGCCAGTCCTCTCCTATTCCCTTGGAGTAGTCTATTGGACAAATCAAGACATCCAGGGGCTTGACCGCCTGACCAGGAGGATCATGTCTGATAACAGAGCACACCACCCTCGTTCCTCTCTTAATCGTTTATACATGCCAATCACTTCAGGAGGTCGGGGTTTGATTAATGTGGAAGCTCTTCATGATAGAGTTTTATTGTGTACTTTTGCACATATTTATTTATCGGATGATCCTCTGGTGATGCATGTCAAGACTCACGATGAAAGCAAGGAATTCCACAGCTATTTTAAGCGTGCCAAGGTTGTTGGACACAATCTGAAATTTGAAGATGATTTTGCTCATGGTGATGTACTGCTGGACGGTACAGCGATGGGAGTAAACCAGGTGAAGTCCTTCACCAAGTCTGGCCAGAGTCGGTCCTTCGTGGGGAAGCTGTCTGAGAAGCCATTGCATCGTGTGTATATGCAGTGTGTGGAACAGAACAGCAATCCAAGCGACTCCTTCGCCTGGATGAAGTCGGCTGGTCTCAAATGTGAAACTGAGGGCTTCCTTTTTGCTGCTCAGGACCAGTCACTTCCCACTCGCAATCGCCAGAATGTGATTCTTAAAGAGAATATCAATATGAAATGTCGTCTTTGCAATGAATTTACAGAGACTGTCCAACACCTTGTCAGTGGATGCCCTTCCTTGGCACAAACAGCATATCTTAAAAGACATGATGGCATGGCTCGCTGCTTTTACTATCGTCTCCGCCATGCCTGTGGTTTTGACTCCGAGGTCCATCCATGGTACGACCCTGAACATGTCCAGGGCGTCCTGGAAAATGATGCTTTTAAACTTCTGTGGAATAGGCCAATATACAGCCTGAGACGAATTCCAGCCAACAAACCTGATCTTGTCCTTTTTGATAAAGCCAATGCAATTGTTTATATCATTGAATTTTCTGTCCCTTTTGACAGCAACGTGATTGGCAAGATTCAGGAAAAGCATGAAAAATATGCGGACCTCGCCTTTGAAATGTCTCGCTTGCATCCCAAGTACACTGTCGTCAGGCTCCCCATTGTTCTCGGTGCCCTTGGTTTGGTACCTCCTGATCTCTTCGAGCAGATGAGGAGAGTGTCCGGGTTCTCCACCGGGAGCACAGCCCTTCTGACAATCTGGGTAATGCAGAAGGCTGCAGTGTTGGGGAGCCTCCATATTCTCCGGAAAGTTCTTGGTGGGTTCGACTAGGCAGTGTTTCCTGGGAGAAGTCCCATCCGCTGTCTGGGCTGCGTGTAGAGGGGGCTAGGGCCCTGAGCTGCTGATGAGCTTGACCAGCCTGACTGTGCCAGGATCATCCAAACCCCTTCTGATGCATTTCTATCTCAATCTGTAAATAATAATAATAATAATAATAATACTCCGGAAAGTTCTTGGTGGGTTCGACTAGGCAGTGTTTCCTGGGAGAAGTCCCATCCGCTGTCTGGGCTGCGTGTAGAGGGGGCTAGGGCCCTGAGCTGATGATGAGCTTGACCAGCCTGACTGTGCCAGGATCACCCAAACCCTCTTTGCTGCATTTCTATCTCAATCTGTAAAACATAACAATAATAATTCCGCAGTAATATTCTGTCAGTCTTGACCATTAGATATGAAAAAATGTGCTCTTGGAAGTGAATCCATAGGTACCAGATATATTCCACTCTTTATGAAGATATACAGTGTTCCCACAAATTATTGAGAAAATCTTTGTTTTTTTTGCTAATGATGCTAAGACTAGAAAAAGGGCTTTCACTATGCACTAAGCATACTAAATAAGGGAGACAACTCTTGAAGGCTTAGAAGGCAGCTCATTACATCAAGAGTTATCTCCCTTGTCTGAGCAGACGGCTTCCTGTGTTGACATGGCAGAATTTACAGCAAGAGAGAAAAGAAAGCCCATTCTAGATGATTTTGAAAGGGGTGAGGCTGATGCTAAAGTGTTAGCTTGTAGACATGGTATTCCTCTGTCTACAGTATACAGAACTTTGAAGAATATTCAAACAGGAACCGGGATAGAGCACAAAGCAGGGGCAGGTCGGCCTAGGAAATTCAGTGTTGTGGATCGCCGAAGACTTGGGCAGATTGTGAGTAGGGGCAAATTGAAAAGTGTTGAGAACATCAGAAATGAAATGATTAGCAGAGGAAGTCCTCAGGTATGCAATGAAACAGTTAGGCAGGAATTACAGAAACTTAATTGGGTGAAAAAACGTGGAATTCCCTCGCCGTTGATGAAAGATGCACAAAAGGAAAAACGTTTAAAAACTGGTGTCGGGCTCATGAAAATCAAGATTGGGATAAAATTTTCTTTTCGGATGAAAGTTCTGTTTGGTTTTTCCCTAATTGTGTGAAAATTTGGACCAAAGATACTGTCAAACCTATCTACCAGCGACCAAAACATAGCCCGAAGTTTCACATGTGGGGTGACATATCGGCTCGCTGAGTGACGCCATTGTGTGTTTTCACGGGAAACTTGACAAAAGAAAGATACGTTGACATTCTAAATGGTCACCTTCTTCCGACAGCACAAACATTGTATGAAGATGATTGGATTTTCCAGCATGATAATGACCCAAAACACACTGCGCGCTACACAAAACAGTGGTTGTCGGGCGAAAATGTTCAAGTTTTAGACTGGCCCAGTTACAGCCCAGACCTAAACCCAATTGAGAATGTGTGGGGAGTCATGAAGGACAGAATAAACCAAAAGGGACTGAGAAATATTGATGATGTGAAGGCCGAGGTGGTCCAATATTGGGATACCCTGTCACACGATTACCTACAAACTTTGATGGGTAGTGTGCCTAGGCGTATTCAGGCATGCATTGCTGAGCGAGGAGGTCTAACAAAGTACTAAAACAAGACTGAGACTGTAAAAGGATGATGTTTTAACATGTTTATGTAAGTAAAACGCCAGAAGTTAATAAACGTAATGAGTTACATGACGCAACATGATTCTCAATAATTTCTGGGAATACTATAATTATGCACATGTTAAGTTGCTAATTTTAACTGACATCTACACTTTGAGGGCAGAATTTTCTATTAACAAGACGCGTTCATTATGTATGCAAAACGTTTCTAGTCACGAAATAGCAGAAATAGTGCCGATGGGACTAAATTATAACTCGTTTAGTGTTGAAACATCCTGTTGTTTCTGTGGAGGGTAATATGCGAGTAACTCTCCATTCCTTAAACATAATGGATCCGAGGCCAATGAGTTCTCGAGGCACTTTATTTTCAAGTAATGGAGAGTTACCCTTGTTAGTTTGTTAAATAACCCTACCCTAGGATATTAGCCTACTTAAATAAGCCTACCCTGGGGTATTACCCTACTTAAATTAGCCTACCCTGGGGTATTAGCCTACTTAAATAACCCTACCCTAGGATATTAGCCTACTTAAATAAGCCTACCCTGGGGTATTACCCTACTTAAATTACATTGGAATATTTCTGGTATCAAAATTAATTGTTGAAATGACAAAATGAAGTCTTTGATTGGAAACTGGTACACATCAATCCATTCCTAAGCAGACAATGGATTAACGTCACCAATGTAATTTAAGTACAGCTGCTGGGGCAGCCTAATGGCTAAAAGAGTCGCTCGTCATAATGAAGATCCGAGGTCGATTCCACAGGTTTCGGTCATCGTCACTACCAACTGCATTTGAAGACAGGCCATCTGTTCATCTGATATCTAACTATATAAACTGATATATGTTCCACACTGCTCGCAGGTGCTGGAAACTTGGTCTGGTTTGGCCTGTGGATGTTGCTGTCAGCTGACAATCCCCGCAAACATAAATTCATATCTGAGAAGGAGATTGCTTACATCGAGAAGAAAATAGGCTACAAGACGAACGTTAAGGTACGATGTATGAACAATGCCACTCTCAACCTCACAAGACAAATGCGATACGTCTACCATCCTAACGATGAGCGATACTACCCCTTACATTTAGTTATCTGAAGTCCCCATTCAACAATAATACATTTTGAGCGGGTGTTTCGATGGAATGTAGCTCTACCCACTTTACGGTGACCTTGTATCTCCACTTGTTCTTCAGTGATTTCTTCATATCATTATACAATTCGGAACAATAACGGTATGTAATGACTGATGGGAATACAGCAGATGTCTACAGGCTATGAGAACACGTTGATAACAACCATTGGACACCGGAATCAATACAATGCTTCAGTATCCACAGATAATCTATCTATACCTATCATACCATCGGGAAGCCTCAGCTTCATAGTTTACAACTAGCGTTAACTAGAACAAATGTATGTACATGTCCTTTAAGACAACTGTCATCAGGTTCTCCGATAAATCTCAGGCAATTGCAAATTCCCTCGTTCTCTACGGAACCCGAAGCGCATGGGTGTTTGAATTGATTTAATTTCATATAATGAAAGGAACTGCCTGTTGCTGGAAGGTAAAACTACTGCAACCGAGTTAAACATCCAGCACTGCAGTGATCTTGATATATTCTTGACAGTCACACTACTTTCACATTCTGTTCAGTTAATTACTTTTGCGCTATGGCCAGTTTGCCTAAAATGTACCGAACTTCACACAAGAAATCACAGAACTTTTTTTGTAACATAAAGTTTTGTGTTCTGTGTCTAATAATTTAAAAGAACGACTCCGTCAGGTCATGCTTTTCTCACATTGGCCACCATCTATAGTAAGTAACCCGTATGCCACGTGCTACCACACAACCCAATTTAAAGGAATTTTATAAATGACTTAAGTAACTCCAACGTTATGGTATTAAGTGTACAATGTAAACCATATTTGAAAAGGAACAAGTATTTCCACACTGTATTTCAGACTAGATCGACACCATGGTTGGCTATGGCCAAGTCCGGACCTCTCTGGGCCATCATCCTGGCTCATATGTGCAACAACTGGACCAATTATACTCTCATCACTGTCCTTCCTACTTTCATGAAGGAAGTCCTCAAGTTTGACATCCGTCAGGTTTGTTGAACCATGTCACCAAGTCACCATGACACAATGGCTCCATGTCATCATGTCACCATGTCACCATGACACATGACACATGACACCATGACACTGGACTGGTGTAATGAACAACCTCCGGCATTCTACACGTACACAACCACGTCAGTTGCCTGACAACTCAATCCAATCAGTTTAGCAACACCTATGTTGACCTGCCAGAGACTGACGTCAATCAAGGTCTCACCAATTACAACACATGTGTTGATCTGCCAGAGCATTGACAATCAAATGATGTGAACAGCTGCGTTCTCGTGTAAAGTTTTGTTAAGAATTTGCCAATTTTCACCGAGTTTTATCATTTAATGAACTCACGGCAATAATCTTCTCAACGTTACAATATCAGTTCGTGTGTACACGGTACCTTGAAACAGAATGGAATAGTTTCCAAATCTAGTTTAGAAAAGTTGACTGAAGTAAATGGCTGCATTTAAAGCAGTGAGTCGAAACCTTTGAGGAGTAGCATCCATTGTGTTGTTGCAGAACGGACTGATATCCTCCTTACCCTTCATCTGTCATTCTGTGGCGGCAGTGATGTCTGGTCAGGTGGCTGATTTAGTGAGAGCCAAAACCCAACTTGGCACCACAAAGGTCAGAAAGATCTGCCAGAACACAGGTTTGTGTGTGTCCTTAACCCACTGGTATGAAACACGTAGTTTTCAAAATATCCTGAAGGGAGAAAGCAATTGTGACCATGTTGATTTCACGTGGCTGTTTAGGAAAGGCAGTTAATACATGGATAATCATCTTTGTGATTGTACATTCAGGTATTGGAAAGACGTCTCTGTACTTTAAAGTAGTTTCAGATCTTAAATTAGTTCAATAACTAATGTGCATTCTCATCCTTTCAGGGTAGAATAATAATTACACAAACACTCCCCATTTCAGCGTTTCTCTCGGTTGCCATTTTCCTTGTGGCAACAGGTTTTGTGAAATGTGAAAACAGGATGGTTGCAGTCGTTTTGCTATGTGCCGCCGTAGGTTGTCTGGGAATAAGCAAAGCAGGATACATGGTGAACCACGTCGACATTGCCCCCAAGTACGTCAAGACTTACATAAGAGTGAGTGAGTTTCGTTTTACGCCGCATTCAGCAATAGTACAGCTAAATGGCGACCCTCTGTAAATAATCGAGTCTGGACCAGACAATCCAGTGATCAACATCACGAGCATCGATCTGCGCGACTGACATGTTTCAACCAAGTCAGCGAGTCTCACCAGCCTACCCCGTTAGTCGCCTCTTACGACAACCATAGTCCCCTTTGATGACAAGCATGGGCTGCTGAAAGCCTATTCTACCAAGATCTTCACGGATCCTAACTTAGGAAAACTTGGATAGCTTCATACTCTTTACTTTGTCTTGTGAACACAGCATCATCCTGTGCGCCGTCAAGCTACAAACACATTTTCAACCAGATTCGAGGGTTGGGGTAATGGGGTAGCCAAGTGGTTGAAGCATCCGCTTGTCATGCATAAGACAAGGTTCGAGACGCGTGAAGGTCCCAGTGTAGAATAGGCCTTCACCAACCCATGCTTGCCATAAAAGGTGACTGTGCTTGTCGTAAGAGGCGACTAACTCGATCGGGTGGTCAGACTCGCTGACTTGGTTGACACATGTCATCGGTTCCCAATTGCACAGATCGATGCTCGTGTCCTTCATCACTGAAATGTGGAGACGTGCTGAACATAAACCATGCATTTCAAGAAGAAAAAGAACTAGTAACTATGTCGCTTTGTTTTTGTTTTGTTTTGGGACTTGTTCCACAAAAAGTAATTGTAAGAAAAAGTAAAACACGAACGTTACACGCGAACGTTTTGCAAGAATATATCCATTCCCATATAATTGTGGTTATAACTAAATCTGGTTTAAACAGTGTCTTCATTGTCTTGCAGTTATTCTGGTTTACTATTTGGTTTTACCAACACAATGGCTACTATCCCAGGGATGATAGCCCCTCTTGTAGCTGGGGCTCTCACGCCAAACGTAAGTGTGGTTTTCTCTTTGAACGCCCCACAATATTCCAGACAAAAGATTGTAACTTGGACCCAAAATATACACTACATGTTTGTAACATCGCATTTTAAGTCCGTTTCTTTTTCACCAATGAATTAGCTTTGCAAATCAATTTGAATAGTAATTTGGTATCCAGCTTCATCCAGATTTCACAGAGCTATTCCTACTACTGTTTGCAGATGATTGTTGTAACCAGGTTCACTGAAAAGAAAATCCGCCATCTTGAATTTATGATACCATTCTTTTTCATCCACAGTAAAAGGACTACAGAGACAAATAGATGAACTTGTAACTTAATGTGATGAATGGAAATTGACAGTTAACAGGAATAAGACAAAAGTTCTTGTATTTAAATAGAATAGAGGGCGGGTATCACGTAATGAGTACTCAATATTTGAAGGAGAGATTTTAGAGACCACAGCGTTTTATAACTATTTTGGAGTCTATTTCAGTAGAAATCTGCCATGGAATAAGCATTCAAGCCAGGCTGCATTGCAAGCAAGAAACAAATTTTCAAGTGTTTTCAAACATTTGAGATTGTTGGGAAACATAACATACCAATCATTCTTCAAAACGTTTGATGTTAAAATACTCCCAGTTCAATTATAAGGGTCAGAAGTGTGGGGCTTACGACAGTTTGATGTTCACTTGTATGTTTGTAAAAAGTTCTTTGGTGTGAAAATAAGTACATCTGGCCTAATGGTATATGGCGAGTGTGGCCGATCTCCACTTTCTGTATGTTCAAATATTAAGGTCAATAAATACTGGTTAAGACTTCTTGACCTGCCATCATACAGACATCCCCAAAAATGTTTTAACGCGATGTTGTTCTATGATAATAACGGAAAAAGAAATTGGGTCACGGGTGTAAGAGAGTTACTTTTTAATAGTGGTTATTGGCAGATTTGGCATGACCAGAATGTATATTCAAAATCAAATTTTGTTTTTTGTCATAAACACACATGTTAAAGGATATTTATATACAGACATGGGCTGCAGCATTAGCTTTGTCAAGTAAATGCAGTTTTTTTTATAACTAAATGCATAAATCACATATAATCCAGGAAGATTATCTGTATAAGGTAAAAAAGTTTCGGACAACTCTTTCACGTTTTAGATGTTCGTCTCATGACCTTCTCACTGAAACTGACCGTTATTTAAACATTGTCCTTGATCAAAGAATTTTTCAAGTGTGTAACTTGAACTTAGTGGAAGATGAGTGAGTAGCATTTTCTGCTTGTGTGCCCAGCTTATTCACAACTTAAAAAACAATACCTGCCGTCATATTATTATACATACCCAAATGTTACTAAATTCTACTCAATGCTATCGAATATTGTAAACTTTTACATGATTTAGCGATGTATATTTAGCATGCCTTCATCTATAGAAACTATATAAATGCATGAGTTAATATGTAATTTAATTGTATAACCTTTAATTGTTTCACTTATATTTTTAATTGTTTACAATTTTAGTTCACAGATATAGTATAGCTATATACGTGCGTGTGTATATGTATCTACATACAACTCCAACCTGTTTCGTAGGCATGCTGTCATATATGTTGAAAAGGGGGTGTGTGTGTGTGTGTGTGTGGGTGTGTGTGTGTGTGTGTGTGTGTGTGTGTGTTTGTATATATATTTTTATATGCGTATAAGGTTGTATATGGTTATGTGTATTGTGTACTATTGCATTATACCGTAATGTACTATAGGCCTGTGACCTTTTAAGTACGGTAACAAAGACATTATGTTAACATCTCATAACATTGTCCACAAAGGATACCTGTATTTAATACTTTTGTATGTCTTTACACCCCTAAAAATGCGGGTTAGAATTGGTTTTCAGCACCCCATGCTTGTCATTCAGAGGCGACTAATCAGATCGGATGGTCAGCCTCGCCGATATTGTTGTTATCGATTCCCAGTTAAGTTAAACGATACTCATGTTGTTGATCACTCGATTATCTGACAACACCTTGAGGTATTTTGAATAGTATTGTTTGAGTAATAAAAACCAACACACACAAAATAATTGCGAGAAATAAAATCCTTACACCAACCAACATATTGGGAATCCAGTCTTTACTGTCATGTTAGTCACCTTTAATATTAAATCTAATAAATATTTTACACTTTTTCTCAGAAAACTGCCGAGGAATGGCGTCTCGTGCTGTGCATATGTTCTGGGTTTCTGGTGGCAGGTGCGGTTATCTTCGCTTTCCTCGCCAGCGGTGACGCACAGCCGTGGAACAACCATGACAAAGTAGAGCTGACCATAACAACGGACAAGAAATCGCATAGATATGTAGCCGTGGACAGCGTAGAGGAAACAGTAGAAGAACCTCCGATGTAGCGTCAAAGACTTTGCAACTACAACAAGAACACTACACTACAACTTCAGTGTCATTGAAAGTTAGCGGTTCGGTTCGATCCACCGAGATCGAATCTGGCACCATAGTTTGGTGTTTCATTCACCATTGTCGCTATATCGATTGGATATTTGAGCCATGTTCTGTGTTTAAACATCACATTTTAGTTTCATACGTTTTGCTTAATAAACTTGGAGAGTTAAATAAAATCTGATGTTTTACAATGTTTGATTACGATGAAGAATCGACAATGATCGAATCGCGGGTTCGGAATCGAAAAACGAATGAAATCGAGGTCTGGGTGTCTTTGCAGGACCCATGAAATGACAATGCCTCTGTGAAACAAATAATGAGTTATAGATATCATTGTAAGGGCTATATGTATGACAAAAACACGTAGTTTAGTCTAGTACATGATTCTTTGTTGTGAACGGTGAACGACAGCGACAGTGGCAACGTTTCCCTTGAATACTAAAGAAAAATCAAATCGTATTCATTATTCCAGTTGTGTTATTCGTACTCTACACTAGTTCTAGGAATCATGACGCTCGTGACGACATCTCATGAGACACATCATACTTGAAGACTGCAGTTGACTACATCCGGCAGTTGAGGTCGTTTTATACGCAGGTTGTTAAGGTGCCATTTCCAAATAGGTCCGGGTGGTTTGGTAGCCACGTGGTTAAAACGTTCCCTCGTCGCACAAATGGGAACTCCACAAAAAATATAATATGATAAGATTTATAAAAATAAACGATGCCGGTTTCCATGCTATGTATATACGAGGTAAGTCTTCCAGACCTCGCTCAATTTGTCTTTTGCCTTTTCCGCAAGCAAACGATTATTGTTTGAATGGTTTAATTTCTAATTGACAAATATTTTAGAATACACAGTGATTGCAACCTGAAATCTACAAGTCACCTGGTTCTAATGAAATAGGTGTGGATCGTGACCTTTTCAGTAATGAAAAGGGCGGTGGGGTAGCTTAGTGTTAAAGCGTTCACTCATCACGCCGATGACCCGGGTTAGATTCCCCGCAATGGTACAACGTGTGAAACCCATTTCAGTTGTTTCACGCCGTGATATTGCTGGAATGTTGCTAAAAGCGGCGTACAACTACATTAACCCACTCACTTATAGTAGTTAGTAAGAGGCCACTAACGGAATCGGATGGTCAAGTTCGCTGACTTGGTTGACACATGTCATCGGTTCCCAATTGCGCAGATCGATGCTCATGTTGTTGATCACTGGATTGTCTGTTCCAGACTCGATTATTCATAGACCGCCGCCATATAGCTGAAATATTGCTGAGTGCGGCGTAAAACTAAACTCACTCACTTACTCATTCTTGAAGCATACTCAAACCTTTAAGTTGAAGGTCAAAGTCTGGATGTCGGTTACCTTACCGACATCTTCGCACGATTTTAGAAATGCTTATTCTTCAACACATAAGTCTTAATAAACATATTCAGCGTATTCAGTGCATTTGAACCATCAAGGTGTATCTGTATGCTAAATAATGTTGACTGTATACACGAGGAAGACTGCTAATTCAAGGGAAGTAATCGCCAAGCGTTCTACCTGCCGCCATGTTGGGATGTTGGTAACGTACGTTACCAGTAACACTTTAGGTGCAGTGATGCTGGACATGGAGCTGAAGATTGTGCAACAAACGGTATTGTCGGTGTCTAGTGTGTACAAGTGCCCAATAGCAGTAACAAGAGTGTTAGTAGATGTCCAACTACTGGATAGTTACATGTTTGGTTTGATGGAGACAATCTGAATTCAAAGTGTTGTATTATTAACACCAAAATGCGATTATTATTCCTAGTTGTAATATGCTTCCCATACATATGTGCAGATTTAAAAATGTATCATATATATTATTTGCATGAATCAACCTCCCCGGCTGTCTACAAGGCTTGAATTGCTATGAATAATTCCTAACAGAATTTTAGAGGACGTACACGACACAGTGGATTTACTTCGTCCAACCAACACAGTGCGAGCAACACAGCTAAAACAAAGCCACGTATGTCCAAGACAACCGGGCACAATAGAAACAGGAGAGGATAGATGGCACGAAGAACCTGAAAGCTAAGTCAGTTCTTTGCCACAGGCAAATATTTATAATGTGATTTGGATCGGTTTCACTTATTAACCTTGGCACGCGTTTCTGGATTCTACTGGCAAATGTGGAGGAAATTACTCGAAGGGACGAAGTCGCTGATAATGAATGTTTGCAATGATTAACATATATTGAGACTTATTTATCAGAAACTTTCTATAAATGGCAAGGCATTGTTACGTCATTGTAATGTGGAACTGTAGAACAGTAAATGTGTTGAATCAGTTAGCTTTTAATAACCAGGAAAGCAATTTAAGTTACATTTAATGAGAATCAATGTACATGTTATATCAATAATCTTTAATCATTCAAGAAGTTATGAACAACTTTGAGTCTCTCGAAGTTTGTGTCAACCAATCTTGGTCAAACATCAACCTACAGAATGCAATTCATTTCCCAGGTACGTTTGATCCCAAGCAAGTAAATAACCGTCTAAAGGTAGGACTTATTTCGCTTTGCACAGTTACTAAATATTCACACATTCACAGCAGATTAATTTTCTCCTTACTTTGAGAATTTTCTCGTTACATCAAGTTTCTTTCAAAAACTTGAAATTTCGAGTATTTTCTCGTTATTTCAGTTATTTTTTCGTTCCTTCGATTAATTTCTCGTTTTGTCAAGTATTTTTATCGTTGCTTCGAGTTTCAGTCAAAAACTTGAAATTTCGAATATTTTCTCATTGCTTCAAGTTTCTTTCAAAAACTTGAAATTTCGAGAATTTACTCGGTACTTCAAGTTTCTTTCAAAAGCTCCGAACAAGATGACATCCTCATAGTCACAAACACCCTACACCACCCGAGTTTCAGTGGTCATAAAACAAATTTTCAGTTCAATAGGGAGGTCGCGCACCCTTGCAACCATGGTATCTTCCCATAAGGCAGACCTCACAAAAGACAGACCGCTTAAAACAACACACTTTATGGTTGTTTGCACAAGGCGTAATTAATCTGATAATAATGGCATGTGCCCAGATATGTAATGTATAAACTATACTTGTTTTACTTCATGTAATGAATTATGATTTTTATATTAAGATCTATTGCATCAAAGATACACAAAAAAGTGCTTCAGAACATTTCAGCTTCTCAAACAACTCAGTTCTTGACTGCTTTTCACTCTAATTACCAGTAAACTAAGAAAGATGGAAATGTGTTGTTACTATACTGTGGAGTGACTGGTAGCAGAACAGAACAGAACAGAATTTTTATTCTTTTCTCAAAAACACAAAAGGTGAAACATAGAACATAAAGTATTACACAATGTATGAAAATGCATTTATTCCAGAACCTTATCTTAAATTAACCTTTCAAAGTAGAATTTCACTAACAAAATTTAGGACAACAAATCAAAGGTTACCAATGGAAACAGGGCGCTGTCTGCATGTCTTGGAAGAAAACCGAGTTTTTAATCATTGTAGTCAAGCCATATGTGACGAATTCCATGTTTTACTAATATGTCCACCACTTGTAGAACAACGAATATCATTTTTAACAAACTATTTCTGTGTGAATTCCTCTATCTGTACATGTATTTTTCTCATGAAATGTGATTTATCAACCACACTCTCTCAAATTATCCAAATATAGGAAACACTGTGCCTTTTCAAATGATATCGTTTAAATATTTTAATTATGTTTATATATACTTTATGTTCTATGTTTCACCTTTTGTGTTTTTGAGAAAAGAATAAAAATTCTGTTCTGTTCTGTTCTGCTACCAGTCACTCCACAGTATAGTAACAACACATTTCCATCTTTCTTAGTTTACTGGTAATTAGAGTGAAAAGCAGTCAAGAACTGAGTTGTTTGAGAAGCTGAAATGTTCTGAAGCACTTTTTTTGTATCTTTGATGCAATAGATCTTAATATAATTTAAGATAAGGTTCTGGAATAAATGCATTTACATACACTGTGTAATGAAATCATTGTGATGATTGAGTCTTACGTGAATTCCAAGATTGTACAAACTGGTCTAACACACTAACAGCACGAACTGGTATCCTTCCAGTCTCCGCATACAATATGTAATGGCGAGCGCTTTCCTTTAAGCGAAGCAGTTTTCTTGAATGGTTATTAAATAACCATTTTCAGTAACACTTAAAGTTTCATATGGCCAGAGGTCGTATAACCATTTCTAAACCTAATGTTGTCTTTTTTATCAGTGCACATACCACAGTTTTCAAGGTACAGCTTAAATAAACCTGATGCAACCAACCATAACGTGTTGTTTTAAGCGGTCTGTCTGTTGGGAGGTCGATACCGTGCGAAGCATATTTCCTAAACTATTCGTGATAACTTCAGACTTGGTACATATATCAAGAATGATAGATAGGTTTGCCATTTCGGGTTTAAACCCAGAAATAAAACTTTTGCGGTTTCCACCCCTATATGACTTAGGCTGTGAGTATGAGGTTGTCATCTTGTTCGGAGCAGATTTCCTTTAACTATACATGCTAGCGTCATCAAATTTGGCACATATTTCAAGCATGATCCATAGACATGCCATCTGATGGTTATACTAGATATGAATTTTAATTTTTGCTGTATCCATGGATACGTGATTTAGGCAGTCAGTATGAGGATGTCATCTGACTCGAAGCAGATCTCCAAAACTATACATGCTAAATTCATCAAACTTAGAAATTAAGAAAAAGGAAATCGAAGCAAACAGTAAATACTCGAAATTTCAAGTTTTTGAAAGAAACTTGAAGTACCGAGAAAAAATTCGAAATCTCAAGTTTTTGACGACGAGAAAATACTCCAAGCAACGGGAAATTAATCGAGGGAACGAAAAAATAATTGAAATAACGTGAAAATACTCGAAGCAACGAGTAATAATCTAAGTTACGAAAATTGTCTTTGAAAAAAAATATTTTATGCTACAAAAGTAGCAGCATTAGACTTTCGTTGGAGACCCGTGAAGGTCCCGGGGTAGAATAGGCCTTCAGCAACCCATGCTTGTCGTAAGAGGCGACTAACGGGATCGGATGGTCAGGCTCGCTGACTTGGTTGACACATGTCATCGGTTCCCAATTGCGCAGATCGATGCTCATGTTGTTGATCACTGGATTGTCTGGTCCAGATTCGATTATTTACAGACCGCCGCCATATAGCTGGAGTGAGTGAGTGACCGCCGCCATATACCTGGAATATTGCTGAGTGCGGCGTATAACTAAACTCACTCACTCACTCACTTTCGTTGGACTTGCGGGCATTGTCCACCGTCCACAAGGAAACTGGCATTAAAGGCACAATGGCCCATATTTTCGACAATATTTTGGCCTATACAAGTATTATATATATTGGGACATGTGCAATCAATTTCGCTTCCTTTTGATACAATGTAAGATACATGTTCCCTTACGACTTGCCTAAAATTGATTTTGAAACATTATCGAGGCGAGCAGCTTCCAAATATGTAACACTTGTCATGTCATTCGTGTCCAACTCGTGTTATTCCGGAACATGCCGAATTGCGACTCGTGCCCCTCTCGTCGGATTTCACATTGGCACAGGAACACCAGAACTACATCAAACAGGAACGATAACTCTATTCCTGTTTGATTCCAATGGTACTAAATATCAGCGAAGTACATATACATTGTATTGCTGTTTTGGTTTTTGCTCATTTATTTCAAAACAAAAACCTTCTTCACACACCTAAAATCAGGAGAAAAACATAGTGTTAAGGATACATTGCGACGCAATTATCACCAGGTGTTCACCTTAGGTTCCAAATAATCTTCACGGATGGGATGTCTTTCATTGAATATGCAAATAAAATATATTATAAATTTAATCAGCTCAATTAAATAAAAAAGTAATAACTCCAAAACATTTCCCAAACTGAATTGAACATTTCACACCTTAAGTGGAATTTTACCTGAATTCGATGAAAAATATATGAATGATGAAAATAGTCAGACTAAAAGATTCCCAGAGATGTGAAAATTAAATACGTTAAAGATTAACTTTCACTAGTTACACAGGTATAATATTATTGTGTTGAAATTCCTAGCAATCTATAATTACATTTCCTAAAACTGTTGGGACCTCACTTATAATCACCACAACAAACCCGCAAGATCGGCAGAAACCTGCGAGACAGTGAGACCAGTGAGAGCCGTTATGTCAAAAACGCACGTGCGTGTGTTTGAATCTCTCACCGTCAATCGCATGATTCTTATAAAAGGTTTCACATTAAACAACACAATTCTGTTAGCAGCGTTCTTAGTACATTGAATGTGACGATATATATTTTCATTATTTTTTAACAAAAGCATAATGCCTTAAAAAATATACCCGATTTAAGTAGTCGGAAATATTTTTATCAAAGCACCGCATCCATTACGCGCGTTCTGATTGGTTTGTTGCGTTTTCGAACATAACAAGCATCGAGGGGGAAAGTCTCCTTTGAGCATTCGTAACTACTCGCTTCTTTCCGTTACCTGCAAGTAAGCTCGTACCCCATTCGTAACTACGACTCGCCTCATTCCGTAACATGCAAGACGTCTTGCCGGAATCACACGAGTAGTTACGAATGTCCTTTGAGGTTACGGAAAGGGGCGAGTGGTGACGAATATTGCCACGTATGGAATGTAAACATTTGCTCCGTACTTAGAACTGCTTTCAATCACAAGATGTGCGTAGGATACTCGACGAGAGCACTTCAAGGGACATAACTCTATGGGGCTCGCTTGAAATAACGTCAGGCCGGTAGGGGGCGAGAGAGTTGATTTTAATGCATCGTTTTAAATCAATATTGTAATCTTAATACGATTTATGAAAATAATTTATATGCCAGATATTCTGGCGACTGTTAGTTAGTATTATTGAGAGAATTGCATCGTATGCTTTTAGAGAGGTGTGGTGTGACACTGTGCCTTAACTTAGAACACTTGCTTTAAGGAAGATTGGCGATGACGTCATTACCAGTATTGGATTATATCCAGGAATTTTATCCAGGTTACAATAGTGCTTGCCTTCAGTTTATAACTATCTAAAATTCAATATGCATCTGAACTTAATTTCAGCACTTTTACAAAAAAATGTCTGACGAGGTGACCGATGGTCAAATAATCTACCAAGAGCAGGAAGATGGAGTGGTCAAGGTTGAGAAGGGTAAGTAATAGGGTGAAAGATGAAAAAGACATGCACTGAGGACTCCCGAGATTGTCGTGAAGTGTTGAACAGATTTCATTCTCAAATGGGCGGCATCTGTATTGACACAACCTTTTGACATTAAAACTGCCGTTATATATTTACCCAGGTGAGCTACCGTGTTACATTACTATTATTGTGGTATTAATGTAAGTGTCAGCTTCAATTTGCATACATAGGACGCGTTATTGGATTGTTAGTTATTGAAACACTTCCACACACTGTGACAAAAATTGTTGTTTCTGTAAAACTGCTGGGGTGGTTGGGTAGCCTTGTGGTTGAAGCGTTCGTTCGTCACGCCAGAGATCCGAGTTCGATTCCCCACATGGGCACAATGTCTTAAACAAATTTCTGGTGCTGCTATCTGTTTATTTTAATCCTTCATCGTGTCCCTAGAACAGATCTTCATTTGTCCGGGGTTCATCATTAATGCAACGTAATAGTTGGTGTTACAGCTGTTGTTATATATTTCTTGTTCCGAGTACACCCTGGGACGTCCACGTGTTTTGAATATTTGAACCAGTATCAGTGACATATAAGTGCAATAGAAGCTTCGGGAAAAGCCGTGATTAAAACGTCCACTACTACTAACTATGAACACCATGACCAATGTGCATTCACTTGTGTTCCCCTGGCAACCAATGTTGGTATATGCAACTCGTGGCGACCTGGTTCATGAAATTACCCTCAGTAACCCCAGCTTGTCTTTAGAGACGACTCATCCAATTTCGAGTTCAGATTTTTTTTTCTTAACTGAGGGTATCATCCATATTTTCTGTGATTCTTATCGCCCCCCACCCACCCACTAGTCCAAAGAACGCGAGAAATCGTTATAAGAATTATAATAAATGACAATCAAGAGCATTATTCAAATAGTTTGTCTTTTTTAATTTCTATGTATTTTATTTTTCCCCGCGTGACCGACCCATGTTCAGAATTTGGTAGCTACGTGAAATGCATGAAAATGGTGCCCTTATGTACGAGGGGATGTCAATAAGTTTTGAGCTTTGAGCATTTTTCATACCCAGGTGTCACATGTGGCCTATGGTACGACATTGAACCTTGAGGTGAAGCTGTAGTTTTGGTATCCTACTCTCAGAAGTTATTGAACAGCTCACATTGACAGAAAGAGCATGGTAGAGAGAGTCCTGAAGATGACCCCCGTCCAGGTCGCCCAACAACAAGCATTAGTCAGGAAAACATTGATAGAGTGCATAGACTTGAGCTGGAAAATCGTCGAATCACACTCCATGAGTTAGAGGAGACCACAGGCATTTCACACGGATCCATCGAGACAATTCTTCATGAACATCTCGTCATGTCTAAGGTGTGCGCAACTCCATGCTAACCGGATACAAGAAGAAACCAGAAGATTTTCACTTTAGGCTAGTAACCTGTGATGAAACCTGGATCCACCACTATGACCCTGAGAGCAAACAAGAATCCATGGAATGGAAACATGTCACTTCTCCCAGGACCAAAAAGTTCAAAGCCTCCAGATCAGTGTAGAAGGTAATGGCGGCAGTCTTCTGGGATAGCAAAGGCGCCATCCACATAGATTACTTACCAAAAGGAAGAACAATGAATGGGGAATATTACGCTAACTTGTTGAGGCAAATGCGACAGTCAATCAAGGAGAAGCGCCGGGGCAAGATCAGACGTGGTATTCTTCTACATCAAGACAATGCTCCAGTACACAGCTCTCGCGTTGCAGTCACTGCTGTCCAGGAATGCACGTACGAAATACTTTCAGGATGATAATGATAATGAGCTTATTGCTGCTTTTGAGGCTTGGTTTGAGGACCAAAATGGCGCCTTCTACAGAGATGGCATCAGCGCCTGGCAGAAAAGATGGAACAAGTGTCTTGACTCACAAAGGGACTATGTTGAAAAATAAATGTGTTTCATACCAATATTTTGTGTTTTTCTATGCAAGGCTAAAACTTATTGACATCCCCTCGTATGTCATCGACTCGTGCATACCAAATTTCATACAAAAGTTTACGCCACCTTGAGCATATTTTTTGCTTGGTTCATTAACACCTGGTGTCATCAATAATTTACAGTGGTCCATTCTTATGGGTGTACCTTTTGTTCCAACTCCGATCTGTCTTGAAGGATGTTCGGTTCTCTGACGTTAGCATTTCGACTGTAAAAAACTGTGTACATGTTACAGTGAGTGAGTATGGTTTTACGACGCTTTTAGCACTATTCCAGCAATATCACGGCAGGGGAACACCAGAAACGTTCGTGTCAGAAAAAAACCTAAGTCAGAAGATTTAATGAGATGAGATGTTTTTCAAGGCATTGAATTTCAAGTTCCGCCAGTTCCAGTCAGTATGTTCAATACACGCTGGATGCTTGCCTATTTCTGAGTGCGAACAAACGAAAACCAACTGATACGATTTTAGTAGTGATATGCAGTATGACTTAAGAACACCTGTGTTGATATATTACAGAGTCGAGGCCATGGCCATTGTTCACTGTATACATATTTCCTTGCAGTCCGTCCATTCGCAACGCGATGGATTCTGGCCTACGTGTCCTTCTTTGGTTTTATGTTCTTGTACGCCACTCGCGTCAACATCAGCGTGGCCATCATCTGCATGGTGCGGTCGGCGACGTCGAACTTCACATCCGATGACAACAGCACTGGACTCCTCAACATGACGTCGATTTCCGGAAGTGCAGAAGATGATGCTTGTGGCATTTTGGAAAAAGCTGTATTAGCTAAAGAGGCAGGCAAAATGTTCATTGTATAGTTAGTTATATTGTAACTATGCGCAGTTGTCTTCCCTAGCAAATATTCAAATATAGAAAAGAAAAGTATGTGTGACTATCGAGGGTTTAGTAATTGACTTCCGTTGAATAATGTCGCAGCGCAAAATACATGAAGTACCAGATTCGTTAATTTTGATTTAGATTTATCTGCTCCTGGTATCTCTAACACAAACATGGCGGCAAACACGGAACACGGCATGCGACTCGAAGCTTGAAATTGTGACTGTTGTCCGTTTGGCTCAAGCGCAGGCTGATAAATCGCAATCTGACTCGAAAACTAATAAACATAAAATACTCAGGGAAATACTCATAATCAAAACATCACACCTACTCGGTGAAGTTTTTGCAGAGTATTGTCCTAAATTCACACAAGTCGTTTAACAAACTATCATTAGACTATTGACACAGTTCACTATTTGTTACGTGGGAGGAGTCCATAGAAATGAACAGCCAAAAGAAGCACATGCAGAAGCAGTCTGGTTCCCTGAGTCTGATGCGCCTGCGCTAACGACACTGAGGCTGATGCAGAAGTGCCGCCATATTTATTCATGCATCTGTACCGTCTCCATCCTTTCTCCTTGCACATCAGAACCCTGTACAATTATATCTATACTTATTACTGTCGATGTATGTGTTCCAGAGTGGAGAGTTTGACTGGGACAAGCCCACCAAGTCGCGTATTCTGGCTATGTATTTCTATGGCTACATCTTCACACAAATACCTGGAGGGTGGCTGGCAGGACGCTACGGGGCACGGCGGGTGTGGGGACTCGGGATGTTCGTCAACGGACTTGGGACCATTCTCACCCCTGTCAGTGCTCGTCTGAATCTGTATGTTTTATATGCAGTGAGATTCATCATAGGATTTGCAGCAGTGAGTTTCAGCGTCTTCGTGTCATATATTGAGATATGCTGCAGATGAACGTCTGAAGTTTTGAAATTTTATCAAATCAACGAAAATTATTTCTTCATAACCATAATGATAGCATATGTTATTATCAAGGGATCCCTCCCGAAACAAGATTATATTGTCCATAAAATAGTTGATACATATACCGGCGACCTGTCAAATGATATACACCTGTTTCCTTATTGTCCCCCTGATATGTTATCGAGTTCTACCAATGTATAGAGATCTCTAACTGTTTTGATTCATTACCCGTGAAGATCCGGGTTAGAATTGATCTTCAGTAACCCATACTTGTCATAAGGGGTGACTAACAGGATCGGGGGGTCGGGGTCGCTGACTTGGTTGACACATGTCATCGATTCCCAGTTGTGTAGAGTGGTGCTCATGCTTTTAATCACTGGATTGTCTCGTCCAGACTCGATTGTTTACTGACCGTGGCCATCTAGCTGGAATATTGCTGAGTGCGGCGTAAAACTCACTCAGTCACCCACTTTTGATACTTATACGTAATTGTTCAAAATTTACTATTTCGAACCAGTTTATTTAATGTGATTGTACACATAGCAATGTCACACGGGTGGTGTGTTGCTGATTAGAAGTTTAAGCGAATTTTTGAACGGCTAAGGGCTGATCTTGTTCAGTAACTTCTACCAAGTGGTGATGACCTTTCATTGCAAACCATTAGAAAGCTAGATTGAACAATAACGGATTGAAATTTGTGGCACGTTAATAATTCGTCACAAGTAAGTCCTGCATTGCAGCACATTCAGTCAACATTAAGACGTCGTCATATACCTCCACAGTATTTACAAAGAACAGGTTTTGAAAATAAAGCGTAAAATAGCCCCAAAAAGTAATTAAAATATAAACTCAGTGCAGTATATTTTTGTTATTATTATAGACAAACTAAGTAAAAAGGTCCTTGTTAGATCGAAATATATTACATCGACCTTTGCATTTTCTAGGGCGTGTCTTACCCTGCTACACATTCACTATGGGGGAGATGGGCGCCTCCCCTCGAGAGAAGTAAACTGATGTCGGTTTGTTATGCAGGTAAATGTGAGAGTCAGACGGCCAATAAGTTGTACTGCAGACACAAGTAAATCCTATACAGTTAGAATAACAGTACATCCGGTTCGCTTTGAATCTAATGTTATAAATCTATCTCGGTGACCCAGTCTGAAACTATGCATGTTTATTTATCATCCAAAACTGTGTTCCACAGGCGATATCGCTTGTGTGAGATCATATGATATCTCCTAAATAGATATTGACAGTGGATTTTATACAATGCCCTGACAATGCTATGACCTCATGACCTCGTGTTTACTGATATCAGTTGTAACAACACTTTTTAACAAAGGTGAAATCCTCGGCAAGTTTTGGATATTTGTTACTTTATCAACTCGTGTTGATATATTTGATATCAGTAGACACTTGGGCGAGATTCTCTATATCTCAAGTCGGTTGTAAAATAACCCCTTCTTTCTCTAGGCTCCCCCGTTGGCTGTATCATCTCGTTTGCACTGTCTGGGTATCTCTGTGCCAATGGATTTGACAACGGCTGGGGATCCATATTCTACATATTTGGTTTGTATAAACTGTCGGTAAAATGTATGTAACATATTTCTGGTGCCCCCTGCCGTGATAGTGCTGGAATCTTGCAAAAAGCTTCGTGAAACCCTACCCACTCACTCACTCACTGGTTCACAAATATTAATTCTAAATTTTCCCAAATGATATTTTGAATTACGCTCTGATTTCTAGGGTGCTTTGTCGTGACTGTCGTTGTCATATAATCGCCATCATCATTATGATCCTCGGTTCCCAAATGCACACACTGATGCTCATGTCGTTGATCACTGGATTGTAGCTGGAATATTGCTGAGTGTGGCGTAAAACTAGACTCACTCACTCATGATTATGATCCCCAGTCAGATAGACGACTTAGTTCGAACATCCACATAGATGCAATGTGTCCACCATAGTGAAATTGCTCAAATTTGCTAAAAACGATTTTAAACCAGACTATCTGACGACTTACCTACTTACTTACTTACTTACTTAATGTCTTCAGTAAGTCGATTTATTATCGCTATGTGGTTATGTATTCATATTAAAATAAGTCCTAATGATCTATAGAAGTTTAACATGGAATGATCTTGTACCCAGCACAATAGTCATAGGTGGCAATTACTGCACGAGGGGGTCAGGCTTTATTTCCTGACTGGTTTGTCTTGACTGTACCCCAATCCGTGTATCGATGCTCGTGATGTCAGTCACTGGACTATCTGGTCCAGAATATCTAACGACTTTGTTCAGCCATGGTCATCACTGGCAGTAAAACACGCTGACAATATCATCGTCATTGAAACGTTCTCAAATGTGTCATGTGTCTCCTCAGAGGAACACACACCACATCCACAATGATTTACACATTGTGTGCGTGTAACAATCATAACATAATGCTTTACTTACATCTGTTATGGGAATTATATCAAATCGATATCTTTTTTTAAAAGTATGACATCTCGAAGTAATGAATTTCAAAACAGCAGTGTATGTCTCCTTCAAGTTCAGAAATATGTAAATATTTGCTTACATATTGACATTGAGCGCTCCAAGGGAAAAAACTCTCTGGGGTTCGTTTGAAATAACGGTCAGCCGACAGAGGGCGCGAGGGTCGATTTGATACAACGTTGCATTAAATCATTGGAACTTTTTAATTTGATGCAGTAATATTATAATCTAAATACATATTACGAATCGATTGGAATAAATTATACACTGGCTTCCCTGAGGGGTGGTAGTTGGTATTATTGAGAGAAATGCATTCATTTTTGTATTTTTAGAAACGTGTACTGTGACATTGTGCCTTTAATAGTGAATAAAACTGTTGCTGTTTCTGCACAAGACTACTTTTTGCCCAGCAGGTGCTGCCAATTTAGTGTGGGTTGTTGTGTGGATGCTAGTATCAGCAGACTGCCCTCGCAAACACAGATTCATATCTGAAAAGGAGATAGCATACATCGAAAGGAAGATTGGCTCCAATACAAACGTCCAAGTATATTCACCATATTCACATTCGATTACCTTTTATGGCTTGAATCTGTTTATACCACCGCGGTGCAGACGGAATGTTTCTGACCGTTACATTAAAGCAAGGTAATGCACAGAGGTGTTTGTGATCTTTCAGAATTACTTTATCGCTATATAAACCGATAATTAGAGCAGTGGGTAGCCTACTGCTACAGACCCGTTCCCTTCCCCACATGAGTACAATGATTGAAACCCATTTCTGGTGTCCCGGGCTCTCATACTACGGAATATAACTAAAAGATGCGTTTAACTGAACTTACTGACTCGTTTTTTTTAACTGGCCTACGGCACGATAAAATTATATATATGCTTGTCCTCACACTGACTGTAGATGGTGCGCCCAAGCCGACAAAGTAGCAACATTAAGCGGGGACCATTGATCTACATATTACAGCTGATATCGGAGTATCCATTCACCTACACTACCATTTTCCAGGCGAAGTCCATCCCCTGGGTTGCAATGGCCAAGTCCGGACCTTTCTGGGCCATCATTTTGGTTCATATGTGCAACAACTGGACCGCTTACACGCTCATCACTGTCCTCCCTACGTTCATGCGGGAAGTTCTCAAGTTCGATATTCAGGAGGTAAAAAACTCCAAACTATTTCTCTGTGACTAAGTCATGTATGAATAGATGGATATTTCATCACAGACCAAAGAGTTGTTTCCAAGCAATGTCGAAATGAGAACGGCTAGTTACTGATTTGACGTGTTGTTCGCTGCAGAGTAGACTTGTTTTTAAGTGAATAGAATCGTTCAATGCCTTGTTACAGAACGGAGCTCTTTCCTCCCTTCCTTTTATTTGTCGGACACTGGGAATGATGGTATCCGGACAGGTCGCCGACCTCATCAGAGCCAGAACCAGTCTTGGAACTACGAATGTCCGGAAGATTTTTCAGGGAATAGGTGCGTTGCATCTGTTTTGGAGAAAGGAGTGCTCTTAGAGTGAAGTCCAGAGGTTAGGGGAAATGCTCATCGGGAAAATTCTTTTCCGACAAGAGTGGGGAATGTGTGCTCATGGTACCGGAAGTAGCCCAGTAGTTTAAACAGCGGAAGTATTGGGTTTGATTCCCAACATGGATACAGTGAAAGAAGCACATTTCCTGTCTTGTTGTTGCTGGGATATTGCTGATATAGATGATATTGCTGGGATATTGCTGAAGTAGACGCAAGTGGTTTATGTAATGAGGAACTTTCTGTGTACATTAATATGTGTACGGGATATTTCACCCCATAACATGTTCACCCCAGGCTGTTTCATCTGGGTTGTTTCACTCCATTTAGAGGTCGTTAAAACTAATTATTATCCTGATTAAGTAAAGAAGTGTTTCAATATTTTATTCATAAATGTATAGTGTCGATCCAGTTTGGCTGTGTTTGATCTGGTGAAGTCGTACAATCTACAGATAAGTGAATAGTCATCTTATCAAGTCAAGTCAAGTATTTTTATTCCGTGCGTAGGCCACAGGCCCATATGCAATATACACGCAATTGTTACAAATATAAGTTAATTATTACAGGGTGTACATATTAATGGTACATGTGGATTGTATTAACAGATTCTTGTCACTATAAATATAACATTGTGATATAAACATATATACACCCAAATGTAAATATATGGTTAGAATGTACGAACCTGTGGTTTAAAGAAAAATTATTGGAGTTTGATTGTCCTGCTTTTATAAGCATGATAGATATATTTACAATAAATTTCTTAAAGTTGTTTCATTGTTCGTTGATAACAGAGACTTAAATATATAGTAGTTTTGGTTGTTTCTCATATATACAGAAAGTATTTTAATCTTAGTGCGTTATATTCAGTACATATAAAGATGAAATGGTACTCGTCTTCTACACCTAGATTACACAGAGGGCAACTACGTTCAGCAACCTCAACATTCAACCATCTACCTTCATTATACTTTAGCCTTAATAATCCACATCGGAATTTGGTCAAAATATTTCGAAACTTTTTGTCCAATATACATGATAAATATTTTTCTGGAGTTAACAGACTTTTAAACTCACGGTACATATGGTATCGTGAACTGTTATTCAATGTACTGTTCCATGATTGAAAAAATATATTGATTGCAACAGTCTTGAATCTACTTAATCTACTTTATCATAACAACAATTTACAAGTTAAATTTCATCTTTGGATGTTTAAAAGCTATCCATTAATCATTATTGACCAGTTGGTATAATTTTAGTATACAAGGGAAGGGTCTATAAGAGCGCTATGTACTAACGTGCTGACAGAAAGAGGCAATGACGAAGGTGGTCTGTCTGCTCGCAACAGTCTTATGACGGCGGTCGAGCCTGGACCAGACAATCCAGTGATCAACAACATGAGGATCGCTCTGCGCAATGGGGAACCGATGACATGTGTCAACCAAGTCAGCGAGCCTGACCACCCGATCCCATTACTCATGATCACCTCTTACGTCAAGCATGGTCGCCTTTTGGGATAATGAAGGCAAATTCTACCCCTGATCTTCACGGGTCCACACCCTTTTGAACTACTTCCACCTGACGCTGCTTTCGATTGCCTATCCTAAAATCAAACAGAGCTTGGTCATCCTTCATAGTATTCGTATTATTAATGTATCAAATGTTTGTCATAATGACAAATTTAGCCTCTTTGCCTTTGTATTAATTATCATCAACATTCATTCTGTGCTTGTAATTACTCTCGAATCCTGTTTATTCTGATCCCACATATCCGGAAACCCCGCCCTTCGGACGATTTTTCATGTGAAACGAAACTTACGTTCATTAATTGTGCTCGCTTAACCGGACGCCGCGCTTCCGGAGCCGGACTGCAAGTTAACATTAGCCTGTCACATGATCTAAGCCATGTGATCCCGTTCGGAAGTTTACTTTCAGCAGACAGCAAAAGTTCGACGCAGTGTCATTTAAAATTTAAAAAAAAAACAGAATATGCAATTAGCAAAATAGAGACGTTTTGTCATCGATTTACGTTTTTCATCTAATTTGCCATCTGAAGTTCCACACGCGACATGATTACTTCTGAGACAACATTACAAATGGTAACCTGCCTTCGTCCCTCCATGCATTATCTGTACACGTATATGTAACGATGATTCAGTGTTATTACTATTGATATATTGATATATGTACATGCAATTTTGTTTTATTTTTTAGTATTCTTTAGTAATTTTTTTATTTTATTATTTTTTTTATTTATTTTTTTTTCACTTAATATTTACGATTTGCTTGTTTGCTTTTTTGATCTAGCTAACCGGACGTCTCGCTAACAAAACGTCCGGATAAACTGGGTTCGACAGTATTATGTATATGTTTATGAATTTTGTATAATATATTCATTTTGATGCCGTTTTGTTTGTAAGAGTGATGAGATGAGATGAGATGAGATGAGATGAGATGAGATGAGATGTAAGTTCTATGTGCCATCTCAACACAGACACGGTAGTACTTACCTGATTGTTGGATTTAAGCATTAACATTCTCCATGCATGCTGACTTTGTTCGGTAAAACAATTCTTGATTAGCCCTATAGGGGTGAAAAAGACACTAATATGAGATGAACTGCCCTAGTTTGGAAATGGGATCAAACTACCTGTGTGAGACAACCGGATAAAACTACTTGGGGTGAAACAACCCGAATAAAGCTACTTGGGGGGAAACAACCCGGATAAAGCCACTTCGGGTGAAACAACCCAGATAAAACCACTTCGGGTGAAACAACTTAGGGTAAAACAATTTGAGCCCATCGTTATCATGATTTTCTAGAAATCGAGAGTTATATTTCCCTGTTTCAGCGTTCCTGTTAGTAGCTGTGTTGCTGGTGTCTGCGGGGTTTGTCAAGTGTGAAAACAGAACAATAGCTGTCGTCTTGCTGTGTCTTGGTGGTGGTGGTCTGGGGATGGCAGGGGCAGGTTATTTAGTGAACCATGTCGACATTGCCCCAAAGTACGTCCTTACTATTTCCGGCGAAGGATATTAATTCAAACTAAAACACTTGCTCAACTTACGTATGTATCAGTAGCATTTTTATTGTAGTCCCTTTCTCTGGACTCCTCCATCCTAAGAAATAGTGAACTGTTTCAATGTTTCAATGATAGACTGTCAAACTACTTTTTTTATATTTTCACGACCAAAATCTCATAGAGCTGGTATGATGTTTTAATTATGATCAGTGTTCCCTTCAGTATTTTATGTTTATTATGCAATTCATAAACTGTCCAACACCTTGTCTGTGTATGCCCTTCCTTGGCACAAACAGCATATCTTAAAAGACATGATGGCATGGCTCGCTGCTTTTACTATCGTCTCCGCCATGCCTGTGGCTTTGACTCCGAGGTCCATCCATGGTACGACCCTGAACATCTCCAGTGCGTCCTGGAAAATGATGCTTTTAAACTTCTCTGGAATAGGCCAGTATACAGCTTGAGACGAATTCCAGCCAACAAACCTGATCTTGTCCTTTTTGATAAAGCCAATGAAATTATTTATATCATAGAATTTTCTGTCCCTTTTGACAGCAATGTGATTGGCAAGATTCAGGGAAAGCATGATAAATATGCGGACCTCGCCTTTGAAATGTCTCGATTGCATCCCAAGTACACTGTCGTCAGGCTCCCCATTGTTCTCGGTGCCCTTGGTTTGGTACCTCCTGATCTCTTGGCGCAGATGAGGAGAGTGCCCGGGTTCTCCACCGGGAGCACAGCCCTTCTGACAATCCGGGTAATGCAGAAGGCTGCAGTGTTGGGGAGCCTCCATATTCTCCGGAAAGTTCTTGGTGGGTTCGACTAGGCAGTGTTTCCTGGGAGAAGTCCCATTCGCTGTCTGGGCTGCGTGTAGAGGGGGCGAGGGCCCTGAGCCGATGATGATCTTGACCAGCCTGACTGTGTCAGTATCACCCAAACCCTCTCTGCTTCATTTCTATCTCAATCTGTAAAAAATAAAAATAATAATAATAATAATAATAATATGTGCATTTAAATTGCGCCAAACTCTACTCATGGGGTGAATGTTCTTCATGACTTATCCCACCGGGTACCCATTTTCTGCTGAGTTAACAGGAGAAATTTTTAACAAAATCACTTGCCTAAGGTGAGACCACATGTGTCATGTGCGTCGTTGTGGGACAGGAAATTCTCCCCGATTAACCCCGATTTCTCGAAACAAACTTAAGTCTGAGTTTTGAATTATGTTACAGGTCTTACTCAAATTTGAGAAAATGCATTTCCCTGAATGAACTGAAATCAGTATTATACTCAAACGTTGTTGACAATTTGAGTTTGGTGGAAATATTCCTTAATTTGTTTGGGCTTTTCTTATTTTAAAAATGCAGTTAATATAAAAATTCAGCTGCTTCTAACTGTCAAGCTCAGTTTGAAATTTCAGTAAAAAGTTACGTTTGTTTCGAGAAATCGGGGCCTGAGCTTCGTCGGCCCGCTTTTGAGCCAAACGGACCATAAATACCGTTGCAAACATAAGTTAGTAGTGCAAGGGTGCAATGCGGATGACATATTCAAATTCCGTCCTGCACCACACGCGGAAGTCCCAGGTTCGATTCTCCACATGGGTTCAAAATCTGAAGCCCATTTCCTCCGCCGTGAACACCAAACTCACTCACTCACCACTGGTGTGTTTGTTTCCAGATATGCGGGTGTTTTATTCGGAATAAGCAATGTGGCGGCCACTTTCCCAGGAATGATTGCCCCTCTCGTTGCTGGAGCCGTCACACCAAATGTACGTATTGTGTCCCCAGGTTACAATACGCCTTGTAACTACGCCAATCTGTTGATACCAGTTCCAAAAAAGTGAAACATATTCTCTTTTGAAATCTCAGTTTCAACTTGAAAATTGTCAAACCTCTCTACCCTTTCAAAATGTTTTCCCCACTACTAAATTGTCGTATTTCACACTACCATTTACCAATTGGAAATGGAAGATGAAAGAAAATGTAAATTATTTTACATAAATGATGTGGATGGTGAGTTTCATTATCTTCTAAATTGCACGTTCTTTAGAAAAGAAAGATCAATGTATACACCAGCTTACTAAATACCAAACATGATAAAAATTGAATCATTTTTTACATGTAAAAAGTATCTGTCATGGAAAATCTGAGTGACCTTCCCAGGTTATAACGTCACCCTGGTTCTTGACATGACGTCATTCTGGATAAAATGTCATCTTAGTTATTTAGATAATAACTAACCAGTGACAGGAAATGATAGATCATTATTTCTCCCGAGTTATATTAATTACGTAATTCTCGAGGCTTGGCGAGATAGCGAAGAGGTTCACACACCGGCGTACCGATGAGTCGCATATTCATAACTATGTAGAGACTTCCATAACGCAAGCGATTCGGCTCTGTTTTTATATTGTTTTACACTGAACATTATGTATTCGACAACAGCTGCAACAGTAAAGTTTATGACAATATATATATTATTTATATTTCAAACCGGCTGCATCGCTTGCTATCCATTAGGCTTCGAAGACAGCACGTGGAGCCGTACAACCAATGAAAACGATGGATTGCTGCGCAAACCGAAATAATGCTACACTCTTTAGGATATTTTCTCAGTGAAACTAAACCATTTTAACAGCAATGTTTAATTAGATGTTTCGACTCATCAAAAACAAAGAAGTTGAAAACAGTGTACATAATATCAAGTGGACCGTGTAAGATGCAAGGAATCGTCACTGGCCTGTGGCAGAGGTACTATGCTGGCTCGCCGCATGGAACTCTGGGTTGGAGAGTGGAAGAGGCAATGGTTGGCAATATTGTATTTTTCTTTTTACTTCAACTGTTATTTCAAAAAGTTTACAGGGATGTTTCTACCGAGTATAATTTTTTCCTCATTCTCGTTTACAGGAGAGTTTGAGTGTTAAGCATTGCATGAACTGAACAGATGAATGAAATATATCCGGCATTTTAGTTTTAACCAATGAATTCGTAAATTTTCTGAAGCAGACAATCAACGTTCAAAGAAAGGTGTAACCTCCCTTGGGTCTTACAGGAAAAATACTATCCTGTGTCCTCTTTCCCAGATAAAAATCATCGTTGGCGTTATAACCGGGGAAGTGATATCTGTGACAATTCTGTTTCGTCAGTTATGTATGAGATTGAGCTGTTGGCTTACTGATAAATGCAGCCAGCATTTACGTGACAAACATGCGCACTGAATACGATATAACCGACAATTTTCCCCACCAGTTTCATTTTAAAAGTGCAATTATTTATGGGAAAACTTAAATAATGCAATAAAACACTGTGATAAGTTAGGTTTTGTACTGTCAAACACTGATTGTGCTTTGATTGGTGCCAAAGCATGCACACTTACTTTAATTAAGCGCAAAAGTATTTGATATGAATATTCCTCTTAAGTAAGTGTATTAAGTAAATGTCTGTTGGTTTCTCTGTTTGTCTGTTTCTGTCTATCTGACTAACTGTTTGTCTGACTGGCTGGAACGTTTTTAATGAAATCTATGCGACCATCTTCAGAACACTGCAGAAGAATGGCGTCAAGTGTTGTACATATGTGCCGGACTTCTGGTGGCTGGTACGCTGATATTTTCCATTTTCGCAAGCGGTGAGACGCAGCCATGGAACAACCTTGACCACGGGCGTGACGTCATCAACGACGTCATCAACGACGTCATCCAGGACCAGAAACCAAATGACTATGAAATGTCCAAGAGTTCATCTATGTAACTTGTACGGAAATAACTGTCACAGATTGAGTGAATGGCGAGAGACATGCTTACGCAAATATACTTCCCATTAAATATTTAGACTCACTGGTGTAAACAGTTTCAGAATATTTAACACTGAGAACACTGTTGGCGGTATTATAACAGGAAGCACCCATTCTCCAATCTATCCACTGGCTTCACAGTTTTGAACGTATCGAAGTCAAAACACTGATTCTCACTTATCAGGCAATTCACAAAATGGGACCTGCTCATCATCAAGACCTCATGACACTGTTCACTCCTTCCAGAACTCTCCGTTCCCATGATCAGTTTCACCTACCCTTACCAACTTATAAATTCAAATCGGTTGGTGCCAAGTGCTTTCAGTATGCACCTGCTACCCCGTGGAACTCTCTGCCTTTTGATCTAAAACTAGTGCCAACTCTGTCACTCTTCAAAAAGGGACTCAAAACGCACCTCTTTCAACAATATATTTCATAAATCCATGTATTTTCTTCTGCATATGAACTGTGACTTGTCAGCGCTCTCACCATTGCCTTTGTTTGGTGGAAGCCAGCGCTGTATAAATACTCATATTATTGTTATTAAATATAGCTATTTACTACAATCAAGTGTCCTAATTTTGCAAAACATTCCATACTGTTTCATGGTACTGTTTAACATGAACTGATGTATTGTAAAACAAATTCGTACAGGTGAAAAGGTCATGGGTTCAAAAAATCATAACATTGGCGAATTCTTGACAAGACGTTACACCTAAACGTGCATTATCTTTGCACGTGCATTTCAGCAATGTGATGCATGATCCTCGCGCAATTCACCTGCATAAGGTTTGCAGTTGGTTCCAACAAATTAGTGGTGAGAACAATCTTCAATGAGATGATAAAATGATATACATATGTACATAACGAATAGTAAGTGTTTTCAGTGAGTCTAAACTTTAAAAAAAAAAACTATTCTACCCTCAGGGGTCTCATCTTCAGTAACTCTGCCGGTCGCAAGAGGCGACTAACGAGATTGGGTTGTCAGGATTGTTGTCTTGGTTGTCATCCTGTCACAATCATGCTGTTGATCAATGGATTGTCTGGTCCAGACTCGATAATAATAGACCACCGCCATATAGCTGGAATATTGACGAGTGCGGCGTCAAACTAAACTGACTCACACGGATTTTTGTAGAGCCACACCTTGGTTTTACACCATTGGTGCTGTTGTTTCAATCATGTATTTGTTGTGAATGTGACCTAGATGTAGTATTCTGTGTTGGATTATATGCACCCAGTATGTTGAATAAAATATGTTCAAACAAACAAATATGTCATCAAAGAAGCCTTCGTTTTTGTTTCTGCTTTGTTGCTATTAATAGCTCATGACAATTCAGGGAGTAAACCTCCAAAATTATTGCAAGTCACTGTGAAGACGTCCACCCCTTGTGTAAACCTGTCCGCCTTGATAATGTTTCAAAGTTTGTTAGAACAACAGCAAAGTTTGTTACACTTAAACCTCAAACGTGTGAGACCTGCATTTGTTTGGGCTTTTGTCTACAATTTAACTGGACCCGTGAAGATCTATGTTAGCGTTTGTCTTCAGAAAATTATGCTTCTCGTAGGAGGCGATTAAAGTTATCGGGTGGTCAACACGTTTCATCCTATCCGAATTGAGTAGATTGCTGATCATGTTGTTGATCACTGGATTGTTTGGTCCAGACTCCATTATTTCCATACCGCTGCCATATAGCGGGAATATTGGTGAGAGCGCTTTTAAGCAACAAACCAACCAACGAAATTTAACTGATATATAATGATAATGCTGTTCAAAGCGGTGTTGATCCAAACCCACTCGCTCGCTTGCAAAACGAAATTCTATATGAAGCATTACATATCCATCCTGAAGCAGTTCATTGTTGAACCTCAGAGAAGGAACTCAGAGGAAGGATAACAATATACATCCTCGATAATCTCCAGGGTAAACGTTACGATAAATTTCGACTACATGTAAACCCCGGATGCATCTACGACTCAGTCCGATAATTTCATAACCTCCTTTTGCTGGCGCCACATTCTCATAGTAGCCAATCAGCTAAGCCGCCGTTGCAACTGTGCTTGCCAGTGTCATTGTGTTGACCAGTTTAATTGTTTAATTATGAATCGAAAGTGACTTGTGATTGGTACGCTCAACGTAGATACCTGATTGGATTAAAAGCTAGAAAAGAGAAGTAATAAAATAATTGCGTCCAGGGTATAGTACGGATTTATTGAAACGTATACCCTGGAGATATCGAGGATGAAATATACCAAGTTTGGATAAACAACTTCTTTAAAGCAGTGAGAGCGAAGTTGAATTTCGAAGTTGTTCATCTTTATTTTGTTATCCTTCCTTATAACTCCAGCTTCTAAATGCCTCTCAATGAAGTAGACCTGTGAAGTTGACCCGGATGCTTGTCGTAAGAGGCGACTGACAGGAACGGGTGGGCAGGGACGCTGACCTGATTGACACGTCATCGCTTCCCAATTGCGCAGATCAGTGATCATGCTCTGGACCACTGGACTGTGCAGTCCAGACTCGATTATTTACAGACCACCGCCATATAGCTGGAATATTGCTGAATGCGGCGTAAAACTAAACTCACTCACTCAGTGACGTTAATGATCATTCTGGTCTCTGTTCGCTTGGAATACGTATGTTATCCTTTAGCGCAGCAGTCCCATGACGTAAGTAATGATACGTCGGTATGTCACAGTCTTTGTGACGTTTGATTTGGAGACGTCATGATTTACTACGGGGCGGTGGAGTCGTCTAGTGGTAAAGCGTTGGCTCGTCGCGCCGAAGACACGGGTTCGATTACCCACATGGATACAATATGTGCAGCTAAAACCTTTCTGGTGTTTCGCGCTGTGATTTTTCTGGAATGTTGCTAAAAGCGACGTAAAACCATTCTGACTCACTCACCCAAACAGCTCAAGATTCTGACTGTGACAGCTGCTGACAATTATGGTGTGAAGGATTCTTCGAGGGATCATGTAGTATGAAGATAATTTGAAAATGTATGTTTATTCTTAGAGTGTATACCATCAATGTTAGAGGCCCAGAGTTAATAGTCTGAAACAATTAATTTGCGCTGTTTTATTGAATGTCTATAATATTATATTATCATGAATTATTCGAGCCAGTAGGGTGTATGAAGGGTTAGTGACATTTTAGGGTCATTAGCCCCACTGGCTGTCCCTTTCTCAAGTGTGTCAATATTTTAATGATAGTTTGTTAATCAACTTTTTCTCTCTTTTTAAGGCAAAAATCTGCAAAAATACTTTTGTATGATGTTTTGATTATGTTCAACGTTTCATTGAGAATTTTATGTTGAATATTTTTCGAATTAGACTGCAATTCATCGGTCCACGTTTGCACCAAACGGACAATATTGAGTATATTTCTAACACTGAGTCTTGACATGGTGCATGTGTGTTGGACAGTGCTTGGTTATTTTACATGTGCTTCGATGGAAAGGCGTCATCCATATAAAGGCTGTAAAGTGTCTGTGTCTGCCGGTGTTCCTCCTTGAATATAAATATGTATGATAGAAGGTATATGTGTTCGATTATACATGTAACTACTTGCATGTGTTGTTTATGTAACTGAGGAGTGTGCGACGTTGTGGTGACAGATGTCTTTGGTTCATTCGCACACTTGTAAATGCGCTTGGTATACATATCGTATAATAATACATACATACATACATACATACATACATACATACATACATACATACATACATACATACATACATACATACATACATACATACATACATACATACATGTGTGTGTGCCTGTGTCTCTGTGTGTGTGTGTGTTTGTTTGTGTGTGTGTGTGGACGGTTAATTGTGACAACAGTTCCTGAATATTTTTTTCATCAATTTTCACGTTATTTTAACCCAAGACTAGTCTTGTTTAAAAATAGTTTCTCGTAGAAGATGAAGAGACTGATACTCTAACATCTGCATCTACCACATGCCTGGTCTATCAGGTGTATCACCACTCTTGGGCAAGGTGAAAAACGAGGCCGTCCGCCACTGACTTACTGAGACATCTACTGAGACTTACTGAGACATCGTTATGAAGTGTAAGGCAGAGGAATCCTGTCTGAAGGGGCGTGAAAAAATTATGATTTGTCCAAGTTGATAAAACCTCACCAATATTCCTTACTTTGAAAAATTCTGATCATTCGCACACTTGGGCAACACGTATCGCGTATCGGCGATCTCGGCAGAAAACGCTTTTACTACGAGAATAGGAAACGCGCGAGAATGGAAGACAGACCTATACTGAGGGGAAAAATAAGAGATCACATATAAGCACCTGTGTTCCTTTTCATTTTTTCCCACAGTTTCTTTCAAACACTTGTGCTTTCATATGATCCCTTATTTTTCCCTCTGTACATATGGGAGCGTTGGTGTACCCTAGTGGATAAACGTTCACTCGTCACGCCAGTGACCCAGGTTCGAGTCCCAAAATGAGTACAGTGTGCGAAGCCCATTGCTCGTGGCGTGGATCTATATTTTGTAGCAGAACCGTATTGAGAAACCTTGAAATGAAACAAGGACCGAACTAGTCGTAATACGGAACATATGTATAGGAATTTATTCATGTGCTTGTCAATAACACTTTATGTACATACGAACTGGCTTGATAAAACATGTACCAACGTTATGTAAGTCTGAGGGTCAGAAAACCGTCCTAAACCATTGAGTATGTTACTCGCTTCATATAGCCCATTATTGTGCACCTGTGTTAAATATATCACAATCGAATTACTAGTTACTCTAAGTAGTCGGACTCAACAACCCATGCTTGTGATAAGAGACTGGCATACAATGTATTTAGTACATGGGTCGAAGGAATCTTGGACATGCGGTGACAAACCTGTCATAAGGTGACAAACCTCAGGCATGGCTGAGGAATGTACTGCATAGGGTGATAAAGTCATAGGGTGACGAATCTCAGGTATGGGCTAAGGAATGTACTGCATAGGGTGATAAAGTCATAGGGTGACGAATCTCAGGTATGAGCTAAGGAATGTACTGCATAGGGTGATAAAGTCATAGGGTGACGAATCTCAGGTATGGGCTAAGGAATGTACTGCATAGGGTGATAAAGTCATAGGGTGACGAATCTCAGGTATGGGCTAAGGAATGTACTGCATAGGGTGATAAAGTCATAGGGTGACAAACCTCAGGCATGGGCTAAGGAATGTACTGCATAGGGTGATAAAGTCATAGGGTGACGAATCTCAGGTATGGGCTAAGGAATGTACTGCATAGGGTGATAAAGTCATAGGGTGACGAATCTCAGGTATGGGCTAAGGAATGTACTGCATAGGGTGATAAAGTCATAGGGTGACGAATCTCAGGTATGGGCTAAGGAATGTACTGCATAGGGTGATAAAGTCATAGGGTGACGAATCTCAGGTATGGGCTAAGGAATGTACTGCATAGGGTGATAAAGTCATAGGGTGACGAATCTCAGGTATGGGCTAAGGAATGTACTGCATAGGGTGATAAAGTCATAGGGTGACGAATCTCAGGTATGGGCTAAGGAATGTACTGCATAGGGTGATAAAGTCATAGGGTGACAAACCTCAGGCATGGGCTAAGGAATGTACTGCATAGGGTGATAAAGTCATAGGGTGACGAATCTCAGGTATGGGCTAAGGAATGTACTGCATAGGGTGATAAAGTCATAGGGTGACAAACCTCAGGCATGGGCTAAGGAATGTACTGTACAGGGTGATAAAGTCATAGGGTGACGAATCTCAGGCATGGGCTAAGGAATGTACTGTACAGGGTGATAAAGTCATAGGGTGACGAATCTCAGGTATGGGCTAAGGAATGTACTGCATAGGGTGATAAAGTCATAGGGTGACAAACCTCAGGCATGGGCTAAGGAATGTACTGTACAGGGTGATAAAGTCATAGGGTGACGAATCTCAGGTATGGGCTAAGGAATGTACTGCATAGGTTGATAAAGTCATAGGGTGACAAACCTCAGGCATGGGCTAAGGAATGTACTGTACAGGGTGATAAAGTCATAGGGTGACGAATCTCAGGTATGGGCTAAGGAATGTACTGCATAGGGTGATAAAGTCATAGGGTGACGAATCTCAGGTATGGGCTAAGGAATGTACTGCACAGGGTGATAAAGTCATAGGGTGACGAATCTCAGGTATGGGCTAAGGAATGTACTGCATAGGGTGATAAAGTCATAGGGTGACGAATCTCAGGTATGGGCTAAGGAATGTACTGCATAGGGTGATAAAGTCATAGGGTGACGAATCTCAGGTATGGGCTAAGGAATGTACTGCATAGGGTGATAAAGTCATAGGGTGACAAACCTCAGGCATGGGCTAAGGAATGTACTGCATAGGGTGATAAAGTCATAGGGTGACGAATCTCAGGTATGGGCTAAGGAATGTACTGCATAGGGTGATAAAGTCATAGGGTGACGAATCTCAGGTATGGGCTAAGGAATGTACTGCATAGGGTGATAAAGTCATAGGGTGACGAATCTCAGGTATGGGCTAAGGAATGTACTGCATAGGGTGATAAAGTCATAGGGTGACGAATCTCAGGTATGGGCTAAGGAATGTACTGCATAGGGTGATAAAGTCATAGGGTGACGAATCTCAGGTATGGGCTAAGGAATGTACTGCATAGGGTGATAAAGTCATAGGGTGACGAATCTCAGGTATGGGCTAAGGAATGTACTGCATAGGGTGATAAAGTCATAGGGTGACAAACCTCAGGCATGGGCTAAGGAATGTACTGCATAGGGTGATAAAGTCATAGGGTGACGAATCTCAGGTATGGGCTAAGGAATGTACTGCATAGGGTGATAAAGTCATAGGGTGACAAACCTCAGGCATGGGCTAAGGAATGTACTGTACAGGGTGATAAAGTCATAGGGTGACGAATCTCAGGCATGGGCTAAGGAATGTACTGTACAGGGTGATAAAGTCATAGGGTGACGAATCTCAGGTATGGGCTAAGGAATGTACTGCATAGGGTGATAAAGTCATAGGGTGACAAACCTCAGGCATGGGCTAAGGAATGTACTGTACAGGGTGATAAAGTCATAGGGTGACGAATCTCAGGTATGGGCTAAGGAATGTACTGCATAGGTTGATAAAGTCATAGGGTGACAAACCTCAGGCATGGGCTAAGGAATGTACTGTACAGGGTGATAAAGTCATAGGGTGACGAATCTCAGGTATGGGCTAAGGAATGTACTGCATAGGGTGATAAAGTCATAGGGTGACGAATCTCAGGTATGGGCTAAGGAATGTACTGCACAGGGTGATAAAGTCATAGGGTGACGAATCTCAGGTATGGGCTAAGGAATGTACTGCATAGGGTGATAAAGTCATAGGGTGACAAACCTCAGGCATGGGCTAAGGAATGTACTGTACAGGGTGATAAAGTCATAGGGTGACGAATCTCAGGTATGGGCTAAGGAATGTACTGCATAGGGTGATAAAGTCATAGGGTGACAAACCTCAGGCATGGGCTAAGGAATGTACTGTACAGGGTGATAAATCGAAGTCATAGGGTGACGAATCTCGGGTATGGGCAAAGGAATCTACAACATGGGGTGACAAATCTTCGACAGAGTGTGACAAATCTCGGACATGGGTTGAGTTATCTACGAAATGTGGTGACAAATCTACGACATCGGGGTGACAAATTTCGGCATAAGCTGAGAAATCTAGAATCATGGTCCAACTCACCAAACTAAAAATAAGCATCATTTAGCACTCAAAGCGTCAACGAGTCCTCAATAATATCCTCTTGACCGGGGAAGAAGGAGTCATATTTGGTCTTCAGCAACCCAGTTAAGCTGGTGGTAAAAGACGACTCACGGAATCTGATGGCCAGACTCTCTGACTTAGCTGACCAAACACGTCACCGTATCCCATTTGTGTAGACTGATGTTTGTGACGGCAGTCATACAGCTAGGACATTACAGAGTGAGACGATAAACAACAAACAAATGTTTCTGGTGTGTCCCACCGCCATATTGCTGGAATATCACTACAAGCGACGTAACTAACGCCATTCAGTGAGAATTAAACCCCGGGATTAACATTGTTTTCTGGTGTTTTGCACCGGACAATGACGGCAGGCTTAAAAACACATCCACCGCGCTATATGTATGAAACTCTCATCCCTTTTCTGAAGAATCTAGGGTTCCTACGTGGGGCGTTTTTTATTGGGTTTAATTTGAGAGTTTTCACGCAACTTCTTCACATATCCATGAACTGTACCTTCCGCGATGATTTTCATCGCCAAACGGACGCGAATTATATTCTTCTGCAAAAGACCATATTTAGAAGTGTAAATAGAAAAACAATAAAGTAAATACAAACACGGTTTTAAGCCATTATTATGCATCTCGACTGAAGGCAGAGTATATTGTTCGATTCAAACCAAAATGCCATGTATTTATGAGTCATATCAAACCATAATGTCATGTTTTTATGAACCATATTATACCATAATTATACACCTCGACTGAATGTAGAGTCTGTTGTTCGATTCCAGACATGCTGCTGTGTGTTTATGACCCAGATTAAACCAACATGTCATGTGTTTATGAACCATACTAAAACCATAATGTCATATTAAACCATAATGTCAGGTGTATATGAGTCATATTAAACCAAAATGTCATGTGTTTATGAACCATATTAAACCATAATGTCATGTGTTTATGACCCATATTAAACCATAATGTCATATTAAACCATAATATCATGTGTTTAAGAACCATATTAAACCAAAATGTCATGTGTTCATGAGCCATATTAAACCATAATGCCATGTGTTCATGAACCATATTAAACCATAATGCCATGTGTTTATGAACCATATTAAACCATAATGTCATGTGTTTATGAACTATCATGAAACTGTGATACCCGGTGTTTGTGCTAAATCCTATCAACACAGACTATTCAAACGGGTCAGGCATTACATAAAGGTTCAACCCTCAAGCTAGTTATGAAAAAATCCATAAAAAGTACAATTAAAACAAAAAATATCGAAAACTTTATTTTTGTTTGTTTACTGATGACAAATCACATCTCCATTGCCTTTGTTATGATAAAGATGCACTAAGTTGCGCTTGTATTACAATTTACAGTTACGTGTGTTTGGCTGCATATCGTCGGTTCTGTAGTAACGTGTCCCCCTACATCATGGGTGTGGTAGATTGTTGTTGACCCTCGGCCTGAAATATACAGTGACAATACGTTGTGTAGAAATGGTTGAGTTTTCACATGATTGTTGCATATTAATATACCCATTCCAACCTGGTGTCATAACTAGTGAGTGACGATGGTTTAACGCAAAGTTTCGCAATATGTGAACGGCATACACCAGAAATGGTCTCCATATCTTGTGCAGGGAATTGAACCCAGTACTTCGGGGCGACAAACAAATGCTTTAACCACTGGCCTACCCGACTGCTGCTCTCCTGTTCAGTCATCAGTTCAGACATATATACAGCTGTATTGACACTGAAGCCCAGTGGAATCCATGACTTAGGAACCATGTGACCTAACATAACAAATGTAAACAGCAATTATCAGAGGCGGCTTAATAGCTAGAGGATTACGGTCTCACCCCTCAACAAAAATATGTGTACCTTTCACCCTGAAACGTTGATTCAAAACCTCGTTCGTGCTCGCTGAGCTACTTACATTTTATTGGTTGTACTTGTAGCATATAAGTTGAAATTCAGTAAAAAAGCATGTGAGGTATTTTTATGATCAAAATAAATACCACCCTAAATGTTGACAGCACCGTAGTTATTTTTGTTTCAAAATCATTCACAACCGTTTTGTTGCCGCCAATATTTTCTTATTGCGGCCTAGAACATCGCTAAAACAGGCCGCCAAACACCGACAACACAGCACTAACTTAGAGATAAACTTCACGAAATCTTATTCACTGATGTGAATGCCCAGAATTCATATTATCATTAAAATTTGATTGCCATTCGATGAAAATTTGGACGGCGGGGTAGCCTAGTGGTTAAATCGTTCGCATATCATGTCGATGACCCGGGTTCGATTTTGTAAAATGTGTGAAGCCAATTTCTGGTGCCCCCTGCCTTCACATTGTTGGATTATTGTTAAACGCAACGTATATGTCAACACACTCACGCATTCACTCACCCGACGAAAACTCTTATTACTATTCACAGAAATGAAAACGTACCCGATTCACATAATCTTAGAAATGATTAATTAGTCAATGATAATTAATCACTGAGCAAATTTAACATCTCGGGATTTACAAACAACGTACCACCATAACGTCAGTTAGAGACTGTTGTTTTAAGAGCATGTCCTTCAATATTCCAGATTTCCAGATTCCGAACTCTGTTTGTTATATACTCTTCCAAATAAGTAGGGCAACCTGAACTTTCAATTTGGATAGGAGGTGTAAAAGTTGACAAACGTTTCAAGTACAGACATTTTATTGACGCACTACCAATTCCCTCTATTACCACCCCTAAACATAAGGCTTGATATGCACGTGCACAACGCAGTTGCCCCAAACACGTGCATGGGACGTCATTCAAGGTTTTGACGTTTTTCAAGAACGTGGGTTTGTTTTTGTTTTTTGTTTTGTTTTGTTTTGTATAAATGAGAATCGTACACATACAAATTACATGTCATTCGCAAATCATCTTTCAAAAGCGACTACATTCCAAATAAATATGGACATAATGAAGAGAAAATGGTGATGTACTCTCAAAACATTCAATATTGTCATATCAACATTGATCGACTCCGATAAATCTCCAAAATATTTTTAATCGTAAATAAAAAATGAAGTTCTCCTACTTTTTTTTAAACGTACAACAGTAGAAAGTCACCGAGCTTTGCCGCTGGATCAATCAGCATCGCATATTACAATTAATAGTTCCTGGGGACAAATCCAAAACCAGGACTCCCTTAAGGATGGAACATTAAATATGAGCATGACTTACCGCTAGTTTCTTGTTCAGTCTCCTTAATTCGAAAATGGTGTAGCAAAGGTTCCGGAATAGGTTTTCAGCATCTTCCAGCATAATTAAGGGGTCATTCTGCCATTCTGTAGGAGTAGGTGAAGAGTGCATGATGAAATTAATCAGAATCAGAATCTAGGAAACAAATACGGTACGAGGCTACAACACACTGGCCTGTACCCGTAATGCACTGAGATGTACCCGTGGAGGCTGTAATATACAGGGTTATACCATAATAAGGTGTATCATACGCAATTCTACTACACAAGGCGACAGTTTAATACACGAGCTATACGGGTGTGTTCTGTACGACCCTGTACGATACGGGCTGTACCATATGGGCCTGTACTATACTGGGTTGCACAATACGAGGCTCTACCCATGCGGGGCTATACAATATGCGACTCATACCATACAGGGCTCTAGTATATGGGGTTGTATAATACGGTGCTGTACCATATGAGACTGTCCAGTAGCAAGCTACGGATCTTTACCATATGGGGCTCTAGTATACGGTGCTGTATATGGTGCTGTACAATAGAAGACTGTACAATACGGATCTTTACCACACGGGGCTCTCGTATATGGGGCTGTACAACAGGAAGCTGTACAATACGGATCTTTACCACACGGGGCTGTACCATAAGTGGATGTACAATACGGGGCTATACCATATAGGGTTGTACAACACGTGGTTCTAGAGAATGAAACCATGCGGTATGGGTGTATACAATACTGGACTGCACCACTCCCTGTGTCTACAATAATTAATATATAAACGATAATATCATATTACTCGGATGTAGTAATAGGGAAAGAAGCAACTTGGTGATAGAAGGTACATAAGCTTACTGTCCAGATTTTGCGCATTCCAACGTACGCTACTGAAAGACGCCTCAAAGCAGTGTTATACATAACCTGGAAAATACAACGTTTTTTACAGTTAATATGTACCGACCCATGTCAGTCATCATAGGAGCATCTGTAGTCCTCTTGGTCTTTAGCATATCCAACAGACGCGCCACCAGCGTTTCCGTTCGCGTGGTTGTTGAAGTGGTTGTACCCTTTTGGCGAAGGTATACCCCCGACGCTATGCAGCTCTGTAGAATCATGTCGGAGATGAACACCTTCTGCGTCAAACCGAATGCTGGAAAGAAATTCGATGAAACATTCATACTTCTTGTACCCAAAACTAATATTTGAACAAATATATACTTACCTTTCCATGCATGTGTTTGAGTTGCGGCATATGCAGCCAAGGCAAGACATGCGTGTTCTTTTCGCTAAGGGCCCGTGAAGGTCCCGGGGTAGTATAGGCCTTCAACAACCCTTGCTTGCCATAAAAGGCGACTATGATTGTCATAAGAGGCGACTAATGTGATCGGGTGGTCAGGCTCACTGACTTGTTTGAATTTTTTCATCGGTTCCCAATTGTGCAGATCGATGCTCATGTTGTTGATCACTGGATTGTCTGGTCCAGACTCGATTATTTACAGACCGCCGCCACATAGCTGGAATATTGCTCAATGCGGCGTAAAACTAAACTCACTCACTCACTCTTTTCGCTAACACCCGGGCTCGCTTGCACAAAGCGATCTTAGCGCTACGATGATTGTATCTCTCATTCACTAACCTAGGTTCAAGCCAGTCGTAGCTAAGATTGCTTTGTGCAAGTGGACCCTGGTGTACTAACTAGTGAGTGAGGATGGTTTTACTCAAAGTTTTTGCAATATGTGAACGACATAATGGTCTCCATATCTTGTGCAGGGAATTAAAACCCAGTACTTCAGTGCGACAAACGAATGCTTTAACCACTGGGCTACCCGACGGCTGCTCAGTGATCAGTTCAGACATATATACAGCTGTATTGACACTGAAGTCTAATGGAATCCGTGACTTAGGAACCATGAGACCTAACATAACAAAATGTAAACTCCAATATCAGAGGCGGCTCAATAGCCAGGGCCCAGTTGTATCAACGCGTAATTATGTAATCATCAATTAAACACTACACAGTGATACAAATTCGTAATGTTTGATTAGTTAATGAAGTGTTTAGATAAAGTTGTATAAACCCTTATTTAAACACCCATTAACTAAGTATGCTTCTAATGAAACTAATGAAGGTCCCGTCATCAAACCATGAATAACTTAGGGGAATCCCCTAATCATTACCCATGATGCATTGTGGGTAAATACTAATCTATTGTCTGCATGATGGCTGTCGTCAGAAATCGTAGTAAGGGTTTGGAAAGTTGTGAAATACAACTTCTAACAGACCTAGGTGAAGATGTGTTCAATAGCAAACTAACTCCATTCCTAATGTCACAATAACCACCGATAATAATAGCCTTGGGGTAAGGAACAAAACGTCCAAACTAATCAAGACAAAAAGGAACAATATGTTTCAAAATGAAAACAAAAAGAGTTTTTGGGTAGGTAGTTGATGGAACGTTATGCTGTCTGCCAGGTTGATATGACTAATGATGAGTACCTTTCACCCTGAAACGTTGATTCGAAACATCATTCGTGTTCGCTGAGCTACTTACCTTCTGTTTGTTGGCCATCGCTTGACGGCCACTGATCTTTCGAAGCTGTTCCCTCAGCTTCTCCCATGAACGTATCAAATTCCTTGATGAATTTCTTTTCATCTGCCTGCAGATCTAGGGTTCGCCGTACCGTCCTAGCCCGTGCTTCTACCGCCCCCAACCATGCCATCGACAGACAGAAACACACCAAGATCCGCATAGTGACTCTACTGCGATTCCCCGTTAATCTGAAATATACAACCCATCCTTAATTTCGTGTAATTGATAAACAAATGCACTGCATTGTCCACATTCTCCTGAAACATAAGGAACAATAGTCTTAAGTTTGATGTAATAGTTATGACTGTTCACTACAGAGATCACACAAACGTGGGATCTCCACAAACATGTAGACTTGATCCAATACTTTACTGAATGCTATGTCTATAGATCTGTAGTAATTCTCTTCTTTAATAACACAAGCCCAGATAAACTTACAGGACGCCAGTCGGGTATTATATTTTTAGAAATTGTCATATATACTAGTCTGTTTTTGCATTTGTGGCCTTGACTCAGTCCGTACAACGGTTCATGTCCGTATCGCAATATAGAGTGGTTAAGCTGCATAAAAATATGTGTTTCTCCGGCACATTTCTGTAAAAAGTGAGGTAGGGCATTTTTTTTACAATTTTTATTCGATACGGTTGTATAAACACAGTTTTATTTGTTTTTCTCTCAGAAATACAGTTTGGGAAGTTTAGTACGTGTTAATGAGTCATACTCGTTCTTAGACACTCTTTTATATAGTGGACAGATGGATGATCGGAACGCGGCCAAGTTATTTTTTTTAAAAGGCAATAATATAAGGGTAACGCTATTTTTCAGGGCAATAGAATTTTTTATAAAATAAGAAAAAAAACAGCGACATCGATTTAGAAGCATTTACTGCCAACAAAACGACGGAGGTCACTGACACACATTTTACAAATATAGTCACGTCATAGAACAACACGGATGACGTCACTATTGAGAGTGACGACATTCGACCTTGACCTTTGTTCATACTACCAGCCGCCATTGTTTTCAGTGATCAACAACGTTAGACTTCAAGTCGATATTTTCATTGCTGTATGTTGTCATTTATGGTACAATTGTTATGGTTGGCACAGGCAGGAAAGTGCATTATGGCACAGGCACATGTGACGAATGTGAGCCAGATATATATCAATAATGAACCTAAGTTTAAACGAGCCGAAGGTGATTGAACTTTATAGCTAAAATGGATAGAATTATCATGAAAACGACCGCTCGTTATCAGAAATGAGCGGTCCACTGTAACTTGATAACGCCCGCAAAATGCTTGACGACGGGCCATTATCAAGCCCGTTGTTACGTGACGTCATAAGTAGCTCAGCTGTTAATATAAGGGTAACGCTATTTTTCAGGGCATTATCATTTGCAGAAGCCCGAGGTCTGCAAATGATAATGCCCTGAAAAATAGCGTTACCGTTATTAAAGCTAAAATGAATAGAATTTTTTATAAAAGAACAATAAAAACAGCGGCATCGGTTTAGAAGCATTTACTGCCAACAGCAAAACGACGGGCCATTATCTAGTCCGTTGTTAGGTGACGTCATAAGTAGCTCAGCTGTCGAAGTTCAATCACCTACATCATCTCTGTTGTTCTATGACGTGACTATATTTGTAAAATGTGTGTCAGTGACCTCCGTCGTTTTGCTGTTGGCAGTAAATGCTTCTAAACCGATGCCGCTGTTTTTATTGTTCTTTTATAAAAAATTCTATTCATTTTAGCTATAATAACGGTAACGCTATTTTTCAGGGCATTATCATTTGCAGAAGCCCGAGGTCTGCAAATGATAATGCCCTGAAAAATAGCGTTACCCTTTATATTAACAGCTGAGCTACTTATGACGTCACGTAACAACGGGCTTGATAATGGCCCGTCGTCAAGCATTTTGCGGGCGTTATCAAGTTACAGTGGACCGCGGTCGTTTTAATGATAATTCTATCCATTTTAGCTATAATAAAAATTTACGCGCACAAATAAAAGTGACGCACTGATGCCCGAGAAACATTTCACTTTCACTAAAACTCTGTACCAAAATATATTTTATATATATGACTTGTAAATGGTCCAAATATTTTGCGGGGAATCCATTTGAATTCTGGCATGGCAGTGGAATGGAGACATGGTAAAACCGGTTTTAGTCCAAAATCTAAAGTCACTCACTCACTGTTCGGATATCATATCGTGTTATTCTGGGACGAGCCGAATCGACTCGAGTCTTCATGGAGGTTACGGAAGGGGACGAGTGGTGACGAATGTTCTTGAAGGTTACGGAAAGGGACGAGTAATGGGGAATGGTATAAGGGGCACAACTCCGTACAGCTATTTACAATCCCTACCCAGTTCAGCACGATATCTTAATATACATCTCTGAGTCACTGCTGTCGCGAAGAGACGCCTAACAACTCGTATTCCTGCACGTCTGCACAAATCTTCTGCTCTACTAGACATCTTTAGGGGTTTTCTGGTTCTCACGAAACATAATGTGAGTTATGACACTGGAGACCTATCACCATGGGAGGATTACATCTAACGCAGACAACAACAATTTTTTTTTAAAAGAGACGAACTGAGCAAACGAAAAAAGGCGCCTTAGATGAAGTTAGAAATTCGTAATCATGCATTACATAGTCGAGAAACGACCGCAGACATTCCGATCAGTAAAACATCAAATGGTGATCCCATATTTATATTTTAATTAAGGCCCTTCACTAGAAAACTCGTAGGGGTGTAACTGTCTGTTACTTCATGCAGTACAAAATATCTAAAATTATGCAATAAGTAAGCGGGTATAATACATAAAATTCCAGCAATATCACGGCGGGAGCACCAGCAAATGGCTTTACACAATGTACCTACGTGGAGAATTTAACCGGTGTCTTGGGCGTGACTAGAACGACATTAACCTCTAGGCTGCGCCACCGCCCCATTAACGAAAAGCTGCCATTCAACTCAAACCTTCCGTCGACGACGAGCACTACACGAACAAGTTTGAACCAAGTTTTCCGGGTCAAGCCGATTACCGGGGTTTCAGTTATTCCCGCTGGGAGTCAGTCCCCAACGTGACATGATTTGGATTGGATACAATACTTTTAACTACACAACCCCAGTTTGCATGTTTGGCGCACTGTAACCTGTGCTTCAAGCGTCTAAGGGGTGATGGGCTAGCCTGATGGTTAAAGCGTTCGCTCGTCATGCCGAAAACCCAGTTTCGATTTCCCACGATGTATGAAACCCATTTCTGGTGTTCCCCGCTATGATACTGCTGTAAAATCAAACTCACTCACTCAAACGACTACACTTGCTGAACAGGCATTACGTGCCATTGTACCACAACGTCCAGATTCCATGACACGAAAACGATGTTCTTCCGTATTCAGGTGACAAGCGTCCAAAAATTCAAATAGTATCATGAAGAGCATCTACATAAATCAAGCCACTCCCTCTTTTTATAACAAAGAATTACAAACGTCTGTGTTAACAGGGAGGATGGCTTCATGAGTTGTCTGACATCATCATATCAGTTCTCTGAATCTCTTATTTCTTCTTATCAACAGTGCCAAAAATGAATGGTCGGGTACAGAATGGGTATTTGTGATATTGTCTCTATTAAGGAATTCAACTCTGAACTTCAGATTACTTTCTACCCGAAGTTTATCCTTTGAATGAGCAACTTCAGAGTTGCTGAACCTGCATCCCAACGAACGTAAAGGTCTAATCATCTACGAAATGGTCAGCAGTCCTACATAAATTGTCTGAACCTCTTCTGTTGCATTTGTTTGTCCTCAAGGGCATCCAATTTCATTAAAAACGAGCACCTGTCTTATCTGTGTCTCCTTTGGTAAGAATCCATTCATGTAAATGGAAATGAACAAAGAGGATCCATGCTGGCAGGCTAAAGATGATGATCTTCTCTATTAAGCAAAAGGCTAAATGGATTTAGTGACCGGCGGAAACGTCAAGGGCTAAATGAATCGTCCCGAATAACCTCTCCTAATGGAAATACTTTCTGGAAAAGGATGCAAGCACATACTCTCAAGTTGGGTAAAAACAAGCAATAGCCTTGGGCGGTAAATGCGTTCTAATGACTTCAAACTCACTTCGCCAGGTTCAGAATCACAAGCGTTCCTGTAGCCTGTCCAATGCATTGAGATGGTAGTTTGTTTTATCCAACAATTGATCCTTGCAAGCCCAGCATCCCTTTATACCATTTTGTTAACATATTGAACAGCAAACGAAACGCAAAGTTTCAAAAAATGAAATCTCATAAAAATAGGCGTTTTGTTTATGTCTTCTTTTTAAAAACGAGACCAACAAAAACGTTGCGCTTCTTTTGCTGTTCAGTATATTATCATTGGAGGTGCGGTATGACGGTACAAGAACGACACCCAGTAAATATTTCTTCTGAAGGGTCCGTCAAAGTGCCCTTCTTTGGGACTATTTTGTATTTTCCGACCTTTGTATAGACAATTAGGAACATTCCTTTTGGCCACGAGGGGATCGAGACAGTAAAGGCTTTTGGACACAAGGAAACATTTTCCAATACCAATTTCGAAAACAACCAGGCCTTGGTACTGTATAAGATTTTGGCATTTTATTTAAGCTTATTTATTATTTGTTACTTTGATCACCAATTATTATCATCATTTTACCCAGAATTGCAGTTGAACTATTGATGTAATATGGAAAGGCGGGTACATTTGAGAGAGGTGAGTTAGTGAGTGAGTGAGTTTTACGCCGCACTATTCCAGCTAGTTGGGGCGGTCTGTAATTAATTGAGTCTGGACCAGACAGTGCTCAGCATGAGCATCGATCTAGGCGATTGCGATACGATGACATATGTCCACCAAGTCAGAGAGCCTGACCACCCGATCGTGTTAGTCGATTCTCACTTCAAGCGTGGGTTACTGAAGATCAGTTCTAACCCGGATCTTCCTGGGTCGTTTGAGAAAAGACCGGAAACAGCCAGCATAAAAACATACATGTAAATTGTCGATCTTATGTGGATCAATATCGATAAATCAGAAAGTATGAGCTGACCTACCTGTCAAACCGATGACAGCTGTACTCTGTGTGTACCCGGGTAGATTGAGCATGGCTTTATACTCCAGGTTCGAGCAGTACAATGTGGTATTACTACAGCCAATGGACCGTGTATCTGTCGCTGGGAGATATTTACCTACAGGAGGATTTGGATGTGTTTGACTGCCTCTGCATTCACAGAGCCGTAACAATATATATACCGTAACTTCCCGTATAAGAGACCGGGGCCTCAGCCCAAATGAAACTTGACGAATAAGTAGTAGTAGTAGTAGTAGTAGTAGTAGTAGTAGTAGTAGTAGTAGTAGTAGTAGTAGTAGTAGTAGTAGTAGTAGTAGTAGTAGTAGTAGTAGTAGTAGTAGTAAACAACTAGCATCCAAAAGAAACGCCGACAAATATCTTGCTGGTCTAAAACCAAACTTAAGCAAAAACTGGTAACGTTAAATGTTTTACTGCAAAAAGGAATAATTCAACAACAGTATTTAATGGACAACAATGAATGACACTGGCGTGCATTATCCAGTATTCGATCACCAATGCAGAGTGGACTGGGAGCTTTTACAACTTTCTGGACAGCACATATTGTTCAATACCGGGTGTGGCCACCCCTATCAGTGATGCAGACCCGAACCCGTAGTAGTAGTAGTAGTAGTAGTAGTAGTTGTTGTTGTTGTTGTTGTTGTTGTTGTTGTTGTTGTTGTTGTTGTTGTTGTTGTTGTTGTAGTAGTAGTAGTAGTTGTTGTTGCAGTTGTTGTTGTTGTTGTTTATTGTATTGTTTAGTGGACGGAACGACTAGTGGTGGTAGTGTGGGGGTATGAGTGTGGGTGTAGGGTCGAATGTTGTACTGGATTTTTACATTGAAAATGTTTAAACGTGCTTGTTAGATGGTTTACGGTATCATAATACTGTTATCCATCTCCTGGATTCGAACGCGTCAACACTTGTGGATCTATTGTGTATTATGTCAAAGTGTCTTAATTGCACGCATTATGTGAGGGCACTAGGGATCGTCCCAGCACCTCCTTGAGTACACCGGTGGAGTGATGGCTTGGTGTTTTAATCATGTTGGTAATCAAGTGTCGTACTTTGATATTTGAATGTAAAAAGAACTACTCATTAATATAAATTGATTGTACACTACACATTACCCCCAACAACCCGTAACAACCCATAACTCATTATCAACCTCCGGCACTGTGCCACAAAGCCCAAGTATACACATTTACAAACTATGGCCCACAATGCAGGATACTATGCACCAAATCCCCCATGCGTCACAGACCCGTGAAGATCCGGGTTAGAACGGATCTTCATCAACCCATGCTTGTCGTGAGAGCTGACTAACGATATCGGGTGGTCAGGCTCAATGACAAGACTGACACATGTCATCGTGTACCAGTTGTGTAGATCGTTGCTCATGACATGTTAATCACTGGATTGTCTGGTCCAGACTGGATTATTTTCAGACCGCCGCCAGACTGACTGATTGATGATCATTAAAAGATTAATAGGTGTTCTTACAAGTAGGTCCATTTACGCTTTGCCCATTATAAAGGTATGCTATGTTTCCAAACTTATGTAAAGTAGTAAAGCTGCCGCACGCATTACCACAAGCAAGAATGATATTCTGAACTGTATCGCGAACGATATTCCTTGTGTATAATACTCCAGTACGTCAAATGTCATTACTGCATCACCTTACGTAGATTTATGTTGCTTTATGTTGCTTTCGGCAATGCAGTAAATAATGCGGTACATTATCTAGCTCATTACACACTGAACAATTGGTAAACTGAATATATTTTTAATAATACTTAGATATGCACCAAGACCGTAAGAACCTCTTCTCTCCGACTTTTTCGTTAATTTAGACAGAATCGCCATATATATCTTGAATAAGTGTGGCGTAAACAACAAATAAACAACCCATGCCTTGCACCATGCCTTACATTTCAGTACCAAACACCTGTTCAGATCACTGCACACATACACACTACGTTCGATATACAACTAGTTACACACGAACACGCACGTAAGCGCACACACATACATACCACAAACATTTATTCATTTATATATAGATCTGTCATTATAAATTAGTGAAAAACTATCAAAGATTTGTTAAGGGGCATTGGTTTACAAAAACGCTAAACAACGAAGAATTAAACAAATCACGAAAACGCAAATCAAATGCATTCATATCTAGGTGAAATTAATCTTTTTCAGAAGAACTATATTGTCCTGTTTTTTACTATGCCGAAATAAACCAGTAACAGTGATTTAAATTCCACAAGAAAAGTTGTAAAAACGAAATGCTGTGTTATCATAATAAAGAAGTTGATATCCATAAAAATGGGTTGTATTAGGGAGGGATAGTTCAGGTTCGCCATACATAAACGCTTAGATGTCAGTGGGATTTTCTCACAATTTGACCTTCAGTTTGAAGTTTGCGCCCGACACTTCAAAACATACAAAAATCCATTACCTGCCCTGCAACTTTGCCAACAATAATATCCCGAGCTCTTGGAATCACCATTACTTCATTAATCGGGACTGTAAATATGTCATATTACGTAAACCTAATCCGTGGAAATGGTTTCTCCAAAGAGTCACGTGACTGAAGCTATCCTTTTGTCCTTTTGTTCATAATGTGTAATCATCAATGTACATCCATAGGGTTTATGGTCACCAGAAACGTAACAATCGATTTAATGCTGTAACTGCGGTCGTCAGTTGTATTGATACAATACCGGATAAAGAATTTTTTTAAAATATGTCGAACACTGTTGTGTCGAATTCTGATAAGCCGATATCTCGGTTGTCTCGATATAGTTTCTTATGAGGGTACAAAATCCTTCATTATTTGAACCCTTGTAACACGATACGGATGCACCTCCATATGATTTCGTGGTCCCAACAAGCAAAATTACCCGATTAACTCAATATTTGCACGTAAAGTCGATATACACCAACCTTTCTGGGACAAGTATCCGTCTGAACTGCGACTGCCTCCAACTGTTTACACACTCGCCGCTGCATGAATCAAAGGTAGCGGCAGTGCAAGGCTAACTGAGGTGTAGGTGTCACTTGCAAATGTTTGTTTATCTAATTAGCATGTACTCCCAGTTTCAACGTAAAACTCATGACAACGGATTATAATATTGGATGAAGACATAGTGAGAATCTTATCAGGGACTTTTGTCATCACGTGATGATATGCCCAACTCGGATGTGTCGATTTTCGGATAAGTCGATATTTTTTTCCCGGTCCCGTAAATATCGAGACAACGGTGTTCGACTGTATGTATACGTGTGTATGCATGCGTGCGTGTGGCCCGGATTCGACTATTTTCATGCCTCCACCATATAGCTCGCGGGATTGAATACCTTAAGTGGTTTTGAAAGGTTTTATCACGTATTCAGCATGCCGTAACACAACGACCGTTCAAACGGCCAGTATTATCTCAAAAGAGCAAGACAAGAGATGTTAGATATTTATTTTCTGGCATGAAATAGAAAGTATGACGATGTTATCTGTACGTAAAGCTACACACGGCCCATGTCTAAGTGTGGCCATACTGATAAGACAAATGGAAAGGTGGGGTGGTTAAAGCGTTCGCTCTGATGGTGTCGGCCCCGGTTCGATTTTCCATGCATTTACAATGTCTGAAGCCCATTTCTGGTGTCTCCCGTATGCGTTCTTATATTGCTGGAATATTTCTAAAAGCGGCGTAAAACTCGACTCACTCTCTCACTCACTCGCAGTGCAATAAATGTACATCACGAATATGTTGTTTGTCACATGACAGAAAAGACCGGAGAACACAGACAATTATATATTTGGACACGAACAACGCATAAATAGTATCATATATTCCGATATAAGTGTGTGTGTGTGTGTGTGTGTGTGTGTGTGTGTGTGCGCGCGCGTGTGTGTGTTGGTGTGTGTGTTGGGGGTGTGTGTTGGGGTGTGTGTTGGGGTGTGGGTGTGGGTGTGGGTGTGTGTTGGGGTGTGGGTGTGGGTGTGTGGGGGTGTGTTGGGGTGTGTGTGTGTGTGTGTGGGTGTGTGTTGGCGTGTGGATGTGTGTGGGTGTGGGTGTGTTGGGGTGTGGGTGTTTGGGTGTGGGTGTTGTGTGTGTGGGTCTGTGTGTGTGTGGTGTGTGTGTGTGTGTGTGTGTGTGTGTGTGTGTGTGTGTGTGTGTGTGTGTGTGTGTGTGTGTGTGTGTGTGTGTGTGTGTGTGTGTGTGTGTTGGTATGTGTGTGTGTTGTGGCGGTGGGGTGGGGGTGGAGGGGTGCTGGCAGTCATTGCAGGGTATGATTGATGGGCTTCATCTCCACGGAACTTCTTTACCTCATTATCTTATATTGTTATGTAAATACGATCGAGTTTACAGCTGTAACTGTAATTTCGCAGGAAGGGCAATTCAGATATTTTTGTATTGACAACGGTACAGCAATCTGTATCGAAACGTCGCACTCGCGCAACAAAGAGGTTGTTATCCATAACAATTTGTCACATTTAAGCTGTGTTTTGTTTGAGATTCAACTTACATTGTGGACGAACTATTTTCTGGAAGCTGGTGGCCTATATGGTTCTAATTATAAAAATCAGTTTTCTGATAAAAGACAACGTCATCTCGAAAGTCGAATTACTATATAGACAGGCAGACAGATAGATAGACAGAAAAATAGTGCACATATCCACGCACTAGTGCATACTCAAGGCGCTGGTATTTTCCCCTCGATTACTGGATGTCAATCTCAACAGCATATCGTATTTCAATCTCAACTCCCTGGGGAGTATACAACTCTAGCTGCCACTAGGCACACCGAGTTTATTGTCGATATATTGTTTAAAGGATCTCACTGTAAGTGTGGAAACACTTGTAAGTCAATATTTAAGTCTGAGAGTTACGCTTACTTTAGCCCAATCACAGTTTTGCGCAATAGGGATCTAATGGCCATTAGCTGATGTTTCCTTTTCTTCACAGTGGTTGCCTAGTGGTTAAAGGTTCGATTCCCCACATTAGTGTAATGCGTGAAAGCAATTTCTGCCGTGATTCTGCTGAAATATTGCTAAAAGCGGCGTAAAACTTATCTCACTCATATTTCGTTATTATCAAACTACTGATAACTCGCCATTCGATTACAATTGCTTCGAATTATAGAGGGTGTTTTTCCCCAGAGACCATATAGAGCCTCAGTTAAAATATGATAATTTTAAAAAATCAAAACAAATTATTTACCGAGTGCTTGACTGGTTCTTACTCCATACAGGAGATCATTCTCATAGCTTCTTTATTACAGTATATGCGACGCTTGGTTGAAGATGCTGACACTTTCATCAAACGCGTGCAGTTGTTAAGATCTACAACGAAACGAACGTTGCATACGTTGCAATACAGAAGCCACAGAATAATCTCAATTCATATAGAATTTACCATATGAACTTCTGAAAGTCGCGCAAAGACGTTAAACTCGTTTGTCTGTACGTGACCCAAGTATTTGTCATTCTTGTTATGTACTAAAATGCGTCACTGCACATTTGGGCACTTAACATTCCATACACACCCCATATTTACAACTTATAGAATGCCGGGAATAACATTTACTTGGTACCCGTGACGACCTGTACACTAAGAGAGCACAGATAGAAATGTGACAATCGACGTCAAATGAAATTGAGAACATATTGTGTTGTTAAGGAGTTCAATCGGTCAGCCGTGACGTCGCTGAGAGCAAATGACGTTGTATTTGACCCCATGCTACGCCGGGTTCTGAAACGTGATGAGGCAGGTTTGTAAACAACTCATGCGTTGAGCGGTGGATCTCATGTGACGTATAGTGAAAGATTAAACACGTAGTGATGTATGCGTTTCAAGGGGTGTGTGGGTATACCGTTATCATTGTTGCCTCGACCGACGCATACTTTCTGAAA